>NC_080835.1:55926614-56564114 GCF_030435755.1 Ochotona princeps
ACCTGGACTACCAGTCATTGAACTCTTGAATTTATTAACCGGTTTCCTACTGTTACTTTTCATCCAGGCTTAATCCTTCATAGCGAACCCACGGGTGGAAACAGACACTCCATGACCGTGCTGCCAGACCTTGTCAAGCACTGGCAGACAGAGATTCTGCAGTAACTGAGGTCAGCAGAGTGGTTTGCTGAGTGAGAGATTCAGCTGCCATCATTCTTTGTAGCTTCTTGAATAAAGTTGTCCAGTACCTTATTGGAAAGGCACCTGTACCCCTGGATGACCTGTAAGACTGTGGCCAATCCTTCAGTGATGCTAGTTTCTAATGTAGAACATTCAGCATGAAAGCTCAGCATATAACATCTTAGATGTGTTGAGCATACAAAAGCCAGTTTCTTCATTTTCCACATCAGCTTGTTTCTCACACAGTGGCTCTTGATAGCAACTGCAGTAAATACTCCGGGTTTTATATCTATATAACTGCTGACCTATGGGATATTGCTAAACTACCTTTATTTCAGTGGTTTTCTTTTTACCTACTAGGATTCTGGGTGCATTGCTCCCCATCCCTTCACTCTGTCTGCTTGAAAATCCTCCTGTTAACTAAAGTACACAGAAACCCTGTTTCCTACTGAACATGTCTCTTGAAATGAAAAGTGCTCCTCCCTGAGCCCTATTGCAAAGTCTCTTTAAAGCATCTGCTTTATAAGGGCGTAAGAGAAGCAGTTTGCTTATACATTTCAATATTCCTCTTGTACTGCCATCTATTTATTTCACTAAGGGAAACCTAAGTAATGTTACGTTTATTTTTCAGGAAACTCTAGGTGAAAGGTGCTGGTGGTTGTGCTTTTCCTCTCTTGCCACCCCTTCCTCCTGTGGAGCTTTTATGAGGCCTCACCCCCGAAGCAGTCTCATTTTTCCTTGTGATAATGATTTGCTTTTGAATAATCTGCAAATGAGAATCCAAGTAACAGAAGTAGACAAATACTGTGATTTAATCATAATGTAAAACTTCAGTAACTCTGAATTTTGTATATGCAAAGAGGAATTTTCTTATGCTAAAAAGAGGAGGTGTAAGTCAAAATCAAGAAACCAATAACTTTCTGCATATAGTACATGAAAATCTTTTGAATGTCTCTAATAGGTTCTGTTATAAAACAAATGTCCCTAACAGTATGTGACAATTTGAACACTTTTTTTGGAGTTACATGAATCCCCTAATATTTTGTCCTTGAAAGCAATTACTTATTGCTTGACAGTTTTAGCTCCCACTCCACATTTACATGATAGGAAGTTCTTTTGGCCCCATAGCTTATCATGTACCACTGGACAAGCATTTCTATAAAACTGATATTCCAGAAAGAATCAGTCACTGGAAATTGCAACTGTGGCTTTTTGCAGATCTACCTCTGTTTAAATTCTTTACCCTATCAATGCTATAATACAGTTGGATCACATTGTCTTGTTTTTTTTTAATGTCTAAAATTATGTTTTAATTGCTATGCTCTAACCATTTGGAAATAAGGATTAAAATGTAGTTAAAAGTTGGGCAAGCATTCGGCCCAGTAGTTGAGAAGCCTGTACCCTTCCTCCAAGTACCTGCATTTGCTAGCCGGTCTGGGAAACAGTGATACCAGCTCAAGGAGCTGCGTTCCCACTACCCACACGGGAAATCCAAATTGTGTTCCCAGCTGTCCGCTTTGGTTACTGGCCATTTGGGACATTTGGGAAGTAAACCAGTGGATGAGCATGCTTGTTCATTCTCTTTCTGCCTCTCAAAGAAATGAACTTTTTTCAAATAGTTACACCCTCTTATGGAGGAACTATAAAACAGAAAAGGAAGCATGTCACAGTAATCCAGCTGACAAATCCCAGTGCTGTTTTTAAACTGCTGCCCTTCCTTCAAGAACCAGGAGAAACTTTCTTGCCTAATGTCTAGCTGTCATTGTGGGGCTCAGGGAGGGGTCATTTCTATATTGCCAAAAGTCTGTATGGACATACCACTGGACTTACCCATTTCTTCAAGATCGCAAGCCCACCCAGCTTTTCTCTACTCAGAAAAAGAGTCATCTGAAATTCAAACCAAAGATAAAATTCTGACTTTGCCCAATAAACTTTTAAACATTGACAGTAACACGTAAATGACAATAACATTTCACCAAGGCATCGACCTTTCTCTGATGGGCAGCTAGAAGAGAAGAAACCACTGAAGAATTCAAGCAAGGTCTTCAGAATCTACTGCTGCCGATTCACACTCAGCCATCATGTCTACCACTGCCGCCCGAGTCTTCATTTTTTAGCAAACCCAGCAAGTTACTACCTGCTTTGAATGGCAGGAGTATAAAGAAAAAAAAAGTGGACCACAAGAGTATTTCCCACTAGAAACCCAGAATATCCAAATTAACAAACTCAATTACAGGTCTGCAGGTGACCTAAAGTTCCCCAGCCATTTATCTGAGCAGCTATCAGTATTACTCCATCAACCACATTTATCACATATGCTGCAATTGTCCATGTTTCTTTTCCACTGTTACTAATGACTCACTTCAGTGCTTTAAAGAACACAACATGGTAGTTAAACTGTATCTAGTCACTGGTTCCTTAAATGCCTAGAGTAGGAGCCCGCATATGACATGTTTCCCAGCTCTGACTCCTGATTCTGTTTCCTGCTAATGCAGACGCTGAGGGGCAACAGTGATTGGGTTCCTGCTTCCAATGGGAAAACCTGGATTGAGATCCGAGTGGCCTTCAGCTGCCAAGCCTGTGGCAGCTTTTGGGAAATAAATCAGTGGCTGGAAGCTCCTCCTCCCCACCACCCTCTCCTTTCTGCCTCTCAAAAAAATATTTAAAAAAATTTAATTCAAGAAATGTCAGAAAGCTTCTGAAACCTTCCCAGCATTTCCTAGACAGATCTGCCAGTCATCACTTTTAAATGAGGATCTCAGAATTATCTCTTAAGATTATATCAGGGCACACTTACTACATCTTTTTTAGCATATAAATATGAGTCCCTAATACTTCTCATTTAGAGACCACCTGTACCTAAAGCAGAATGATTAAAAAAACTGGAATGTTAGAGGGCTGCCACCCACCAGCCAGATCCATTCTGCAGCTGTGTGGCCTAAAGGGGAAGAGTGGTTAGTACATTTTAAAGGCATGGTTTAAAGCAACAGGAAGGCAGACAGAATATGTGACAGAAAACTTCTGTGGCCTGAAACCCTAAAATAAGTTTGCCTTCCTGTGGCTGTAGGAGTGCCTCCCCTGCCACAGACCATATGCAAAGCAGCATTGCCCAGATGCCCTTCTTTGTGAAATGATTTTGGAGAGTGTCAGACCAAAACTATATGTCTCAGCTCTTTGTTGAATGAAATCATAGGATTTGTTTTTAAGATTTACATTATTATTGTTCAACATCTGATTTACTGGTTGGCAGCAGCCTCCAGCATAATGCCTAGAATATTCAGAAAATAGGAAAAGCTCATAATTTTGTTTTCATGATAAATTCCATTCTACACTATAAAATCCAGAATTGCTAGTTGTATTCAGCTTTTGAGTTGACTTCCAGAAAGTTGAGATCTTTTGACCGTCTTTCCCACGTCTTAAAAAATATGCCACATGGTCATTATTTAAGACCTATAAACTATTGTGATCCATGTATACTTTTTTTTTAACTTTTTTAAAGGAAGTGTTAAAAGCCCTTTCCACAGTTAGCATTGGTTTCTTTCTGGCTCTTTTTAGAATTAAGTTATTTATACAAATGAATACATGAATCTGTTTAAGAAACAGACTATTGGGTCCAGTATTCTGGTACAGCAAGCTGAGCCCCACTGCTTGTGATGTCAGTCTCCCAAATATGAGCACAGTGTGAATCCCAGCTGCTCTGCTTCTGATCAGCTCTCTGCTAATGTACTCACTGAGGAGTTAGTGCAGGATGGAGCTTCTAGGGCCCCTGCCACCTACACAGGTGGACAGAATGCAGTTCTTTGCTCCTGGCTTTGTCCTGGCCCAGACCTGGCTGTTGTAGCCATTTGGGGAGTGAACCAGCATATGGAAGATCCCCCTCTCTGACACTTTGCCTTTCAAATACATAAATCTTTAAAACAATAATAAGAAGATGATTTACCAAAATCTGTTTAGTATACTGATTGGGCATTGCTTACTATGGAGCATTTCTATGCTTTTAATGTTTCTAAGTGAACGGTGTGACCAACAGATAATCCGTTTCAGCTAATATCACATTTACTAGGATCACATTTGTCTGCAAATGTTTATTCTACTAGAACTTATCTAATAAAAATATAAATAGTCCTGAGTCTTTACAAGGAACTCACCATTTACAGGTAATCTCTAATATATGCTGACTCATATTTTCTGTTTGATTTACCACAGTCATTTTTCTAGAACATCATAGAATAATGTATTTTTATCTAAACTGCTGAATATTTGAGTATTCATGACTGATTTTTAGGTTAAAGTACTAAGTGGTAGTGTTTTAATGAGACTTCTGGTAACATTTAACCACTGGTTTCTAAGCTGCCGAATATTTGAGTACTCATGACCGATTTTTAGGTTAAAGTACTAAGTGATAGTGTTTTGAATGAGACTTCAGGTAATGTTTAACCCCTGGTTTACATTTAAAATATCTACATGATTGTTTAAATGTGGGGCCACCTTTCAGGAGTGCACAGCTGCTCACTGTCTATGGGCACCGTTGAAGGAGGAAGTTGAGCAGGGCTAAAATCCAGCTCCATTCAGCCTGCCAGGTAGGTGGGGCTGCATCTCAGAGGACAAGCCTTTCTCTAATTTGTTCAAGGAAGCTGTTTAGGCCATGGCAAGGCCGTACAAAGGAAGGATGTTCAGTAATTACGTTGGGCTTGTCATTACATTCCTAACATATGCTGTGGTGCCTTTCTACTCCACACCTGAGTAAGCTACAAAGCTAAAATTAAAAATTTTTCAATTGAACTTTTTGTTTTGAAGGATGAGTTACACAGAAGAAGAGAGAGAGAAATCCTCAATCCACTGATTCACTCCCCACATGGTTGCAGTAGCCAGAGTTGGGCTGGTCAGGAGCTTCCTCCAGTTTCCCATGTGGGCACAGGAACCCAACATATGGGCCATCCTCCCTTGCTTTTCCAAGGAACACTATCACGGAGGTAAATTGGAAACAGAGCATCCAGGACTTGAACTGGCGCTAACATCACAGGTAGAGGCTCAGTCTACTACTCCACAGTGCTGGCCCCAAACCACACCTTTCAAATATTAACTCTCCTAGTTAAGCCTCCTCCTGGAATAGGCAGTTAAGTCACTGCTGACCATATGGTTGATTCTTCAACTAGTTCCTCCTCTGTGTATTAGGGAGAGGCAGCCTTCCCTAGGTCTACAGTTGGGTGTGAACAGGAAAGATGTGAACCAGGAGCCCTTGCTGACAGGCAGCACTGTTTCAGCTGGCTTTGTGAAGGGGAAGAACAAAAGAAACTGGGATTACTTTAAATTCCACTTCTGAATAATATACACCGTTTTTGGTTTTCTATTTGTAGTATTGTTCACCCAGTTGAGAGGAATGCACGCCCATGTGCCTCCAATTAGGGTGGGGTGGGTCAAGTACGGAGGAAGGTGGGTGGGACAAATGTTTCGGTTTTTGTTTTCTCTGCAGGGTAGGAGAGGAAGGGGCCACTCCTTACCATCACACTACATCAGCACCCAGGAATGGGGGACAGTCATTTGATGACACTTTAGAGACCCCCAATAGGAAGAAGAGTGTTCCACAGGTGTCACTTGTGTGGTTTTGATAGTTCTAAGAAGTTATTGGTTTCATTGCTGCAGGGTTGAAAAAAATCTTTCCAAGGTCTATTGGTTGACAAAAGCCACGCTAGTGCATCCACAGACCCAGGAATGTGTTGCAAAGATTGGCCAGAAGAATTGTCCAGCCTGTCCTGCTTTTCCATCCTCTGACAAGCCAGCAGATGTCCACTGCTGACCCAGAGTACTGGCTGTCATTTTCTCCATGTGCATCTGGGTATACTATCCACTGCACAAGAATCAGCAACTGAGGAAGCCCAGCCCCTATATGTGCATTCCAAGGTCTCTCCACATATATTGGAATGTTCTCTATGGCCAGGGTCTGAGCCCAGCCATCTAGTTGAGGAGTCCCCCAAGAAACCTTGCCCCAAATTTGACTCTTGTGTGCAACAGCTAGTGCAGGGTCAGATTTGGTCTGTCACTTGCACCAACAAGTGTGCCTACCAGTGGATGCAAGCTGCCTGGTCAGTTCTGCCACAGATCCAGTCCTCATGCATACCAGTGGGTACTGCGGCCTAGTCAGGGAAACCCCCAGTAACCCACCAGGCTTGCCCCCAGCCTCAATTTTTATACATGTCAGCCTCTGCTGTGGCCTAGCCTGGCTCAGCCCACATCCCATCTGGCTCTTATACACACCCATGAGTGTTGCAGCTTAGCTCAACCCAACTCACTCCTAGGTTCAGCCTGACATGACTTGCACCCATTCCTAGCACTTGCCAGCTGGTGCAGCAGCCTGGCCCAGCCTGGCAAGCCCCCAGTCCTAGCTTTCACACCTGTGGAATCAGCAGCCCAGCAGGGAAGACACAAAAGTTCCTTTGTTAGGCCCACTCCCAGCCCTGGGCCTTGTGCATGCCAGCAGGTATTGCAGCCCAGTCTGAGATGGCCTGCCCTGCCCTCAAACCTGGCTCACATGGATGCCAACGTGTGCTGTACCCCAACCTAATCTGGCCTGCTCCCAACCCCAGCTCTTGAGTTCACCAGTGGGAGCTATACCTAGCAGGGGAGTTCCTCAAGTTCCCCTACCAGGCCCACTCCCAGCAATGGATCTCATGTGTCTGGTGGGTGCTGCTGCCCAGACTAACATGGCCAGTCCCCAGTCCTGACACACTGGCAGATACTGTGGCCTAGCCCTACCCATTCCAGCTCTCACTGATGGGTCCCACAGCCTAGCCCAGCCTGTCCCACACCCATGCTGGCTGTTGTGAGTGCTAGCAGTGCTGGAGCCTAGCCTAGTCTGGCCTGCCCCCAAACTCAGTTCATATACATGTCAGTGAGTGTTGCAGCTTTGTCTATCCTGGTCCACCCCAGCCACAGCTCCTACACTCACCAATGGGAACTGCAGCCCGGCAGAGGAGTCCCCAAGGTCCCCTATCAGGTCTGTTCCCAGTCTCTGGTCTTATACATACTGGAAGGTACTTCAACCTAGCCTTGCATGACTCTCACGCAGTCTCACCTCTTACTGATAGGTGTTGCAGCCTAGCCCAGTCAGTCACAGGCCATACCCCGTCTTGGATCTTCTGCATGCCAGCAGGTGCTGTGGCCTGGTTCACAGCCTATCCCCAGACCTGGCCGCACAAATGCTGACAAGTGCTGCAGCCTTGCCAGGCCTGGCCCTGCCCGAGCCCAGTTCTTGTGCTCCCCAGCAGAAGCTGCCACCTAGTAGGGGAGTTCCCCAAGTTTCCCTACAAGGATTGCTCCCAGCCCCAGCTCCTACAAGTGTCTGGTGGGCTCCTGTCAAATGAGTTCTGTGGTCCAGCCTGGTTCAACTTGTCATTACCCCCAAGAATTCTATAAACCAACAGCTAATGCAGTCCCACAGAGGTGAACCCACAAGTTCCCTAAAGAATATGCCTCCAGACCCAGTTCTCTATGTTCTGATGGGTGCTATAGCCCAGCCTGAGGGGACCCACCCCATGCTCCAACACTCACTGGTAGGTGCTGCAGACTAGCACAGCCAGGCATGCTCCCAGCTCCAACTTTTGCATGGGCCAGCAGGTGGTGGGCGATTCTGTTTAGCCCAGCCCGGCTTTCCCACCTGGATAGGTACCTTGGCCTGACCCAGACATATCCTCCAGTTTCCTCTCTCTAAGCCACTTTGTCTCAGCTCCCCCGCCTACCTGTGAATTAAAAGGCCCACTCTGTGGAAGTCTCCAGAAGTCATTCCTTCCCTGTCAAACATGCCCTCAGATGCTCCCACTCCAACACATCCCTAAACCCCTTTCACCAGGCAACCCTCTTGCCTGAAGGCTGGGGTGACATGTCCTGCTTTCCCCACATATCTTTAAGAAAAGAGAAACTATACTGATACAGTGGTATAATAAACACAAATTTGGCATTAACCAGGCCTAGAATGCCTGCAACTACTGGCTGCTTTTCTCCCAACAGTGTAACACTTGCCTGGGTACAAGGCCTACAGCTGGTGAAGTATGCACCTTTCTAAACTTTCTCTCTCTCCCCCCCCCCCTTTCTTTCACACACACACACACACCACATTACAGATAGTGGTAGCTAGCAAATCAACTCAGAATGATTTGGAAAGAAGTTTGGGGGTTAACATGCAGTAAGTGTGGGTCTCCTGAGTTTGTGTGAGACATCCTGGCCCAACTCTAAAGGACAAGAAAGGTGGATCTGGGGCTGAACTCCAATCTCCCCAGAGGTCAGGCTGAAAGTATCAACTTAAAAACTGACCATACATAATAGAAGGTTTGGAAGTGGAGGAGAGCATGGGGGATAAGATTCTCAGACAAATCCTAGAAGCCAAACTATGAATTACATGGAGAACTTTTGAAGGACAAGGTTACTTCAAACCAAAGAGAATCCCAGGGACTTGGAAAGGAAGTCTTAGACGTGGGCCTGACTACTAGATCCCCAGGTCTGTAGATATCAAGGTCATTAGCAGAGCTAGCCAGGCAGGCTGATGGGTAAGGGCAGTAACACCAACAACACACTGCTGGGGCAGCAGATGAGGGGAAGCTCACTGGCAAGGGCACAATTTCCTATCAGAGACAATGTGTCATTGTTGGGTGTCTGAAGACCTAGGTTAGGCCCTGGTCCTCCACTGAAGCTGTGTGATTGTGGCCAAGCCACTTAACTTTAAATGTTGAATCCTACCTCTGTAAAATGTAACATTGTTTTAGAGTTAGCATCATAAGGTGGCATGAATGTAAATTTCAACAGATTCCTTCCCTCCACAAGAGTGGCAGGCCTGGGCCTTCCATGGGTACTTCAAAGTTTCTGGACAAAGGGGAGGAGGAGCCAGTAACTCTTGCTCATTCATCTCTCACTGGCCAGTACAACCAAAAACAAGGAACTGTCCAACTTCCCTTCTCTTCCTGGTCATTACATGCCAGCTTTTGGGCACAGAGCCTGTTTGTCTTAGAAGCATGAACAATGCCTTGCTTTATCCAACCTTCCTTTGTCCAAATTACAGTGTAGCAGAATAGGAGATTTTTACATCACTCACCATAAAAGGGGGCTGCAAGGGAGCTGGGATTCTGCAGCTGAACAGCACCCATCCTGCTGAAGCCACGCTCCCTCCGTGCCCAGCTCAATGCCTCCTAGGGCTTGGCCTTTGGACACTCCCTAGAGAAGGCCCAGCTGACTGCTAAATTCTTCATTTGACTGCTTAATTTCACCTCCATCTCACTTTCCCCCCACTTCAGATCTGCCCCCCAAAGACGTTTCTGCTCAAGAGATGGGATGAGATGGGATTTTGGTGGTGGTATTGGGGGAGGGTTGTGGGGAAGGATGAGAGGGGGCCTAAAGAAAATGAATTTCTAAAATGCAGTCACTCTATCAGCCTTGAGACGCCTGCCTGTGCCAGGCCCTGACTCTGAGAGGCGAGTGGGCTCCCAATCTGGGGAGGGGCAAGCTTGTCTTGCCCTGGCTGCTCTTCAGGCCCTCCCAGTCCTTGTATAACCTCCATGGATGTGGCAGGAAGTCTTTTGGATTCCCCGGTTCTCTAGGTACTGCTCCCTAGCCCCTTCGAGGCCTCTGTCTGCACCTGCCCTTCTTTCCCACACACTTCTCCCTCTTCCTTGCCCCTGCAAGGCCCCCTAGGCCAGTAAAACACACAAGGAGCCTGAGGAATGAACATCCTCACAGAATATCCAATACATCACCTAGCTATGTGGATGCCTGTCCCTGCCAGTCAGACCTGGGCCTCACTCCTCTGGACCATGAACCACTTTCCACTGGGTCCCCTGTCTTATTCTCCCCAGCACACAAACCAGCATGCGGGCTCTTATAATGAGCCCTTGAAATTAGACTCTTGGAAGAACTTTTAAGGATCAAGTTAAAACTTCAGGTATGGTATGCCAGGCCCATTTCTCAGAGTTCCCCAACCCATCTTTGAACCATCACTCCCATTAGTTACTGCTCCTCACACCCAACCTTGCATGCTGCCCAGACATGTGCTTCTTCCCACCTAGAGCTTGCCTGCTGGGAAGCTCCTTATTACCTTCAAAACTCTTGAGACAGGTCAAGAATGACTACAAGTTTTTGGAACTCCTTCCTACCTCTTGCATCTGGGGTAGTCATACAAGGTTTCAGGCAACAAAATGTGGTGGAAGCGAATCAGAGCGAGTGTGGAAACCAGATCTCCTCCAAAGTCACGTTGGAATCGGACATGGTCATGGCACAAGGCGGCCAGGAGGAAAGCAGCTGGGAGAAAGGAGACCTGATCCCAGCCGAGCCCAGGCCCAGCTTTCCATTGGCAGAATATGGCCACAAGCCCACCCAGGTGAGTCCAGCACAAGACCCTCCTGTCAATCTACAGAATCCTAAGATGCAACCATTGGTGTTCATTTTAGGCCACCAAGTTATGGGAAGATTTACAGCAAGAGCCACCTGATAAAATGTGGTTCTTTGCTTGAGAGTATTTTTTTTAATTATTAAGTTTTTATTTATTTGCAAAGCAGAAAGAGACAGAATCAGAGATCTCCCAGATGCCCAGCCAGTAATTTGATCTGCGTCTCCCACGTGATTGGCAGAGACTCAAATACATGAGCCACCAATTGATGCTTCTTGGGATTCTGGCTCTGAGGTGCAGGGGCTGGGTCTCCAGGCACACAGACAGGGAATGCGGGTGGCCCACACAGGAGCTTAACTGGCACCAAATGCAGCCCCTATCACACAGTTCTGAAGCCTTCCCTGACGCACACACATTCCCTGCCCCAAGCCCATGCTTGGTACACATCACGTCATTTTACAATATTGTCAGATCTGGCTCACCTCTTCCAATAAATGACTAATTCTGTAAGGACCAGGGCTTAGCTGATTCATGGCAATATACCCATGCCTTGTGGTTTGATAAGGCTTGAAAACCTTACCTTCTGCCAAATTCACATCCATAGGTGTCACTCCCATGATTAGAAAGCCCTGCTCTGTTTTACATGCAGCCTTCTGTTTTATGTGCAGCTTACCAAACAAAGAAACATGTGCTGTATGCCCAGAACACCCTGCTGACCCCTGCCCTGCAGCTGCTTTCCAGCCTGCAGCACAGGCTGACCCTGCGGTGTCTCATCGGAGACCCATCTGCCTTCCTAAAGGGCACAGGGTAGCCAGTGGGTGGAGCGGTCAAGAGGCTCTCAGGAGAAACCTTTGGGTGTAATCCTGAAGAGTGAGCCGAGAGGAAGCCTGCAGCTCCCCTCCCCTCAGCATCCTACCCCCAAGGAGGTGGAGGAGGAGGAGGGGTGATGTCATGGATTGGTCAAACGCAGGAACACTGGACCTGGGGGTGGGGACTTCAGAGTAAAAAAACAGGGGGTTAAAGGTTGGTTCCAATCTGGAGCGGCTCCTGTCACCTCTTCCCTCTCAGACACACAAGGTAAGACAGGCGCTTGGGCTTCCCCCTCCTGGGAATGAGGTGCCTTTATCCCCTCTCCTTCAAGCACCTGAGATCCAGACGGAGGCCCAGAGGAAAGGGAGCAGGATACTAGCTCCTGTCCGGGCAGACCCCAGGGCAGGAGCCACCCCTCTGGGGTCTGAGACTGAAGCCCTCACAGGTAAGAAGGCTCTTGTGCCATCTGCTGTGCACATCCCACTCCCCGGGAATACCCTGGGGATGCAGGCAGCCAACAGGAGACCCAGGACCAGCCAGCCAGGCATCAAACCAGGAAAGAAGCAAAAAGAGAAAAGAATGGGGCGTTCTAAGCAGACTAAAACAAGTGAGCAGTGTGGAGCAGTGAGCACCCTGGGCTGCGGCTGCGGCAGGAGGGGTACACAGATGCTTGTGTTCTGCCAGGTGGGCTGAGAAGCCGGACTCACCCACACAGTCTGCTCCACAAAAAGTCCTAAGGGTCCAGGCTGGGGACCAGCAGAGGCCAGGACACTAAGGTGCAAGCTCTGGGGCTCCTAGAGGGGTACTCTGAGGAAGACGGGATCCAGCAAAGAGCTGGGGGTGACACCCAGAGCTGCCCAGCTGGCACAGCAGCCAGAAACAGAGTAAAGCCTCAGGAAAAGGGTCTGGCCCCACATGCCTTTTCTGAAAGTTGTCTGATCCAGGTGCCTGGAGCAGTTTTATCAAGGTAAAAAAAAAAAATGCAAGTTTCTTTGGCTTATGAAGGCAGAGATCATTTTTTTCTCCCTTCTAGAAGTTGTTTGGACGGCAGGGGAAGGGAAGAGGGGGAAGAAGGCTTTTACTTGGCACACTGGTGCTCACGGCATTCTCTTCCTATTCTCCTGAGTGTTAACTTCCTCGTCTCAATGAAACTCAGGGGGTTTACTTCCTCATGAATGGAGCTAGATTCAAGCCCAGTAACTCAGAGCCTGAATCCTAAGTTCTTATTCTTTCTTTCATTGGAAAACCCAAAGTACTGCCTGCCCCAAGTGAACCAGGCATGGGACTGTGCCCCAGGTACAGAGCACAGTCAAAGGGGCCCTGTTCCCCAACTCCCACTCCTCCCAGGACACCACACCCCAAAACACAGCACGTGAAAAGAAAGTCAAATTTATCTGATCTTTCTAGCAGGTACGCAGTGATGGCACTGGCTTCTGCAAGGTTCTCCCACTTGTTTTATTTGTTAGCGAGGCACAGACAGATATTTGAACCTTGGCCTGCTGTTTCCTGGGTGTGCATTAGCAGGAAGCTGAAGGCAGAAGCTGGGCCCAGACTCAAACCTACGCACCCAGATCTGGGATGCAGGTGTCCCGAGTGGCATCTTAACTCTGCATCCAACACCCACCCTGCTGCCTGCCTTTTTCTTGTCTTCTCACAAGCACTAACCATCCCTCAGGTCAGGGATCACCTGTATTTGTGGTTCATGTTCCTAATGCCTCCTTTGTGCCCAACCTGTCCCTGTATGGTACCACACAGCACTAGAGGAAAGTTCATCAAAATTAACACTTTCTGGGCATAAGCTGCTCCATCTAGAAATGTTTATGGAGCACAGACGCAAGAAATGCAGCCATCCAGCAACCATGTAGTAGCACCCTGATCACCATAATATCAAAGCTTACAATGAGGACAATGCGAAATTCTTTTTATATCTGATAGCATTTAGTTTTCAGAGAACCCCTAAGCGCATGTATCAAAAAGCTTAAATCAACTTGCTCAAGAGGTGGAAACAACCTGGGCACTCAGCATTTCCGACCACCACTGCAGGACCCTGGGAAGAGGACGGTGGCCAGCACAGGAGCAATCCCCGTCCCCCGAGTACTGTCTATCACAGACAACTGGTCCCGTTGAGTCCCAAGAAAGCTTTCCCAAGAATGTGCCTTTTCAGGTGGCCCCAGGGGGTGAATAGACAAAGAGGGCAGGTGGGTGTTAAACTCAACAGTTTGGGCACCGCTTAGGCCACGTGCATCCTACCTGAGTGCCTGATTCAGATTCCGGCTCCTCCACTTCCAATCCAGTCTTTGGCTATGTACCTCCTGGGAAGCATACATGAGGGCTCAAGAACACGGGCCCCTGCCACTCCTGTGGGAGACTGGCTGGTAGATATTGAGGAGTGAGCCAATGGGAGAGCTCTCTATCACTCTTTCTCTGTGTCTTGCTGCTTTTCAAATAAAGTGAAAAAATAAAAAATAATTTTTAACAGGTTTGTGGAACACAGAATTTAAAGTTTGGCTTTTTTGTTTAAGAGGAAGAAGGATGTTTCTGCAGGCAGAGGAATACGCAGTGGAAAGTTCCAGGCTAGGAAGAAGTCTGGCAGCACAGGGCTGTGACCTGGCGGATGGCCAGGCTGGGTTGGTCACAGGGAAGCTAAGGAGAAGAGCACATGATGTTGCATTGCAATTCACACAGTCCAGAGCCTTCTAGCAGAAGGCTGGGCTGAGAGCAGCACGGCAGGCAGCTGCTTCATCTGCTCAGTCTGCTGGTAAAGGGCACAGGGTGATGAAATATTTGCAAGTCAGAACTGGCCAATCTGGGGTAGGCATGTGACTTAACGCTGGACCTCAGGACACTGGCATCCTACGCCAACATGCCCATCTGAGTCTCAGCTGTCTCCTTCCAATCCAGTTCCCTCTTCCTGTGCCTGGGAAGGCAGCAGAAGATGGTCTGACGAGTAGGAGACTTGCCATTCATGTAGGAGACCCGAACAGAGTTCCTGGCTCCGACCTTTAGCCTTGCCCAATGCTGGCTGCCTTGCACACATAAGGGGGAGTGAATCAGCAGAGGGAAGATGTGTGTGCACAAGTGTGTGTGTGTGCACGCGTGTGTGAGTGAGAGAGAGAGATGAATAAAAGAAGTAAACATTAAAAAAAAAAAAAAGATCATTCTAAAATCTCAGGTTGCCGAAAGAGAACAAAAAAGAAACAGAGGTGGGGTCAGGAAGGAGAGCAAAGGGCAGGGGCCCCTGCATGCTGGCTTCCTGGCCAGTTGATAAAGGCCTGGTTGGCTGGTGACACAGGCACATCATAAATCTAGCCCTCTGATCATGGTGACCAGGGGTGGCCCAGATTACTTTACACCTCAGCATGCCTCTTCAAGTCCTATTTCTGGGATCCTCAAAAAAAAAAATTATCTGCAAAGTTAAAGATAAGTCAGCTTAGTTAAAGTCAGAAGTTAAGGTTTGGTTAAGCAAAACAGAGGATGCCAGGTCATGGGTGTCACCTGCTGGTGGGCCACAGGACTGGCACACACCAGTCCCACAAGGCAGGTACTGCCCCTAGTCCTAGCTGAGAACATGCAGAGGTCTCACTGATGCGCTGTGAGGTGCAGTTTTAAGTGGTGAGGCCAGGATTCCAAGGGGTCACGGCCATACCCTGGCCTTGTACTTGCATCACAGGGCAACCTGGAAAGGATCCGGGTTGGTCAGGGATGGGGAAGAGGGAATAAACAGTAGGAAGTGATGCTGGAGCAACAGGAGGGGAGTGGATCCAACTAAGGTGGGTGGCAGAAAGGGGCGCAGGGTTTCCAGAGGTGTATCTGGTGGATGTTGGTACCATGGTGGGGTTCGGGGTTCCTGGACCCACAAGCAGTTGGAGACTCGGGCTTTGCACATGCTAAGCCTGCCCATCCTGGGTACCAAGGCGTAGGGGACGGCAGGAGGCAGCGAGACACTCAGACCTGAAGGGCGGAAGGTTGCTTCCAGACTCCAGAAGACCTGGGATACTTCGGCGACTGCTCCCATTTTTTTCTGTCTTGTCTTACCTCAGGACAGCAGAGTCGAGAAGGTACTGGGGCTAGAGCTAGGGCAGAGTTGAAGGGGCAAGGGTGGTCACGAAGGTCAAAGACAACTCCAAGCTTACCGGGGACTCGGTTTCCCCTGCAGATGGCTTTGCTCTGCCGCAGGTACACCACACTTCAGATGCTAGCCTGCGTTCTGCTCGGCCTGGGGTTCCTGGTGCTGCACCTATCGCTCCAGCAAGCCTCGAGGACCCAGCCAGAGGACCCCACAGATGGCACTCCTGCCGCCGCTGTGCAGCTGCAGGCACCCCACGAGGGGGCCTCCTGTGTGGCCAACGCCTCTGCAAACACCATCACCGACTTCCAGCAGCTGCCGGCACGGATCCAAGACTTCCTGCTCTACCGGCACTGCCGCCACTTCTCGTTGCTGTGGGACGCACCGGCCAAGTGCACTGGCCGCCGGGGCGTCTTCTTGCTGCTGGCCGTCAAGTCGTCGCCCGCCAACTACGAGCGACGCGAGCTCATCCGGCGCACGTGGGGACAGGAGCGCAGCTACGGAGGTCGGCAGGTGCGCCGCCTCTTCCTGCTGGGCACGCCGCCGCCCGAGGCCGGAGAGAGCGCAGCTCAGCTAGCAGAGCTGGTGGCGCTGGAGGCGCAGGAGCACGGCGACCTGCTGCAGTGGAACTTCACCGACACCTTCCTGAACCTCACGCTCAAGCACGTGCGCCTGCTCGACTGGCTGGAGGAGCGCTGCACGCAGGCACAATTCGTGCTCAGCGGCGACGACGACGTCTTTGTGCACACAGCCAACGTGCTGCGCTTTCTGGAGTCGCAGGCGGCGGACCGCCACCTCTTCATCGGGCAGCTCATGGACGGCTCCGTGCCCATCCGCGACAGCAGAAGCAAGTACTTTGTGCCCCCGCAGCTCTTTGCAGAGCGTGCCTACCCGGTGTATTGCAGCGGCGGCGGCTTCCTGCTGTCCAGGCATACTGCCCAGGCCCTGCGTGCCGCCGCCCGTGACACCCCACTCATCCCGATTGATGATGCCTACATGGGCATGTGCCTGCAGCGTGCCGGCTTGGCCCCCAGTGGCCACGATGGCATCCGCCCCTTTGGGGTGCAGCTGCCTGGCACCCACCATCCCTCCTTTGACCCCTGCATTTACCGCGAGCTGTTGATCGTACACCGCTTTGCGCCCTACCAGATGCTGCTCATGTGGAAGGCGCTTCACAGCTCTGCACTGAGCTGCAGCCGCGGACACCGGCTGTCCTGAAGCCACCGGGGCGCTGCGCTGGGCCCCCAGCTTCCCTGCCTCCATACCCGGGAGGGAATTTTTCCGTGCTGAGAGCGTGTCTGACCTGCAGTCTGCGATTTGGACTCTCGGTACGGGCATCTGAACCTCGGGTGCACGTTGAATGACCTGGGGACAGGGAGACAGGGCGGAAAATAACTCCGCCCTGGCCCTGTCTTCAGAGTCTCTGACGTTATTGGCCCCGGGGTGGCCCCAGACAGGTAGGTGGTTTTAATTTAAGTTCCTTGGAGAATCTAATACGTTGCTAGATTTAGGCACTGCGAAGCTAAGAGAGCTCGTTCATTCTTGCAGCGCAGTTCCAGGGCTCCTTTCACGGGCCTTCCTGGCGCCTGACTCCCAAGCTCACTGATCATAGGCAACCGAGCAAGGAAAGTATAATGCCCGGGATCCGTGTCACCTGCCAAGTGCCGTTCCCATCCTTGCCTTCTCCCATGCGAACCCAAGACCCCCTTAGGGCAGTAACCCACCAGGGAACCTACGGTCACCACCAGGTAGCATGCCTGCTGTGGTCACCTGCACACTCACCCTGACCAGAGCTAGCTACCTGTGCCCACCAACACTCACTCGTGAAGGGCCGAGACTGGCTCCTCTCCAGCGCCAGGACCTCAAGGCCACTCAGTCTGGGAGGTCCAAGGTGGGTGTGGGGAAATTGTAGGGGGTGTGGCAGAGTCCACGGGAGGCTAGGGAGGGAGGACAGTGTGTGGAATGTGTTGGGAGCTGGGGTCCTAGGGAGTGTGCAGGTGGAGCTGGAGCGCAAGTGCAGGACCAGGATTGGCAGGTTGGGAGGGCCATAACTGGGGCCTGCAGGACCAGTGTGGGCCTGACCCCCAGCAACCGCCAGTCACTGTAGCCAAGTAGAAGTCCAGGAAACAGCAAAAGAGCAAGGCAGCAGTCCCAGCTCTGTCACGTGGATAAGAGGAACTCAGCCTGGACAGGAAGTTAGGAGACTGACCAAGTGCCCTCACCTACCTCTGGGCAAAGCTCAGACTGCATAGCCCAGCACTGATGCCCCCAGCTGCTGCTCACCTCCCATTGTCCTCCTGTGGGACTCTGGCCAGGCAAGGTCAGGCTCTCTGCCTTTGGGCTCTCACTCCAAGATCAGCCACTAGCACTGTCCGCGTCTCCTGTATCAGGGAGGCTGCTAGCCAGCCACTACATCCCTGCACCGCCCCGGGGAACACACCTGCCTGTCTTTGCCCACATCTCCCCACAGATAGGGGTGCCCATCAGCAGATGCAAAGGACTGTATGGGGAGCACACTCCGGTCCCCTCCCCCCTAGTCACCAGTGTCACTCCCAGATCATGACACCCATAAATCTCCCATCAGGGCTTGCCAAATGGTGCCCTGGTGGGCACACACCCCCAGACAGGACCCATGGCATAAGGCAAGGCAGGAAACCAAGAGGCTTGCAGAGTGTCTCCCCCCCCCCCCCCCCCACCGCAGCTGTGCTGCCCTGGGCACTGGGGCTGGGATTTTCAGCTCAGCCTTCCCTGGGGGTTTGCCCACGCTCTGTGTCCACAGCCTTGGCCTCCTGGTGCTTGGTCAGACTCAAGACCGCCAGGGACTAGATAGCCGACGAGCAAGACTTTCTAGTACTGGAGGCTGGAAGTCGACGGTCACTCAGTACCTGCTATGGGCCGCTCCTTTTTGTCTCCAGTGTCCTCCCATGGTGGAAGGGGACGGAGCAGGGGCTGCTCTCATAAGGGCTCGAATGTTGCGTGTGAGGGCCCTACCCTCCTCCTAACTCCCCCAAGGGTTGGGGGTTCCACACACAAGCCGTGGGGGAACATAAATGTCTAGACCATCACACTGAATAACCCAATGTGTATTGTTTCCATGAGACACACAGAGACAGATTGGGGCCGGGCCGAAGCCACCAAAACTCAATCAGATTCTCTCAAGTGAATGGCAGGGCCCCAGTGACAGACCTTGCCTCCTAGGGTCTGTGTTGGCAGGTGTTCTGACGGTGAGACATGGGTGTCCTTATCAGCCTGCCCCTAATGTGACCCCTCTGATCTCGGTTTCTTCCCAACTAGCCAGACTGTTCTCAGAGGGATGAATCCTGCCTAGTTGTCAACCAGCATCTTGACCCTGAGGGAACCCATGCAAACCGATGCCATCGCTGCCTCAACCCTCTGGGAATGTGAGGTCCTTTCAACGCTCAGTCACCAGGGGACACACCCCGCACACTATGCCCCAGGCAGCCGGCGGTGCACGGGTCTGGCGTGATCTCCCACCTGACCTTACCCTGCACGGGCGATTTCGGGGTGAGCGCACTTGGGAAGGTTGGCCATGAGCAGCCGAAGAGGCCCGCGCCCGCCAGAGAGAGCTCCCAGTCCCCTTTGGAAGGCCAGTGCCACTCTGACCACACTCGACCCGACAAAATAAGCTCATCAGGAAGGCTCAGGTCTCCAGGAAACGGTCCCAGAAACCCCGGAAAGGCGTGGCGAGGAGGACTAGCGCCGAGAAATGGAGACACTTTGCCCGTTACACCAAGAACAGACGCGACGCTCTGGGACGGGTCCTTTATTGAATGGGACACCAAGTTCCTTAGCGATTTCCAAATAGCCCAGTAGGGGGCGGTCTTCCTCTTCCAGAATTAACAATCTACTTGGAAAAACCCAGGGACCCTGGAGATGAGTGAGAGAAAACAAAGAGCCCATCCTTTCAGAAAACCCATGTGCAACCCCGGCTTCCCAGCACAGGACGGGAACCTCCCAAGCACGACCTTAGCTGCTACACCAAACATCCTTCCCAATTTAATTCCTATACAAGCAATCAGAAAGAATATGAAGCTAGATAGGAAATCATCTTAAAAGTTACAATATATTTTGGGGCACAATGGACATCCCATATGAGCACTGGTTCCACTCCCAGCTGCTCTACTTCCAATCCTGCTCCCTGTTGATGTGCCTGGAAAAACAGCAGAAGATAGCCCTTGCTTGGACCCCTGCATCCATGTGAGAGACCCAGATGAAGCTCCTGGCTCCTGGCTTCAGCCTGGCTGGGCTCTGACTGTTGGAACCATTTGTGGAGTTAATCACTGGATGGGAAATTCTCTCTTTCTCTCTCTCTCTTTCTAATTTTGCCTTCCATGTAACTTTTTTGGGGAAAAAAGTTAAAATAAAAAATGTTTTGAAACACACACATTAACATGGACATAAGATGTTCTACAGTGCCTCTAAGCCCTTGGGTTCTCCAGGTCCTCACCCAGAAAACAGCCAGAAAACAGGGAGCGTCATCTCCATTTGACAGGTAGGGAGACTGAGACCCAAGGAGGGAGGCACCTGCCCAAAGTCACCAGGAACAGAGAGTTCAGGCATCCTGTGTACCTTTCCTGGGTACTACCCGCTTCCCCCACCACCACACCTACCATCCACCCCGGCCTGGGGTTCAAAGGCCACAACTTGGCTACATAGCCACAAGGGCACTCGTGGGCATTGTGTCTCCCATTGGATCCCAGTGTCCACACTTCAACAACAACAACATGCTAGAAAGACAAGACACACCCAGGACAAAGCCACCAGAGAGCTGGAGCCCTTGGAGACCGGAGGTGATGCGCCAGGCAGGATGGAGGGCAAAGTTTAAAGGGGAAATCCTGCCTCAGTTTCCCCCAGTCCAGTGTCCCACCCACCACTCCACCCAAGTCCTGAAGGAAGAGATGTCTCCCCCTCCCCAGAAGAAAGAGGGCCCAGATTGGTGCAGAGGTCAGTCC
The DNA here is from genome assembly GCF_030435755.1 of Ochotona princeps. Taxonomy (NCBI): domain Eukaryota; kingdom Metazoa; phylum Chordata; class Mammalia; order Lagomorpha; family Ochotonidae; genus Ochotona; species Ochotona princeps. The sequence goes on from NC_080835.1 coordinate 55,947,013, forward strand.
AGCAACATGTGGTGTGTGGGACGCAGAGCTAGGAGCCCGGGGAACTGCCAGTCGGACTGCAGCCCCAGGGCAGGGTTTGAATCTCAAGAATCCTGCGATGGCTCATATGGCAGCAGAAGTTCCTGGAATAGAGCTGCTTGTCTTTGCACAAGAAGGAATACAGGTATGAGGCAGGAAGCAGGGGTAGGAGAGGGAGCAAGGTCACCAGGGGTCGGTTGGCATCTGTCAGAATGAATGGGCACCCTGTGGACAGAACCCGAGAGTGAGCATGCCCCCTCAGTTCCAACTGGGGAGGGCAGGGTTCCATGGTCTAATGTCCGGCAGGTCAGGTGGGTGACTCGGGTGACTGCTGAGAGCTGAGTGCAGTTTGTGTCCAGCCTGGGGCCCACAAGGGAGCAGAGCAGGTTCTTCCCGAAGCTCCTCCCCCTGCCCTCTTCCCCTGGACAAGGGGAAACAGGTGCAGCTCCTCCTCCCATTGTCATCAGACTGGGGAGCACAGGGCAAAGAGACTCCCTCTAGGGCACCTTCCTTGGGGACAGGCTGGACTGTCCTGTAACATTATTGAGGGGTCCAGGCAGGACTTGCAGCCTCCAAGGCTGCCAGAAGCTGCTGTGTTCCTTTATCACGGGTGTTTTGTTTTCCTTAGGCACCTCCCACAGCACAGGCTCATTTCCAACTTTCTGCCCACACCAACACCTGCCTTGGTTTGCAGGGGCTCCATCCCTTGTGCAAGGTGCACTCAGGACACATGTGGTGGGGTTGAGGGATGTGGGTTCTGGGCGTGAGAGGGCAGACCAGCACCCTCAAACTGAGTGGCTGCCTCTGGTTCACAGAATCTCTGAGTTGTCTGGGTGAAAGGCGCTGGGCCATTAGCAGCCCAGCACAGCCTTTGCATAACAAAGAGCTCCATGGGTGTGGCCTAACCTAGGGCTGGGCCACCTTCCCTGCTCGATGAATTCTGACTCTCCCGGCCCTCAGCTCTCTAGTGAGCGTCATCCTCCAGGCCCTTGGGGTGCAGCAGGCAAGGCCACTGGGCACTGGGGTGATGGGGTCTGAGGGGCAGTAGGTGGTGGGTAAGAGTGGAACAGGTGCACAGCCTGGCAGAAGCAGAAGTGGAGGGGAAGAGAAGTAAAGTGAGGGAGGAGCTGAGTGGACAGGGCGGGGTGAATTGGATGGCAGGGAGGGGCAGCAGAGGGGATGGAAGGGAACAGGAAGTGGCCTTGGCCCTCAGGGGGTGCTGGGCCCGTTCCTCAAGGGGATGGGGGTGAGCAGGGATGGGGCCCTCCTGGAGGAAGAAGGCTGGAATCTTTACAGTCAATTCAAAGAGATCTTTCTCTCTGGCAGTTGCTTAGCACCCCCTAGTGCTCTAGCTCACTCAGCTGCTCCTCCAAGTAGCAAGAAGCAGTATGTCAATCGTTACCAGCCTTTTGCAATTAAGAAACTGCCTGACGGGCAGGCACAGTGGTGAGAGCCCCAGTTAGGACACCTGAATCCCACATCAGATGCTCAGGTGTGATTTCTGGCTCTGGGCTCCTGGCTTTAACTTCTTGCTGGTCAGACCCTGAGAGGCAGGGTGATGGCCTAGGCAGTGCGGGCCTGCCAGCCACGTGGGAAACCTGGGGATGGAGGTTCTGGGTCCTGGCTCCAAATCTCAGGCCAAAGTCAACAGATTCTCTCTCTATCTCTCTTGCTCTCTCTCCCACACTCTCATAGATGATAAACAGTTTTAAAATGTTCAGTGAAAACCTTCTACATCTGTAGTTTCATCTCCATGTTGCTGGCGGTACATCAAGGTAGACTCCTGGAGGTGGACTGTGGGTGAAGGTGCAGGTGCATGTGCAGCCTTGTTGGGGCTGTGTGCGCCTGCCTGCTAGCGGCTTGTGTGTGTGTGTGTGTGTGTGTGCGCGCGCGCGTGTCTGCTTCACCCCAGCGTTGCCAGCAGAAAGTACCACAATTCTCTTCCTTTCTGCCCACCTGGTGAGAAACATCATCTCTATGTTGTACTTTGCCTTGTTTCAATTTCTTGAACTTTCCCCCATGCGTTTGATGCGTTCTGTTCTTCCACTTCATGTTATTATTGGATTTGTGGGTTAGTCCCTCAGTTTGTTTTTTTTTTTTTTTTAATGTACCTCTTTATTTGAAACACAGAATTAGAGAGAGAGCTCTTCCATTTGCTGGTTCATTCCTCAAATGGCTGCAATGGCCGGAACTAAGTCAATCTGAAGCCAAGAGTCAAAAGCTTCTTCTGAGTCTGCCATGTGGGTGCAGGTCCCAAGGCCTTGGCCCATCCTCTGCTGCCTTCCCAGGCCATAAACACAGAGCTGGATGGGAAGGGAAGCAGCTGGGACACCAAGCAGCACCCACATGGGTTGCTGGTGCTATACCCACTACAGTACCAGTCCTGTCCTTCAATCTTTTAAGATTCACTTATAGATTAGGCATTGTTGGACAGGATGTTTCCTGGCCCCTCAACTTCATGCTTTGAAATCTAATCCCAAATGCGCTGGTGTTTGGAGATGGGGCCTTTGGTGGCTGGCCCCTAGTAATTGCCCGCTTAGCAGTGAGGCCACAGAGCTCGCTTGCTCTCATCCATCAGGTGAGGATATGGTTAGAAGTCACCATCTGCAACCTGGAAGGGAACCTTCACCTGAGCCCAAACTCGACCCTGGACTTCTAGCCCCTAGAACCGGGAGGAGTGAGGCCTCCTGCTTACAGTACTGTGTCACAGTAGCCTGAACTAAGATACATGGTCTCAGGTTTTCACTTGGACCCCTAATTCATGCAGTTTGTTCTTTGGGCTGCAACCTGGGGGTCTAATTTTATCTTTTTCCCAAACAGCTAACCAGTCATTCCAGTACCAATGCCAAAAACATCTGTCTTCGGGGTTAGCAAAGGTGGCGTCTCGAGTCTCTGGGGTAGGGATGAACTGGGCCTAATTCTGAATCTTCTGGGTTATTCCAATTGGTCTTGTCCTGCACCAGTGCTTCCCCTTTTGAATTCTACCTTTTCTCTGCTGAATGCCTGCTGGGCCAGCCCCCTCTCCTTGCTTTTCTTTTCCAGTGTTTTCTTGCCTATTTTCCCACATAAATCTTAGTATCGACTTACATAGTTTCAGAAAACAGCTTACGCTTTGTTTTGTTTTTTTTAACTCAGGTTGTCTATAATTTAGAAATGAACACATAGAGAACTGACCTATTTATTGGGTTGACATAACCCACCCAGCACAGGAAGGGGTGGGGGCTGTTTCCCATTTGTTTTTCTCTCCTGTCTCTGAAGAATTCTTTTTTAACTGCCTTTTATTGGATTTACATACCTCTCACTACTATTTAATCTTTTTTTGTTCTTGCTGTAAATGGGATTGTCTCTTCCTTTATGACCTGTGGTTATTGCTTATAGATGTAAATGCTATTGAATTTTATCCTGCTGTACCACTGAACTCCTTATCTGAATTAGTCCTGGGATTTTTCAGACATAATAGCATATCCATCTGAAAGTAGTTCTATATCTCCTGTACCCATTCTTTTAATTTTTATTTAGTTGAAAGAGGGAGCTTCCGTCCGCTGGCCCACTCGCTAAATGCCTGCTATAATTGTCAGGACCTTTGGTGAGGCATAGCAACCTAAGTACTTGTGCGCCACCAGCTGTTGCCCAGCAGGAGGCACACTAACAGGAAGCTGGAGCTGCAAGCAGAACCAGTCTCCGACCCAGGCACTCTGATAGGGGTGGGGGATCTCAGTCAGCAGGTTACTGGACCTCCACTTGAATGCCCTTGTCTGATGGCAGTGACCAAGCCCTCAGCACGTGGTGCAGCAGCAGGGGGAGGGAGTGGCATGCTGCCTTGTTCTTGACCTTGGTGGAAATGCCCCCAGAGCTTCTTGATTACCTAAGACACTGGCCTTAGCTTGGGCCTTTGTCCTGTTGAGAAAGTTTTGCCAGTCCCTTCTTACTGTTTGGGTTGGAAGTATTGGGATGGTTAGAACTGGACATGGCTCCCCAAACTCAGGCAAACATCCAAGCCCCCAGGTCTTAGGTTAATGCTTAACAAATTAACAGACAAAAGATATAGTGTTTATGTGGTCCCGGCAGCAGATGGGGCAGCCCCATGGGAGGTCTTTGGGCCCATGGGAGCCGGGCCCCAGGGGGCAGCCCCAGACAGAGGCTGGTTCTGGAGGCAGAAGTGCTTTCTGCCTAGCTCTCAGATTCTGAGCCTCCACCCTACAAGCCAGTTCCTGAATGGCTTCTCGTGGGAATTTCAGCTAAAGGAATAAAAAGTTGCCTAATACGGTACTGGATTTCTGTAAAGGCTTTACAGAGGGCATTAACTGAAGATGACTTCATCAGTGTGGGCTTTAATTCAGTGTGACTGATATCAAGGAGGGCTGTGAGGGCCTGGTATGGTAGCCTAGTGGCCTTGCACGTGCCAGGATACTATATGGGTACCGGTTCATATGCCAGCTGCTCCACTTTCCTTCCAGCTCCCTGCTTGTAGCCTGGGAAAGCAATAGAGGACAGCCCAAAGCTTTGGGACCCTGACTCCACATGGGAGATCCAGAAGAAGCTCCTGGCTCGTGGCTTCTAAGCAGCTCACTTGGGGAGTGAACTAGCGGATGGAAGATCTTTCTCTTTCTCTTTCCTCTCTGTAAATTTGACCTTTCAGTAAAAATAAATAAATCTTTATATGAAAAAAATAAAAACCGGACTGAGAGACACAGGGACATGCCACGAGGAGATGAAGGCAGGGACTGGGTGATGCCTCTGTCACCCAGGGGCCCATAGAGGACCTGAAGTCCCCAGAAGCTGGTGGGTGGACATGGATCAGATGCTGCTGATGCCTGTAGGCCAGGAAGCCTGGGGGGACTTGGTCTCGGCAGCATGGAAGCCAGCAGGGCTGTATTCACGGGCTGCTGAGCCTACACCAAGCTTGCATGCCTGGAACAAGCCCCATACCACTAAGCTGGTCTTCCACGCAGTGTGATAACAAACACAAGCAGTGCTGCGGGACAGGGTCGGGCTGAGGGCCACTCCAAGGCCTCTACCTGGTGCCCAGTGCGGAGACCTTCCCTTTGCCCTGCCACTCAAGGCCATGCTCTTGTGTCTGAGGACTCCTCGCCTGCCCCCTCCTGCCCCTGCACTGCAGCCTTGACCCAGTCTGTGCAGACTGGCAGGGAGGAAGGCGGAGGAAGGACCTGGGACAGGGAGATAGATTCTTTAATTATTCCGCCTCCAGGCCTCCAGCTGCCACTCATCGTCACTCCCCATGCCAAGGCGCAGCTTCCTGGAGGTTCTCAAACAACAGCTTGCCAGTTAGCTCTGTTGGGATCTGGGAAGATACTATTTATTGTGGGTGTCACCTGGGAATCCTGTTAGCCTCAGCAGCAGGGGAATAGGGGGTTTCCGGTGGGAGCCGACAAAATTCTGTCTCCAGGCTCTGGGAGGTATGTGGGGCAGGGGGCAGGTGCAAAGTCCTCCAGTGTCAGAAAGAGAAGGGTGATAAGACTCCCCCAAGTGGAGGACAAAGAGCGTCCAGGGAGCCCAGCCGAGGGCACCAGCAGGGAAGGACCAGGGCGGAGAGGGCGCTGGGGAGGGCACAGAGTGTGGTCAGGGTTGGTCCGGTCTCAGGTCTGTCCTTTGCTGTGTCACCCGGGGGCATGTCATCTGCAAAATTGGGCTCCCGTGGGCGGGTGGTCAGGACACCTCCACTGGACAGGCACCTCCACGTCCTGCCCCCTCGTGGCTCCATTAGATGACTCAGCCTGTGAAAACCAGGCACAAGGTCCTGAGGCCACAATGTTGTCAGGGCCCATCCCTCCTGCTCACGCTGGTTGGTCTCCCCTGGCCTTTCCGGGCCTCTCTAACTCTCTCCTCCCTCTCTAGGTTGGCTGCTCCAGACTGGTCACTCGTCTCTCCAGGCCTCCTCCTCCCCTGTGGGAGAAGCAGAGGAAGTCGCTGCAGTCCTACCATTCTGGAGGGTGGGTGCTGGGCCTCCAGGGAGCCTGGTTCTTTCTCCCAGAATTCACAAGGAAGAGATCAATGAGAAATGGCAGCTGTTGACACACGCTGAGTACCTGTTCCCAGCTAAGGGGCCCTGCCAGGGCTCCACCGGGAGGGACCCACCCACAGGAGCTCCGGGCTGGTTGCAGGGGTGAGGGGGCAAGGGCTCATCGAGGTTGAGTCACTGGCTCAAGGTCACACAAGCCTAGGCAGAACGCATGCTTGCTGCCACACACGGGACACCTGTCTTGGGGCTGCAGCACTGGGGCACAGAAGGGGACCTGAGCATCCTCTACACCCCACTGTTCTGTGGGCTCCACCCCGAGACAAGTCAGACTCTCTCAATCCAGCCTGATGTGGCCTTTATAGAGCTCTATCACATACTTCCACTACAAAGCCCATTTTACAGATAGGCAAAATGAGGCTCTGAAAGGCTAGACTTGTCTGGGTACCAGGACAAGACTTCAGGACTTGAGCCCAGATCTTCTTGGCTCTTCAAGTGCTGCCATCTTCTGCCTCGCTGACCAGGAAGGGGTCAGCATGGAGGGCAGCCTGGAGGAGGGTGGATGCTGAAGATGGGGCCTGCCTGCTGTGCTGCTTTGGGGAGCAGGTGGTGTTACAGCTGAGGCCAGCTGAGCAGAGCCCTGCCAAGGGGAAGGGAAGAGCCTTACAGCCTGCCAGTGAGCAGTGGTACCCTGCCTGGGAGGGGTGTGGAGCAGCTGCTGGCAGCTGGCTGGGATCCGGGGTGGGGTAGGGGTCCAGTCTGGACTGAAAGGCTGCTTGGTGGGTGGAGTCACTGAGCCTTCCTGGGCTGAGGACCGCAGCTGCACTGGGTGGACACTTGGGCGGCCTGAGGGAGAGGCTGGGCAAGGCAGGGTGACTGAGAGGTCCATGAGCTCACTCATGGAGACTGGGAGGAGGGGAGGTGTGTGCCCACACGAGCCCTGGATGACAGAGATGCAGCTGATGCTTGAGGCCCTACTGTGTGCCAGCATGGCTCATCCCTGAAGCTCCACCCCCAGAACGCAGGGAGACACAGCCTCCACTGCACAGGCTGGCTCAGCGCCTTTCCAGGACGTTCTAGGAGTTGGTCACACAATCCTACAGGAGCCCTCCGTCCAGGTCCCATCACAGCCCAGGGTCACCCACGGTGACAGGAGCCAGCGTTCCCAAGAGTCAGGACCCCGCACCTTGAGGATGGGCGGGCAGGCGGGAGGCAGCCTTTCCCACAGCCAACCGCTGCCTGGAGAGCTCAAGGGAGGCTCTCCCAGGACAGAGCTGGAGCTGGGAAGCATGGAGAGCTGGCCGCCGACAGGGTAGGGCAGGGACCGCGGCCCCGCGCGGGGCCCTCGGCTGCAACCCCTCCTCCGCCCCAGACCCCAGCGGCCGCTCCACGCTGCGGCGCCAATCCGCATGCGCGCCGCCCGGGCCGGTCCGCCCCACCGAGGCCACGCCCCTGGCCCCAAATGGGCGGAGGCCCCGGGGCCGGGGCGGGGCCGAGGCGGCGGAACACGGGGAGTCCGAGCCGGAGCCCCCGCCCCGGGCCGGCCCCGGAGGCATCTCGGGCCGGAGCCACGGGCGGCTGCGCGGCCGGTCCAGCCTCCGCTCCAGCGCGCCGTGCACGGCACCCGAGGTCCGGCTCGGCCGCGGCGGCGCGGCAGGTAGGAGGCGCGGCGCGCAGGGAGGCGTGTGCGGGCGCGCGTGCGGCGCGCCTTTCAGGGGTGTGTGCGGGGCGCGCGGCCACGCGGAGCGCGGAGCCGAGAGGGGGGCTGCGCGTCCCGCGCGCCGGGGGCCAGGGAGGTGAGCGCCGGCCTGGGGTCGCGGGGGTTGGGCTTCTGTCGTCCTCACCCCGCCCCCCGCGGCCAGGGTCTCTCCCCACGTGCCCCTGGGGGTTCCGGAGTCGTTTCCCCCAGTGTAGACGCCGGGGTAAGCTTGACACCTAGGGATGGCCTGCTTTCTCCCTCCTCCCCACAAGCCCCCCTTCCAGTTCCCCTGTCCCCTGCATCCGTTCAGTTCCCCAGTCGCGTCTGGAGACCCTCGGGGCACCAAGGCTTGGGGAAGAGGGTGCAGGCCCAGGCCCCTGCTGTCAGGGCTGGTTCACCTTGTTGGCATTCTTTGCAGGCTGCCTAGGGGAAGAGGGGCGTTCTCGCAGGGCCTGGGGCCGCACCCCTGTGTGAGGATGAATCTTGGCTGAACCCCTCAAGGGTCCACCTGCGCACCTCAGGGCCAGGGGTCCAGGGGTCCAAGGCTGTGCCACCAGGGGGCCCAGAGGTGAAGCGGGTCGGACGGAGGATGGTTAACACTTGCCAGTTCTCTCTTGGCTTGCTTCCCTAGGGTAGGATTCTCAGAGAGGGGCCCAGGAGCTGCCCTCTCAGGGCTCATGCTGAGGCCAACTCTGGAACGAGGCACACCTAGCTGCAGCCGGAGCATACTTCTGCCGTGGCTGCAGGAGGCAGTGCAGAGGGCATCCCATACCCAGAGAGGTGTGCCAGAGGGACCCCAGCTCCTGTGCCCAGAGCAAGGCCAGGGGTGTGGTTGTGAGTGCCTGGCTGCCCAGAGGAGTGGGTAGAACAGGGCCGACCCCTGCCTTCCAGGCCGGCTGTGTGGCCTAAGAAGGGCTCAGGGGGGCTCTGCTTTCCGAGGAGTGAGCCACTCTTTCTGCCACAGACGTGCGCACAGGGCCGTGGCCGTGACACCTGCAGACACCTCAGTGCAGGGGCTCCACAGGAAGTTCCCCAAGCAGCAGAGCAAGGATGGCTCCTTGGAATACAGGGCATAGCCCAGGTGGGCGACTGAGGCTTGGAGGGGTGACCATGAGTGTGGGTCCTGCAGTGGGGGGTTGCACGGGTCAGGAGCAGCTCTGAGAAGGGGGTCGATGGTTGTTGGAGTCGGGGAGCCATTCTCCAGGCAGTGGCAGAGGGGGCCGCTGTGGGGAGAGATCTCCTTGCCACTCCTCTCCCAGTTCCCCACCTGGGGTTTGGCTTAGCAGGGGAGGTGGCATGGGGTTGATGGTGAGGGCTGCCAGGGCTCCTGTGCTGGGCAAGGGTAGCTGGGAGTGCCTCTGAGATGGGGACCACTGATAGGACTGGAGCAAACCTTGAAGGAAGTTGGACATAGCCTGCAGGCTTTGGGTGTGGGTGCGGGGGCATCTGGAACCTTGCTCCAGGCTGGGAACTTTTCCAAACTATGCCCCTTCTTTCCCTGTGGGCCCTCAGGATGGCCTGGAAGTCCTGGTCCCCAAAATGAAGGCTCCCTAGGGCACAGACAGGCCCCTCTCTACCACCCTTCCTCCCTGCAGGACCCAACTTTTTCCTTAGCACTGGCTCCGTCCCTCTCTGTACCCTATCACCCTCTATTCTAGACCCCAAGGTGGGGGACTTCCCTGTTGTCCAGTTTCCTGGAGTGTGGAATGGAGGATCTGTCTCCGGGCTTTGAGGGACGATGTGGCTAAGTGAGATCTGATGACTGAGTAGATCTTGTCAGCATTTGGCAGTCATTATTATTAGTGTAATTATTATTGGTGTAGTGGTGAACCCTGAATAACACCCAGTTCCTGTCCCAGGAGTCAGCCAAAGTAGCTAGTCCTGGGAGAAGGCTGAGTGGAAACGGGCCCTTTCCCCTTGACACGGAAGCCCCTGTTGGCTTTGGTGGGTGAATGAACTACTGACACCCCTGGCCTGGGGGTCACCTAGGCAGAGGCAGGACCTCAGCAGAACCTATGGTCAGCAACATGCCCTGGCTCCTTCAGCTAGAGGGCAGGCTCTGCAAACCCCTTGTCATGCTGCCCCGCCGCGTGCCACTCTGCGACCTCCAGCTTGTGGTGGGTGCCTGTCTGCAGCCAGTCTTCTGTCCTCACTCCCGGCCTGTCTCTGCCCTCATCTGCCCGAGCAAGGGCCTCTTCCAGCGTACTTAGCTTGTGGACCCTGTGGCCTTGGCCGTCAAGGCCCTCAGCCCTGCAGCCTCCTTGCTGGGGAGCCGGTGCTGCCTGCCTGGGGATTGCCTCACCCCAGTGCAGGCTGAGCTGCTGCCTTACCTTTAGCCTTAGGCTCTGCCTTTTGCTGCTCACTGAAGGCAAAATGGACCAGGTCCCTTTGGGCTCCTACTTCAAGATGCTTTACAAAGCCACCTTGGCTTGCCTATAATGGCCGGCGCCACTCCTTGCCCAGCCAATGTTTCTGAGGCCCCTCACTGGAATGTGGGGTTACCCGTGGCTGAGGCTTAGCTGGCCTGTGTGGCTTGAGGTTTTCTGCCATGGGGCATGTGATCAGGGTGGCCCTCAGCCCAGGAATTGGGACTTAGCCACACATCTGCCTGGAAACAGTAGACAAAAGGCTGGGAGTCCCCCGGCCCAATCTGTTTGCATACCTGTGCCCGGCCACTGTGTGCCAGTCTGGGTGTGGTGAGAGCCAGTGCTTGTTGCTGATGATACGGGCTGACGTGGGGTGACCGGCAGAGTGGGGCAGCTCACTGTTGGGGCTTCATGTCCCTTTCCCAGCTTCCCTGAGCGAGGAAGGTTGGACCCTACCACTCCTCCACTGCGGCTATCCACTCTGTCTACAAGGGTGGTGGTGGCTTCCTGTCACCTCGGTAACAAGCCAAGGCATACTCAGTGTTCTGAAACAGCTTGGTGCTTTCTCCATTCAGCCCTGGAGGTCAGAAGTGCAGCCTGAGTCCCAGGGGCCCGAGCCTGGGCTGCTCCCTTCTGGAGGCTCCAGGGGACAATCAGTTCCTTGTCTGTCCCAGCTCCTGAGCCTGTGCCATCATCTCCTTCCTTCCTCTGCAGCCCAACCAGTACCCCCTACTCCCTGTCCCCTCTGTCAAGGACTGCTGGGATTCCCTTTTGGCCCCTTAGGTCCTGCAGTGTGACCCCCCCATCTCCAGGCCCCTACTCCCACCTGCAGAGTCCCCCGGCACAGGACAAGGGGCTGGCCACAGCTTCTGAGGGCTTGGCCATGGATCTCTGTGTGGACCATTATTCTGCGCATCACAGGAGCTAGTTGTGATGGACACTGTGGGCTGCAGGCCCAGCCCCTGGCCCTCCCTACATGCCTGCAGCTGCTGGCTTCCCAATGAGGTCACTCTCAGTGTCGCCCACACACTCCTCCCCCAGCCGGAGAACCTAGTGGTCAGGGCCTAAGCCTGCTGCCCACCAGCCTCAGTACACTGCTGGTGCTGCTGGTGGCCAGAGCTGGGCATGTTTGGAAGCAGGGGGCATGCTGGCATGTCCCCTGACCCCCCATGACTATGTCCTGCACTTGAGTGGACTGGGACCTCAGAGTGGATCCTAGTTTATTTTAGGTGTTCACTCCATAAACCCAGCACTGGGCAGGGTCCCTGAAGCCTCTCTGTTGGGAGGGAGGGTAAGATTGGGCACGGGGGACACTTTGCCCTGTGAGCATACCACAGTCTATGGAGGCCAGGTCCTGCCTGCCAGGGGGAACTGGGGAAAGGGGCAGCTTGCACCAGTGGGGACAAGCTGGGGCTCTGATCAACCCCCTGTTGAGTGTGGGGGGCATTAGAACACAGGGCCACCATGGCAGGGTCAGGACTGAGAACAGTGCCCAGGGCCCGAGAGGGCTGCCAGCATGCCAGCCATCGAGGGATGATCCCTCAGTAGTTGTGGCCTGCGTGTTGTAGGCCTGGCCTGGCCAGGGTCTGCCTGTGTCTCTGTACCAGAGCCCTGCATCCCTGCAGCCTGGCCTCCATGCCCGTCTGTGTACCAGGGCCCTGTGTCCCTGCAGCCTGGCCTCCATGCCTGTGTCGCCATCTCTTTTGCCCTGTGACCTGGACACTCATCATGTCTCCCTGCCCTCGGCGTTCATCGCTGGTTCTCAGGGCCTGCCAGGCCGTGGTGCCCTTCCTGAACCAGCTCCACTTCCTGCTCCATCTCCTTGGACCCTGACCTCCAGCCTACCCTGAGTGACTCAGTCTCCCCTCGTGTCTCTTCCACCCCTACACCTTGCACTTTATTCTTACAACCTGGGTCCACCCTCTGAGATCCCGCCTCGAGCCATCTCCTCCATGCAGCGTTCCCAGCCTGGTCCAAAGGTGTCACTCCCTTCTCAGGGCAGATCTCGGCCTCGTGTTGGGGTTCCTGTGTCTCTGGGGCAGAGTCTCACCTCACCTCCTTGCTGCCCCCTTGGCTAGGCATACAGCAATGTAGGTGAGGGGCTGGGGGTGCACTGCGCAGCCTCTTGGGGCCCTTGCACGAAAGAGGGGCTGGTAGGCCAGGCAGAGCCACTCTTGCCTCTTCCTGCTTGAGTTCCTGTCCCTATGTGTGCAATGACAGCAGCGTAGCTCCTCGCTGAGGCTGTGCAGAAGTGCCAGCCAGAGAATGGAACCTCAGTTTGCCCCTCTGGGAAACAGATACTATCTCGCCAGGTTTCAAACCTGGAGGTGCCAGGGGTGTGGACTGCAAGTGGGTGTCTCTGGTGAGAGACCGCAGGTGCCACTGGCCTCTCCCCATAGCGGGGTCTGGAGCTGGGCCAGGAGCCCCGCCAGGGTCTCGGCTTCCTCCTGTCCTGGCCCTTGGCCCTCAGGAACCCCCAGCCGGAAAACCCTGCCAAGGCTCCTGTCCTGCTGCCCAGCCTCCTCCGCAGCAGACACCTGGGCCCGATCCAACTCCCAAATGAGGAGCAGCTGTGGGTCAGGCCCTGTGACTCAGGGCCACCCAGAGGCAGGCCTGGGGGCAGGTCTGTCTTCACACTTGGGCCAACACCAGAGCTCCTCAACCACCATCTCTGCAGACCAGCAGGCGATCCTGTGTCTCTTGGCCCTGCCCTCAGCCTTCTCTATCCTCTGTCAAGACAGCCATGGGACTGGATTTATGTGTTAGCAAGATCTCTCTGGGGCTGGGCGGAGGGCAGACTGGACACAGACAGAAAAGATAAGGGAGGGAAGGGAGAAGAAAGACAGGATTTCCCAGCCCCAGTGCCAGCCTGCCCGGCGTGGGCTCCCGTGACTCACTGGGTTTGGCTGCCTCTGCCCTGGAGTTGGAGCCCAGGAGGCCTGGTGGCCCAGGAGCTGGAGTCAGAGGTGGGACCTAGTCCAATTCTGTCCCATCCTGCCATCCGTCCTTAGCACAGGAATGTGGGGGGTCAGAGTTCACCCACAGTGGGACTTGGAACCATAGGCTAAGAATATTAAAGTGGAAGATAATGGAGCAGGTGCAGTGTGCCTGTGGGGTATGGGATAAAGGAGATAAATAGTGTGACCCTGTGTCCCCAGCATGAGCAGACCCCTGGTACCTCCACCCTGGGTCCTGCCCCTTTCCCTGCCAACTCCAGCCCTTCCCAGTGTCCTTTGCTTCCCCTGCTCCCTCCCTCCACCTGCCCTGCAGGTGACCTTCTTGCCCCTTGCTGATTAGGAAAGTTGGAGAGTCTAGCTCATGGCTGCATGGCTCAGTGGGTGTTCACAGTGGCCATGCCCTGCTTGAGAGCCTCTCTCCTATGCCCCTCTTAACCTAGGACTGCCTGGAGGGTCTGGTGCCCACCTTGCCAGCTGGCTCAGAGCCAACCCACTGTGGTGTCCTTGCAGATGTGGGGCTGGCCTGGGCAGGGTTCTCTGAGTGAAGGCATGACTGTCCAGCCCCTCACCTCCCCCTAGCAAAGGGTGATGTGGCAGTAGGTGGTTGGTGGAGAACACAGGGCAGAGTAGGGGAGGTGGGGGGGACAGGGTTTTGGTCGCTGAGCTATGAGCCCCTGCAGCTGGTGCTGGGTGATGGCCACTCTGCCAGCTTAGGCTGTGTTGGTTGGATCCTGGAGTAGCAGGGGGTGGGGGAGGGAATGCATTTTCCCTTCTGTCTCCCCTTGCCTCCCTCAAGGCTCCAGAGCCCACCCCTCTACAGCCCCACAAGAGTCTCAAGTTCTGTGGTTGTCCTTGTTATGTCATTTCCCCATGGCATGACAGCCATGAGGACTCTTTCCAAGACAGCCAAGACACAGCTCCCCGACCTGCCCTGGGCAGCTGCTGCACCCTGAGGTGCAGGCCCATTTCTGTACTCTGCCCCTGTGGCCTCTTTCTCCATCCTGGCTCCGTTCTGGGTCAGCTCCATGGCTCCTGAGAAGGGGTTCCTGCTCTGTACCCCTCGGCTGTGTGTGTGTGCACGTGCATGCTTGCTTGGCATGGGGACACCACACCACACTTGTGACGGTTCTGGACTTGAGTGCCCCAGGAGTCCTGAGTTAGAGGAGCTGAGAATCTGAGACACTCAAGGACTTCACAGGCCGTCCCAAGACCAGGCCGGGATTGCTGCACCAACCCAGCCTGCAGCCCTTCCCTGCTCAGTGCCTGCCTGTCCTGGGGCGGGGAGCTGGGTCCTGAGCCACAGGCAGCCTCCTCCACAGGGCTCTGAGCTGGCTTTTATTGTTTACATTCTTACTGAAGCAAAACTGGTCTGAAAAAAGCCTAACTCATGCGTGCCTGGTTCAATGGGTTTTTGTGTTGGCCATGCCCAGATTGAAAAAAAATGTTGCCAGGGCAGGCTCTATGGCCCAGCTATCGCCTGCAACACTGCATCCTATTTGGGCACTAGTTCATGTCCCAGTTGCTCCACTTCTGATCTGTCTCCCTACACCTGGAAAAGCAGCAGATGATGGCCCAAGTGCTTGGGTCGCTACCGTCCATGTGGGAGATGTAGCGGAAGCTCCTGGCTTCAGCCTGGCCTGGTCCAGCCCTGGCCAGTGTGGCCATTTGGAGAGTGAACCAGCAAAAGTCCCCTCGTGCCCTCTATTCGCCATGGGTGACTTAGCCCTTCTTCTCTTTTTAAAAACTGGTTTTAATTTACAAATTGTGTGTGTTTGGGCAAAGCAGGAAGTCTTGGAATATGTGTACATTGTGGAGTGGCTAAGTTTAGCTACTTAACATGCATTCCCTTGCATGCTTCCCACTTCCTATGACAAGAACATGCCAAGTCACCCAGCCGGCTTCTAGATCACGCTGCATCACTCCAAAGCGCAGTCACCATGATGTCTGACAGGGCCCTGACCAGCATCTCCCCAGCCAGTCCCCCTCTGCTTCTTAAGTCAAATTGTCTTAGGGACCACCTGTGCTGTTGTGCAGTGCTTATCTTTCTGGCCCTGGCTTATCTCACTTACTGTAATGTCCCTGGCGCTCATCCGTGTTCTCCCGGAGGACAGAGTCGAGTGGTGTTGCATGGAGTGTGCACCTTACTTTCCTGGTCCATTCATCCATGGACACTTGGGTGATTCTGCATCTTGGCTGCAGGGAGTGTGGGAGTTCTTGCATTTCTCACCATGCTGCTTGCATTCTTTGGGTGTGTCCCCCACAGTGGGCTTGCTGGATCACGTGCCAGCTCTGGTGCATCCTACATGCAGCACTGCACAAAGCCTGCACTCATTTATAGTCTCATTAGTGGTGTGTATAGGTTTCCTTCCCTCAGCCCCCTTCTAGCCAACACTACCTTGGTAGCAGCCTTGCTAGCAGGTGTAAGATAACCTGTCATTGTGGTTTTCTTTTTCTTTTTAAGATTTATTTTATTTAAAAAAAAAGATTTATTTTATTTTCATTACAAAGTAAGATATACAGAGAGGAGGAAAAATAGGAAGATCTTCCATCCTATGATTCACTCCCCAAGTGACCACAATGGCCAGTGCTGTGCTGATCTGAAGCCAGGAGCCAGGAACTTTCTTCAGGTCTCCCACATGGGTACAGGGTCCCAAGGCTTTGGGCCGTCCTCAACTGCTTTCCCAGGCCACAAGCAGGGAGCTGGATGGGAAGCGGAGCTGCCGGGACATGAACCGGCGTCCATATGGGATCCCAGCACATTCAAGGTGAGGACTTTTACCACTAGGCTACCGTGCCAGGCCCCATTGTGGTTTTCGTTAGCATTTATCTGATGGTTGCTAATGTCTAGCATTTTTTTTCAAGTCTGTTTTGACCATTTGCATGTCTCCTGAGAAATGTCTGTTGGGTCCCCTTTATTTAAAATATATATATATATATATTTTAATTTGAAAGGCAGTTACAGAGAGAGGTGGGGAGAAGAGAAAGAACATGGAGAGTTCTTCCATCTTCTAGTTCAAGCCGTTCCACCCTCTCCCCCACCCTCCCCACAGTGTATCAACAGCCAGGATGCGGCCGGGGTGAAACCAGGAGCCTGGGATTTCATCCTAGTCTCTCATTTGAGTGACAAGGGCCCAAGCACTTGGTTCATCTTCTCCAAAATCCCGAGGACATGAGCAGGAAACTGGATTGGAAGTAGGGCAGCCAAGAGTTAACGGTGCCCTGTGGAATGCTGGGATTGCAGGCAGTGGCTTTACCCGCAGCACCACAAAGCCACTTCCCCAGACCTGTTCTCAAATTTGGTTGCTTCGTTGCTGTTGAGTTGTTGGAGTTCCTCGTTTGTTTGAATATTAACATCCCTTATCAGATGTATGGTTTGTAAATATTTTCTCCTGTTCAGTCAGTTGTCTCTTTACTGATTAGTCATTGCTTTGGTTGTGCAAAGCGTCTTAGTTTGTCATAATCCTATTGGGCTCTTTTTTCACAGAGAGCATAAACAGTGCTGGTCTGGAGCTTTCCCTGTGTTCTCTGCTGCTAGTTTCAAAGCTTTGAGTCTCTCTCTCCTTCCATTTTTGATTAAAACATTTTTAAAGCATTATTTGAAACTAGAGTGATATGCACATTCTGTCTCTCTCACTCACTCGCTCAGAGAGATCTGAGAGTGATCTTGTATTCTCTGATTCACTTCTCAAATGCCTGCTAGCAATCAGGGTGAGGCCAGGCCAAAGCCAGCAGCCAGCAGCCAGGAACTCCATCCTGATGTCCCATGTGGGTAGCAGGGGCCCAAGAGGCTGGACCATCTTATGTTGTTTTCATGGGTGCCATTAGTGAGAAGCTGGATTGGAAACCAAGGTAGGTTTCAGTATCAGTCACTTTGGATGGGATGTAGACATCCCAAATGGCCACTTAGCCTGCCCACAGCACCCCCTTTTGGGCCTTACCTTTGGATCTTTAGCTCATTTAGAGTCCATTTTTTCCGAGATCAGATGAGAATGGGCACGTTCAGGGTGGTATGGCCGTAGACTAGAATCCATTTTTTTAAAATTATTTTTGATCCCAGTGCTATTTTTGATCCTAGTAGCTAAACTCCTTGCCTTGCATGTGCTGGGATCCCATATGGGTCCTGGTTTGTGTCCTGCCTGCTCCACTTCCCATCCAGCTCCCTGCTTGTGACCTGGGAAAGCAGTAGAGGATGGCCCAAAGCCTTATGGGACCCTGTACCTGCATGCGAGACCTGAAAGAAGCTCCTGGCTTCAGATTGGCTCAGCTCTGGCTGTTGTGGCCACTTCGGGAGTGAACCAGTGGATGAAAGATCTTTCTCTCTGTCTCTCCTGTAAATCTTACTTTCCAATAAAAATAAATAAATCTTAAAAACAAAGTTTCCATTTGTTTGTTGTTTGTCTGTCTGGGTGCTGCGACAGCTCAGTGTGCCCTTTCCCCAGCCCCAGACCTCACGCATGCTGACAGGTACCGCTGCGCTGTCCAGACTGTCCTGGTTCCAGACTGTACCCTCTGTCCTGGTTCTTGTGCTCATCAGCACTAGGTACAGCCTAGAAAGGGAAGGCCTACAATTCCCCTACCAGGCGTGCTGCCAGCCCTAGATCTTATGCCTGCCAGGGGTACTGTGGTCCAGCGTGTTGTGACTTGCACCTAGTCCTGATCCACCCCCTAGTCCCAGCTCTCGTGTCCACCAGTGAAAAGAGCAGCCCACCAGGGGAGTCCCAGAGGCTCACCTACTAGGCCTGCTTCTAGTTCTGGGTCTTGTATGTGCCAGCAGGTGCTATGCCCTCGTCAGATGCTCTTCCCTAATCTCAGCATTCAGCAGCAGGTGCTGCAGCCTGGCTCAGGGCCAGATGCCTCCACACACCCACCTGCCCCTAGTCCAGCTCTCACCAGCACTACAGCAGCCTAGCCCAGCCTGGACCTTGAGTCCATTTTTTAATATTGCCTGAGATAAGAGCCTTTGTTCGTTCTGCCTGTCGCTCTCCAGTTGTCCCAACATGACTGATGAGAATGTCTTTCTCCATTGCCTGTTCTTGGCAGAGGTTGGCTATGCATGCATGAATTTCTGGGTTCCCTGTTCTGTTCCACTGTTCTATGTATCTGTTTTTATGCCAATACCATGCTGGTGTTTTGAGAGCAGGAGTAAGAAAGAAAAGAAGAAGCTCTGAACAGTATAATTGGCGGGGCTGGTCAGAGGCAAGACCAAGCCCCTGAGGTCTTATGTCTCGAGTGTTTTTTTTTTAAAGATTTAATTATTTTTTATTGCAAAGTCAAATATACAGAGAGGAAGATCTTCTGTGTACTGATTCACTCCCCAAATGGCCACAATGGCCAGAGCTGAGCTGATCCAAAGCCAGGAACCTGGAGCTTCCTCCAGGTCTCCCATGTAGGTGCAGGGTCCCAAGACTTTGGGCTGGCCTTGACTGCTTTCCCAGGCCACAAGCAGGGAGCTGGATGGGAAGCGGGGCTGCCAGGACCCATATGGAATCCTGACCTGTGCAAGGTGAGGACTTTAGGCACGAGGCTACCGTGCCAGGCCCTCAAGTAATTTATGTTTTAACACAATATAACTAAGGGGCAAGGGAAGTGGTGATAAAATAGTTAAGATGTATATAGTGGTTGTTTAGGATGCATGTACTGACCAGGAGCTGTGGGAGGGCATTACTGTGGCCCGATTGGAGTCCTGGGCTCCCTCAATCCCCCTCTGCCTATGGAAGTCCTGGCTGCTGGCAAGGGTAGGGCAATGACTGCTTGGCTTTCTCAGACTGAGTGGGGGTGAAGTAGGGGCAGGACTCCAGAAGGAGGTGGCCTGTCCAGGGGGCCTTGGTACCGACGTACAGGTGCTGTCTGCATCCAAGGTCCCCTCTCCATGACCCTCTAGATTTTTATTACTTGAGCCTGGGAGAGACACATCTAACAATGAATAGGTGGTCTGCTTCATGTCTCAAGCCTTAAAGGATTTTGCCTGGTGGGCCAAAGTAGACTGGTCACCTGCCCTACAAATGATACTTACAGATGTTCTCTTGACAGAAAAGGAATAGCACCCACCAAAACCAAAGGCAAATGTGAAGAACATCCCAGTAAAATAACAACAGAAGACTAAATCAAACAACATACAACTCATTGTCAAAATGACAGGACCAAATTATCCTATCCCTATTAAACCTGAATGTAAATGGCTTAAAGTCATCAGTCAAACATAAATTAGTGGACTGGATCAAAAACAAAACCCATCTATGTATCGCCTGTAGGGGACACATCTTACCAACGAAGATCACCAGAAACTGTATCTCTTGGATTTCAGTGTTTTTGTTTTTACTTTCATTTCTTCAAAGCAGTTTTTTTTCCCTCATATTAAATTCTTCACTGACTCATGGGTCATATGGTTAGCAACATTTTTTTTAAGGAAGTTCTTGATTTTCTTTTTCATTTCTTTAGCAACACATTAGTCATTCAGTAGCATGTTATTTAACTTTATGGCATTGTAAATTTCTATTTTTCTTCCTGTTGTTGATTTTGTTTTGTGGCTTTTCATTTAAGGGGCTATATAGTAACTGTGTAATGAAGACTGTCATATTCAGATGTGAGGATACAATGCAGTATGCATCTATACTTCCAATGAAACTGTAAAATATATCTGGACACTAGGATGCTGGACTCTGCCATTGTCTATGCCTGCAATATCAAGATACACTTAAATAGCAGGATGATGAACTTATCACTGTTTATGAAGAACTATAATATTGTTTTAATATAGGGGAAATCAGTGGGGGATGGGGAGAGGACTTGGAGAGAGGGTAAGGGAAATCCCAGAGCCTATGAATTGTATCATAAAATGAAATAAAATGAAAAAAGAAAAAGGAAGATATACAGAGAAGAGGAGAGACAGGAAGATCTTCTGTTGGATGGTTCACTCCCCAAGCAGCTGCAAAGCGGAAGATGTGCCTATCTGAAGCCAGGAGCTGCTTCCAGGTCTCCCATACAGGTGATGATCCCAAGGCTTTGGGCTGTCCTTGACTGCTTTCCCAGGCCACAAGCAGGGAGCTGGATGGGAGTGGAGAACCGGAGCCCATATAGGATCCCGGCGCTCTTAAGGTGAGGACTTTAGCTGTTAGGCCACGGCGCTGGACCCAAGGTGACCAGCTTTATTGTCACCAACAACCACGCATCCCACCCACCCACCCAGGCAGGCTGGGGCTCAGCCCTCTAGCTGACTTCACTCCATCTGTAGCTGTTATGTCCGGAGGCGGCTTCCGTCCTGCGGGGAGACGCAGGGAAGTGGTCAGGGCAGCCGGGGCTGTAGCTGTTCCGGCCTGGGTTTCACGCCCCCGCACCAGGCAGCGGGGTGGCGGGGGGAGAGGGTTGAGCTGAAACCCTGGTGGCTGTAGGCGCCAGTCTCACCCGCGGCCATGGTCAGGGTGGTTTTTCAGGTGGCGCCGCAATGATGTGCATTTCTTCAGTCTCTCTTAAATGTCTTAAGAAGAGAGAGGGTTTGTTCATTGCCCCATATCTGTCAGGACTGCTTCACACAAAGAAAGTCAGTGTAAGGAACCTCAACCCGCTCGGGCCATGTGGGGGTGCAACAAGATGAGGCATTTTTCTTTAATCCTGGGGTTCAAAGGAACCCAGGGTCTGTGCTTGTCAAACCAGTAAGCACAGGGAGGGATCGGTTCCTTTTACCAGGAGTGTGCTGGAACTGGGTCTGTGCCTGGTCAGATAAATACTGTCAGTCTGCTCCCTTACACAAGGAGAAACTATTGTATCCCTCTCGGGTCCTGCCTCCTGGTCAGGTGGTGGGTGATAAGCTTCCCTGGGCACATGGACTACATGGGAAGGGCCTGACAGAGGTGGACCTGAAAGAGAGGGAGAGCCTAAAAAGAAAGGAAGGGGACGCCAGTTCTAATCCCGGCAGCTCCACTTCCCATCCAGCTCCCTGCCTGTGGCCTGGGAAAGCAGTCGAGGACGGCCCAAAGCCTTGGGACCCTGCACCTGCGTGGGAGACCAGGAAGAGCTCCTGGCTCCTGGCTCCTGGCTCCTGGCTTCGGATCGGCACAGCACTGGCTGTTGTGGCCACTTGAGGAGAGAACTAGCACATGAAAGGTCTTTCTCTGTCTTTTCTTTTCTCTGTAAAGATGACTTTCCAGTAAAAAATTTTAAAAAATGATTATTTTTTTTAAAGGGAAGGGGACACTAGAGAACATGCTAGAAGGAGCCTAGTGGACACACTGGAAGACCTGTCTCCACAAGTTCGGGGAGCCTAGTGGAAAAGCCACCTGTCAATTAAAATTACCTTTTTCTGATTTTAAATAGCCAAAGAGGATGAGTGTAACTCATTAGGCCTGCAAGCGCAAGCGCAGGCGCAGGCGCTGACAAATGTTAACAACTCTGAAAATATCTTTATTCCTTGAAAAAGCAAGCTTAAAGCAAATCATTGAAGATCCACATAATGCTTGGTATGTGGATGAATACAATGTTTCTGGACCAATCCATTGTATCATTCTGATGTAACAACACAAAAGCTTATATATTACAAAATTGGGTTTGTTTTCCCAGGACAGCTCCAGCTGGAAACAGTGACACAAAGCATGAGACAGTGATCATCTTAAATCCCAAAGGGAGAAGTCACAAAAACCCAATATCCAATCATAGCTGAGCAGAGTTAGCCCCACAGGCATCCCTGGGACATTGTGGTGTGTGAGATCCTTACACATCCCAGTTTTAGAGAGGGGGAGATAACACCCTAAACCAACTTGAAAGTAGAGGAAAAGGTTTAAACAGCCATCTTTTCCGAAGGCTGCAGCTGAGGTGGACTTGGGAAGAGGGGTTCAACCTTTTAGGCCCTTATGCTAGCACAGCAGAAGTTCAGCTGGGTAACCTGAGAATAGGCAATGTATTGGCAAGGCATCTTCCCCCATACACCGCATCCACCAGGACCTATCCTGGTTCCAGTCCCCTATACCGATGTGGCCCTATTCCTCCCTACCTGTAGATACCTGGGGCTTCATGTTTACTGAGTGGCCATACGCCCTTGTGTTTGGAGCATTTTGAAATTACATGCCCACCCACCGCTTCAAGGCTTCAGGGGCTGGGCAGCATCTGGACGCCAAGGGAGAGTGCTGCTCTCCTGCCTGTGCAGAGAGCTCACTCAGCCCCAAGAAGGCCTGAGACATAAGGTCAGAGACCTGCTGGGCAAAGGCATAGGAAATCTTGCAGAAGCAGGGTTGTAGGAGGTCATGGTGGTTCTCAGCAACTCCAGGGAGCCTGGACATTTCACCCTCCCTCCACGGAGGAGAGGTGGCTTGTTTGAAATGACAGTGAGGGAGGCTGGTCAGCACTCCACCTTTGGGCCAGTTGGTGCCTGAAACCCAGGGGCAAAATTACACAACAGGAGGGGCTATGGTCACCTGATAAAACTCCCCTCCCCCTGGAATCAAAGGCCAGTTAATCAAATACAAGCCATACAGGGACTCTGGTGGCTTGTGAAAGAAGAAATAGAGACCCAGGACACTGGACTTCTGAAAAGAAATGAATGTCTGTCGGAGTGGATGCAGGGAAATGCAGGTGAGAGACTGTGACACAGAATCCCGAGCCAGCTCTCTCCGGGAGTATAGAGAGGATCTTCCAAAGATCCATGTGCAAGTCACGCCACAGCAGAAACCACAAGGAGGATCCTTGAGGGGACCCTGGAAGTCAGACTTCTCCTTCACTGGGGAGAGTTGTTCACTCAGAAATGCAAGGATGGGGAAGTCAGCGCTTTAACACCCACACAGGTGATCAGTGTTTGGAATTTGGGGAGTTCAGATTACACGCAGGAGCAGCCTCAGTCAGAGACCCCTGGTCCTCTACCAGGTGACCTCCAGCCGCACACATCCATGGGAACATTCTGGAAAGGAAAATGGAGGCGATGAACAAGAATGAGCAGGAACAACAGGCTGTTGGTGGTCTCAGGAAACCCCAGGCAAGCTCCCCATAATGTGGCAGGAAAACTGGTGAGTCTGGCTTGTGTGCTGGTCGCAGTGACAATTTACAAGCCCAGACATGATGGTGTGAGTAGACTGAAGTTGTGTTTAAATAAGAGAAAGAGAAGCTCCACACAATTTTATGGATTGGAGGGACTGGTAGGCAGAGACCAAGCCTGTGCCATGCTGTTTTCATAACTGTACCTTTGTAGAGTATTTTGCAGTCAGGGAGTAGAATACTTCCAACTTTGTTCTTTTGGCTCAAGACTGCTTTGGCTATTTGGGGTCTTTCCATATGATTTTTTTTCTATTTCTGTGAAAAATGTTATTGGAATTTTGATAGTGACTGAATTAAATTTGTGCATTATGGATATTTTGTTTTTTAAGAGTTGCTTGAAAACTAGAGAGATAGAGAGAAAGATAGAGAGGGAGGGAGAAATACCTTCCATCTGGTAGATCACTCCCCAAATGGCTACAGTGGCTGATACTAGGTCAAACCCAAGCCAGGAACTCCATCTTGGTCTCCCACATGGGTGACAGGTGCCCAAGGGCTGGGTTCATCTTTCATTACTTTCCCAGGTGGAACAGCAGGGAGCCAGATCAGAAACAGAGCAGCAGGGACTTGAACTCGTCTCCAATAGAGGATGCTAGCATTGTAAGTGATAACTTAATGCACTGTGGCACAACCATAGCCCATGGATATCTTAATGTTAATTCTTCTGATGTGTGTGTGTATGCAGGATAGCTTTTCTTGTTAAAAATTTCTTCCGTCAGTGTTTATGTTTTCAATACATAACTCTTTCACCTTCTTGTTCAAATACATTTTTTAATATTTTTGTTTTATGGTAGCTATTTTAAATAGGGTTGCTTTCTTGTTTTCTCTTAGATGGTTGTTAGAGTGTAGAAGTGCTATGACTTGTGTATCTCGAGTTTTGTACCTGGTTTGTTGAGAGTATTTATCTTGAAAAGCTGCTAAATATAGTCAAAGGCTTTTTCTACCTCTACTGCGGTGATCATCTGGTGCTAATATGGCGTGCCACACTGACTGGCACGTGTTGAACCATCTTTGCGCTTCAGGGTAAATCCCTACCCAATTAGAACAAATGATCCCTTCAGCTTGCTGGTATTCTGTGAAGGATTTTTGTTTCTGTGTTCATCAGGGAGACTGACCTCTGGTTTTCTTACGTCTTTGGTACCAAAGTAGTGCTGACTGTGCTTTTCAGTTCTGTATCAGTGGAATCACAATATTGTACCTTCCTTCTTCTGATTCATTTATAGGGTTGCATGCAGCAGTAGATACATTTTCATAATTGTTTGGCATCCCATTATATGCAAACACAGTATAACCTCTTATGCCGGTGGACATTTGGGTTGTCTCTGGTTTTTACCTATAACAAATTCTCCTGTAGCAAACATTCATGTCTATGTTTTTGGTGATTCTGTGCAAGCATTTCTGTTGAACATAGCCTGAGCAATGAGCTTACTGGGTCTAGTATGCATGTGTTCAACTTTAGTAGTTATATCTAAGAATTTTACAAAGTAACATACCAGGACTGGCCCTGTGGCACAGCAGGTAATGCTGCCTCCTGAAGTCCACATCCCATAAGGGTCCAGTTTGAGTCCCAGCTATTTCACTTAGCATCCACCTCCCTGCTAATGTGCCTGGAAGGCAGCAGAGGATGGCTCGTGTTCTCGGGCCCCCACACACACATGGGAGACCTGGAAGAACTCCTGGCTCCTGGCTTTAAATCAGCTCAGCTCCAACTGTTTCAGCCATTTAAGGAGCAAACCAGCAGATGGGAGATCTGTCTCTCTCTCTCTCTCTCTCTCTCTCTCTCTCTCTCTCTAACTTTGCCTTTCAAATAAAATAAATGAATCCTTTCAGAAGGTGATTGTACCGACGAATGTCCTCAGCACCCATACATAGGCGCCTTCTGGGCTGTGGGTGTGCCTTTGTGTGTTTTTCACTGTGGCTGTAACAGCGGGGCATAGTGGCATCTCACTGTGGTTTTGTTTTGTGTTTTGGTTTGTCGGCCATTTGGACCTGCTCCTTTTCTCATTCTAAAGGCCTCATGTGCTTCCCTTGAGTCAGAAGTGTATCTGTCTGGAATCAGTTTTTGTGTACAGTGGGAGGTAGGGATCGGGACTGGTATTTCCCTGGGAAGAGCCTGGGGCCAGCACTGGTTATTGAAAAAGCCACTTCTTTCCCAGGGTTCAGTCATGGCTCAGCTGCCCCTACTCTGGACTTTGTATTTTTAACATTTTTTTTTGTTTATTCATTTTACGTTAAAGTCAGTTACAGTGAAAAGAAGAGACACAGAGAGAAGTCTTCCATTTGCTGGCTCACTCCCCCAAATGGCTGCAACAGCCAGCCAGAGGTGGGTCAGTCTGAAGCTGAGAGCCGGGAACCAGGAGCTTCTTTTGGGTCAGCCACATAGGTGTAGCGGCCTAAAGGTTTGGGCCATCTTCTGGTGTTTTCCCAGGCCACAAGCAGGAAGCTGAATGGGAAGTGGAGCAGCCAGGACAAATTGGTGCTCATAGGAGAAGCTGGCACGGTAAGCAGTTAGCCAGCTATGCTGCCACACTGTCCCCTCAGTTTTTAACTCTTAAAATGAACTTGTTTTCATTCTTTATTTGAGCGTGGAACAACTGAGGGACAGGCAGAGATCTCCCATCTGCTGCTTTACTCTCCAGATGCTCACAATAGCCAGGGCTGGGCCAGGTTGAAGCCAAGAGCCTGGAGCTCAATTTGAATCTCACAAATGGGTAGCAGGGCTCCAGGTACTTGAGCCTGTGCCCGCTGCTTCCCAGGGTGCACGTTAGCAGGGAGTTGGATTGAAAGTGGAGGACCTAGGTCTTGAACCAGGCACTCTGATATGGGATTTAGGGTATCCCACGTGCTATCTTAACAGCTGTGCTGCACGCCTGCCCATGGGCTTGGTGTTCTGTCCCACTATGCTGTTTGTCTCACTGCACCACTCACTCCCAGTGACCCGACCTCTGTACTGGGCCTTGCTGCTGGCAGCAGTGGCCTCTGGCTAGTTCCTTCAGTTGGCCCCAGCAGTCACAATGTCCTGGCCCTGAGGCCCTGCGGCTGCTCACGGCCTCCAGTCCCTGTGATGCCCCTGAGGTTGGTGCTGGGTCCATTACACCAGCATCCTGATGTTTGGGGAGGCCAGGACCATCCCTGGCCAGGACTGCAGGCTTGGCCCCTGCCTGCTGTGGGAACATGTCCCCCTCCAACACCATTAGGAACTCAGTATTTTTCTTAAATATGTAGTTATTGAAAGAGTTAGAGGGTGAGACATGGGTCTTCCATCCTTTGATTTGCTCCCCAAATGGCTACAGGAGCCAGGTCTGGGCCATACAGAAGCCATAAACCAGGAATTTTTACCATGTGTCCCACATGGGTGCAGGGATCCAGGCACTTGGAATATCCTCTACTGCGTTCCCAGGCACATTAGCAGGGAGCTGGATCGAAAGTGGACCAGCTGGAGTAGGAACTGGTGCCCATGTGGAATGCCAGCGCCACAGATGGTGGGTATATGTGTGGCCTATGTCACAGTACCAGCCCTGACTCAATGTTTTTTTAAATCCCTAATACTTCTAGAGTTAAATATTCTACATACTGTAAGTGGGATGTCATTTTGACTTTCCATAAATATAAGGTAATGGGAAAAACTGAAAAATACCAAGTAAAAGTATGGGGGGGAAATGCCATTGCTTAAGAGAGCTCTCAGGTGGCTACAGTCCTCACCTTGAATGCACTGGGATCCCATATGGGTTCCAGTTCTAATCCCGGCGGTCCCACTTCCCATCCAGCTCCCTGCTTGTGGCCTGGGAAAGCAGTCGAGGACGGCCCAAAGCCTTGGGACCCTGCACCTGTGTGGGAGACCTGGAAGAGATTCCAGGCTCCTGGCGTTGGATTGGATCAGCATTGGCCGTTGCGGCCACTTGAGGAGTGAATCAGTGGACAGAAGATCTTCCTCTCAGTCTCTCCTCCTCTCTGTATGTCTGACTTTTCAATAAAAATAAATAAATCTTTAAAAAGAGAGAGAGAGCTCTCAGCTTACACCTGCTTGTTTCTTATTAAGTTGGAGACAGGTAAGGGTCACAAGGGGTCAAAGGCATGGTGGACCTAACTACGTTCTCCTTGAAAGAGAACAGGACGGGGGAGGTGCTTGTGCTTACCAACTTTCTTGCTCGCCTTGTACGGTGTCCCTAACATCAGCACACATAACCCAGGCCCTGCCTTACCAAGCCCGGATGGAACACCCTGGGAAGCTCATGGGTGCCAGCTCCTTGCTCTGCAGCTATGCAGTGCACTCTTAGGGCAACCCCAAGGGCAGAGGCCGCATCAGGGGACACTTGCTGATTGAAAGCTTCCTCTTCAAGGCGCAACCTCCAATCAGCCTGATTTGCAAGCTTTCCCAGCCCCCTCACTCTGACTTTGCTTAACACCTTCACTCTCAGACTACCAGGACCTCCACTGTCAGGCCCTGCTGTGCACACTCCCCTATACCTCTCTGGGCCTTTGCTCACCTGTCCCCTGGCTTGGAAAGACCTTTCTCATCTAAAGAACAATCGGACACCCTTCCGTTTCTCCTGGTGGGACCCTTCTGGTGGCATTTCTGGGGCACAGGAGCCCAGAGCGTGGGAACCTGTGTACCTGGTGGGATCTGGAAGCATCATAGCAAGCTCCAGGTTGCTACCTGCCTGGTGGTTGCTCCAGGTTGCTGCCTGCCTGGTGGTGCCGGCCCTGGAGCACAGAACCAAGACTTTGCTATTCCTGGAATCACGGGTTTCCTGAGGGCGCAGAGAGGGGGCGTGAGCTGGCTGAGATCACACAGCCAGGCTGGTAGAGATGGAGGATTCTGGCGCTCCCTAGGGTTGGGAGGGCGGTCTGCTGCCCTGTGCCCTCTGTGCAGCTGGTGTGTTTCCTGGGTCCTGACTGAGGCTCAGTCCTGTAGCTCTTCCTTCCAATTCAGAATGGAGCTGCTCAGGTTCTTACCTGTGGAGCGGAAGCTGAGGCCCAGACAGGGGCAGAACAGGACCAGGCTGTCCCCTGGTGTTGTGCCCAGATTTTGCAATCCCCAGAAAATCATCAGGAGTGAGAAGTCGATGTAAAAGGGCAGTTTATTCAAACTAGGCTCCCAGCTGCAGCAGAAGGGGCAAAGAAGAAGCGAGCAAGGTTCAACAGCACAGGCTTTTTATACATTTCAGGCCAATTCTGTGTTATTATACCATCATGACTGGTCAGTTTATTTGTTAAGTTTTAAAAAGAGCAAGTTGGCAGGCTTCCATTGGTGGGTTTGAAGCAAGCAACTTTCAAATAGTACAAACTGGTGGGCTCTAGGGCAGTGAGCCACTTACCTAACAAGCACACCAGGGCTCTCCTTCCTGAGGAGCGCTCTGCCTTTGTGACCTGCCAGGTGACCTGCCGGGTGTCACATTCAGGCGGTCAGGCCTGGGGTTCACACAGCCCCCAGCCAAACAAACAAGGCAGAAATCACAAAGGCAGAAAACACCTAGGTTCTTCACTAGCCCTCTCAGTGGGATGTGGGTGGCAGCTGGCACCCAGGTTTCAGGAGCAGGGAGGGAGCCTGAGGTCTAGCCTCATGGGAGGAAGCAGGCCTGCCTGTAGCCGACAGGGTGCTGTGTTGTAGAAAGCTGATCCAGCCCCAGAGACCCTAACTGCTTGGCAGGACTTGCTCCTGCACTCACCCTCATGGATGCACTAGGCACCTCTGCCCCTCACCTAGACCCTGGGGTTCCAGAGAGGAGCTGCACAGGGAACCTGCTCGGGAGGGCGTGGGCTGGGCCAGTGAGGACTGGAGAGTACAGAGACCGGGCACTGTGTGATGGCCAAGGCAGAGACATCTTGTGGGAGGATGTTTGTGCAAAGGCCCTGGGGTATGCAGCTTTAGGGAAATTGCCAGGAGCTTGTAGCCACAGGACCCTGGGCCCAGAGTGGAGGAAGCCAGCTGAGGTTGGCAGGACAGTAGGGAGCTCCATGTCCTGGACACCTCCCAGGGTTTTTGCTCAACCTAAACTTGAGGTGAAAAAGCAAAAAAAACAAAACAAAACAAAAATGAAAACAAAAAAACAAAACCAAAACAAAACAAAAATGTAAAAACAGAGAGGGCCACACCCAAAACACCAGGTCACAGAAAGGGGACTCGGTGCTTCTAGAGTCAGGCTTGGCTTGCTGTTTCCTGGCCTGTCTGGGGTGCCAGCCTCATGAGCCAGAGGGTATAGCGGGTTGTGCCTGGGTAAGGGCTGGCCAGTGGCCAGGTGAGGCTCGCAGGCCCCCCAGGCATGTTGACCCGTGGGAGCAACCAGAGTCCTCTATCTCCTCTAGTCTGGCTGTGTGATCTCAGCCAGCTTGCTCTCCCTCTCTAGGCCCTGGGGGCTCCGAATTCCTGGAATTGCCAACCCTGGCTCCTGCTCTCAGCGTCTCTGATCTAATTCTCACAGCTTAAATTGCTTCCTGAGCTGACCCAGCCAGGACCGGTGCTGCTAATGACTTTTCAGTAAATGTGTACCAGGAACTGGCTCTGCAGCCTTCACCACTTTCTCAGGCCTCCCAGGCTGGGGGTGGGGCGCAGGACTGTTGGTCTCCCTGAGCAGAGGGGCAGCCAGAGGGGTCAAGTGGTCAGCCTGGGGTCACATAGTGAGACACTGGGACAGATGATCAGGCCCTGGTGGGTATGGGGGTGGGAGATACAGCAGCAACAGGTGCAGTAGGGACTCAGCCATGTGGCTGCCCCACCCTGCTACCTGTCCAGATTCTGAGAGGAGGCTCCGCTGAGTGACTGGCCTGGGTCACGCAGCGGGTAAGAACACAGCTGGGAGTGGCACCCGTATCAGACTTGCTCTCAACTCGCTCTGGAAGCCAGTTTGCTAGACTCCACTTTTCCTCAGATCCATACCTGGATGGGACTCGAGTGCCATCCTTTGCAGACCCTCAGGGAGCAGATCTGAGGGTGCTGAACTCCACAACGGCCCAGGTGGGTGGAATCTGAGGGACTAGGGCGTGGCCAGGGTATGGGTTTCCTCACCAGAGCCCTTCCCCATCTGGGTTGCCTGGTTCAGGGAGTTCAGGGAGCCTGGCTGGGTTCCTGTGGATCCCCAGGGAGGAAAGGAAGGCCCAGGAGCCGGAAACTGCTCCCTTGAACCTGAGGTGTTGGTTGCAGAGGTGTGTGAAGGATGGTAGGGGCCATGAGCTGTGCCCACGCTGGGCCGCCAGGTGGTGCTTGGCCTGGCGCTGCTTTCCTGCCGCCAGCTGGGAGCAGCAGGAATCGGTCTCTCTTCTGATTCAGCCAGGGCTGTCACAGGGGAGCAGGTTGTACAAGGCAGGGAGGCAGGTGAGGGGCTCAGAACCAGGTGATGGGCCGCTCCCTTCCCCACTCTGCCCCAGGGGCAGCTGTGTGACTGAGACACACCGTGCCTGCCCGGTGGCAGGGTGGGGGCACTCGGGGCTGGGTGTGCCTGGGACCACAGTGTGTGATGTCCCACTCCTGCCTCCCTTCCCACAGGTGTCCCTGGGGCCTGGCCTGAGGCAGCAGCCACCATGTTCTCTTGCGTGAAGGCCTACGAGGAGCAGGACTATGCGGCCCTGAAGCGGAGCTGCCAGCGCAAGAAGGTGCTCTTTGAGGACCCCCACTTTCCTGCCACTGATGACTCACTCTACTACAAGGCCACCCCAGGGCCTGCCGTCCAGTGGAAGCGGCCCAAGGTCAGTGCTGGGTTCGGGACTTAGAGGGCGGAGAGACAGGGACACCCAAGGACCCCTGACCATGAGGAAGCTCCCCCCTCCTCCAAGTCCCTTCCACAATCTCTCCCGCCCCGGTTGCTGGCGAGATTGGGCAAGGAGCACCATGGCCCACACCACCCAGCCAGGCCCACATGCCCGCCACTTTCCCTTGGGTCATTTCTGGGATCAGAATAAGCTGATATGGGTGTGACTTTTTTTCTGAGTAAGAAATAGAGTGAAGTTCAAGTGTGTGGGAGCTACTTCCTGATTATTACTGTAATGGTTTTGGAGTAGTCACTGGCTGTGTGAATAAGGAGCATTTACGATGCTGATTGATCAATAATAATTATAGTAAAAAATAATAGCGCCTGCCCTCAAACTGTTGTTGTGAGGATTAAAAGAGAGGAAGTGCAGAGGAGCTTGGCCTGAGGCCCAGTACTCATCCAAAAGCCATTAGGAGGAATATTGGTGAGGTTGAGTGAGGCGGCCCTGGCCTCGGGCATTGGCCTTGCCAGGTGAGTTTCTCTTCTCTTCCTCTGTAACTCTGAGAGGCAGACAGAAGCAGAGAGAAATTCCACCAGCTGGTTCACTCCCCAGATCCCGTAGCCGCTGGGCTGAGGCTAGGCTTCACCGGCCTAAAGCCTGGAGACAGCAGCTCAATTAAGGTCTCCTATGTGGTTGGCAGGGACTGGGTTGTTTGTGTGTTTTTTTTTCTTTTTTAAGATTTATTTATTTTTATTGCAAAGTCAGATATACAGAGAGGAGGAGAGACAGAAAGATCTTCTGTTCGATGATTCACTCCCCAAGTGACCACAACGGCCAGTACTGCGCTGATCCGAAGCCAGGAGCCAGGAGCTCTTCTGGGTCTCCCACGCGGGTGCAGGATCTCAAGGCTTTTGGCCGTCCTTGACTGCTTTCCCAGGCCACAGGCAGGGAGCTGGATGGGAAGTGGAGCCGCCAAGATTAGAACCAGCGACCATATGGGATCCCGGTGTGTGCAAGGCGAGGACCTTAGCCATTAGGCCAACGTGCCAGGCCTGGTTGGTTTGTTTTTAACAATTTATTTGTTTATTTATTTATTTATTTATTTATTTATTTATTTTTAATTCATTAATTACATTGCATTATGTGACACAGTTTCATAGGTACTTGGATTCTCCCCACCCCTCCCCAAACCCTCCCACCATGGTGGATTCCTCCACCTTGTTGCATAACCACAGCTCAAGTTCAGTTGAGATTCCCCCATTGCAAGCATATACCAAACATAGAGTCCATCATCTTATTGTCCAAACAATTTATTTTTATATCTCTGAAAAAAATGACAGAGAAGGGAGACAGACAGAAGACAGAATTTTTGCTGGTTCATCACCCAAACAGCTTCAACAGCCAGAGTAGGGCCAGGTTAAAGTCAGAAGCCTGGAACTTCATCTCAGTCTCCCACATGGGTGCAGGGGACCAGGTACCCGGGCCATCTTGCACTGCCTTCCCAGGCTGTTAGCAGGGAGCCAGATCAGAAGTAGAGCAGCCAGGACACGAACCAGCACTCTGTCAGGGAATGTCGATATTGCAGGTGGTAGCTGAAGCTGTTATACCACAGTGCTGCCCCTTAGGAACCCAGTTACTTAAGCTATCACTCCTGCCTCCCAGGCCTGCACTGGCAGGAAGCTTAGAGTCAGTGAAGACCCCCAGGCCCAGGCCCCCCTGCTCTCTCAGGCAGTGGCAGTGCAGCTGGGACCTGGGGCACTCAGCTCCTGTCTGAGGGTAGTGGGGACCATTGAAAGACAGGCTGTTAGCCTGTGTGACGGCTTTGGCTTTGCATGGGCCAAAGCTCCCCAGCCCCAGGCTTCCTGGAAAAGGCAGTGAGTAGGGGACTCAGTGGAGATGCATGCCTGGGATCACCCCATGGACATGCCTGAGACCGTCCCACAGGTGACCAGCAGAGGCTGGTCCTAGCTGCTGGTCCTGACTCCAGGACAAGGGCTGGATGCCTGTGACCTCAGCCAGCTGAGCCGCAGCCATAGAATCTTTGACCCTAGTGTCACGTGTCTGGATCCCCCAGGGAACCTCCAGCCGGACTCCCACGCCTTCCTCTCCCTGCTTTGTCAAGTGGGTGGGGTAGGCAGCCAGCCTCAAAGGGCCCTTTGTGAGGCTGTAGGCCTTCAGCTCTAGGTCCCTAGCTAGAACTCAATCTAGCCCTTAGCTGCCCTGTCCCACCCTCCTGCCCTGCAGCTGTCACCTGGATGTTTCAGATCTGTGGCTCAGGAAGATGACTAGTGAGGCCAGGCCATGACAGGGGAAACTCAGGCCTGCTGTGTGTCCTCATGGAATCACCTGCCCTCTCTAAGTCTCTCTTCCTGCGGAGCCCAGGGTTCTGCCATACACATCCACCTCTTCTCCTTTGCTGCCATTCCTGCTGGGGGCCTCTGTAGACAGGGCCACAGAACAGGAGGGGAGCAGGGGCAGGGTGCGGGGTTGGAGCAAAGGGGTGTCTCAGTGGGGCCCAAGAGGGGCCGAGCAGGACGTCAGGTCTGTCTTGCTCAGGGATGGGACAGGGCTACCCGAAGGTGCCTGTTGACTCACAGCTGCTTGCCTCTGGCCTGAGTCCCACCTGCAAACAGAGCTGAGAGCCAGCGTTTCCACTCCCTAGCATCCAGCTTCTCTTGGCGATCAACCTGGTGTCAGGCACCCAGGGCCAGTCCTCCTAGGATGTTCATCTATTACTGACCCTGCAGGTGGGTCCAGGCTGCCACCTGGAGCACCTACGTGCCTTAAGTCCTTGCCCCATTTGCTTGCAGGCCTATTGTTTGTTCCTCCCAGGACAGTAAACATCTTTTGGCTTCCCTCCCAGGCCTGGCAAGGAAGTAAGAGAAGAAAATGGATAGTCAGCGAGGCCTGGGGGTTCCCAGGGCTTTGGACAGGAGCCACCTGCCTCCTCCCCCTGACCCAGAGGTCCCTTGTCATCCTGTAGGGCCCCACCCCCATACCTGGACATTGGCCCAGGGGGTTCATGGGGGAACACTGGTTGGGGGCCTGGAGTCGCATCAGTCCTAAGCTCTCCCAAGGCAGTCTGGTGGCTGGCAGCTCTGTCCCTGGGCCTTGTCCTGGTGAAGGCTCTGCTCCTCACCACGTGCTTATTACTATGCAGCAGGTGATTGGCTCTGGGGCCTGGCAGCTAGGGGCACACTCAGCCCATCTGAGCCTCTGAGGTGGGCTAGCCGGGGGAGGGTGTGTTGCAGGGGACGAGCATTGCTACCAGTACAACTCCCGAGACACTGCCTTTCTTTCCCGTGCCAAGCAGAGGGTCCCACTTCCGTGATCTGAGAGTCTAGCAGGAAGGTATGGGGGTAAAGGTGGACGTCCAGGACAGAGCGGGGGCAGGGTCAGCGAGCCTCTGCAGGTGCAGCACAGGTGGCTGGCTGCACGCAGCATTCCTGTTGGTACACAGGGGCCGGCACCGGTTTCCTCTTGTGCACAGAGGGTGTGGGTTAGGCTGTGGCCTGCCGTCTGGTGGAGCTGGTCTGACGGGCTGGGAGGGTGGGGCCGGGAGAGGAGCTGACTGCAGTTGCAGAAGGCTGTGTCCTAGAGGCGTGTTGACCAGGAGGCTCACCTTCTAGGACCCATTCCTGTGGCCAGTGTGCAGATGGTGGCCCAGGGCAGTAGAATCACGCATGTTGGCCCTGAGCCCAACTCACTGGTCCTGTGCTGGTAGCAGTGAAGGATTGTACTTCTCCCGCCCCTTCCTAAAGCTTGCATGGCAACATGCTCTGGGCTGTTGCTGGGGACAGGTGGAGGAAGGAGGAAGGGTGGTGACATAGAGGGCCTGGAGTGAGACTGGCCGAGCTTGTGTCTTGGTCGCCTCTTCCTGCATAGCTTGGGCAGGTGATGTGACCTCTCTGTTCCTGGATTTTCTCACCTGTGAGGAGATGCTGGCGGCAGTTGTCTTTCAGGGCAATTTTACACGGTGCCCAGTTTGCCACAGGTGCCTGGTTCTCATGAGCCTTTAGAGATGTGCTTCAGGGCCTCGGGACTCTGGGGAGGTCCCAGCTGGCACCAAGATGGAGCTGGTGAGCCCCAGCCTCTGTGTGGTGGGAGCCCCAGGCCATACCTCCTCGGCAGCCTGGCATCCCAGCTCCCGGCCCTGCCACAGTGAGTCCACAGTGGACTCTGCTAACCTGATTCCCAGGCTTGGTCCCTCTTCGCAGGGATAGAGAAGCACCCAGGGCTACAACTCTGTGCTGGGCACAGGGCCTCACCATGATAGTGAGCTCTGGCCCTGGCTGGGCTGTTCAGTGAGGTATTCTGCCGTCTTGTCTGTCCGGCCACTGCCTTGCTTCTTCTTCTTTGTTTTTTTTTTTAAAAGATTTATTTATTTTATTACAAAGTCAGATATACAGAGAGGAGGAGAGACAGAGAGGAAGATCCTCCATACGGTGGTTCACTCCCCAAGCGAGCCACAATGGCCGGTGCTGCGCCGATCCGAAGCCGGGAACCAGGAATCTCTTCCGGGTCTCCCACGCAGGTTCAGGGTCCCAAGGCTTTGGGCCGTCCTCGACTGCCCTCCTAGGCCACAAGCAGGGAGCTGGATGGGAAGTGGAGCTGCCGGGATTAGAACCGGCGCTCACATGGGATCCCAGGGCGTTCAAGGCGAGGACTTTAGCCATTAGGCCACGCTGCCGGGCCCCACTGCCTTGCTTCTTGACCTTGAATGTCACCACTCCTCCTTCGTATAGTGGGGCCATAGTATCTGCATCCCAGGGCAATGGCTGGGAGTACTGAAAGGTGAGGGTACTCTGAAGACAGCTTCCCCCATGTCTACAGAGCTGGGGCTGCCAAGCAGGGGCCTTCTCTTCCATGGCCCGGGGTGTCTAGGGTTCTCCACATAGAGGCACGTGAGGCCCTCTGCCGCCCCACCTGGCCTGCCTCCCTGGCGTCGCAGGCATATGCTTAGTTCCAGCTGCCGGAGCCCAGAGGCTGGGCTGGGTGTGGCCAGGCCTGCGAGACAAGATAGGCAGCAGACTTGGCCTTGGGTCAAGATGCTTCTTGCGATGTCTCCATATCAGTGTGCAGACCCGTGCCCTGGAGAAGCCACCCTGCAGCCTGGCCCTGGCTCACTCTGGCATCAAAACTGGCAGGAGTGGTCAGGAGCCACTTATGCCCTCAGGGGACTTGGAGTCCTT
Organism: Ochotona princeps; assembly: GCF_030435755.1. NCBI lineage: Eukaryota > Metazoa > Chordata > Mammalia > Lagomorpha > Ochotonidae > Ochotona > Ochotona princeps. The sequence continues at coordinate 55,982,922 of NC_080835.1, forward strand.
GCTCTAGCTCTGGGCATAGGGGTCCCAAACATCTGAGTGGGTACGCAGGGCCCTTCTTCCCATTTCCACTGCTGCATGTCCCATGTCTGTGGTCTGTGGAGAAGCATTTGTTCAACCCTGAAGGGGTAAGAGTCCTGCTGGGGCCATGGAAGCACAGGAGAGGTGGAGCCACAGGTCCGGAGTTACGCAGCCTGCAGGTGGGGAGCAGGACTCTGCTGGCCTCTGCTGGCCTCTGCTGGCCTCTGCTGGCCTCTGCTGGCCTCTGCTGACTGCCTGAAGTAGGATGTTGGTCTGTCTTGCACTTGAATTGGTCCAGGAGCATCTGCTGAAGTGGAGACAGGCAGAGGCCTGCCTCATCCTTTCCCGGCTGCGTGACAAGGCGTGTGATGCAACCTCTCACCTGTAGAATTGTCTTACTGTCCCCTCCCGGACCATGGGGAGTCTTTTCATAGCACCTGGCACATGGGAGGCCATACCAAGGAGAGCTCCATGCAGGGAGGATGCTGAGAGGAGTGGGCCTGTGGGCTTGTGTGGCCACTGCAGGCCCAGGAAGAGCCCTGCTTGCCCAGGGAAAGGGGAAAAATTCTGTTCATCCATGGTTCTATAGAGCCTGGCCGTTGGTCCCACATCAGACAAGTAGGGGCTCAGGGGTCTGTGTTGGTGACCTGGGGCCAGGCTGGGAGCCAAGCTGGGTGCTCCTGCAGGGATCTGCCAGCTGCTCAGCTTGGCCTGTGGTGGGATGCCAAGGGCCATGAGGGTCACCAATCCAGATGAAATCATGACTTCCAGCATCTGAAAGTGTAAACAGAGACCCACTGGCTAGGCACTAGGCGAGGTACTTTTCTCCAGGGGGATTGGTCAGTGTGGATGATGCATGACTCCAGGTGAGGAAGCTGGGCCTCAGAGGGGCTGCTGGGCTTCCTCCTCCCCCCAACTGGAGCCAGGGCCTGGCTCCTGGGGGGTGTAAAGAAAGAAGCCCCCACCCCCCCAGCACAAAGAGGTGGGAAGCCCAGGCCCCAGCACTGTGGGTGGGATCAGGTCCAGAGAGCAGTAAATCCCAGAGCCCGCCATGGCAGGCAGAGCCAAAGCTTTGGGAACTAGGAAGGGGTGGCCCGAGGCCTGTTGGTTGGCATGACTCATTGCCCTCCCCTGACTGCCAGACCATGTTCTGGGCTCACTGCCTTGGGCCATACCTGTTGATCTCTGTGGAAAACCACAAGAAGGACTTTGTGGCCACAGGTCCTGCTGCAGGGGTTAAAGCATCCTTCAGGGTGCCTGCATCCCTTATCTGAGTCCTCGGCACCAAGTCCTGGCTCCACTGCCAATTCCAGCTAACTGCTGATGCTCAGCCCTGAAGGCAGATGGAGATGGCCTGAGCACTTGGGTGCCTGCTACCCATGTGGGAGGCTCAGACTAAGTTCCCGGCTTCCAGTTCAACCTAGGGCAGCCCCAATCATTGTGAACACTTGGAGAGTGAACCAAAAAATGGGCAATATCTCTGTCTTTTTCTCTTCTTGGATCTCTTTGCCTGCTGTCAAGTGACTAAATTGAACAATGTTTTTAAATGACTTTCTGCTGCATTGGGCATCTGCTTGCTGCATGCCTTTGTCAAGTCCTTGTACTCCCTGTGGACAGTGGCAGCTCCTCTTCCTGGGATGGCCTGAGACTAGGGGAGACTACAGGGCAGGGAGTGCTACCCAGGGTCCCAACTCCTGGCTCCTGAATTCCTTCGCTTTATGGTTATCACCTGAATTCCTGGTACCCCACCCTGCTTTTTCCTGACTGAGGCTCTGCTGGCTGGCCAGTGGGGAAGGCAGTCTGGCGCCAGATCCAGCATCCTGGCACCCTCCTGCAGTTCCCAGTCACTGGCAGTTGCTCAACTGGAAAACGTCCTCTGGTCATGCACAGACTCTGCAGCAGGACCAGGGAAAGGTGGGTTTGGGGGAGCGGGTGGGTCACACTGACCACAAGCCTCCTTTCTACTAGGGGTGGCCGGTGTCCCTCATGGTCTCCTCTCACCACTGTAGGACATCTGTGAGGACCCACGCCTCTTTGTGGATGGCATCAGCTCCCATGACCTGCACCAGGGCCAGGTGGGCAACTGCTGGTTCGTAGCGGCCTGCTCGTCTCTTGCCTCCCGCGAGTCCCTGTGGCAGAAGGTGAGTCAAGGAGTAGGGGAGGGGAATGCGGGCTAGTGCTGTACAGGTGAGCCTGTCTGAGCATGGCAGGTGTGCAGGAGATGGCTAGGGAAGGACCCTGGATCTCCAGTACCAGACAGGTGTCACTGTCTTCCCTTACCCATCAGCCGGACCCAGGTGCAGGTTCCAGGAGTCTGTGTGACCCCTTCCCCTCAGCAAGGTGGTTCTATCATGTCCCCACCGCAGTTGAGTAGCCCTGGAGCCCCTTGGCAGGAGACATACCTGTGCAATAGGGATGTTGGCAGTGGGACCCAAGAGCCTCGCAGGCTGGGGTTTGAGCCTTAGCTTCCCCCACTTGGTGGCTCTGATGCTGGCTTCCACTTGCTCAGTCTGCAAAACTCGGGCCTCACAGGCAGGTGCAAGGATACAATGGGTTCTTGTCCATCAGGCCCCGTGCACGGCATAAGGTCTCGTTCCCGAGGCTGCCCTGGCTAGTGCTCAGGTCCTAGCACCTGCACGCCAGGGACTCCCTGCAAAGCAGATGTGAGCTTCTCCTGGGTCTCTGAGGTGTCCCTCAGCCGTCAGAGGGTGCTGTGCCCTGGACCCAGACTGCCTCTGGGTGGTGCCCTGTTCTCTCATCCTGTGCACAGCGGATGGTGCTGTCTCTCAAAGCCCCTTGGCGGGGGCGGAGGGGAGAGGCCATCCACAGAGTTAGGCCCCTGCTGTCCCTGTGCAGGTTGGGCAGCTGCCAGCTTTGGGTCCCAGGCACCTCAGCAGAGACCATGGCTGTGCCTTGGTCGCTGAGCTGGGAGTAGGGAGGATCCTTGGACACATCTGGGATCCTTTCACTTGAGGGGTGCAAGGGCCTGCAGCTCTCTCTGGTGGGTGGGGGGGCTGCCTCCACTCCCCAGCCTTTAGCCTGCTCTTGCATGTGGGGCTTGGTCTGGGTCTGGAGGGGAATTCTGTTGGGCCAGCCTGCACTACCCAGCCTAGCCTGTAATCACCTGTTTTCCTGCTTTCTTCCCTCTCGGGGTAAGCTCCCTGCAGGCCAGCCTGGCCCAGCTTGCTCTGCCTGCTGAACCCAGCAAGGCACCAGCATGGGAGAGTTAACCCATGCGGTCAGGGCCAGTGTGGGCCAGCAACCCCTGCTAGAGGCCTGCTCCTTGGAGCCCCAACTTGCTGTGGACCCTGCTCTGGCCTGGAGGGAGGCAGAGGCTACAGGCTACAGGCTGATGCTGGGTGACCTTTAGCCAGGCTGCTGGTTCCTCCTGCGCGTTGCTGGGGCCCCCAGGCTGGGCCTTCTCTCAGGAGCAGGGGCAGGGCTGGGTGCTGTTAGCTAATTACACTCTACCTCCGGGTGCTGTTGCTGTGAGGGGCCCTGGGGACTGGAGGGAGGCCCTGGGGTGCTCATTACGGAGCCTTTTGCCCCCGCTGCCCCTGATGACCCACCCTGTTTGTTGTCACCCCTCCCTTCTTGGGCCTGTTGCTGTGCAGGGCCTCCCCTGCCTGGCCTGGTTTCTTCCTGGAGTGGGTGGGGATTGCTCAGCCTGCCCTGCAGCCCTGCTCCCCCACCTGGACACACATGTCCCCTTCTCCAGGAAGGCAAAGAAAGAGGAAGAGAAAGGGAGAACAGATCTTCCAGCTACAGTTCACTCCCCAAATGACTGCAACAGCCAGAGAGTTGGGCTAGTCTGAAGTCAGGAACCTAGAGCCTCTTCTGGGTCTCCCACATGGGGGTGGAAGGTTGAGCCATGCTCTGCTGCTTTCCCAGGCCATAAGCAGGGAGCTGGATTGGAAGCAGAGCAGCTGGGACTCCAACCAGTGCTCATATGGGATGGTGGTGCCACAGGCTGTGTTAGCTCACTGTGCTGCAACACTACTGCCCCCTTTCTCTGTTATGTGACAGGGGTCTCCCTCTTCTCTGGGCTCTTTGGGGGGGGCCTCCTGTGCTTGACTGCTCCCCGAGTCAGGGCAGTGGACTTGTGCTGAGCCAGGATGTGAGTGGTTGGTTGAGCATCTGCCATGGGGCCTGGCCTGCCCTGGCCTGGCCTGAGCCAGACAGAAGGACCCTGGGAGCATGCTTGCCCTGGACACACAGACAGGCTCCTGGGTGGAGAGGACTGTCCCTGTCCTTCCATGGCTTCATAACTCACTGTGAGGCTGAAAGACAAAACCAGTGCTCAGATCCAAGGCAAACCTGAATGTAGGCGAGAGTGGGAACAGTTCCCAGGTGAGATCCTTGGCCTGCCCCTCCAGCCAAGAGCAGACGGTTTGGAGGGTCATGTGGTGCCTCATCTCGCCAGGGGTGGGCCTCTCCACCTGGAGCAGGGGCCACATCGGCCCCAGGAGTGCCCCTGGGGCTGCAGGTGTTTTTATGGGCCCCAGGCTCTGTCTTGGGAGATCCTGACAGTCACTTCAGCCACATCTAGCCGTGTATGGTCTGTGTTTGTGGTTCACTAGAGCCTTCAGATCATTCTCTATTGCTCCACCTGGGCCTGTCTTCCGTTTGTTTGCCGTGTGTGTCTGCCTGGCACGCCCACATACCCAGCCACTCTCACATGTCCTTGCGCTGCCTTGCACCTTCACAGAACAGCTGTGCTCCTGATGCCATCTCAGGCTCTGGCGAGATGGTCGTCTTACGGATTCTTCGTTGGCCTCCATCCCTTGGAGGTGGGGGTGCAGGGTCTCTGCATAGGTGGAGCAAGCTGAGGGGTCCTAGTCTTGGCAGAGCCCACTTGTGGCAACCAGAGGGCAGAGTTGAGGTAGGGCCAGCAGCTGGAGGTTGTCTGGAAGGGTTGTAAGGAATGAGCGTTCCGAGGCTTGGTCAGAGACCTGTCCATCTGCAAGCTGAGTTTGCAGTTCCGCAGGTGCCTCTGAATGCTCAGGAAAGCCTGAGAGCCACAACCTGCTGGTGGACCGGGGCCTGGCAGAGGGCATGGGAGAGGGCAGTGGTAAGCTCAGGGCTGTGGGGGGTAGTGACTCCTGGGTGTGGCGTGGCCACCTCAGTCAGGTGTATCCACTGGACCCCATCCTGGGGGAAGGGTGTATGTGACCTGTTTCTCCCATGCCCTCTGCCCCCACTTGCTACCCAGAAGCAAGTGCTCACTTCTGCACAAACAAGCCAGCTCCCAGCCCATCGCGGTAGTCAGGGCTGTTGCCACAGCAGTTGCCAACAGCGGCCTGGTCCCTAAGGAACTGTGGCCCTGCTGCCTGCCTGCAGTGCCGGCTTTGCCACTGCTGAGGCGAGGAGAGCAGGGGCAGATCGGAGGACGCCCACTCTGCGCACGCTGCATTTGTGAGACCTGGGAGGTGTGCTGGGCGGGCCAGTGGAAAAGAGGAGTGGGTGGAAGGGGAGGCGGGGCTTCTGGGGCAGCCTGTTCTCCTGGTGGCCCTGGGTGCCCTGGCCCCACTTGGCTGCTGGGCGTTGGCGAGTGAGGGAGCAACAGCAGCAGCCGTGCCTGGGCCATGGCGGAGGATGCGCCACAGCGGCCGCAGCTGGACATGCCGCTGGTCCTGGACAAAGATCTGACCAGGCAGATGCGTCTGCGCGTGGAGAGCCTGAAGCAACGCGGGGAGAAGCGTCAGGATGGCGAGAAGCTGCTGCGGCCTGCCGAGTCCGTGTACCGCCTGGACTTCGTCCAGCAGCACAAGCTGCAGTTCGAGCGCTGGAATGTGGAGCTGGACAAGCCTGGCAAGGTCACCATCACGGGCACCTCCCAGAACTGGACGCCCGACCTCACCAACCTCATGACGCGCCAGCTGCTCGACCCCACCGCCATCTTCTGGCGCAAGGAGGACTCAGACGCCATGGATTGGAATGAGGCCGATGCCCTGGAGTTCGGTGAGCGCCTGTCGGACCTGGCCAAGATCCGCAAGGTCATGTACTTCCTCATCACTTTCGGCGAGGGGCTCGAGCCCACCAACCTCAAGGCCTCCGTGGTCTTTAACCAGCTCTGACACTGACTCCTCACTGCCATCCCTCCTCCTGCCTGACCAGCTACCCACTGCCCTGCCGCTGTCTCCTTCCACCCCCGGGGTATTTGGGGATGATGCTCTTCCAACAGTTGTGCTCCTCAGGGTCGGCTGAGTTCCCCATCCCCAGTGCTCTCGTCTCCTTCATGCAGCTCCCAGGAAGGAGAGTGTGAGGCTGTTAGCTTAGAAGCTGCTGCTGTAGCCGGTGGAGACCTCGGCAGTGCTCGTATGGTCAGGGCAATGGTGACGGCCCCTCTCTCCCCCTACTCGATCATGGAGAAGAATGAGAGAGAGAGAGAGAGAGAGGGAGAGAGAGAAGTGGCGGAGATCCAGTGAGACACATCAGAAGATCTGGAACACCAGCCAGGACCAACGGGACAGGGAAGTGGCTCCGAGGACTCCAGCAAGCAGGAGGTCGCTGCTCCCCCCATCCCACATCTGGAGGCGCAAGGACCCAGGAAGGCACTGCTGCTGTCACAATCTGGTGTGACCCCATGCAGCCCTGGGGATCCTCAGCATGTGCCCTGAAGTGGTGGTGCTTGGTCAGTGGGTGTGGCTGGGCCAGGAGACCCAGCACTGGCCGTTTGTTGGAGTGGGGAGGGCAGCAGGATGGAGCTGTAGATTCAGGCGGACACTTGGGAAGTCATGTGCAGAACTCGTCTTTGGAAATGAGCACAGCCTGAGAGCAGGCAGCAGCCATGTGGACAGAATCTGGGGGGCTGTGCCCGCCGTGCAGGTTTGGCATCAGGGGTCTTCAGAGGGGCTTCTGGAGTGGGGCCCAAGACCTCAGGTGTCTGCCTTGCTGAGCTAGGCTTTGGTCACTCACTGCTTGGCACCACCCCAGGTTTCATCCGACTGTCACTGTGTTGATATTTCTGGAGTTTATTGACTGGTGTCGGAAGAGGAGGTGAAAGGTGTTGGGTGGAGCAGGATGTGTGCATTAACAGTGACTGGCTGTGGGCAACAGCAGTGCTGAACTCAGACTCCACAGCCCCAAACAGCTGGGGAAACTGAGGCCTGGGGATCGGCAACTTCTGCTCTGGGCCCTGTTTCTGTTCACGTTACATAGGCCCAGAGCGGGAGGCCTGACCTGCTGCCCTGGTGGGTGGCAGCCAAGGACACCCCAGCAAGAACCCCAGTGCCCTGTCCCAAGGGCAGCCCTGTGGGGTCCCTGGCCAGCCAGACACTTGCTGATGCGGCAACTGAGGATCCTGGGAACAGGCACCAAGCACTCTCCCCCACAGTAGAGCTGCCAGGGGGACAAGCCCCACCCTCCGCCATCAGAAGGGGCACACACTAATCGGGGTCATGGTCAGGGTCCTATGGGGCAGCTTGCCGAGGTTCCCATTGCTGCCTCTTCTCTGCAACTCTCTGGCTACTGATCTGACCCCGCTTTATAGCCACGGGGGGCCTGTTGTCCTGGGCTGTCTGTCCCCTGCCCTGTGCCACCTCCTCTAGTGCCACTGCCATGCCTGCTGCTGCTTGTCCCCAATAAAGCCTGTGTCCTTGTCCTGGAACTTTGCAGTTTCTCACCGTGAGTGTCCTGTCCTTCAGCAGCAGCCCCACCCCATGCCCAGGGCTCCTCCCTGCTTCCCTTCCTGCTCCCACCATCCCTGCCAACTGGGCTTGGAGAGATACCTGCTGCCCTGCATGGGTGCGGGGACCAGCCCAAAGCTTCTGCCTCCCCCAGGATGGCGGGGGGAAGGTCTCCGAGCCAGGCTGGCCAGGGTCTCCCTCCCTTGCAGGATGGGGCTGGCAGAGACAGACGGACAGGGGAGTGGCCTAGGGGTAGGGTGGGTGCTTTGGCTGGAGTTGAGTGTCTGCCACTGTTTGCTGTGTGTCCTCAGACAGCCCCTGGTCCTTTCCCAGTCTCAGAACTGCCAGAGGTTCCGTCATCTTCTGGATCCCCTCAGCCCTCCTTATGGGGTTATTAAACTCCTGATCCCATGAGAGGACTTGAAGCACTGATGTGGCCACACCTGCCCCACCAGGCCGCTTATCATAGCTGTGAGTTGGGACAAAGAGAAGTGGGACACAGAGGCCTGGGCTGAGTCTGGGTGTGGATAGACCAGATTTTGGGCGTATGGACCTTGGACCCATGACACTGGCCGTCTGGGGTGGGCTGGCACCAGGGTCCGGGCTCAGGTCTCTAGCTGGGCTGCCTTCCTCCCGTAGATGGGGGTCCGTCCTTATGGATTTGTCTGGGAGGGACCCCACTTCTGCCTGACTGCTGACAGGCCTCACAGGCCCTTGGCTGTTCCACAGCACACCCTTGCTGGGCAGCCCCAACCACTCCCTGTCCTCCTTGCCACAACCAGGGTATCCCAACTGCCCACTCACATAGCACCCAGGGAGCTCTTCCCTCCCCCATCCTGCACTTCTCTCATCTCTCAAGATGAGCCCCCACTGCTCAGCTCTCAGGAGTTTCTGACTCCCCTGACCTTGGCCCTGACCTTGGCCTGCAGGTGCCTCTAGGGGTGGAAGAGACCAGGATGGAGGTGCCTACCTGACCCTCACAATAGCCAAGGCAGAGCAAAGGGGCTCTGGGGCCACTTTCCAGGACATTTGCTGTGCCCTGGGTAGAGTAGTGAGGGTCCTGTCCCACCTGCCCTGGCATGGGTGAATGACTCTAAGTGGCCCCTCGGGGGAGTGACCCATCCTGTGTTCCCATGTCTCCACTGCCCCAGGCATGGTAGGGACCTGATGTTACTCACTTCATTTACTCTGTAAGGAAGGCAATAGGAAAACCTGTTTACTGAGGAGAGTCACAGAGATGTCACAAGGGTCAGAAAGGTGAAATGAATTGCCTTGTGACACAGGGTGACACCGCAGGATGGTGTGGGGTGGAGAGGAGGGATGGCAGGTGCCTGGGCTGCCCCTGAGGTCTGAGTCAGTCATCCCTGGCCGAGGGACCCTGTGGCCTGCTCACTACAGCTGGCCTGGGGCTGGGGATTTTGCTCAAGCCTCTTGACTCTTCACCCTCAACCCAATCTCTGGGTGATGGATGTGCCCCCTCCGCTCCACCCTAGTGCTGCTGGTTGCCCAGGGAAGCAGGGGGCGGCAATCAGCCTTCCTGGGCCGTGCCCATCATGACATCTACTGTAGGGGTCAGAAGCTAGAAACCAAGGAATCTCATGTTCAGCTCGGGGGCCCATAACATTTGAGGACCTAGAAGGGCCCGTGCCTACCTCCCCCAAAGCTTGTGCAACAGGAAAGTCTGCTTTAACCTTGGCCAGCAGCCCTGGCTGCATTCTTCTGTGGGTCCCAGGCAGACATGCACACCTGTGTGCCTGGATCTCACATGTATACGTACACACACACGGACACATGGACACATGGATACACGGTTCCAGCCCCCACCCCCTACCTGCCAGCTCCTGATGGCACCACAGCCAGCTGTGTCGCTGTGAGGAGCCAGGCCAGGGTCTGCTGCAGAGGCTGGATCTGCTGCTGCCCCAGCGGAAGTTGACCCCAGCCATATGGTTCTAGGAGGGCATCCTCAGGGAAAAACCCAGGGTATTTGTGGGCACTGCCATGCAAGGGATGGCTGAAGAGCTCCCCTCCCCCATCATCCTGCATCGTCCTCACTGCACTGCAGGGTCAGGCCATGGAGGAGCCGCCCCCACACCCCGGTTTCCCATCTACACAGAAAACACATGTTGAAGCTTGTTTCTTCTTTTGGGGAGGCTGGCTTCGTCCACTTGCAAGGTATCCAGGTGGTCGTGTAGATGCACACACATGTAGGTCACCCATGCACCCCAAGAGTGACTCCTGCTGCTTGCCCAGCTGTGCGATTTAAGAGATATCCCAGGCCAGCAGCTGTCCTTCTGCCGGTAGTCCTGGAGGTGGCATGGAGGGACAGGGATGCAAAGGTCGCTGCCACCCTCGACCGCTGGTCATCCATGTGCTGCTCAGGGCCACACTATGACCAGCCCTGGGGCCCGGGAGCAGGGCCAGCCAGTTGGGGGCACCAGAGGGAGGGGCTACCTGTGCTGGATGCCCAGCACTCTCGGCAAAGCCTTGCAGGGAGCCACAGCTGCAGGGTGAGGCCATGAGGCTCAGCAGAGCCAACCCACAGTGTGTCTGCTGCCAGGACATGGTGACAATGAACGGCAGCTGTACACATTGCAGGAGCTGCAGTAAGCATGGCCTGGTGCCTCCTGGTGCCCGTCTCTCCTACTCTGGTCTGAAAGCTGATGGCTCATTGCCCAGGCTGATAACCTAACCATGTGCAGGCATTAGGTCTAGGCGTGAAGTTGCCTGCATCCCATGTTGGACTGTCTGGGTTGGGTTCCTGCCAGTGAGACACAGGGCAGTGGCAGTGCTAGCCCAATCACAGGGTTCTGGCCACCCGCAGGGAGCCAAGGGCTGACTGGGCATCTGTGGAGGGAACCAGTACATGGGAATGTTCTCTGCCTTCTCTTTCTCTGCTTTTCTCTCTTTGCTTTTCTATCTCGCTGCCTCTCACAAATAAGTAAATAAATAACCACAATAGCAATATGCAATAAATATTTTCATTTTCTTCTTTATTTTAAGATTTGTTTTATTTTTATTGGCAGTTCAGATATACTGAGAGGAGGAGAGACAGAGAGGAAGATCTTCTGTCTGCTGATTTACCCCCCAAGTGGCAGCAATGGCTGGGGCTGAACCAATCTAAAGCCAGGAGCCAGGAGACCCAAGACTTTGGGCCATCCTCGACTGCTTTCCCAGGCCACAAGCAGGGAGCTGGATGGGAAACAGGGCAACCAGGATTAGAACCGGCGCCCATATGGGATCCCGCCATGTTCAAGGCAAGGACTTTAGCTGCTAGGCTACCATGCTGGGCCCACAGTAAATATTTTTAAAGGAATTCTCTGATATTGTCAAGTCCCCAATTTTTTAATTTGTGCCATAGATATGCATTTTTAAAGAATTTGTTGGGCCCAGTGTGTTGGCCTAGTGGCTAAATCCTTGCCTTGTATGTATCGGGATCCCATTTGAGCACCAGTTCATGTTCCAGCTGCTCCACTTCCCATCCAGCTGCCTGCTTGTGGCCTGGGAAAGCAGTAGGGAACGGCCCAAAACCTTGGGACCTTGGACCTGCATGGGAGACCCAGAAGAAGCTCCTGGCTTTGGATCAGCTCAGCTCTGGACATTGTGGCGCCTTGCAGAGTAAACCAGTGGATGGAAGATGTTTCTCTCTGTCTCTCCTTCTCTCTGTAAATCTGCCTTTCAGTAAAACTAAATAAATCTTTAAAAAAGGGATAAAAAGTAAAAAATTAAAAATGAGTTCTTCAAAAAAAAGATTTATTTTTATTCTGAAGGGTAGAGTTACTTATAGAGAGAAGGAAGAGAGAGCTCTTCTATACACTGATTCACCCTCTTGATGGCCTCAACGACCACAGCTGACCCAGTCCGAAGCCAGGAGCTTCTTCAGGGTCTCTCATGTGGATGCAGGGGCCTAAGAACTTGAGCCATCCTCCGCTGCTTTCCTAAGCCACAAGCAGGGAGCTAGATGGGAAGCGGAATAGCCAGGACTTGAACCAAAACCACAGGCACTGTAGGCAGAAGCTTAGCGTGTTAGGTCACAGCTCTATTCCTGACACACATGTTTCATAGTCTGTTTAATTGAATGGACTCTAAGCAAAAGCCTATATTTTCAATTGGTTAATTACTCTTCCAGTTTTTTTTCCAAGTTGTTTTATAGGACATGTCATGCATGAGCGTGCATCAAAAAAGTTCATGGAACAGGAAATTAAGGAGTTTATTCCATTTTAAAGTTTTATTTATTCATTTGAAAGAGTTACAGAGAGAGAAGGAGAGAGATTGGGGAAGATCTCTGTTTCTCCCTCCAACTTTTACTCTGCCTTTCAAATAAATGATTCTTTTAAAATAATGCTTTTTGAGGCGTGAACGTGTAGTATGGTGGCTGAGATGCCGCTCGGGATGACTGATCCCATATCGAAGTCTGATCCAGTGTTCTGCAGATGCAATCGCTGGGCGGCAGCAGGAATGGCTCCTTGCCACCCAGGTGGGACACCCCTGGGAGTTTCAACACCTGGGATACACACGCTGGGAGTGATCCAGTGATGGAAGAATCTCTGTCCTCCTCTGCCATTATGCAAGTCAAATGAAAATTAATAGCAGAAAAAACAGTTTTTTAAAAATCCATGAATATATCCTGACTGTTCAAATAATTCATGGAGGTTTGTGTTATGAAAAACTGCACAGATGTTAAGGTTATTTTTTAGACAAAGAAGCTCATCTCTTTTTTTTCAAAGATTTAACTATTTTTGTCTGAAAGGCAGATTTGCAGAAAGAAGGAAAAATGGAAAGATCTTCCATCCACTCACTGGTTCACTTCCCAAGTGGCCACAGCAGCTGGAGCTGAGCCTATGTAAAGCCAGGAGCCAGGAGCTTCTGGGTCTCCTACATGGGTGAAGTGTCGCAAGGCTTTGGACCATCTTCCCCTCTTTTCCCAGGCCATAAGCAGGGAGCCAGATGGGAAGTGGAACAGCTGGGACATGAAACAGCGCCCATATGGGATCTCAGCACATGCAAGGCAAGGATTTAGCCATTGATCCATTGTGTTGGTCCCAAAGCTCATCTCTTCATTCCATTTTCCATAAATTCTCTGAAGCCCGCTTGTCCAACTGGCTGTCTTCTGGTGATGGTAGAAGCTATTGGTCCCCGTCTCGGGCTCCATTTCCACTTAGTGACCACTGAACAGTGGCAGACTCTTGCCACTGTCTCTTCATCTGGTGTCCGCTGCAGCTCTGTGCCCGATGGGGCCATCCCTTCACCAAGTTAGGCTGCCCTGGGGTGAGCCCAGGCTGGTCTCTCTCTTCATGAGAAGCCTGGGCTAGTCCTCTATTCTTCCTCCTGTGGCTGTTAGTGTCGGCGTCTGGGATCCCTCGTGTGTGTGTGTGTGTGTGTGTGTGTGTGTGAGTGATGCCCTGCTGTCCCTGTCCATCCCCTGGGATTGGCCCACCCATGACCATCAGGGGCCTTAGTTATTGGATCCTGTGCTGTGGCCCAAGGGGACTTGGGTGGCTTCTTTGGTCCCCAGTGTGGCTGAATGTGCGTGGGGCAGCGTTCAATGTGCATTCCTGGGATCCCTGCCCCTGCCCAGACCCTCTTCTCCCACCTGCATGGTCCCGGCTGACAGCAGAGGGACTGAGAGACCATCCCGTGCCAGGTCCAGGGGCAGGGAATCCGAGAGGGTGGTAAAGGTCCCATGGGAATCCCTTGCCCTGGATCTCCAGGCCCTGGGGCATCATTAGCGCTGCCTGAGCCACAGAGGGCTGGGGAACAATCCCTGAGTCAGGCTAATTATCCTCACGGGTGACAGCAGTGCCTGCCAGCAGCCCCCAGGGGTCCTCCTGCTGCTGCCCATGCAGTCCAGTCCACCCACGGCAGAGCCAGAGGGGAGGCAGGCATGGCAGGAGCCATAGGCTGGGCCTGAGTTCTCGGTTTCGGTCTCCCCATTGTGCTGTGCCTTCTGTGCCTTTGGGTTGCTCCCTGCTTCTCTAGGGACATCAGTCTTCCCATCTGTGAAAAGGGTGTGGTTACCCCTCACTGCTCATGAGAGCCTTGGTAAAGCCAGAGCACGGAGGGCAGAGGCTGGATGGGAGTTTTTATTAGAAAGGACCCGGGGTTGACTGACAAGGGGGACAAGGAACTGGGGAGGGGATGAGGACTGAGCCTCTGCCAGCTCGGAAGCCCCAGGTGGGTGCTGTCTGCCTCACCTGTCCATCTTCAGGGGCAGCCTTCCTCTGGCAACTCCCTGTGTTGCCCTCAGAGCCTGTAGGGAGGGGTGGCAGGGAGCAGCCTGGCACTCTAGGAGGCCATGTTCATGGCAGGGCCACCTCTCGCTGCCCTTGGCATATTCCTGTGCTTCCTGCCAGAGAATGCCTCTGTTTGCCACCTGCTGCTGCTGGTGCAGAGAGGCAGGGAAGCTCCTGTGGCCTCGGTGTGGGGGTGTGGTGACTTGGCACAGACCCCGGCCCATCTCCCCATACTAGGCCTCCTAGGCCAGCTCCTGCTGCCCAGCCTGGGAGCTGCTCACCCTGATTTGGCAGAGGGAGGGGTTCTCACTTCCCTGCATCACTCCCCATGCCCACATTGCATGTGTCCTCAGCTGCCAGGAGGTGCCCCCCTGCCAGGGTGGGGCCTGCTGCTCCCTGCTCCTGCCAATACAGCCAGCCTGGCAGCCTCCTATGGGCATCTTCAGTGCCTGTCACGGGACTGTGCAGAGCACTTTCTCCTGTGTGAGTAGACTCCTGGGCCAGCCAAAGAACAATGTGTTTCCCAGCTGTGTAACCCTGGAGCCTCTCCAAGCCTGGGTTTTCTCACCTGCAAGCGGGGATGGATAGCAGTCTGTCTCCGCATGGGGCTCTTTGCTCGCCAGTTAGCACAGGGCTTGACCTTCCTAAGATGCTGTATGGATGGCAGGAGTCGGTTCCTTATCATGCCTGTGGGTCATTCATCTTCACCAGGCCCACTCTCTGGGCCAGGGGCTGGGTGTGCTGTAGTTGCTTCAGAGAACTGACATTCCAGTGAGAAGGTGAGATGTCATGCAGTGACTCAATTATAGAGGTCAGTGTCTCAGAGAAGTACCTGGAACAGTGGAACCCATTGAGGCAGGGAGGGCTCCCTGGAGGAGGAGGCGGGTGGAAGTCAGCTGGGCATGAGGAGGAGGAGAGAAAGAGCAGATGTGGTGCTCCTGAGCAGAGGAAGAGCTGAGCGGGAGCTGGGGTGGCAGTGCCCTGGGGTGTGCAGTGTGGCTGCAAAATGGCGCAGAGTACAGTATGGGTGTGGGTCCTATTTTCTGGGGGACTAATCACTGCTGTGTGGGGCGTGTTCAGGTGTAGCTGCGAGGGCTGGTATGGTGTCCCTGGGCGATGTCAGCGTGGTGGCTGCAGGAGATAATTGGGGTTGGGGTGGGCCTGACCTGGTGGAGAAAGGGAGAGAGGAGGCTTCTGACTTGGGTGGGCCTGGGTGGCTGTTGGGGACAGGGTGCAAGGAGAGGCATGGGGAGAGGGGAGGTCAGACGCTGGGAAGAACCTCAAAGAGGCTCCGCTTTGGTTCACAGCTGGCCCCTGGCTGGCTGGGCCAGCATGGCTGCTCCTCCCTGCTGAGACTAGCATGCCTCCCCACCCCCACCACATCCTGGTCTCTCTCTCCATCCAGGTCATCCCAGACTGGAAGGAGCAGGAATGGGATCCTGAGAAGCCCGAGGCCTACGCGGGAATCTTCCACTTCCACTTCTGGCGCTTCGGCGAGTGGGTGGATGTGGTCATTGATGACCGGCTGCCCACCGTCAACAACCAGCTCATCTACTGCCACTCCAACTCCCGTCGCGAGTTCTGGTGTGCGCTGGTGGAGAAGGCCTATGCCAAGTAGGTGCTGCTGGCGGGGGTGGGGGCAGAAATGGAGGGGTGCTCCAGGCATAGAGTGGGTAGGAGCTGGTGTGAGTCCCAGGGCACGGCCAGCTGGTCCTGCGCTGGGGGGAGGGGATAGAGGCTCAGGCCCTGTGATGGGGAGGAATGGCCTCTCCTCTCACAGCAGGTGGCCAGGTGGCCAGGGCAGGCCAGCACCCACACTCAGCTCTTTTGCAAAGGCCTATGCGTGTTGGCGAGTGTGAGGCCCCTTGCGAATGTGGCAGGAAGGCCAGCGCCAGCCTTCTCTGCTCACTGCCCTGTCTCCATCTCTACCCACCACCCTGCCTGTTCTGGCCCAGCATCAGCCTACCCCATTTAGCTTTCTGAGGAACTGCTGGTTTTCCAATGACTGAATCGTCTTTTGCTTGCTTGTTTTATTACATTAATTTGTTTTTTTTTTTTTTAAATCATGTATTTTCATGCAAAAATTGGAGCTCTTCCTTACTTTGGTTTATTCCTCAAAGGCTTGTACCAGCCAGGGCTGGGCCTGGCCCAAACCAGGAGCCCAGAGATCCGTCTGGGACTGCTGGCCGCCAGGATATGCATTAATGGGAAGATGAACTTGCAGGGGCGGTGGCTTGAACCAGGCATTCCCATGTGGGATGCAGACATCCCAAGCAGTGTTTTAACTGCTGCTTCAAAATACCCGCCCCTCACAGAGAATGCATACCTGTGTGTAGTAAATCCAGCAAGGGAGCCTGTGATGAAGGCCCAAGTCTCCTGTGCCCCTGGATGTCCTTCCAGCTGCTGCATTCCCATCCCCTGTTGGATGTCCCTGTTGGGGACATCCGCTGTATCTGGCTCCTCTTTGCTCATATATAACATCCCAAGGGCACCGGCAGCAGTGCCAGATCCTTCCCAGCTGCGTCTCCATTCACCCTCCTCCACCGGCCCTGGGTGCTCAGCACTCCCACCCCACCCCCCACCCACCAGGAGCGCTGGATGCAAGGGGTGTGTTTCTGTTTGTAGCTGACCTTGGGGAACCTCTGTGACTTTTGTGGCACAGATTATTGGTGTTGCCCCTCACGCTTGCATTTAGCATGGGGATGTCCTAGGCATCTGTTATGTTGCAGTTAGCAGTATATGCACCAGGTACTTTAAAAAGCTTTGTAGGAAGTGGAATGCAACAGTGTTGCTTTTTCCAGCATAACAGGAAACTCCAGCTGGGTCCCTGTGGCAGGAATTCTTTTGGGGCTTTTCTGTCTGTTCCATGGGTGTGGGTGCAGTGTTAGCATTCAAAGCCAGTTTCCTGTCTGATTAGGTTATTTCTCATCATCCATCATGATAAATCACGTTCCCTGTCCACACTGTACAGTGAGCTTCTCATCCTTGGAAAAGAGTTGCTACACTTTTGCACAAAATTTTTTTTAAAGACTTATTTGAAAAGCAGAGTTACCGAGAAAGAGGGAGTGACACAGAGCTTCTATTCCCACATGGCCGCAATGGCCATAGCTAGGCCAGTCTGAAGCCAGGAGCTGATTCTGAGTCTCCCAAGGGGTACAGGGACCCCAGCACTTGGGCCAGTCTCCTCTGCTTTCCCAGGTACATTAGCTGGGAGCTGGATCAGAAGTGGAGCAGCTGGGACATGAACTGGCTCCCAGAGGGAATGTTGGCCCTGCAGGTGACAGCTCCACCTGCTATAGCGCATTGCTGGGACCCCTGCCCCTGCCTGGCTGACTTTTAAAAGACAGAGTTTGGTGCTGTGGGATAAAGACCTGCCTGGGACAACTCTAGCCTCTAGCCCTGTCCCTGCTATGGCCTCCTGTGTGACCTTTGCAGCTCATGTGACCTCTCTGAATTTCAAAACACTCCCCCCTCCCCAACCCCCAAAAAACAACCCTCCCCTCACATGGTGAGGGATTTAGACTGGCCAGGGAACTTGAGTGGTGGGGGAATTCTTTCCATCTTTCATCCCAGGCTAGCAGGCTGCTACCAGGCGCTAGATGGAGGCAACACGGCCGATGCGCTGGTGGACTTCACCGGCGGTGTCTCCGAGCCCATCGACCTGATGGAGGGTGACTTCGCCAATGATGAGGCCAAGAGGAACCAGCTGTTCGACCGCATGTTGAAGGTGCACTCCCGGGGCGGCCTCATCAGCACCTCCATCAAGGTGAGAGCCTAGCACAAGCTGCCACTGAGTGCTCCACAGCCTCCACTTCCTGCGCTGGCGCCAGCACCTCTGTCTGGCCTTCTTGTACATCCAGGTGTTAGGCTGGCTCTTTCAGTTGCTTATAGTGTGGGAGCCCAGGCTGGCTGCCCCAGGAAGATCACCTGGTTTCATCCATGATTTGTGATGTGTCTGAGAAAGTGGGGGCACAGAGGAGGGGGGATTTGAATGCAGGTTTAGCTAGCCTTAAACAGGCTCTAGAAAGGTCATAAGCCCCAGTTGACAGCATTCACTGATTTCCACACTCTGAATTCTCTCCTGCGGTTGGTTTCCAGCTGCCAGTGGTTTTAGAAACCCATTCTCCAAAGTCCTAACTGTTTGCCTATCAGCTGAGCCAGTCCTAGCTGGCCCCCACATACCCCAGGCTGACCTGATGCTGGCCCCTTGGGATCTGGAAAGCTCTAAGCGGGTGGTGGGGTGGTGGTGGTTTTGTGTGTGTGTGTGTGTGTGTGTGTGTGTATGTTGCAGTTCCCATCCCATAAACCTTCCCGGTTCCAGCTCCAGTGCCAGAGTCTCATCCAGATTCAACCCCTCTGAGTAACCCTGTCCTCCCACAGGCCGTGACGGCAGCAGACATGGAGGCACGCCTGGCGTGCGGCCTGGTGAAGGGCCATGCGTATGCTGTCACTGATGTGCGCAAGGTGCGCCTGGGCCATGGCTTGCTGGCCTTCTTCAAGTCAGAGAAGCTGGACATGATTCGCCTGCGCAACCCCTGGGGCGAGCGCGAGTGGAACGGGCCATGGAGTGACACGTGAGGCCTGGGGCAGGGATGGGAAAGGGTTCAGGGATCAAGCTAGTCCTCTGGGCCATGTGGGGTGACCTATTCAGTGTGGGCAGAGGCCGAGTGAGCTGGCCTGCAGGGATGCAGAGGCCAAACTGGCAGGTGGGTGGGGAGGAGAGCAAGGAGCGGGTGCGTGGGGGTGAGAATGTGGCGCGGTGGGTCTAGGAGCTGTGATTGACCCCCACCTGCAGCTGTTCTTGAAGGGTCCCAGCCAAAGCATGGTGACAGTGCACAGACCTCTGGGAGAGTGGGCAGCAGGGCCCAGCAGGGGCCTCAACTGTGGGTGCCCAAGGGAGGTACAACACTGAACTGTAGGCACTTTGCACCAGCAGGGAGGGTGGTTCAGTGCGACCCCTCCTCTCACACTGCTCCCCCTTTCCGTCCTGCGTCATCTCAGCTCCGAGGAGTGGCAGAAAGTGAGCAAGAGCGAGCGGGAGAAGATGGGCGTGACCGTGCAGGATGACGGCGAGTTCTGGTCAGTGCCAAGTCCCTGCAGTTGGCTGGCAGGGAACATGACAGGTGGGAGGCCGTGGCTGGGGACCCAGGCCTCCCGAGGAAAGTGTGTCGGGTAGGAAGGGGCCCTCCCATGCCCACGGTCCTATGGCCTGCCCCATGCCCAGGATGACCTTCGAGGACGTGTGCCGCTACTTCACGGACATCATCAAGTGCCGTGTGCTCAACACGTCCTATCTGAGCATCCACAAGACATGGGAGGAGGCCCGGCTGCGAGGCGCCTGGACCCGGCATGAGGACCCGAGGCTGAACCGCAGTGGGGGCTGCATCAACCACAAGGACACCTTCTTCCAGAACCCACAGGTGGGCCCTGGCACCCTCCCCTGCCTGCACCGGCAGCCCCTTCTCCCCAGAACTCCTGCGTGACCCCAGGCACATGCCATGCTTCCCCTGGGGCTGCAGCATCGGCTCTCTGGGAAGCTGGATGAGAGGTACCTGGGTCCTGCTGAGGCTTGTATAGCCCAGCCTCACCCTCCAACCTGCCAAGGCAAATGTGAGGCAACTGCAGCCCTGAACAACTACTGGCGAGGCTCACAGGGACACCCGGGGACCAGGCTGGAACCTCCCACCACCCCTGTAGCACAGTTCCGCCCCTTCCTGGGGGATTGGGGCCCACCCTGACTCCTCCACAGGGAGCTCAGTGAGGCAGCTACTCGGTCCTCATGCTTGATGAGACTTCATTGGGCACTAGCTGTGTACATCTGTTTCCTGCAGGGGAGGATCAAGGCCCATAGTGGTGATGGGGATGGGAGTTCTGGGCCCCACGTGAGCTAGGCGCGGCTGGAGCCCAGCCTCCTGCGGACCTCATGGCAACGTCTTTCTCTCCTTGGTCACATGTGCAGTACCTCTTTGATGTCAAGAAGCCAGAAGACGAGGTACTCATCTGTATCCAGCAGCGACCGAAGCGCTCCACCCGCCGGGAGGGCAAGGGCGAGAACCTGGCCATTGGCTTTGACATCTACAAGGTGAGGCCTGTTGCTGGGACACCCTTGCTGCCATTGGCTGAGGTCACCAGCCTGGGGACATCCCTAGAGGGATGGCCTCACAGGGGGAGTGCTTGGCCTGAGCTCTTGCTGCCTTTGGCTACATGGTGGATGAAGAAAGGAAAGGCTGGTGGGCAGTGGACTGACCTCTGGGAGTCCCTGGGTAGCAGCTGGGGCCCTAGCTGTGTGCCTTGGGCAGCTGCTGGGTCTTGCTAGGGCAGAGCCTGGCTGGGTACAGCAGGATTCACCCCTGGCCTGGAAACTGATGCCTTCCCCGAATTAGGATGCCCAGTGTGTGGTGCCCGGCCTTCTGCTGGCACAGGTGCAGTCCCACCCCTCACCCTGCCTGTCTGCCTGCAGGTGGAAGAGAATCGTGAGTACCGCATGCACAGCCTACAGCAGAAGGCCGCCAGCTCCATCTACATCAACTCGCGCAGCGTCTTCCTGCGCACCGAGCAGCCCGAGGGCCGCTACGTCATCATCCCCACCACGTTCGAGCCGGGCCACACCGGCGAGTTCTTGCTCCGTGTCTTCACAGATGTGCCCGCCAACTGCAGGTGTGCAGGGGCTGGCCGGGCGGGGAGCACAGGGGCTGGCTGGAGCTGGGGGGTCGGGGGCACAGGGGCTGGGGGTGTGGGATGCAGGGGCTGTCAGGGACCGGGGGCTGTGCCCACTTAGGGCTGACTGGGAGCCTGTGGCCCAAGGTGCTTGGTTTTTGCATGCCCAGGCTTCTGGCTGCCTGGGATTGCCACCAGGGCCATCTCATTCCTCTCCAACGCCCTGCTCCTCTGGGCCAACTCTCATGATCACTACTGGGAAGGGTCCCTCCTCAGGCCCCACGCTTCCTCCCTTACAAAAGGCTTTTTGCTCATCTCATTGGAGGCCCCTCAGTACCCCATTTCATAGAGAACAGAGGGTCGAGAGTAGAGAGCTGTGCAAGGCCAAGTGGGTGATGGAGTTGGGTGGAGCAGCTCAGCTTGACTCCGGAGTTGGGGTCCAGTTCCCTGGGGGTGCCCCCTGTGGACCCAGTGGATGCCTGCAAACCATTCCCATTCCAGAAGGGCCCAGCCCTGTTTGTCCCACACTGCCCTCCCTCTTGGATGCAGCCCAAACTCGGTGTCCCCAGAAGGGGAAGCAGTCTGTGGTGAGACAGATGGCCATGGGTCCCACAAGCCCAGCCTCCACCACATCCTGCTGGTGGGCCAGGCCCCTCCGCAAGGGGAGGGCCCAGAACTTCCTTCTCTGTAAGAAACTCACCAGTCTTTCAGGGTTATGAGGATTGCCCCAGCAGAGGGTTTGGCACACAGCAGGTGTGCAGGTGCTCAGGTCACGGCTTTTGCCTTGGAAGGAGGCTGGAGCCCCCTTGGGTAGGAAAGCCTGTGGGGGTCACAGATAGTCAGGGACTGCCCCAAGGCTTTGTCCAAGACTAAAGGAAATAATGGAGCCCCCGTCTCTGCCCACTGTGTTTTGTTTGTTTTTAAAGAGAGTTGGCTGGAGGTTTTATTTATTTGTTTTTATATGAAAGGCAGAGAGGGCACATCCAGCCATCTCTTCCATCTGCTGGCCTACTCCCCAGATGCCTGCGACAGACAGCTGGGGCTGGGCCAGGCCAGAGCCGGGAACCAGGATTTCCATCCGGCTCTCCCACATGGGTGGTGTCAGGGACCCCAGTATTTGAGCTGTCACCTGTTGCCTCCCGTGTTAGCCGGAAGCTGGAAGCGAGGGCGGAACCAGGACCCTGATGTGGGATACGGGCATTCTAGGCAGGATCACCATTGCACACAATGCCCGCCCCGCCTTCCCCACTTCCTGCACCCCCTCTTTTCCTTCTGTCCTCCTGGCTGCCTCCCTTATCCCCCTCTCTCCCTGCCCTATATTAGGGAGCTGCGCCTGGATGAGCCCCCCCGCACCTGCTGGAGCTCCCTATGTGGCTACCCTCAGCAGGTGACCCAGGTGCATGTCCTGGGGGCTGCAGGCCTCAAGGACTCCCCAACAGGTGAGCTCTCTCAGGGCCAAGCACCCTGCCCCTCCCGCCCACTACCCCACCAGTGGAGACCCTACCTATCCCCAGGGCTGCCCTGCTGTCACTCAGTAAATCAGTGGCAGACCTTTCCCAGTGCCCCCCCAGGGGTCCCGCCATGCCTGGGTGATGCCTGGCAGGAAGAAGGGAACGGGTCTGCCTCGTGCTATCAGGAGCTTCTCATGTGTGGGGGCTCAAGGAAGCCTCCCTAGAGGAGGTGGCTTTGTGTTGGGCCACAGAGCTACTAAGGTAGGAAGCCTGGGAAAAGGGGTAGGGGAGCAGCACGGTGAAGGCCTGGAGGCAGGCATGGGCCTGCCAGCCTGCCCATCTGGAAGCTCTGCAATGGGCCAGGCTCCAGTCTCAACCTCTGCTCAGACTTGAGCACAGGCCAGGCTGTGGCCCCCCACCCCAGCGGCCTCAGTCCCTGGCCACTCCCTCTCCCCAGGGGCTAACTCTTACGTGATCATCAAGTGCGAGGGGGACGCCGTGCGCTCGGCCGTGCAGAAGGGCACCTCGGCTCCGCAGTATGACGTAAAGGGCGTCTTCTACCACAAGAAGCCAGGCCAGCCCGTCACTGTCCAGGTGAGCCTGCTCCCGCAAGGGCCCTGCCTGCAGCTGGAGCCTTTGCCTGGGTCCCAGGTGTGCTAGCCGCAGCCCTCGCTGTGGCTTCAGTGACCCTCTGCAGGTGGACCACAGGACTAGCTGGTGTGACTCTGGCTGGTGGCTGGGCACAGAGGGCATTCCCCCACAGCCTCAGCCAATGCCTCAGTGACTGTCCTTTGGTTCCCACCCAAACGGAGGTAGGGACAGCGTTCCTGTGGCACGGGGCAGGGGCTGTTGCCTAGGAGCCTTGGGCAGGGGTGACCTTGGACACGGGCATCCTTTTACTTTCATCCAGGGTGCAAGGATGCTGAGCTCATTATTAGCAGGAAGCTGTGTGTCCCCTGGGCCCCGGGCCAGCATTTCCCTGGGCGAGAAACCAGCTGTAAACAAACAGCCAGCACCCCTGGGAACCCACGCAGATTTTCCACATCCTTTTACCCCTGAGTCCCACTGGATCATACCACAGACCCATAGATATCAGGGTTGCAGGGGGCCCTGGCACACTGAAGCTGGGGAAGGGGCTGGCATTAGGGCACAGCAGGTTCAGCCATCACTTACGTCTCTACCTTCCATATTGGAATTCAGTTTGAGTCCTGGGTGCTCTGTTCCCTGCTGATGCGGCTGTGAAGGTGACACAGGAGGACCCAAGTGCTTGGGCCCCTGCCACCTATGTGGGAGAGCCAAACAGAGTTCCTGACTCCTGGCTTTAGCTTGGCCCATCCATTAGGGAGTTGAGGACATCTAGGAAGATCTTGCTCTGTCCCTCTCTCTTTTGAATAAATACATTAATAATAATGATGATGAAGATGGAAAACTGCAGGGTGGGCTGTGGTACAGCAGGTTAAGTTGCTGCAGGAACTGGACAGGAAGCACAGTGGCCAGGGACTCAAACCCTTATAGGATGCCGGCATCATGGGCTGTGGCTTAACCATGCTTCCTGGCCCCTGGAAGGGATCTACCTGTGGAACCAGAGGCCTCTTGAGGTTCATGGTGAAGCCGACCATCCGGGGGTCTTACCCGTTAGCCAGGCTTAGGGCCTTGCTGATTGTGCTAGCACACCAACCCTCCTGTGATCCCTGTCTGGGCGGAGGCCTCTCCCACACAGTCTCCTGTCTCCTAGATCTGGAACCACCGAGTCCTGAAGGATGAGTTCCTGGGCCAGGTGCAGCTGAAGACCGAACCGGACAATCTGCAGGCCCTACACACCCTGCACCTCCGAGACCGCAGCAGCCGGCGACCCAGCGACCTGCCGGGCACCGTGGTTGTGCGCATCCTCAGCAGCACCTCCCTCACTGCTGTCTGACACCTGCCCACCTGCCCAGCCCCAGCAGCTCTCCCCATCACCTGCACGTCTTTTTTCCAGCCTGGGACCAGCCTGCGGGCCAGACACAAGGAGCCCACTGATTTGCTGGGTGCCCCTGGGACATCTGTGGCTCTCTCTGAGCCTCCTGTCCTCAGGACCCCAAGTACTCTCCTCTCAGGTGGAAATATTCTTGCCTGAGGTTCCAAGCAGCCCTTCACAGCCCACCTGTTAGCACTACTCAGGCACACCTGTTAGCCTGGCTTCCCCAGGGCCCTGCTATCTGCAGAGGAATGCTGGGACGACCTTACTTGTTTACACACCAGCTGCCGCATCCTCAAGGCAGGAGCTTGCTGCACCGGCCCCTTGGCTGCTGCCAGGCTCCTGCTCAGACTGGGGAAATGTGCAGGTGGCCCTTGTTACTTCTCTGCTCCCATCCTGCTGCCCATCCACCCACTTGCTTATGCTGGGATTTGCCTGATGGAGGCAGGCTGGGGCCTGGCAGATGGATCACTCCATCGTCATCGTCAACAAGATGGGCTGAAAGCCTGGAGCTCGTTTCCTTCTGCGACTCCATTCTGGCTGACTCTGGTTTTGCTCGGGCCCCGCCTGGCCAGGGCTGGAGGAGCCGTAGTAGAGGGTGAGGAAGAGGAGGTTTTGTGACAGGCATCCCAGGAGCCCTGGCTGAGCTGCCGGACCAGAGCCGTCTGAGCTGGCCCACTCTGGACCTCCGAGTCAAATATAGCTGCCCTACACCCAACCCCTCAACATGGGAAAGTCTTTGAGAAACCTGAAGATCCTGCTCCAGCTCCCAGGGCGTCTGGCTAGAGGGGCCTCACACCGGCCGCCTAACTCTATGACCGCCTGGCCCCTGGTTCCCTCAACCACAGTGAAGGCCGGAGATGGAAACATGCGGGGACAAGAGGAGCCTCTCTCAGAAGCCCCATGTCCCCGTCCCCAAGGAGCGTGGACCTGGACCCAGGACACAGCGGCGAGTCCCCTTCTGCACACTGGGGCCTGTGCCTGCTGCTGCCCAAATGTTCCATGCACGTCCCAGACACACACACACACAGCCACCACCCTCTTCCCAGTGTCTGAAATGAGGGGCAGGGAAACAAGCACTGGGCCTGGGCCCCTGTGGCCAGTACCTGCTACCTTGCTTGGCCACGCCCCCTGGCATATGTCAGCAGGGGACAGGGGATGCCAGATCTGGATGGGTTTCCGCCTAGGGGCTGGCCACTGCCTCCCACCCGCTCTTGCTTCCTGCCCCTCCAGGTGGGCCAGGCTGGCTCCTGGCTGTGCAGAGGTCTGTCCCAAGGAGGCCCTGGGGACTGGGTAGGTGAGGCTAGAGAGTGGGTCAGGGGAGCAATTGTTTTATGTCCTTGGTGTCCCCATGTGTGGTGGCCATCGCCTGTGGCCTCTACCACATAGGCCTCAAGCTCCACCACAAAGTGAAGGGACAGGGGAGGGGGCCTGATCGAATCTCACAATAAATGTTAACCACAGTTCCACGAAGGCTTCCTGTGTGTCTGTCTGCCAGCCTAGAGGAAGGGACAGGGCAGCTGGCCTCTGGTCATTGGGGTCACTCCAGCAGGCCCTGTGTCAAACCCTGAGCTTCAGACCAATGGTCCCAGCCCTGGGCTGCCTGCCCGCTGGTGGGGAGGATCAGTCACACCTGCTCTCCGGGACACACGTGGGGCTCATCCAGGGCTCATTAGCCTGTTAGAGTCTGAAAGGCTTTCGTCTTAAAGGACCAGAAAAGCGGACGGTCTTGGGGACTGCAAGAGGGTAGGGGGCAACCAGAACAGAATGGTCAGGGCAAGGCAACCAGGGGTTGTGGTGTGGAGGAATGGGGTCAGACTGAGGGAAAAAATGATTTGAGCCACAGAGAGAAGGGAGAAAGATCTTTCATCCACTGGTCCACTCCCCAAATGAGTCAGGAGCTAGAAGCTTCCTCTGGGTCTCCCAAGTGGGCGTAGGGGTCCAAGAACGTCAACCATCCTCTGCTGTCTTCCCAGGTATGTTAACAGGGAGCAGGATCCAAAGTGGAGCAGCTGGGTCTCAAATAGACACCTATATTGGATGCTGGCTTAGCAGACAGAGGCTTAACCTGTTGTGACCCCAAGTTTCTTTGTTTTAAAAATTTGTGTTGGAAAGGCAGATTTATAGAGAGAGAAATCTTCGTCCACTGATTCACTCCCCTAGTGGCCGCAATAGCCAGAGCTGAGCTGAGCTGAAGCCAGGAGCCAGGAGCTTCTTCCAGGTTTCTTACAGGGATTTAAGGTCCCAAAGCTTTGGGCCATGCTCCCCTGCTTTGCCAGGTCAGAAGCAAGAAGCTGGATGGGAAGTAGAGCAGCCATGACACAAGTCTGCACTGGCCCTTTAAATTCCTTCTGGAGAGGGAAGGGTGAGTATGGTGCGAGTCAAAGTGAACCAAGACTAACTGCTATGATGTGGTCATTGTATGTCCCCTTAAGTTTCAGGTACTAGAAGCTCTCAGTGCAGCAGGATTAAGGGGGTTATATCCCTTTAAGAGGTGGGGCCTGGTGGGCACGGTGCGGTCACAGGATAAAAGCCGGGGGAGCAGGCCGCTTGGCCTCCGGAGCACAGCACACAGGCCGTCTGCTACTTCTGCCAGGTCTCCGTGTGACGCCAGTCACTGCCACAGCACAGCAGGAGGCTCTCGCTAGATGTGGCTGCCCGAGCTTATATATTTCAGCCTCCAAAAGTGTAAGCAAAAGATATCTTTTTTTTTTTCCTATAAAGTACTCAACCCTCAGGTGTTTCACTAAAAACACACAGAGACACATGTCGTGTCGCCTGCTTAGCAAAGCGCCTGGTTGCAGTGGGTGGTGGGGGAAGGGGTCGGTGGGGACATACCATCCCTGTCCTTAGCAGTTCCCACTTGTGTCCTGCGTTAGCCGTCAGCAAAGGGCGCACGTGCTCCCACCTGGGGCTCATTGCCCCACCTGGGCAGGCTGGGCCTGTTTGTGAGGCCGGGAGAGCGGCCGTTTGCGGAGCGAAGGTGCTGAGTATTGGAAGCGGGAGAGAGGGAGCCCTTTCAAAAAATTAGCAGGGCTGGCATTGCACCACCATGGGTTAAGCTGTTGCTTGCGATGCCAGCATCCCATATGAGCGCTGGTTCAAGTCCTAGCTGCTCCACTTCCAATCCAGCTCCCTGCTAATGCAGGAGGGAAGGCTGAAGATGGACTTGGTCTCCTGCTCCCATGTGGGAAACGCCTTTGAAATTTGAAGCTCCTGTTCAGTCTGGCCCAGCCCTGCCTGTTGCAACCATTTGGGTAAATAGCAGATGGAGTCACCTGCACCCTCTTTCTCTGTGTCTACTTTTCAAAAATATTTTTTAAAAAAATTTTTAAAAAAATTTTTTTAAAAGATTTATTCATTTTATTACAGCCAGATATACACAGAGGAGGAGAGACAGAGAGGAAGATCTTCGTGCGATGATTCACTCCCCAAGTGAGCCGCAACGGGCCAATGCGGGCCGATCCGAAGCCGAGAACCAGGAACCTCTTCCGGGTCTCCCACGCGGGTGCAGGATCCCAATGCACTGGGCCGTCCTCGACTGCTTTCCCAGGCCACAAGCAGGGAGCTGGATGGGAAGTGGAGCTGCGGGATTAGAACCGGCGCTCACATGGGATCCCGGGGCGTTCAAGGCGAGGACTTTAGCCGCTAGGCCACGCTGCCGGGCCCTAAATTAAAATTTAAAGCCTGCAGTTCAAAGAGAAAGAAATCACATCCTCTTGTTTGCGCCCCAAATGGCTGCAACAGCTGTGGCTAGGCTAGAGCAGGGAATGCTCCCACGTGGCTGGCAGAAGCCCAAGAACTTGAACCACCTCCAGCTGCTTCTCAAGGTGTGTATTAGCAGGAAGCAAGAAAGAAGATCAGAGCGGGGACTTGCCCCCAGAAACTCCTGTCAGAGCTGCAGCATAGTTCCCCCTCCTCCATCCCCCAGGAACGCATGAAGTGGCTGCAGCATTCAGGGATTTTTGCCTGGTGGAGAGGTCTGGGAGGGCCCCGGCTTTGACCGCCGGACAGGCTGTGTCCAGCAGGCGGCGCTGCGGAGCCGCGGGTCCTCTCCACACTTCCATCCTCCTGTCCTTTACCCCCTCACCACCCCTAAGGGCGGGATTGCTGCAGGCACACCCCAGTTCCAGCGCTGAGGAATTCCAAGGTGCCCTTCCTGCTGTGGGGCCCAGCACTGCCCCTGGAGAGGTGCCCCAAGAGGGCAGCTGTCAGGTGTGGCTACAGGCAAAGGACGAATGCGAGCAAGCACCAGGACTGGGGTCCCCAGTTGCAGCCATAGGTTTTGTGAGACAACATAGGTTTTGTGAGGCATTTGTCCCTGTCTCTTGCAGGATTCTGGTGATTCTAGAATAATACAAGCTGTAGGGGACGTCTGTGTGTGTGTGGTGGCAGGAACCTTTGGAAGTACGCCGGTGTGTGGCAATGGGGAAGCTGTGAGAACACGGTCAGTACCTCCTGCCATGACCCCTCCTCTCCCTCCCCTGGATCTTTCCAATCCTGGTCCACAGTGGCCACACTAGGAAGGAGACAGTGGCTGTGGGTGACAGGTAGGGGCTGGAACTGCAGCCAATCTGGGATCAAGCCCAATTTTCCTGGCCAGATGCTAACACTCCAGGTAGTGGTGTTGCCAATGGCAGATCCATCTAAGACCAGGAAGGGGTGACCCAGACCCTGCCCCAATGCTGGCCAGCAGCACAGCCAGAGAGAGAGACCAACCCAGCGCCCTGGCCTCCACACCCAGCCCAGGGAAGTGTCTGGACATCAGCCCGCCTCCTGGCTGATGTCACCACACTGGACCTTGGAGGCCCCCTGTGGCTCCGCCTCCTGAGAGAAGACTGGAGTGGGGAGGGCAGGGCGACAGTGTCGGTTGGACAGTCACCCTGGCTAGGAGAGGACACAGAGACATCCAGGGTGAGCCACGGAGCAGGACACGGGAATGGGGCGGGCAGCGGCTCTGCAGCCACGGCCGGACCTGTGACCTCAGCTTCCAGAGGCTTCTGTGCAGGGGAGCTGCAGCCAGGCTGGTGGGTTATTGGGACTCAGTGAGGATGGGGAGGATGGGCCCCTGGATGCCCTGGGCAGGGGAGAGTTTGCTGGCCTGAGAGGAGCCATGGACGTGGCCCGCCTCTGGGACCTCTATCCCCACAGCCACCTGATGCTGGGCTTGTGCTTTGCTGTCACCCTTGGGTGCTCAGCCACGGCAGCCCTTGAGTGGCATCGTCCTGAGCCTCAGACGATGGAGGGGGAGCCAGTGGCACGGTGCCCTTGGAACTGTCTCTGAGCTGAGGCTGAGGCTGCATATCCTGAGGCCAGGCAGCAGTCATGTGAGGGGAGAGAGCGAGAGAGAGAGCGAGAGCGAGAGAGAGAGAGAGACCGACCTCTTTCTCTGTTCCTTGGCCTCCTCTGTACTCTCTCCTGAGATAAGTGACTTCTTCCTGTGTGCCTCCAACTTGCCATCTGTGAAATGGGAGCATGAAGCCTCAGTAGCAGGGTTGTGGAAATATAAGGTGAAATCGGGCATGGGGTTAATGATACAGGTAAAGAATCGGTGTTCTTTGTTGCCGGTTTGAACTGCATGTGCCTGCATGGAGTCTAGCTTTAGTTTCAGGAGTGCAATGTGTATCTCTCAATTTCTGCTACTGTTTGGTCCCCATTGCCTCCCAGCTCCAAAGCCCTAAATCCACCACAAAGTCCTGGTCTGTCACCGGCTCCTGCGGCTCACGTTGGCGTGTGGGAGGGCAGCCCAGCAACTGGGTATACATAATTCCCCAGAGCAGCTGCCTCCTGGCCTGGCCTTATCAAGTCTGCTTCCCCACCAGACAGCCAGGTCCCTGGAGGCACTGCAGGCCTGCCTGTCCACTGTATCCCAGTGTTTGGGGCAGGGGTCAGGGCTCGGGTATCCAACAGTGTCATGGGAAGAGGATCAAATGCCCAGTGCCTCTGAATGAGCCTTATGAAAAATTGATGCTCACTCTGGGGGCAGATCTGGGGCCAGAGTGGCCCTGTGCCAGGGTTATGGCTTGGGTACCCCTTTCATAGCCACGCTCAGCAGCACTAGGCCTTCCTGGGTTGTAATTAGGCCTGGCTCCAGGCAGAACTTCAGGCAGAAGTCAGCATATGCACAGGTCCAGGGGTGCTCACAGAGCTGGGGGATTGCAGTAGTGAGCTCCTCCCCCACCAATCCTTGGATGATGCAAACACAGGGGTGAGCAGAGAACAGGCTGACACGGTGTCACCTTGGTGTTACCAGTCCCCCAACACACTGTGGGAATTCAGGGTGGGCTGGCAGTGAGGGTAGGGGGTTGGTGCAGCAGCCAAGGAGTGCACAGACCAGGTTGTGCTCAGCCCCTGCTTTGCTGTGCAGTCTGGGCTGTCCATTGCCGACTCTCCTGGGCAGCCCTGGGATAGAAGGCTGGACACATTTTCCTAGACCCAGTTCGCTCTGCCATGCTGTGTGACGCTGGGCAAGCCTTGGTCCCTCTCTGGGCCCCTTTGCCTGCACATTCAGCCTGGGGCTGGACTTGCGACTCTCTAGGAGCCCTTGGGGAATTTCTAAATGACAGGGGCTGGGAGAAGTGCTCAGCCACTCTGGGCAGCCGAACTGGTGACCATGGCCGAGGCTCAGGTCACGCGGGTTGGGGTTGGGCTGTGGCCAGAGGGAGAAGAGCCAGGGAGGATTCCCTCGGGGAGGAGGGGCTTGGGGCCTGGGGAGGAGCCCGGCTGACCCCAGGCAGGAGGCTGCCTGCTAGCACTGTCTGCTCCCAGGCCTGATATGGTCTCTCTCTGCAGAGGTGCACCTGTCTGGGCAGTAACAGCAGGAGCGGCTGACGCGTGACCATGGTGATCCTTCAGCAGGTGGGTGCCCCCGTCCCCTGGGAGTCCTCTGCTGCTGCCCTCAGATCCAGCGTGAGCTACTTAGGGGTGTCTGTGCTGTAACCTCTCCTGAGGCTGCCAGCTAGGGCGGGACTCATGCTCCACATCTCTGCCGGGGCTTCTTTCTCCAGCTGACCCATCCTCCTGGACAGAAGCACCTGCTTTTCCATATGTCTCTGGATCTGGGTATTGGAGATTGCAAGTGCAAAGGCTCAGGTGTTGGAGGGCCTTGGGGAAAGGGACGGAGAAGGTGAGACACAGCAAGAGAGTGAGTGGGGGGTCCCATGGCCTGAACACAGCTCCTGAGGCTTCATGGAAAGGCACAGAGGTGTGCCCCCTCCCTAGCTGAGTCCTCCACCAGCAGCCCCCCTTCCTGGCCAGGGCCACAATGGCCTCTGATCCTCAGTCCTTCCCCGTGATCAGCCTGAACCCTAATGAGCTCTTCAGAAGAGGAAACAAGGAATGTGGGCACCGGGCCAGGTGGGCCTGGCACGAGGCCCGAGGACCTGCAGGGGTGGGCACTAGGAGAGCTCAGCCAGCAGCTGCCCATCCTCCAGGGTCACTGGAGGCAAAGTACCAGCTTTGTCCTGCAGTCTGCAGGCCACCTGGAGGGGTGTGTGTGTGAGAGAGAGGGAGGGAGAGAGAGGGGAGCTTTGGGGCAGCACGGGAACCAACTCTAATGTTAAGAACTGGCATGGACCTATTCAAAGACTCTTCAGGGATGGCTGGGATCTTAAAGGCACAACCACTTAGTATTTGCTGGCGCCCAGGACCTGGTGTGGCTCTCAAGGCTGTTATCAGGACATCCGTGGGGCAGCCCTTTCCTCCAGGAAGCCTTCCCTGCTTGACTCACACATGGTCTGCCTCTTGCCTTGCCTCCTCCAGGCCTCCCACTCAGTTCTACAAGTGATGGGTAGCCTCTGTTCACTCCCCACTGTGTACTTGGCTGCAGGTCTCACCCCTAAGAGATGGGGCTTGGGTTTGAAGGACTGACTTGCTATCATTTGGCCCAAGGGGTGGAGTAGAAGCACTCACTCTGCCACTTTCTAGCTACGTGCCTGTAGGTAAATTGTTGAACTCATTTCTCTCATCTGTAAGGGCTGGTTGTGGTGCCCACCGCACAGGGTTGTCTGAGACTCAACAGCAAATGCATATAAAATGCTTTCACCTTGCACACAGCTGCCAGGGCTGTTGGTGATAAAGGGTTACCCAGTGTGTTCCTGAGGGTGAGATTCCCTATGCTTTACTGCCGTCCACTTTTAAGAGCTCCCAAAGGGTCAGATGATTTTTTCTTTATGTGGAGAGGTTCCCCCATGTGGGACATGTCAGTGACAGAGATTCCTCCATCTGTCCTCCCTCCCTCCATCTGTCCATCACCAATCATCCATCTGTCCATTCATCATCTATCTATCCATTCAACCATCATCTGTCTGCCCAGTATCCATTGTTTATACAACCATCTGTCCCTCCATCATTCATTTACTCAAACATCAACCCTACCGTCCATCCATCCCTCATCCCTCCCATTTATCCACCCATCTATCTGCCCACCCATCTACCCACCCACCCATCCATTCATCTACTCATTCACCTACCCATCCACCCATATACCCACCCACTCACCAATCTACTTATCCACCCACCCCTATCCAGCCACTCATCCATTCATCCACCTACCCATCTATCCACCCATTCATCCACCTACCCACCCACCATCCATCCATCCAGTCAGCCATCACCCGTACATTTACCCACCCACACACTCATCTGTTCATCCAGCATACATCCATCTTTCCAGCTCTTCTGGGCCCCCACAGAATACCAGACACGTGAGGTAGCTTCAGAAGACTGGCCTAAGAACCCATCCCTCTTCATTCATGAAACCAATTTATTTTGAAGGTTCCAGTTCCCTCATGGTGATCATCCTTAATGCTAGACACTCGCTGCATGAACTCATCTCATCCCCAAGACCTGGGGAGCAGGACAGAGGTTAGGTAGGCTGATGGGCTGGGGGTGCCCCAGGATACCTTGTGTGTCCTCCAGCCACATTCTCACCCAGAAGAGGGCCACAGGTTGAATACACAGGATGCACAGAGAAAGTGACTGCTCCCTGCCCTGCAGGGGCTCCCCCAGGAGACCTCTGGAAATCTGGCAAGGGTGACAGCCAGAGTCCCTCGACAAGATGGAGAAAGGGGGAGGCTTCTGCCCTGGTTGGCAGTGGGGTCCCACAAAGGCTGTGAGCTTGGTAAGGGGCCCAATGACCCTGGGATGCCATGCCAGTGTTGCCAGGGTCGGAACAGGAGTCTGGGAGCTCCATGGCATCATGACTCCATGACCCTCTGAGGCAGGGTCAGCCTTGGGACTTCCTGTACTTGACCCAGATTTGTGGGCAGAGGAGGTCTCTAGATAACTCTGAGCTGCTGAAGATGCTGGGATGGACACTTTCAGATAGAGTGTTCTTTGTTGTCCCTTGTAACAGTTTCTGATTTAGAGTCTGTTTTGCCTGACATGAGTACAGACAGCCTGGCTCTCCTTTGCCTGCCATTTGCATGGAATCCTTCCACTCTGAACCGATTTGTGTCTTTGGATCCAAAATGGATCTCTTGTAGGCAACATATGGCTTTCTTCATTTTAAATATTTTAAAAGAGTTTTTATTTGAAAGATATATTTTACAGAGAGAAGGAGAGATAGAGAAGGTCTTCCATCCATTGATTCACTCTCCAAATGGTCGTAATGGTTAGAGGTCAACCAATCTGAAGTCAGGAGCCAGCAGCATTTTCTGGGTCTCCCACATGGATGCAGGTGCCCAAGGACTTGGGTCATCTTCCACTGCCTTCCCAGGCCATAAGCAGGGTGCTGGATTGGAAGTGGAACAGCCAGGACACAAACTGGCATCCCTGTGGGTGGCGGCTCCACCTACTGCACCACACAGTGCTGGGCCCTCCATCTAGTTGTTTTTTAAAAAAATAATTACTGATAAGAAAAAAAAATCCTGTTTTCCTATTGTTTTTCATATGTTTCCCCTTCGATTCCTCTATAACTGTCATCTTTGGGGTGTGTGTGTTTCTGATGTACTGGTTTAATTTCCTCTTCTGTATGCATTTTTCCTTAATAGTCACTTTGTTTATAATTGTTTTAATATTACAGTAGTATGATTTAATACGGTTAACTTCAATAGTATTTGAAGGTGATGCCCCGTCCCACCCCTCTCCCTGTATGTTATTGTCACCAATTACATCTTTATACATAGTGATGAATTATTTTGTGTGTTTGTCTTTTAAATCATTTAGGAAAGAAAAATGAAAACACACGGACATGAACACACTAGCTTTTCTATTCACCTTAGCCTATTTGCCTTCATCAGTGTTGCTTTTCTTCTTTGAGTAGTTCAACTACCTTTTTTTTTTTCATGTTTTTGCTACAAGATGCATATCACAAAATGTCACAGGCCAGGGGCATAACCTCCATTCTGTTGCTACCCCTGTCTCTCTCTTTTCACCTTGGCAACTCAAAACCCAACCTACTAAACAGTCGCTGCCCCTGTCCCAGGGCCCTGGCACCCTCCATCCTGCCTGCTGCCCAGGTAACTTGACCCCCTTTGGGTCCCTCCTACAGTGCAGTCTCAGGGGCTTTGTGGTCCTCTGCACAACTCGCTGTGGCAGCTGACAACAGGATGCACCTCCATTCCGTGGCAAGCACCTGCACTTGGTCATGTGATAAGTTTGTGGGCACTTGGGGGCGTCTGTGTTTCAGCAGTTGGGGATGATCTCGGGTCTCTAAAAGTCCCCTTTCCATTCTGTTGAACATTTTCCCAGCATTGGGATTGCCAGATCACATGCCGATGCAGGGTTAGCTTCTCCATGTCTTCCCCAAGGCTTATCTCCTGCAGCCACTGGTTGCTGTGTGTGGGATCACCTTTGCTCTACAGAGCCTGGTCTCAGCTCTCAGGACGACATCCTGACAGCGTCAAGTGAAGGAGCTGGGCGGGAACCTCCTGTGTGAAGGCTGAGCTGGGATTGAACCTAAGCCCTCTGAAGCTGTCTGGCTCCGAGTTCAGGCTCTCAGTACCAGGCTGGGCTGGTGCTTATCTGGGGCTTCCGCCCTTATCTGCATCTGGGTCTGCCAACCCCATGGGCTGGGACTAGAAGGGCGGTTCTGAGAAAGAATGCCCGGATATCCACTTCAGCAGGTGCTTCCTGGGTGCCAGGCTCTGGACCCCAGGGGATTCCAGTGAGCAGTGACAAGTGACTTGACTGGAGGGAAGGATCTCTCCTGAGAGGAGGGTCCCCAAGAGTGTGGCAGAGTGAACAGGTGGGAAACACTGCAGCCAGCTCACCCCACCCCTGGTGGTCAGGACGAGCAGCTCTGGGGTCTCCATCCTCCCCCACTCCTCCTTCCTACCCCATTGTTTATTTGCTGGGGGAGGGGGGTTGAGAGGAGACAGCTTCCAGGATCCCAGGACAATGCTGAGGGACAAGAATGGAGTCCTGGAGGCCCTGAAGAGATAAGAGGGGAGGAGGACTCAGATAGCAGAGAGAGGGAAACAGCCCGGGGGTGGGAGGAGAGTGGCAGGCCTGGGCCTGCCCAGTAGCCTCAGGCTCCCAGACCAGCAGGGACTGGAACCTGGTACCTAGGCCGCAGCAGGCCTGGCTGCTGCAGGGTGCTGCCCTGGGCGATCCTCAAGCTCCTGGCAAGCCTTCTGGCCTCTGCTGCCCACCACACATCCCATGCAGGGGTGGCCTGCCGGCTGTGCAGGGTTTTCCCCCAAAGCAGGGTTTCACTGCCCAGCCAGCCCAGCCCACGCTCCGGCAGCCAGCCAGCAAGATCTCTGGTCCATTTTCCCTTTTGTCTTAAAATTATTTTTTCCCGGTGTATTTTCCTCCCACGAAGTATGCTGGCTTTCTTTCAAGCTGCAGGCAAGGTCAAAAGCAGGACCCTGTAATCCTGCGACTTCCATCAGGGTGCCCGCTGTCGGGGGTCCCGCCGCTCGTGCCCCCTCCCCGTCTGCCTGCCCAGCGTCATCTAAGCCGCCGTTGCCATGGGCCCGCAGCAGATGGCCCGGTTTAGGGTTCCCCGGCGGGCGGTGCACGCACGGATTAGGTGAATCAGGGAGCCCAAGCCTAGAGCCACCGCCAGACCCTTCGAGCGCCATGGAGACCCCCGACGCATCCGCGGACGCCACCGACCCCGGCGCCACCCCTGCAGCCGCAGAAGAGCGCGCCCAGCAGCCCGGCAAGTGGGCGCTGGTGCGCAGCCTCAACCAGGCCTTCAAGAGCTTTGCGGTGCTGCCGGTGAGGCCTGGATCCCACTGGGGGCGGGGGTACTGTGGACTCCCTTGCCTCAGTTTTCCTGTTCGTTAGGAGCCGCACAGGGTTTCACCGCCCCTGTGTGCAGGCCATAGGAGCCGCACAGGGTCCCTCCGCCCCTGTGTGCAGGCCAAACAGGCCCTAAAATGCTGCCTGTCATCTCTGACCCTGCGCGTGAACTTGGCTTCATGGATGAGAGGCTTTGCATCCAGGCACTCTGCATTTGGAGGGACCTGCCTGCTTTCAGGAGCTGTCTTTGCAGCTGATGCTGGGGTCCTGAGCAAAGAGCCGCTGCAGGTGCACACAGGGCTGGGCGCTGGGAGGAGGAGAAGGGGGCCAGGGCCCCTCCACCATCCACAGGCCAGCAATTACCCACTGCTTCTGGGTCAAACGCTTGTCTGGCATCCACCTGGTCTACCTTTCCCTCCTGGGAAAATAGAGACCAGTGTCCCACAGTGATTAGGAGAAGGAAGGGTGTCATCCTGCACCTGGCTCCTTTTTGTTCCACCAATAAGGAGTCCCAGGCTAGGTCCCAGGCTAGGTCCCAGGCTAGGTCCCAGGGCAGACTGGCTGCTGGGAGAAGGGGGCAGACAGCAAGGCCGGCGAGCACATCCCTCTCTCCTTTTTTAGGGCTATGGAGAACTGCAGTCCAGAGAGACTGAATGACTTGCCTGAAGTCACACTGGGATCAGAACCCAGATCTCCTTTGCTTTTATTTTTAAGATTTTATTTATTTGAAAATCAGAGATCTTTCATTTGTTGATTTGTTCCCCAGATGGCTACAATGGTCAGGGCTGGACTAGCTTGAAGCCAGGAGCTTCATCCCGGTCTCCCGTGTGGGTGATAAGGGTCCCAAGGACTTAGGCTATCCTTCGTTACTGTCCTAGGTGCATTAGCAGGGAGCTGGGTCAGATGTGCCATGAGGCAGGACTTGAATCAGTGCTCATGTGGGCTGGCAGTTACCGCAGACAGTGGTTTAACGTGCCATTGGCCCCAAGAACCCAGGTCTCTGCATGTGTGTACTGTGCCTGTGTTTACTGGGGCTGGGAGATGGTATCCTCTGACCACCCACTGGGCAGCCACGAAACTCACTATGGCTCATGCCAGGTGGCTGAAGGGGTCTGATAGGATACAGGGCAGAGCATCCCCCAGGGTGTATATGGTGCTGTTGCCGAGTCCTCCCTGGGTCTTGGTGATTGAATTATGGCCTGAGGTAGTTGTGGCAGCCTGGGGACTCGCCTCAGAGAGTGGGAAGGGAGGGCTTGGAGGATTAAAGCTGGACCCCAGTGCCCCACTCCTCTCCTTGTAGGCCCCAGCGCAGCTGCGG
Organism: Ochotona princeps; assembly: GCF_030435755.1. Classification (NCBI taxonomy): domain Eukaryota; kingdom Metazoa; phylum Chordata; class Mammalia; order Lagomorpha; family Ochotonidae; genus Ochotona; species Ochotona princeps. The sequence goes on from NC_080835.1 coordinate 56,020,373, forward strand.
CGTTCACACCTTCTTTCCCCTCTCCTTTCCCTCATCCACCAGTGACTCCTGGACCACCACCCACTTTTGGATTCCAACTTCACCCTCCAGATGCCCGCAGCTGACTTAGCCACTGCCTGGGCCAGTGACTGTGGCAAGCACCTTTCTGGCTTTGGACCTCAGTGTCGTATCTGTGCCAGGACCCCTTACTCCTGGCCTGCATTCTACTCTACAAGGCCTGGCCCTAGGCCTTCGCTCGGGGCTTCCCAGGCCCCTGGACGATCCCTGGACCACTCAGCTGCCTGGTGGAGTACTGTCCTCAAAGTGCAACCTGAGGGTGGGGGTGGGTGTTAGGCCCACAGTTCTGAGAGACAGCCACTGCTGCTCGCTGGGCGCCCCTGCCTCCCAGCCCAGTGTCTGAGCCCGCACACCTGCTCACATGACATCTTGGTGGAGTTATTTGTTCTCCCAGAGACCGCTTGCCTTGCAGGCCTGTGAGCCACGCAGGCCTGGGAATCTCACCGTGCTGCTTGTTTTGCATATTGCACTGTCTCTGGGGCTGAGCCCAGGGACTCTCAGGAAAGAGCCCTGGGCCTGGAGAGTGTGGGCCTGGGTGTCAGCCCATGTTTCCCCAAAGCCCTGGCCTCTGGAGTGCGTGTGTGTCTGTGTAAGGGCATTTAATTCCTCCCTGATAAATTCTGTTCCTGTTTGAGTTAGTCCATGCCCTGTGAAATGACCACAGCCTGGGCCTACTGGCCTGCCTTTGGTTCTCTGCCTTCTAGCGTGTCCCACCTTCAGTCAGAGTGGCAGGGCTGTAGCCGGTGCAACACACACAGGGCCAAAGGAAGGAATCAATTTTGAGGGGCCGAGGAAGGAGGAGGTTGATGCTTGCTCCAGGTCTGTACTTGGGGCATTGTCATGGTGAAAAGAAGGGAGAGGGCAGGTGGTCAGCTGTGCAGGGTGGGCAAGGCATGCTGGACCTGGGCTCAGGCTATGGAAGCAGCCCACGAAGCCCAAGGCCACAGGGAAAGTTCAGGAAGCCCCAGTTCTTCCCCTGCCCCCCTCGCCTGTCCAGTGTGTTATTCACTGGAGGAAGGAATGGGCAGAGCCTGGCCTGTGTCTGACAGGCTGACGTCCTGATTCTGTGAGACAAGGGCCCAGGGAGGCTGCCAGGGCTTTGCAGGGTTAGTTCCGATGGGAGCCAGAGGCCGAAAGAGTGATGAGTGGGCCTGAGTCTCACCAAGTGCACTGCTCTCGCCTTGCTGAGGCGTGAGGAGATGAGAGTCCAAGAGCTCAGCAAGTCACCACTGCACGCAGGGCCTGGGCCCTGGGCCGCCCCGCAGCTGCACTTCTTGGTGATTCCTTTTTGTCAGCCATTGAGTTTCTCATTGCTCCTTAATGTGAAATGTTAGTATTAGAAAGTCTGTGATCTCTCATCCTCCTGGGGAGCTTAAGAAACATCTCAAAGTAAGATTTTTGTAAGACTCAAGGAAGCCTCAGTTGTTTGCCTTAAGGCTGCCAAGGGGGTCTGTGTTTTGACCCTGCTCTTCTCTCTGTCGGTTCAGCGTGCCGCCCAGGTGACCTGCGCTGCCTTGCCCCTGCCAGATTGGCTGCCCTTACCATTCCAGAGATGTCTTCCAGAGAGCAGCTTTGTTGCCTGCCGAGCCCAAGATTGGCTGCCTCTGGTTTAGGGTACCTGTTCCCCGTCCCCAGCACACACCCATGTCCTTCAGCATCAGCTGGGGCTGGGGCTGATCTGTCGTCTCCTGCTAGGGTGTAGACTCTGGTCCCGCCTCGACTCCCCACGGGAGCTTGCTCTGCCTTGGACCTAGTCAGTGCTCAGTGCCCGCTCGTAGAGTGTGATCATGTAGAATGGGATTGTTCTGGGGCCATGTCTTAGATACCAATGCTGGGGAGTCTTGGGTGTGTCACAAAAACCACGCCCTGGGCCAGATGCTGCAGGGGCCACATAGGTGATGCCCTGCCCATCGAGGTAGGGGCTCTTGCCACATGCCAGGTGACAGTATGATTCAGCATAGAGTGTGTCACCGTGCGGAACCTATCACTTTGATGATGACACTTGACCCTGGGTGTCCTCTGGTATCGCTGTCTCGAGGGCAGAGAAAACATGGTTTGGGTGGTTCAGAGTTTCTGCCTAAACCCCAGAGTGTTGGAGAAATACAGGGTGCAGAGCCAGGCCTTGCATGGGCCTGGGTTTGAGGCGGCGCTGCTCTATGAGCCTCTACTTCCTCATCTGTCAAATGGGGAGAAAAGTGGCTGCTACAGTGGAGATTAGAGATCTGTGGAAGTACCCAGCCCTGGGCCTGGCACCAGAAGATTCCCCACAGCTGGGAGTTTGGCACCAGGTTGCTGGAGGGTGTGGAGTGGGCAGAGGCGGATGGAGGACTGCCTGAGAAGAGAACCGGCTCCCCCTTGCCTCTCACCTGGCCTGAGACTCTCTTGCCCACAGGGGGACTACGTGTGGATGGACCTGAGATCCGGACAGGAGTTTGACGTTCCCATCGGGGCCGTGGTGAAACTCTGTGACTCGGGGCAGATTCAGGTGGTGGATGATGAAGGCAATGTGAGTAGGCCCCTCCCATGCCCTGTGCCCCCTCCCCCTTGCCATTCCTACCCTGGGGAGAGCTCAAGCTGACAGGTGTACCAGGCCAGGGCATCCTGTCCCAGTGCCTGTGCCCCCTTCTGCCTCTCAGGCAAATCCCTGCCCTGACACTTTCCCCTGTACCCCACCAAGGCAGAGTCTCCCCTTGTGGCCCAGCCCTGTGCTCCATTTCCCAGCACACACCCCAGCTGGGTGTGCTCAGGGGGTGACATCAGCTGGGGGCTGCTCATGCATAGGGATGCCGTATGGTTACACAGACTGCAGCCTGATCCCAACCTGCCCTTTTACTGGCTATGCCACCTTGGCCAGATCTCTGTCCCTTCCAAGCCTCAGTTTCCTGTGCTGAAGAATGGGACCATTTGTGGCTATGTTACAGAGCTCTGATCTTCGAGTGACATCACACATGTAGAGTACCTCATCAGGGCAATGGTCCACAAGCTTAAGTTAGTCTTGCTCTATAGGGTTATGATGTCACCTGTGTTCATTGGCCATTGAGACATGGCCCTAGTAGCCAGTCTCAACCTCTTCTCATGGCCTAGAAAGGAAGGAAGTGCAGATTTGATGGACAGTGATGGGGAAGGGCAGAGGGGAGATGGGAAATGAAGGGAAGGAGGGTTCAGAGAAGGCCCAGGGCCTCTGAGCATGCATGCATGTGGGAGGCATGGGAGCGAGTGGCAGCATGGATGTGAAGGCACACAGTGCAGCCTAATGGGGACACAAAGGTCCCAGCAAGATTTGTGCTGCAGCACGACTTGGCTTGTACCACTGTTGTGTCGAGCACTAGGGAGCTGGGGATAAAAGGGAGCCCTGTTTTTTCCTCTGAGTGGACAGTGACTTGGAACCACAGGCTCTGCTGGGCCTCAGGGGAGGGCTCAGGACCCTGGTGGCCTGGATTTAGATGGGCTGTGGCAGGCACACTGAGGGTAGCTCAGTAGCCCTCAGAACTTGCAAACCATTCGATCCAGGTTCTGTCTTCGATTTTCATGGCATCTGTGAGAGGCAGGGAGGATAGTAATTGTTATCCTAAGGGGAAACTGAGGTACACTGGGGTGATCACATGGCCTGCCCACAGCTATTAACTGGAGGAGCTGGAATTGGAAGCTCTAGCCTCTTTGCTTGAGTTTCCTTGAAACCCTTTCAGTGGTGACTGTGGGGCCGAATATGCTGTGTGCTTGAAGCTCCAGGGAAGGTCCCTTGGGGCAGCCACCTTGTGGTTACAGTCACAGGTGGGGTCAGGCACCCAGAGATACCCATGCACTGGTCTGGGCATCCCCTCCTCCTCCATACGGAAGAGAGCTGGGACTACGCCTGCAGCTTGAGTTTCTCCTGGGTCATGTTGCAGTCAGATGGTGAATTGTAACTCCATGTCACCTGATCCCGAGAGGGCCCTCCCCAGCAACCCCGTCCCAGGCCCTGGGAGTGGGGGCTGCCTGAGCAGAAGGGGCCTGGCTGCTGGGGGCTCAGGGCTCCCATCCTCCACAAGCCATCGCCCTTGGCCCCTGCATCCTCCCACAGGCACCCAGCTGCCTAAAAGCAGGCACCATGCCAGTCCCATGTGACTGCCCAGAGCTCCATGAGGGGATGTGCTGGCAGAAGCTCTTGGGAAAGGTGTGCAGCATGAATGCATGAATGAGGGGCTGTGGCTCAGACCTCCAAGGGCTTCTCAGGCTTTGATTGTACAAGCCGTGGCCATCCACAGCGCTCTCCCTTTCTTGACACAATGAGTTGTCCCCGTCCTGCCCAGCTCAGCCCTTTTCCCAGCATGTCCCAGGCCCTGGCATAGGCTGTTAGCCCAGGTGACCCCTGGCTGCCTCTCTTCCCCACCATCCCTTCAACTCCACACTTCACCCGCGACCCTGGTCACACTATGGCCAGTGCCACCTTAACCAAGGGTATGACCTTAGGGAAGTCACTGTGTACAAGACAGGGTGGCAGTGGCACAGCCCCGCCCCTGAGGGGCAGGCCTCTTCACCCCTCTGGTGTGACTGGCCCCTGTAAATGGGTCAACAATTCTGTTAAACAAAGGAGAACACCTGTCTTCTTTTATTTAAAAAATTGTTTAGTGTTTGACAAAGTGATGGGGATGAGAGATCAATCTTTTTAAAAACTATTTATGTATTTTTATTTGAAAGGCAGATTGACAGAGAGCTGGGGAGAGCTCTTCCATTCATTGGTTTACTTTGCAAATGGTCACAATGGCTGGAGCTGGGCTGGTCTAAAGCCAGGAGCCTGGAGCTTTCTCCAGCTCTCCCCCATGGGTGCAGGTCCCAAGAGCTTAGACCATCCTGCACTGCTTTCCCAGGCCACAGGAAGGGAGCTGGATGGGAAGTGGAGCAGCCAGGACATGAACCAGTGCCCATATATGATGCTGGCACCACAAGCAGAAGCATAACTTATATACTACAGCACTGACCTCGAGTCAATCTTCTGCCTCCTGACTTGGTCCCCAAAAGGCCACAACAGCCTGTACAGGGCCAGGCTCATGCCAAGAACCTGGAACTGTATCTGGGTCTCCCGTGTGGGTGCCAGAAGCCCAAGTACTTGGGCCATCTTTCACTGCTTTTTCAGATACGCTAGCAGGGAATAGAATTGGAAATAAAGCAGCCGCAATCTGTGGCTTCACGTGCTGTGCCATAGCACCAGCCGCATATCCAGATTTGTGAAATGGAACACAGCAGGATACCAACCCCAACATTGGCTGAGCATCTGCTAGTGCTATGTAGGCCTGGCAGCAGAGAGCTGTAAGTCAGGCTTGGCCACTGCATGTGTCAGTACCCGCCAAATTCACTCTCTCATAGACTAGGGCTTGGTGGCTCAGGAAGGTAGAGGGACATGCCCTGGGGGTCCAGGGCCCTGTGGTTGCTGGGCTGCAAGAGGACACACTGGGAAGTAGATGTTAATTTCTGGTAGGGAAGGTAGACAGGCTGCCCAATGGCCCTGTCCTCTCTGACCCACAGGTGGAAGTGCTGGTGCTAAGGGGAGGCTAAGCCTGAGTAAAGGAGGGAATTTTCCAATGGGATTTTTTTTATCAAGAAGCAGGTACCCAGGAGGAAGGAATGTTCCACATTTGACTGGAAAGGCCAGGCGGGTTCTCTGACCTCACCACTTAGCACCTTCATGCGTGTGAGGACCTGACCTGCATGGAAATGCACCCGGGCCAGGAGGTGCTTGGAAGCTGCCAGGGCCACTGAGCGAAGGGCCTTGGGCCTCAGGCAGGCTGCGCCCCCCGTTTCATGTTTCCTCTCCTGTGAAGTGCAGCCAGAGCTAAGGGTGTGGCACTGTGCTGCTGGCTCACCCCTGGGCCCCAGCAGTTGCCAGCCAGTTGGCTATCATCAGTGCTTCCTGGCATGCCAATGGTGTCTGGCCTCGGATGAAACACCTGCCGAAGGAGGTGGGATACCCAGGTGGACTTGGGTGGGTGGCCTTCATCCCTGGGCGATGTCAGAGCTCAGCCTCTACAACCGAGCAGAGGTAGAGAACAGTGCTTGCAGTCACAGCAGAGTCTGCAGAATGGAGGGCCTTCTCCGACCTGACACTGGGATCTGGAGGGCCAAGGGGCTGCACCTGGCTTTGGCACTTGGGCTGTGGTGGGGAGGGGAAGCTCCCAGAGTGGGAAAAAACCAAGGTTCTATAAGTTTGTTGAGCCAGTGGCCTTCCCATGTGCTTTCCCAGCTGCTACCACAACCACAGGGAATGATGCTGGAGGCAGTTGGAGGAGCTGGAAAGGCTGGCAGTCCTGGACTTCCTTTCTGCCTCAGCCTTTGACCACTCCTGCTGTCTCCCATCCTGAGGCCCTGGCAGCCTGGGCCCCAGGGAGAACAAACTAACTCGAACACCTGACACTTTGCAGGAGCACTGGATCTCCCCGCAGAGTGCCACGCACATCAAGCCCATGCACCCCACATCTGTGCATGGTGTGGAGGACATGATCCGCCTGGGCGACCTCAATGAGGCAGGAATCCTGCGCAACCTGCTCATCCGCTACCGGGACCACCTCATCTATGTGAGTGCAGCCCTGGTCCCACCCGCTGATGCAGCCCCGGCCACGACCTCGACATTGGCCATGGCTGCAGGCACCACTTCCTGAGGCCTGGTCCCGCCTCCTGAGGCCTGGCCCTTCCTGCAGCTGGCACTAGGGGTTCGGGGTCTCTGTGATGCAGCCACCAGGCCCTGGGGCTCATTCTCCATGGTTTTGGGGGGTTTGTGCAGAAGAGGGGTGGTCCATGGGATGGGATTCTGTGCCTTTGTTGACCCTGAAACCTCCCGGAGACCACAGTGAGCTTAGCGCTTAGGCCAGGAGTGGAGCCACTGTCTCATGGGTGTTTGCTGGGGTTGAGACTGGTCACTGGTCCTGAGGGTTCAGGGAGGGCAAATAAGGAGCTGGGATCCTTGTGAAGGGCCCAGAGCAGGGAGATGCTCTTGTACAACTCAAGCCACTCACACTGCCCGCTGTGCCTTCCACCCCGTCTCACTCAGCTGGGGCAGTGACCCCCAGGAGGGTGACTTGGAGAACGTCAGGGCCCAGGGAGACTACTGACCCTGCAGGTGGTCAGGCCTCTGGTCACAGCAACCCTTTATGCGCCTCAGAATTGTCGAATTGTTGAGGATTCCAAAGGAGTTTGTGTGGGTTTAATCTACTGATACCCATTTTATTAAAAATTAAAACTGAGACCTTTAAAAATATTCAGATTATGTAAATAACATTTTATGAAAAACAACCATATTTGCCACAATAAGGAATAGTCAGAGGATGAGCCTTGTCTGGCAGGTTCCCATGTCTGCCATGTTGTGTTTGATAGCACACAACTGGCTCGTGGTATCTGCTTCCTGGGCAATGTTGGGTAGAGTGGGGTGAGGAACCCCGGCTCCAGACGTCCTGAGAGACTCTAGGGGTCCCTCAGGGGTCTCTGGTCCCTACCTGAGAACTGCTGTGTTAGTCCACTAGCCGCATGGCTCAAACCCGGCCCCACCCCCCAGCAGCCCAGAGGGGGGAGGAAGGCAAGGACACGCAAGGAGTTGGGAACAGAAAGGCAGGAAGGAGCTCTGTATGGCAGCCAGGGCTGGGCTGTCTGGACAAAGCAGGCCTGTGTGGGTCCATTCTGAGGGAGGTGTGGGATGTGTCAGTGAGAGACATGCAGAGTGGGCTCTGGGACTTGGGAGTTTGGAGAGGCATGGGAGAAGTGGGGGGCAGGTCTCTGGAACTGGGAGAGGATGGTTGATTGAGATGGTATTCTAGGGGAGTGATGTGTTACGAGTGGGCAAGAGGCCAGACCTGGCCAGGACAGCGAGCCCCACAGTGTCACTCGGGTTGAAGCAGCACTTGACATGTGGAGCTTGAAGAGCCAGGAGCTCTTGTGTCCCTGAGACATGGTGGGGTGTCCCTGCCCATGTTATGGTTGTGGCTGCAAGTCCCTGGCTGGAGGTGCCACCTCTCAACAGGAGTGGGGGATAAGGCAGTGAGGGGGAGGTGTGCTGATGGGCCCCCTGGAGAACCCCTTGCTGTGCCTACACTGTGGACAGCATGGGCCGGGCACACCTCTCCTTGGGAGCCCCATGCTGCAGGGTGGGGAGGGTGGCAGATGGCCTCTCCAGCAGGCAATGGGGTCCTGGTTCCAGGGCTTGGGGAAGACTGACTCCCAGTGTTCCTGGCTGTGATTGCTCAGAGGCACACAGCACCAGAATGGACATTTTAAAATTTATTTATTCGTTTAGCTATTTATTTAGGAGGCAGAGAGAAAGAGAGGTCTCCCCTCCACTGGTTCACTCCCCAAATGCCCACAGTGACCGTGTCTGGGCCAAGCCTAGCTGGGAGCTGGGGATTCAGTCAAGGTCTCTTGTAGGAATGACAGAAACCTGAGTGTTTGAGCTGTTACTGCTGTTCCCTGGGGTCTACAGTAGCAGGAAGCTGGCATCAGGTTCTCCCATAAATGACATGGCCATTTCTTTTTATTTGTTTATTTTCCATGATACAGTTTTATAAAAGGGGGCTCTCCTCTCTTCCTCCCCATTTTCCTCTTCCACTATTTGTCCCTATTTCATTATGAATGCATAGTAACTCAGTTCATGGTTACAAGCCTAACTTTCTGATATTTAAATGCACCACACATAGAGAAAAAGGTAAAAGACATAGTATCATAGTGTAAAGTCCTAAGTATCAATGGGAGCCCTACTGTTACTTGAGAGTGGACACACATGCTGTATAGTACCTTGACTTGCAAGTATGGTAATCTCCATAATTTGCATATTAGCTGTCTTAGAATATATGGTATTTATCCTTCTGGAACTGTAGATTCCAGCTGTGATCATTTTGTTGTAAACAGTAAGATTTTATTTTTTTATGGCTAAGTAGTGTTCTACAGAGCAAATGTATCACCGTTTATTCCTCTGTTGTTGGGCTTCTGGATTCTTTTAACTGAGTTGTGCTGCTATGAACATGAGGTTGCAGAGAGTGGTCTCCAGAGCCTGGGTCGCATGGTAGACCTGCTTTCAGCTGTCTGAGGACTCTCCGTGCTGACCTCCACAGTGGTCCCACCAACAGTGAGCCAGGGAGCCTCTTCCCCGTCCGTTCAGCAGTTGTTACTTGTTGATGTTTGGATGTAAGCCGTTCTTCCTGTGGTTAGGTGGAACCTCAGTGAGGTTTCATCCCTGCATTTCCCTGATATCTAGGGAACCTGAGCATCTTTTCATGTGTCTATTGGCCATTTGAATTTCATCTTTTGAAAAATGTCTGCTCATTCCCTTCACGAGTTTCTTGGTTTTTTTTTTTTTTTTTCTGCTCTTGTTGAGTTTCTGAAGCTCTTTGTAGATCCTGGAATGGGTGTACTGTATGTTGTGTGGTTTGTGAAGCTTCTCTTCACTTTATCGGCCCTTTCCCTTGCAGTGCAGAAGCTTCTTAGCTTCATGTAGTCCCACTTGGCTATCTTTGCTTTAACTGCCTGGGCTTTGGTGACTTTTCTAGGGTCTTTGCCCATGCCCCTGTCTTTCAGGGTGCTCCAAATGCTTTCCTCTAGTAATTCTAATGGCTCTAGGTGCAGATTTGGGTCCTTGACCCATTTAAAGCTGATTTTTGTATAAGATGAAAAGACTCCCGTCTTTTTTCTTTTCTGCAAGCATATATCCATTTTTTTCCAGCACCATTTGTTAAAGAGATTATCCTTTCTCCCTAGGTTGATTTCCATTTGCTTGTCAAAAATCAGCTGGCTCTAGATGTGTGGGTTCACTTCTCGGATTTCTATTCTGTTCCATTGATTCTTTGGCTTTGTGACACTATCAGAACATCTTAATTGCCACTGCACTGTATTGCATCTTGAAGTCTGGCACTGTGAGGCCTCCAGCTTCAGGGTTTCTTGTCTTTCCATATGAGTTTTGGAGGGACATGGCCATTGAACATCTGCTAGGCTGAATGACTATCTTTATGCTTATTTTTTTATTTCATTTTTCCACACACTCTTTGAAATCCCTTCACAGGTGAGCATGGAGGCTGCCATCCATGCTGACGCCCTGTCATTGTCCCTGTGTCTGAACTCAAAGCCCACTCTTGCTGGAAGAGCTGAGGGTCCCTTTCACAGGGAAGACACTTCCTGAGTTGGGAGTTTCTCCCCTGGGGACCTTGTAGCTGTTGTCTGGGAGCCCACAGGAGGTGGGAGGCAGGGCTCAGCATTTCTACAGGCAGGTGGTTCTTTGTAGGGTTTCTGGGCTCATCAAGGCACAGGGACACATGCAGATTGGAAGGGGGAGGGGAAAATGATTTTCATAAGGAGATAAGGCTGTGTAGTGCTGGTCAACTGTGGTGAGCTGGGATCGCCCTTTCTTTGGAGTGGGGGACCAAAGACCCAGAGCTTTGGGGGACCAAACCCAGAAGCTTCTGGGTTCTCTAAAAGCCCTCAAATCTGTACCGTGTGCCTTGCCTGCTCCCTGGAGCCCTTGCTGTGGGGATAGAGTGTGGGGTGAGCCCACAGGAGCTGTTGGTTTCTCAGGGACTTCTTGCTGGGGACCATGCCAACGACACAGATACACGATCCACCCTCACAGGCTCAAAGAGGTGCCCGGGGCCTGCTGAGCCCATGATGCTGTCACTTGCTGATGGTGGATGAGGTAGGGTGAGAGCAAGGCTTTGAAGGAGTCCCCAGGCTGCTATTAGCCCCACCCCAAGAAACCAGCCCATGCCTCACCATGGCAACCCTTGTCACTCTATGGGTCAGGTTTCCTTGGGCACAGCCTCATGTGCCCACGATGTCTTCACATTACCAGGGCTGCCCGCAGCCCAAGACAGTGTCCACCCACAAGGTTCCTCCCGGCACCTCTCAGGAACAGCTCCACCTCACTCTGACCCCTCCTGTGGGCTGACACAGTGCCCTGCCTCCAGCCTCTGGGACACTGCCCTTTCTCTTCCCCGGACTGTCGGGTGACCTTTCCCTGGCAGACCTCCCAAATGTCGTGTCCTTTCATGTCTCCGTGCTCTCTGCTACCACCCCCAGCTCGAGCTGAACTCTCAGCCCCCTGTATTGAGGCAAGGTCGCAGGTACCTCTGTGGTCTCAACCACCTGCAACTGCTCCTTACAGGCTGCATGGCTAAGCCTCACCCTCTGGATGGAGGATGCTGCTGCCGCCCCTCCATAGGGATGTAGGCTGGGTGTGTGTCCTTTAATCCTGCAACAGCCATGGGTGGTGAATGTCCATCATCCCCCATGACAGACAGACAGACAGCACTCCTTGTGGTTGATTTCCCAGCTGGTGTGAGTTCCTTCTTTCTCAGGGACTGTCTTGCAGCTTGCTCCCATCCAGGCAGGGGCCAGCAAGTCCTTAGCTGCGAGTTAGGGAGCCCTGGGTGATGTGGGGCAGTGGTGGTGGACTGGTACTGCCCCTCCCCCGTCCACTCACAGACTCCCTTTCCTCTTGCCAACCTTTGACACCCCAGACCAACTGGAGGGTGGGTGAGTGTGCTGTGGGCAGCACCTGATTGTTTGCTTGGCCTGGCTGCTCCCCTGCAGCCCCCAACCTACCCTAGCACTTCCTGCTTGGATTCGGTGGCACCAGCAGTCACGGGCCCAGGGAGTGTCAGCTGCTGCTGGCTGTGGTCACTTGGAGAAGGAGGCTTGTGGGAGCCTGACATCTTCCTGGACCCAGAGAGGGGAGGGCCTTGTCAGATCTCTGGCTAAAGACTGCGCTGCAAAGCCCCAGGCCCAGGATGGCTGTCTCTTAGAATGTAGCCCCTGTAGCCTCGCTTTGCCTGCATGGTTGCCCTGGGCTCAGGCTGCTGGAGCACAGCTGTGGCTTGGGAAGGGTGTGGTGCATGGGACCCTGAGTGGGAGGGAACAGAACCCCTGTCACCTCCCCTGTGTGGACACATTTTTCTCCCACGTGTCAGTGCATCCATGCCGATTACAGACTGGACCTGACCTTTTCAAGCTTAGGCTGCAAGGGGGCAGAGGGGACAGGGATGGAGGAGTAGCCCGTGAGTGCCTCAACCTGTCCTGGTGGCAGCCTTGGGGTTGCCGTGTGTGCAGGACCCAGGCTCCCAGCAGGTCTCTCCCTGCATAGCCCCTCTGCTCTGACAGAGAAGCCCAAGGGAAGAACCCCCAGGAAGCTTTATGAGAGTGTCTGGCACTGTTGCTGCCAGCTTGTCCTCCCTGGCAGCCCGTTAAGCTCCTTAGGGCTCAACTCACACCTACTCCCCCATCAGCCCAGCCTGCTGGGTCTAAATTTTCTTCCATAATTTGGGGTGCATGGGTTAGAGGCAGAGGTTAGAGCCAAGGTCAGGGTCCCTGGTGTGCTGTGGCTTTTGTGGTATAGCGCCTCCCCTGAGCTCTGGAGAGTTCTGTTGCACCCATTTTACGGCCTTCTGCATATGCCACTGAACACTGAGCCCAGCTGGTAAGCAGGCAGGATCTGACCCTGAGTCTCTGCTAGAGGGACGCCATTGGACCCGGCCTCTGGCATACAAATGATGAGCTTGCCTTCCGTGTTGCCTGCAGACATACACAGGCTCCATCCTGGTGGCGGTGAACCCCTACCAGCTGCTGTCCATCTACTCGCCAGAGCACATCCGCCAGTACACCAACAAGAAGATCGGTGAGATGCCCCCGCACATCTTTGCCATCGCTGACAACTGCTACTTCAACATGCAGCGCAATAGCCGTGACCAGTGCTGCATCATCAGGTGGGCTGCTCGGGTGGGCTGTGCTGCCAGGAGGATCCTGGAGGGCCCACGAGCCATATGCTGTCGTGATGTGGAGAGTCACTTCCTGTTTCCCGGGTCTCTAATCTCATTCCCTGTCAGCTGCTTCTAAGTTACGGTCTGTCCACGTCTTGGATACCTGTTTCCTTGTGGGCAGAGGTTTGGCTGAGTGCCAGGCTCTGCAGCAGATACAGGTGAAGGAGTGCATGTTTGGAAGCTGGGGACAGAGTAACCTCTGCGTGTGGGTGAAGCAGCACTCTGGGCTCCTTGAGTCCTCCCCTCAACCCCAAAGGCCCAGATTGTCAGCCCAGCTAGAGATAGGAGTGGGTTACAGGTGCACGGTGGGCTGTGTCAGCCCTGGGGCTCCCTCCTTCCACAGTGGGGAGTCCGGTGCAGGGAAGACGGAGAGCACCAAGCTAATGCTGCAGTTCCTGGCGGCTATCAGTGGGCAGCATTCATGGATCGAGCAGCAAGTGCTGGAGGCCACTCCGATCCTGGAGGGTAAGGACCGGGGCCCTGAGGGCAGGGCTGGGCAGCTTGGGGAGGGGGACCACCCTTGCCCATGACCTTCTCTGTGCACCTGCAGCATTTGGGAACGCCAAGACCATTCGTAATGACAACTCAAGCCGCTTTGGAAAGTACATCGACATCCACTTTAACAAGCGGGGGGCCATCGAGGGTGCCAAGATCGAGCAGTACCTGCTGGAGAAGTCCCGTGTCTGTCGCCAGGTGGGCCTGAGCCCCAGGTGCACGGCAGGAGCAATGTGACCCTTCCCTGGGAGCAGAGCTGCATCTGTTCCAGCCCCAGCCTTGAGTTGAACTCACACTAGCTGCGTGGCCCTCGTGGGCCAGTGCCTGCCCTTGCTGCTGCCTGCTGGCTTCCATACCTGAAGTCTCACCATGCAGGCTGCCCTTGGGCTTCTGGGAGACTGTAAGAGGCCTGAGCCACGCTCATTCGTCTTTGCCGTGTGGACCTTTCCTGATGGCCTCTCTCCTTCCCCCTGTCCCCTGCTCTGCTCCCAGGCCCCTGATGAACGCAACTATCACGTGTTCTACTGCATGTTGGAGGGCATGAGCGAGGCTCAGAAGAAGAAGCTGGGGCTGGGCCATGCTGCCGACTACAATTACCTGGCCATGGTGAGGCTCCAGGAGGGCAGCCTGGGGAGTGGACAGCCGTCCCTGGTGGGCTGTGGGCACATCCAGGTCACATCCCTCCCCCAGCTCCTGGTAGTGGGAACATGGCTGTGGGCTTTGTCCTGTCCACCACCTGCCCAGCCCACCCTGGGCTTGCTTGGCCCTCAGAGCTGTTCTTGTAGTTGGCCACTTGCACATGCATCTAGATGGATCTTTGTCAAAGACACACACGTTCTAAACGTGTAGAGATAAACATACACGGACCTGTGTCCACATGTGCTGTATGGGTTTAAGTCTTTGAAGGCTTGAAGACTAGGACCTCCACCAGACAATGTAGGATAGGGCTGTGATGCCAGCCTCCTGCTGCTGTTTGGGCATCTAGAAGTGGGCGCTGGGCCCCTGCTGCCACCACTATGTAGCATCATCTCCCTGGCCCTGGGAAGAGCTGTTGCGTAGGGCAGGGCTGGACCAGGCCACATGGACACAGGTATAGGCTAGGATACCTAAGGGGTGTGTGTGTCTGTATGTGTGTAAAGAGTGACTCCCCTTTGATTGCTGCCTGCTGGCACACTTGGGCATACACACATGTATACACACACACACACACACACACACACACACACAGGTCTCAGACACATGCAGAGCAGGGCAGACCCCCATCATTGCGCTGCCTGTCTGCAGCTGCCCCTCTTCCATCCCCACCAGGCTGCCCCTGATTGTGGGTACCTGGAAGAATGAGCGAGACATGAAGCCCCCTGAGCTGTGTGACTGCCAGGCAGGTGGGCAGAGCACAGTGACCTGGCTCCTGTCACTCATGGATATGGACACTGTGCTCCCGGGAGGCCCGGGCAGGGACCCTCTGGAGGAAGCATTGCTTTTTGCTGGTGTGACCAGTCCCTGAGCACTGCCCCTTCCCTTGTGCCCACGTTCCCCTCCCACCCTCCTGTTTTCCATCTCCTGCCCTGTCCACAGGGTAACTGCATTACCTGTGAGGGCCGGGTGGACAGCCAGGAGTACGCCAACATCCGCTCGGCCATGAAGGTGCTCATGTTCACCGACACTGAGAACTGGGAGATCTCAAAGCTGCTTGCTGCCATCCTGCACCTGGGCAACCTGCAGTATGAGGGTGAGGCCATGCAGCACGTGCCCTGGCGGGGACAGGGGGTGGTGGCAGCACAGTTCCTGCCCTGCTACATGTACCTTCTTTGGGAGGGAAGCTCAGGAGAAGCTTGCTGTGGGTAGATTTGTGGAGGTCTGCTGGTCTGACTCAGCCCCAGGGGTGGCCTCACTGGGCTGCAGCGCCATCCTAGGCATAGGCAGCTGAATCATGCTGGGAGTCGGCTAAGGGGCTCAGAAGACCTCTAGATTTGATTTCTTCTTCTTAGTCAGGCATTGTAGAGTGAGGGTGTACCTTTGAACTTCTTTGCTCTAAGATGGGATTGACCGTAGTGGGGGAGGTTGGGGAAGGGCATGTGTGTGCTCATCTGGCATCCTGTCGACACAGACTGTGTGCCAGGCCCAGAGGGTCCCATCTGGTCATACGTGAGCCCTGGGCAGGGTGGAGTGAACTCCATGGGTTAGTGAGTCATGAAAGACAAGGATGGAGAAAAAAGGCACAGGGGAGGATTGTGCCGAGGTCCTGTGGTCTGCGAGAGGAGGCTCAGGCGGGTGGAGGGCAGGTGCGCCTGGTCTGTCTTATGGGAGTGCGTGGGAGGTTGGTGCGTGGAGGGGCTGCTGCTGCCACCCAGGGCTCGGAGAGTGTGGACTGGAGAAGGAGGGAGAGACAGGTGTGGCTGCCAGTGGAAGCTTGCATGCAGCACTCAGGCTCCTGATCCTCACGGTTGCTGTAGAGGCCCGGTGAGAACAGCAGTTCTGTGGAGCCACATCTGTGGAGCCAGAGGAGCAGTTAGTCATAGTGCACATGTGCTGTGTGGACAAGGTGGGTTCCAAGAGCGGCCAGAGCTCTTGGCCCTCCTAGGACTGGGCCCACCATGACACTATGTCCCTCACTGCCTACAGCCCGCACGTTTGAAAACCTGGATGCCTGTGAGGTCCTCTTCTCCCCATCACTGGCCACGGCTGCATCCTTGCTGGAGGTCAGTGCCCTGCCCACTCCCTGCACTGCTGCTTCTGCCCCTTGGCGAGCTCAGTGGGGCTGGGAAGCACCTGCAAAGGACCCCTGCCTGGGAGGGCTCTGTGCAGGGCTGCAGGGGCAGGCTTTGCTGGACACAGCTCCCTGAGCCTTAGGGCACAGGACTGGGAGCCTCAGTGGTCTGTCCTGCCTTGGGGTTTGGGGGGCCCTGGGTCAGTCATTCCTTCCTACACTCTGGGCCTCAGTCTCCTAAGTTGAGGCAAGGATACATGTTGTCCATGCATCAGACACCTGAGCCTGCCAGTTTTCAGCCAATGCTTACCCTGGTTTGGTGGACGCATAGAGTCAGAACTGACCTTGACTGGGAGAGGCAGCCTGCTGGGGGAGACAAGGGGCTGTTGGCTGGGGCAGCGCCTGTGCACTATGTTGGGGTATGGGTCCTGGGGGTGGGCTGCAGTGTGCTGTCCCCCTACCAGGTGAACCCCCCGGACCTAATGAGCTGCCTGACAAGCCGTACCCTCATCACCCGTGGGGAGACTGTGTCCACCCCGCTGAGCAGGGAGCAGGCGCTGGATGTGCGCGACGCCTTTGTCAAGGTGGGCTGGCCAGGGATGGGCAGGTACCATGGAGAGTGCAGGCCTGAGTGGGCCATCTGGGCATCATATCCCACCTGCCTTGGACCTGGGCTGGCTCTGGGTACCCATGCGTCTCCCTGTGAGCCTCAGGAGACACTGTGCCCCTCCCAGGGACCTTGCCAGCTCTGTCCTCACAAGCCCTCACCCCTCAGCCTGTCTCCATTAGGCAGCAGTGTGAGGGCATCATCAGGCAGGAAGGGGCACATGTGGGCCAAGGCTTAGGCAGTTGTGAGCAGCTCGTGGCTCCCGGGATGGGGCTGCAGTGGGGCCACCAAGGGTCTGGTGGTTGGACCCGTGACTCTAGCAGCCGCTTTCAGGGAATCTACGGGCGGCTGTTCGTGTGGATCGTGGAGAAGATCAATGCGGCCATTCACAAGCCAGCCTCCCAGGAGACGAAGAGTTCGCGCCGGTCCATTGGCCTCCTGGACATTTTTGGGTTCGAGAACTTTGCCGTGAACAGGTACCACATGGGGCTGTGTCCTGTGGGATGGTTTTTCCTCATCAGGACACCATATCCTTGCCTTAGGCCATGTGGAGCTGGTTCAGGCAGGTCCTGCCAGGCCAGCAGACATTTACCTTCGGTCATTCAGAGTGGGCAAGGCTTTGGTACTGTCCCAGATGCTTGAGGAGGTCACCTCTGGTCTCCAAGCCCCACAGGCTTCTGCTGCCCACCCAGAGGTGAGGCCAGGCCTGAGTCATGCCTGAGCATGCTGGCCATGGCTACTCCTGAGAGATGGAGCAGGCATGCTGGGTCCTGGCCCCCATGTCTGTCTAGGAGACTCCTACAGCTCACTTCCATCATGTCCTGATTGGCTGTCATGGAGTCTGCTCCCATGGAAACACATTGAGTGTGCAAGGCTACAGTCCAGACCCCACTTGCCAAAGTCCTGTGCTACATTAGGGCTTAGGGCACCTGCCTGCCAACACGCCAGCCCTGCCTGCAGACCTGGTCATGTAAGAGCAGGCAGGGCCCTGGACTGGGGGTCCTAAGTTCTGACTTAAAGCCTCAACTCCCCTGTTTTAAAGTTTTTTATTTATCAGGCCTGATGCTGTAGCTTAGTGGTATATGCCAGGCTCCCATGTGGGTGCCAGTTTGTATTCCAGAGCTGGGTGCCAGAGGGCAGCCAAGGGGCCTGACCAGCTTCCTCCCTCACCCTGTGTTGCCCCTCCAGCTTTGAGCAGCTCTGCATCAACTTTGCCAACGAGCACCTACAGCAGTTCTTTGTGCGGCACGTGTTCAAGCTGGAGCAGGAGGAGTACGACCTGGAGAGCATCGACTGGCTGCACATCGAGTTCACCGACAACCAGGATGCGCTGGACATGATCGCAAACAAGCCCATGAACATCATCTCCCTCATTGACGAGGAGAGCAAGTTCCCCAAGGTGAATGCTCAGCGGGCCGCCCGCAGGCTGGGGGGTGGGCAGGACCCCTCCCTACTGCAAGCCTCAGCTTCCCTCTTTGCCAAATGGGAAGAACAGCACCTGCCTCTTGGTGGGCAGGAGTCAGGGGTTGGCAGTCCGTCTCGGTGTGCCTCTCCCACATGCAGGCCACGGGGCTTGCACCTACAGGTCTCAGCATGCAGTCAGAGGCAAATTAGATGCTTAAGGGTCAGAACATGTCTGGGAAATAGAGGAGGCACTTCCAAGATTTTAATCATGGGAAATTGATTTTTCTAGATGAAAATGGATTTTCAAGGTTGTATGTCCAATTTATATGCTTAGTGAATGAGGAAATTGCTTCTGTGTGGGTTATAAAGGGGCTGGGTTCTTTTTTCTTTTAAAGATTTATTTTTTTTTATTACAAAGTCAGATATACAGAGAGGAGGAAAGACAGAGAGGAAGATCTTCCGTCCGATGATTCACCCCCCAAGTGACTGCAACGGCCGGAGCTGAGCCAATCCGGAGTCAGGAGCCAGGAACTTAGGGGTTGGGTTCTTGAAGGGGCTGGGGGACAGAATGTAAAGACAAACAGGAAAGGCTGGGAGTCTTAGCAGGAGGAGTGAGGGTGACAGTGGCTGCTGGGTCCCTGCAGGGCACAGATGCCACCATGCTGCATAAGCTGAACTCGCAGCACAAGCTCAACACCAACTACATTCCACCCAAGAATGCCCACGAGACCCAGTTTGGCATCAACCACTTTGCAGGCGTGGTTTACTATGAGACTCAAGGTACAGAGGGGCTCCTGGCGCTGTGTTCCCTGTCTGTGCCCCCACTTCCTCCTCCCCAGCCCGGGAGGGAGAGCTCAGGGTCTGGGATACAAGGGGAGGGGGGCAGAGGGCACATGGGGCTCAAGCCCTTCACTGATTTTCAAGGTGATGTAAATGGCATAGGTCTACCATTCAAACCCCTTTAAAGGTACTTATTTGTTTAAAAGGTAGAGACAGAGGGCTCTTCCAGCTGTTTGGCCTACTCTCCAGATGCCCACACAAGCAAGGGCTGGGCCAGGCTAAAGCTGGGATCTGGGAACTCCATCCAGGTCTCCCACATGAGCCACTGAAACCCAAGTCGGCGGCCATAACCTACTGCCTCCCAGGAGCACCAGCTGGAAGCTGGATCAGAAGCAGAGGCAGGACTTGAACTCAGGCCATCTGATATGGAGTGAGAGCGTTCCAAGCAGTAACATAACCCACTGTATCACCTGCCTGCACCCACTGTAACCCTTTTTTAAAAATTATTTTAAATATTATTTTATTTATTTGAAAATCAAAGTTACAGAGAGAGGAGAGACAGAAAGAGGTCTCCCATCCTCTGGTTCACTTCCTAGATGGTTGCAATAGTTGGGGCTGGGCTGGGCCAAATCTAGGAACCAGGAGTTTCATCCATGTCTCCCACATGGGTGCAGGGGCCCAAGCTCTTGGGCTATTCTCTTCTGCTTTTCCCAGGCCATAAGGAGGGAGCTGGACTGGAAGCGGAGTAGCCAGTACTCAAACAGACCCCCAAATGGGATACCGGGATTGCAGGCAGCATCTTAACCTGATACACCACAGCACTGGCCCCAATTTTAACCCTTGCTAAGGGAACAATTTATGGTCATTAGGGACAGGCATGTGTCAAGCCTTCACCAGCCACTTGCATAGCCTCTTCTCACCATGGACAAAGGTTCCAGACCCACCCAGTAATGCCTCCTTGTCCTTCCCTGCTCCTCAAAGCCTCCATCCTACTTTCTAACTTTATGAGCGTGACCGTTCCAGGCACCTGATCTCTGCAGATGTGTGCAGGGTTTGACCTTTTATGTCTGACATGGCCAGACCTTAGCAGCAGGTCTTTGGGGCCCAACCCTGCCCAGGCCCCTGCCTTCCCTCTTCCTCTCGTGGCTGAGGTCTGTTCCAGTATGTGGTCCCTCCCCGTGTTGTTGCCCTGGCCCTGCTGCCAGGCTAACCCTGCCTGACGGTGTGGGCAGTACGTGCACGTGTGCCTCCAAGTCCCTGCTTTCCATTCTTCTGAGTTGGATCAGTGCTGTTTGGCACCTGTGGGGAAAGTGAGGATTTGGTGTTTGAAGTCCTTACAAGGCATGACGTTGCCTGCTGGGCAAAGCCAGGTATAGAAGCAGCCCTCTTACCCACTGCCACGTTCAACGGTAAGGTCAAGGCTGAGCCGTGCAGAGGAAGGTTTGTGTCTCCCCAGGAACCCCATGGTCAGCTCACTATGAGGCTGGAAGAAGAGGGTCCTAGGCCAGGTCTACATCACTCAACATCCCCGTGGGGTCTAAGGAAGGCAGCAGGCCCCGAGCCCTCTCCCTGCAGTGTGAAGAGCTGGCCTGACCTTGGCCTCGGCCATGAGGGTATCTGTACTGATCTCCCACCTGCTGGCCTTCCAGGGACCCACCTTAGTACAAAGCCGATGACATTCACAGCAAGCCTGGAGCCATCTGCGCATCACAATACTGTTGAACTGGCTTGGAAGTTGGCAGTGCCGGGAGGGAGGCCATTGTCATCCCATCCCACAGATGTGCAGGGGAATGGGGTGTTGGGTACATTGTGGAACATGGAGGCCTGGGATTGAGTGAGCTCCTGAGTCTGAGCTGGCTTCCATGGTCACCGTCCTCTGCTGGGCAATGCCCTGACTCAGCAAGGTGACTCCCCGCACCTGTTTTAAGGTGCGTGGTGGCTTGGACAGGCTCATGAAGGTAGTCTTGCTGCCTGCGGGTGCACTCCTGGCTTCCTGCAATCAGGGTGGGGGGCTGTGCGCACTGGGGAGTCCACTCTGCACCGCCCTCCCCACACCTGGTGTTCCCTGCGCTGAACTGCATGAGGCTGCAGTGGGGGAGACTGGGGAAGGTTGGGTCCTCCCAGCTGAGACGTGGCTGACGTGGGAAGGTCTGGAACTGCCAGCTGGGGTGACAGGAGACCCCTTTTGGCTACTGCCTAGGCTTTCTGGAAAAGAACCGGGACACTCTGCATGGTGACATCATCCAGCTGGTCCACTCCTCCAGGAACAAGTTCATCAAACAGATCTTCCAGGCCGATGTCGCCATGGTGAGGCTGGTGTGCGTGTGGCAGTGGAGGAGGAGGATGGTCCACGGAAAGGCAGGGTGGGCAGGGACCCTGCCTTGGTCCAGCAGCTTCCGCCAGCCCCAGGAGGGGCCTGTAGGCAACCCTGTCTGGGCTTCCTGCTGTGCTGCCATGGCAGGTGCTGTGGGCCGAGAGCGGACAGTCATGGAGTGGAGCCCCAGCAGGCGACTGGTTACCCATGCAGGTCCATGCCCAGGAGCTCCAGCAAAGGGGGTATAAGATGGGTGTGACTTTGAGACCCTGACACAGGGGGCTGTGTGCTGACCCTGGGCCTCACAGATGGTGGTGGGAGCTGTGTGCTCCCTCTGCCTGCCCCATAGTCCCAGGAGGTTGCGTCAGGGGCCTGATTCCTAATGTTGTAGTTCAGGCTTGATCCCAGTCCCTGTGGCTTCCTGGCCAGCCCCTGGGGAGGACAGAGCCCTGCCCTTGGGGCCTCCCCCAGGGGCTCCAGCCGCCCCACTTGACTGATGTCTCACCTGCACTGTGGTTCCCCTCGTAGTTTCTCTGTGGGTACTCATCGGGCACTCTCCGCCAGCCAGCAGCTTCGGCCAAGGTAAAGGACCCAGGACCCAGGCGAGGCCTCTGTGGTCCCCCTCCTGGGAGGGCAGGGCCTCGCGCTCGGCCTCTGGCCCCACCGCCACACTGAGGCCTGGGGCAAGGCCTGTGCGTTTTTGTCTTTCTTGGAGTGTCTCTGTGTTTCTGTGGAGTGTCTTCTGGAGTGGTGTTCAGTTTGGAATTTTGAGTTGTGTGTGCCGTCAGTGTCTCAGTTTCTCAAAGGGGGAAACTGAGTTCTGAAGGGTAAGGCTGGCCCAGGCTGTACCAGGGCATGTACCCAGGGGCAGAGCAGGGCCCTAGGTGGGCTTGTCTGCACCTGCTGCTAAGGAGGTGAGGCTGTCCCAGGGTGTGCTGTGCCTGGGTGTGGAGCAGGGCCCTAGGCGGACTTGTCTGCACTTGTTGCTGAGGGGCTAAGGCTCTGCAGGGCTGTGTAGAGCTGGGCCTGCCAGGGCCTGGAGTAACATAACCATGTCCAGACCTCCCCTCACCCTACTGCTCCCAGCTGTGGCTCCAAAGGTGACCCCTACCTCAGCGACAGCCCGGCACTGCTGTCCCCATGGACTCTCTTGTCCCTGCACAGCCTTGACTTCTCTCTACCTAATGCTGTCACCACAGCTGTCCCACATCTGGCCTCCTGAGCACACCCTGCTGAGCACACACCTGCTGGCTCACAGAGCAAGGACGTTTGTCCTGGGGCTGGGCCGCAGTACCTGTATTGCCACCCACTGAATGCACATGCAGGCCAGTGCTGAGGCCTGGCAGGGTGATAGGTACACGTAGGCCATCCTCAGAGAGAGAGGGGGGTAGGGGTCCCAGGCACTCGGGGCTCCTGCACCCAAGGAGGCCTCCAAGACTACAGCATAGCTGAGGCAGGTGCACTCCACCCTTCCTTCTTCTGTCTCCACCCAGAAACCCTGCCCATCACTGGCTGCAGCACTGTGCCCAAGCCCTGCCTTCTGCTCCCTGCCCCACTCCTCTCTCCCAGGACCTCCTGGAGGCCTCCCCATAGGGTGTCTTGGTCTAAGAACTCTTGTCCTGATGTGGAGGGGTCCAAGTGCAGGAGCCCGGGGTCTCTGGACGTGATCCACACGGGAGGGAGTTTTAGCGCAGAGACTGGGATGCAGCAGGGACACATATGATGGGGTCACATCCCCCAGGCCCCTCTTCTGAGTCAGGAACTAAGCTCTGGAGTTTGTCACTTCATTCACTCTCACAGCCACCCGTGGGTACTTACCATGACTCAAGGTCACACAGAAGGGACTGCAACTTGGATCTGTCTCCAGGATATCCTGGCACCTGCCCAAGATCCTACACAAATGAGGGCTCAAGCCAACTGTCCCAGTACCTGGCAGTGGGTGTTTAAAGCCTGGGCTATTACTGTAGGTATCGCGTTTAGGAGATACCTGCTCACTGTGTCAATGGGGCAGGAAGTCCCCTTGATTGACGGTGAAACATTGGGAGGTGGTCACTGGGGGGCAGTGTTCTGGCTGCAAAGGGAAGCCCACCTTGCCACCTTGAGACTCCTCCCACTCCTTGCAGCTGCCCAACCCCTCCGTGTTTTTCTCTCTATCTATCTCTTTCTCTGTCTCTGTCTCTCTCTCCTTTTTAATGTATTTATTTGAAAGGCACCATTACAACAGAGACAGGGAAAGGCATAGAGAAATCTTTCATCTGCTGATTCACTCCCCAAATGGTTGCATTGGCTGGAGCTGGGCTGTTCTGAAGCCAGAAGCCAAGAGCTTCTTCCAGGTCTCTGACTTGGGCCACACTCTGCTGCCTTAGGCCATCAGCAGGCAACTGGATTCAAGGCAGAGCAGCCAGGACTCGAACTGCCCATGTGGGATGCCAGTGCCATAGGCAGGTGTGGTTTTGTCTGTTCCACCACTGCCCCCATCCCCCTCCTTACACTCTTGTGTCTGCCTCCTGGGGCAGCACTGATGAAGGGGCTGGGGATCCGTGAGCAGGACAGTTCTCCCTGGCAGCCAGAAGCCCCTGGCTCACTTTAGCCCCAGCCACGCATCCAGCCCCAGGCTCTCACAGGATGTCTCCTCTCCATGCTGGTGGCCTACTGCCACCCACGCCCCCCCCCCCCCCCGGGTCTCCCCTTTGATCCTCGTAGAGTCATTTAACCTCCCTTAGCCTTTGGAGTTCCCACTGTCGTCTGCAGCCCCACCTGGCTGTTGGGAAAGTCACCTGCCCTCCAAGAGCGAGTCAGAGACTGGAGGACTGGAGTGGGAGAACAGACTGTGCCTACAGCTCTGTGGGTTCATTCATGTGTTCATTCCCTCTGCAAAGCCTTGCCTAGGCCTTCCCTGGCTGACGCTGCTCTAGCTTCCAGGCAGCAGCAGTGACCAGACAGGAAAACCTCTCTCCTTGTGGAATTTGTGTTCTAGCAGATGGGAAACCCATCAGCGCTCCCTCCATCGTGTTGCATGTTGGTAGGAGGTGGGGGGAAGATCAGGGAGGAGGATGGAGGGGACAGGGGCAGGGGTATGATTTCGAGTAGAAGTCAGGAGAGGTCTTGTCAAGGTGCTGGCAAGGAGGGAGAGACGAATACCTGCCTTTTGGAGGAAGCACTTTTGCAAGGCCGAGGGCAGCATGTGCAAAAGGCCTGTGGTGTGCAATAGCCCAAGTTGACCTGATGCATCCTAGGCAGGGTTG
Organism: Ochotona princeps; assembly: GCF_030435755.1. Lineage (NCBI taxonomy): Eukaryota > Metazoa > Chordata > Mammalia > Lagomorpha > Ochotonidae > Ochotona > Ochotona princeps. Next base: position 56,044,740 of record NC_080835.1, read on the forward strand.
AGAGGCTGCAGAGGCTGTGGGCGGGCGGGGGGGCAGGTAGAGGGAGCTGCAGGGAGCCTGAAGTGGACCATTGCCGAGGGAACTGCACAGGAGTGGGAGTGCAGGAAGGCTGCTGTGTTGGTGTGGTGTGGAAGTGGGAGGGAAGATTGGAGAGAGCAAGGATGGGTGCTTGGCCAGGATCAGGTGCGTGGAGGGAGAGCCAGTGGGATGTGCAGCTACAGCTATGTAAAGGAGAGCCAATGAGGGCAGCCTGCAGACTTTGGAGCAGAGTATCTGTGAGCCCCCAGCTGACGCCAGGGAGCAGGGGGTCTGGGTGCTGTAGCGGCTGCTGCCTGCCGCAGGCCCTGGCAGCCTGGCTAGCAATAAGACTTAATGGGATAGGCTGGGCACAGATGGGAGGGAGCCACAAAACCACAGAAAGGGAGGAGTTTGCTCATGTGTATGGTATGTGTATGCTGTCATGTGTGCATGCTTTGCTACATCTGATGTATATGGTGTGTTCCTGTGTGTACACATAGGTGTGAGTGATCTGAGTATATGTGTAGTATGTGTGTACTGTGGTGTGTGCTCTGTGTGTGAGCATGGGCGTAATTGTGTGTGCATATTGTATGTACATGTATGATGCATGTTGTATACACAGGTTGTGTGTGTAGTATATGCTATAGTGTTTTATCTGTATGTTTGATGTGCAGGTTGGGTGTGTTTTATATGCAGTGTTGCGTGTGTTTGTTGTGTAGCCTGAGTGTGTTATGTGTGATGTGTATGGTATGAGTTGCATGTGCAAAAGAGCATGTGTTTTTGATGTGAGTGTGTACTATATGTGTGCTGTGGTGTGTGTTATCTGCAGTGTGTGGATTGTGACATGTAATGTGTGTGGCAAAGGGTCCCCCGGGGCTGCCGTGGGATCAGGTGTAGGGGCAACCTTGGGGACCACACATCTGGCCATTATCCCCGTCCTACTGAAAATATCCATGGCCTCCTGGACAAGCTCCTAGAACACACTCCATATGCAGTGACGAGAGAAACCACGCCTCTTTCTGGCGAGCCGCCCTTGGCTGCCTCCAAGCAGGTCCCACCACCATGGGTGGCAGATTGTTTGAACTTGGTATAGAGTCAAGCACTTGTGTTCCTGGCCGTCTGTCCATGGACATCCCTGGCGTTTGTTGCTGTAAGATATCAGGTGAAATTGCGACTCTCAAAATCCAAAATTTGTAATAATCATCTAATTCACTGAGAAAAAAATTCATTTGAGAATGCCCAGGAAGACAGGGACATGAGTAGACACTGAAGCAGAAGCAGCACCCTTTCCTGGGCCCGAGACCCTTCCCTTCCTGTGCGGGGGCTCATAGGTCTTCCCCAGGAGCAGGACTCTGCAGGGAGGGGCCTGGGCCAGCGCTGGACCCTTGGGAGCCAGGGCAGTCAGTTCCTGTGTGTAAGGAGGATTATCTGTCCCAGCCCCCGTGGCTGCAGCTGCGGTTCAGCTCATCGGCTCATCGCACAGGTGGGGCAGGGGACAGGCCCAGTCAGCTGCTGTTCGCGGACACTTCTCCTGACCTCGGCTCTGGTCACTGGGGAAAATAAGGCTCAGCCCAGTTTAAGGACCTGCTCCAGGTCCTGAGCTATCCTATGACACAGGGAGGTGGGCAGGGTTCAGAGAGGGGCTGTGCCTTGCCCAGGATCCTCCCAAGCAGGCAGGAACCGGGCTTCAGACAGCCCTCCTGCCTAGCTGTTTCCTCCTGGATTGCAGATCTCAGCAGGTCCTGGGAGGCTTCCTGGAGGGGGCATCCAGGGGCCACAAACTCCAGCCCAAGCTCAGAGGGGTTACCGGAAAGCTCTTAGTGCCTGGCCTGTCTGTCAGGCTCTCCCTGCTGCTGCCCTCCCTTCCACTTCCCTCTGGGGCAGCTGCTGGAGGGGGGGGTGAGGGGGGCAGCGTAGCCCCTCCCACCGCAGCTGCCTGCTGTCCTCCCAGGGCGCCGAGACCAGGAAGCGCTCGCCCACACTCAGCAGCCAGTTCAAGCGCTCGCTGGAGCTGCTGATGCGCACACTGGGTGCCTGCCAGCCCTTCTTCGTGCGCTGCATCAAGCCCAATGAGTTCAAGAAGCCCATGGTGAGTGGCTATCTGGGGCCAGAGGTGCCAGGCCCAAGCTGGGATGGGGGAGTGGGTGATGGGAGACTGGCAGGCCCTGAATGGGTGCATGACACAAAGTGTGCAGTTGGCAGTAGGGTGGGAGGAGCAGCAGGTGCATCAGAGATCCCCAACTCCGCAGGTGGCCTTGTGCAGGTTCAGGTCCCAGCCAGGTAACAGTGCCCTGCCTCCCTGGGGTGTGTTGTGTAACCGCACCCACAGGCTGCCCAACACCTCAGGAATACTCAGTACAAGGCTGTCCAGACTGTCGTGGTTCTGGCTGAGGCCCTCCAACCACTGCCTCCTCCGGGGAGCCACCTCTGATTGCTCTGACTGCTCGGGCATGCCCCGGTTTGTTGAGCCTTTGCTGTATTATTGGTCCAAGCTAGATTGTCCACACGCCACTGCAACAGAGGGACCATGGTTAGGACCACAGTTTGGAGAGCCTACATGGGGTGGAGGACTGGGGTCCTGAGGGGGACTGAAGGGGCCCGTCTGGTTCCTGCATTCCGAGCTTAGGCTCTCAGAGGCCAGCAGGGTGCCCTGGGGCGGGTGGTGGGGAGGGAAGGAAGGAAGACAGGCAGGCTGGGGAAAGTGGAGCACTGGGAAAGGAAGCGAGGGCTGCGGAAGCCAAGCGGCCATACACGCCTCCCCACTCGCTATCCCTGCCAGGAAAACCTTCCCCAGAGTGGGGGAGGCTGGCCTGCCTCGGCCTCAGAGCCCTCTGTCCTATTGGACGGATGTAGGCTGAGGCTAGGGTTCTGGGAGCCATCTGCCCAGCCCTGAAATTGCTCTGGAACCCTCTCTTGGCCCAGACCTCTGGGCCTTGGGGGTGGAATCTTCTCCAGGCTCCAGTTGCCCCACCCTTTGGCCCCTCCAAGCCCCACCCTCTTCTCCACAGGGGTGACATCCTTCTCAGCTGTGACTGACCTGGTCTCTTCCTGACCCACACCTTGCCCTGAGCCTGTCCTCCCTCAGCTATAGCTCCTTACCTGTCCCCCAAAGCACCCACAGCCTGGCACATGCACCCCAATCCCTACATGCACCCTGGAAGCTGGCTCTGCTCTGCAAAAAGTCCCCTCATGCGTCTTGCACTGTCAGACTCCTGCTCCTTGCTGCAGGCTTGCCCCGTCAACTTGGAAGATGCCTATCTTCAGGTTCAGGGCAAGATGCCTCCTCCATGAAGCCCTTTGGGGTATCCCCAAAGGAGGGGAGCTGACCTGTGGCACCGCTGAGCTCCTAACACAGCTCTGCCACATGCCGTCATGCTGCAGTGTGGCTTTGGCCTCTTTGGACATGTGGGGGCCCCACCAGCACAGAGCAAGCAGGAGGGAGCTAGGGTCCTGATGTGCTGACCTCTGGGTCCGGCAGCTGTTTGACAGGCACCTGTGCGTGCGCCAGCTGCGCTACTCGGGCATGATGGAGACCATCCGCATCCGCCGGGCTGGCTACCCCATCCGCTACAGCTTTGTGGAGTTCGTGGAGCGTTACCGGGTGCTGCTGCCTGGCGTAAAGCCAGCTTACAAGCAGGTACCTGCTGGGTGTGCTGATGACATCAGGGCAGGGAGGGGACCAGCCCCTGCTTACTGGGTAGTGGAGTGGGCAAAGACACCTCTCTGCCTCCCGGGCACAGCCTGGGAGACTGGGGGCCATGCAGCTGGGTGGCTCCTGTTGGCAGAGAGGTTGGAGAGGAGGGGGAGGACTCATCTTGCTGAACCAAGCACAGAGCTGGGGCTCAGCGGGGGGAGGACTCACCACGGTCACTCAGTGAGGCAAGAGCAGAGGTGGAGGACAGTCCCACCTTGGCTCTGGAGGGACACTTGGGGGGGCTTGCTATGGATGAGGTTGCCTGTACCCTGTGTCCCTGCAGGGTGACCTCCGGGGGACGTGCCAGCGCATGGCTGAGGCTGTGCTGGGCACACACGATGACTGGCAGATTGGCAAGACCAAGATCTTCCTGAAGGTGAGCACAGCCCCTGTCCCCACCTGCCAGGGCCATGGGACATGACTGCAGTGGGTACTGGTGTAGCAAAGAGCTTGGGGCTGGACCTTCAGGACCCTTCCTGCCAGGTCTCTGAGGGTGAGACCACCTCCAGGGGAGGGAAAGTGGACACTGGAACATTGGAAATCATCTTGAGCCAGGGAGGGGTCATAGCATTGACAGTAGGTTAGAGATGGAAGGTCAGGGTAGGCTGGCTTTGCATGGAGGCCTGATTGAAAACCTGGAGCTCCTGCCCCATGTGATGGGCAGGCTGCTGGCCCTTGCTGGGCCTGGGACAGCGTCAAGTCTGTCCACTCCCTTCCTGGGACTTCCTGCCAGGCAGCAATCAGCAAGGTCCCGGCCAGCCTGAGCCACCACCATGTGGAGTCCTGGCGCTTGGGAGCTTACTGGAATCTGGGCGGGCCAGGCAGCTGCACTGGGGACACCGTGGACTTCCCTGTTTCCATTTCTGTTGTGCTAGATTTCTTGCTGTGGGATGGGGGTAGGACAGGGTTCCTGCCTGTGGTGTATGTGTGGAGCAGGGGCGGGGGGGCACAGTTGGAAAGGGATAAGTGGAGGACCCAGCCCCCCAACTGGATGGTGACTGGGGTCCGGGATCCAGCCTGTCTCCTCTCAGCCTCTGGACCAGTCTCCATGAGCCCTGCTTTCTCTGGAAAAAGCTGAGCTTGGCCTGTCTGTGCATATGCGGCTGCCATGAGCACCACTCCTCCACTCCAACCCCTGGCTTGAGGTTGTAAATGCTGTGTGTGCCCTGCCCAGGCTATGGGTAAGGGCACTGAAGCAGAGCAGAGCTTTGAGCATGGGCAGGAGGCAGGAAGGCAGTGGGTATCAGGATGCTTGGGTGGGGCTTTATCCGTGTCCTCCCTGTCTGGGCTCTTCAAAAATGGACACTGATTTCAAGGTGCAAAAGGTCCCATGTTCAATTGCTCACTCTTCGTTCATTCATTCATTCAGAAAGCCTGGTCTGAGCCAGCTAGGCCCCTGTGTATTGTCACTGGCAGGTGTGACTCCTTCCACCATGAAGGCTTCAGTCCCTCTCCCTCCCCCCACCTCACACAGGGCTGCCTGTGACCCTGCCCTTGGCCTGGAGCCTGGCGCTGGGCCCTGGGCATGTGTCACTCACGTGCGCTGAGTGAGCCGGGGAGGTCCTGTCCCTCTGGAGTGAGACTTAGGGCTTTGGGTGCACTGGGGAAGCCTGTGGGTGGGACCTGCATCACTCAGGGCTTTGAGCGCCAGTATAAGCAGCACAAGTTAGACCAGAAACCCATGGCGTGTGGCCGCAGGTGGCCACAGGGGGCTCGAGTGGAGGCTGGGGCTCAGCAGGCTGCCCGTGAGGCTCTGGATAGAAATGACAATGGCTTGGCTCAGGTCGGAGCTGATGGGACACGGGCCTGGGTAGAGCCAGTGGCTGCAGCTAGGATCTCCCACACAGGGCTGTGGTCCCACCCACTGGAGTTAAACTCCTCCACTTTCTCCATCCAGGCCTCTGGAAAACAGCTGCATCCACCCACCCTCCTCACCTGGGTCTGTCCTGGTGGCTGGGGGAGGGGTGTCCTGGTGTCCTGGGACCTCCCCTATGCCTGGATACAGGAGGAGAGGCTCGGGCTAGGCTGAGTGAGGTTGGGTGCAGGAGCCCGGGTGGAGAACCCCCCGGGGGACACTGCACAAGAGCTCTGCCTTCCAGGACCACCACGACATGCTGCTGGAGGTGGAGAGGGACAAGGCCATCACCGACAGAGTCATCCTCCTCCAGAAGGTGATCCGGGGCTTCAAGGACAGGTAGGATGCCTGGGCAGCCCCGCCCACCTATACCCATGGCGTATGTGAGCATGTGCTCGCCGGGCGCCCCTCTGTCCCACAAGGAGAGCGCAGGAGAACAGGCATCCTTGACTGACTCAGATGCACACAGGGGCCCCCACTGCATCTCAGCATGGTGGGTTTCCTGGAGAAGAAATGGAAGGCCTTGCCAATCATAGTTGGTTCTGTACTGTATGGAAGGGGCCTGTGTACACCTGTGATGATTCATCAATAGGAAGACCCTGGAGTGTGATGCATCAGTGCCAGCCCCATGGGCAGCTCATATGGTGCCCTCCACCTCCCTGCCATCCCCGTGGCTAAGGTGTGCATGCCTGGCAGCCATTGGCATTTTACCCACATCCCAGAGTGTCCAACCTTCACATCCACCTTACTTTGCCTTGCTAGCGACAGATCCCAGCTGTGTGATATGTGGTGTAGAAGGCTGTGTGATATGTGGTGTAGAAGGCACCTGTGACCCCAAGAAGCAGCCTACTGTGTGCAGAGACATGGCACTGACCTCACTGTGTGCTCATCAGGGCTCCCATCCCAATATCAGCAAGTCTCCTTTTCCTGCCCCATAAAATGAGAAAGTCAGCAGCGTGCAGATTTCCGCTGTGACGTCACCAATGTCCCTGCACACACATGTGTGCATTCACCAGGCACCTTTTGAACGTGTCCCTTGATGGGCTCCATGGCATAGTTCAACATCAGGAATTTGTTTGCCCATCTTATAGGTGGAGAAACTGGGGCACGGGCAGGTTGTGCACCTTTCAAAGCCAAGGCAGGCAGCCTGGCCATCGAGTTGAGACTTAACATGCTTGTTTGGCCCCAAGCCTGCCCGCACCCCTGAAGGCACCAGTCTGCTCCACATCCCCTCCACTGTTTCAGATCCAACTTCCTGAAGCTCAAGAGTGCAGCTACGGTCATCCAGAGGCACTGGAGGGGGCACACCTGCCGGAGGAACTACGGGCTGGTGAGCCGTGTCCTGGGAGGCCCTTCAGCACACCAGGCCTTTGGACCCCATCTCGTTGTCATAACAGCAGCCATCCCTGGCCCCAGGAGCAGCATGGTCTGGGGCCTGGTTGGCCTCCTGCCACTGCCCTAGCCAGTCCCTGCCTGCCTGCCTGTCTTCCTCCCGCCCAAAGTCCAACTCCTGTGGCTTGCAAGGCTGCTTGCTGTGCTACGGGGATATTAGGGTGGGTCCCAAGGGAGCTCAGGGAGGGCCTGAGTAGCTGGCTCCTCTGGGCCTCTGTGGAGCAACTGGGCTACCACGTAAACAGAGGGTGGCGAGAGCTGGCACAGGAGACCAGTTGATTGTGGCTCCTGGTCATGCCTTTGGAAATGTTCTACCCTTGAGAAGACAGAGCTGAACTGTAGGATGTGTGTGAGCAGAGTATTGAAGGGAGATTGCAGTGTGCCTTGGGGGTTGCCAGCACTGGAGACCCTGCTGGTGGGATGTGTCTGCTGGGTGGGCTCTGAGCGTGGGCTGCTGTACCTGCAGATGCGCCTGGGCTTCCTGCGGCTGCAGGCCGTGCACCGCTCCCGGAAGCTGCAGCAGCAGTACCGCCTGGCCCGCCGGCGCATCATCCAGTTCCAGGCCCGCTGCCGTGCCTACCTTGTGCGCAAGGCTTTCCGCCACCGGCTCTGGGCTGTGCTCACTGTGCAGGCCTATGCCAGAGGAATGATTGCCCGCAGGCTACACCGGCGTCTCCGGGCTGAGGTGAGGAAGCCAAGCTCAGGAGGGTAGAGGTGCTTCACTTCAGGCGCTGCCTGCTACCCTCCCAGCCACCCTTTGGGATCATGTCTAGCCGACTGTGCCACCTGGAGGGTTCCAGAACATGGGGTGGGGCGTGGGGAAGCCCTGTGACAGCCATGACACCCCCTGCCTTAGTACCTGCGACGGCTTGAGGCTGAGAAGATGCGGCTGGCTGAGGAGGAGAAGCTCCGGAAGGAGATGAGTGCCAAGAAGGCCAAGGAGGAGGCAGAACGGAAGCACCAGGTTAGTGGGGCGCCCCCAAGCCTCTGCCTGCACCTCCTTGGCTCACACAGTGGCCTGTACAGGATAGGACAGGCCCTGGGGCCCCCAGCTGGAGCACCCAGGCCCTCCTGCACAGCGCCTTCTCTCCCTTGGAGGGGATGCCCAGGTCAAAAGCCTAAGCTGGGCAAGAGGACCCAGGAGCTGCCCTGCCCCAGCTACCAAATATTCAAAATGTCACCCAAGCAGCGGACACAGTGTTCCAAGCATGAAATACACACTGGATCTTGAAGACTGAGTGGGCAAAACAGTATCAGAAATTTTAGTGTTTTGATAGTGCTAATTATGTGCTAAAATGATGTCAGCGAAATTAGCTGAAATTTGTCATTTGCTCTGCCAGGTAGGGTGCCCATTGAGATGCCTCTGTTGCACTTTGCAATGCCTGGGTTTGGGGCTGGGCCAGGTCCTGACTCCAACTTCCTTCTAAGCCCGCTGTGCGAGGCAGCAGAGATGGCTCAAGCACTTGGGTCCCTTCCACCCGGAGAGTGAGTCCTAGGATCTTGGCTTTGGCCTCAGCTTGGGGCTGTTGTGAATAGATGGGATCGATGTCTGTTCCTCTCAAACAAACGAGGTTCACAAAACCCATTGCTTAGGGGAACCTCATCTGTTTCCTTTTGCTCTTGAATATGTGGTTTGCATTGTTCTCCTGGGCAGTGCTGGTCTAGTACAGCTCACAACTGTATGATTTGTAGGTTAGGAAGTCCCTTGGGGCCTGGGCAGGGCTTAGGGCAGGCTGCATGGAGGTGAGCCCTAAAGGGCAGGCAGGCAGGGTCCCTGTCTGGGCTTGTCTGGAGGCCTCGCTGTGGCCCACTGAAGCTGGACACCAGGACTGGGTCACTGGACTGTGCAGGCCCAGCTGGGCGTGGCCCAAGGTGAAGAAGTCAAGAAGTCAGTTCTGGCTGCTGTAGCAGGGGCACTCCTGGGCTGACTACTAGGGCTCAGCACTCCTCCCCAGCCCACCCCCGGCACCGTCACACCACTTACTGCCAAGCCCACCTGCATGCCCGCATGCCCACCCAGGAGCGCCTGGCTCAGCTGGCTCGGGAGGACGCGGAGCGTGAGCTGAAAGAGAAGGAGGAGGCCCGGCGGAAGAAGGAGCTCCTGGAGCAGATGGAGAGGGCCCGCCACGAGCCCATCAACCACTCGGACATGGTGGACAAGATGTTCGGCTTTCTGGGGACTTCGGGCGGCCTGCCAGGCCAGGAGGGCCAGGCGCCCAGTGGCTTTGAGGTACCAGGCTGCTTACCTGGCTTCCCTTGCATCCCTGCATGACAAGCCCCCCGCCCCCTCCTCTGGTGGCCACATGTATTAGGGTCCACTCAGCTTTTCCGAAGCACTCAGCCATTCCATGACCTTGGGCCTTCACTGTCCTTCCCAAGCCTACAGTCGAGCTTATACCCGAGCATGGCAACATTCTGGGCATTAGAGGACAGGACAGTATCCTGGGGAAAGGGCTGCTCATGCTGGGCCTGGGGTGTGGGGTGGGGAGGCAGCCCAGTCTGGAGTTTGCCCCAGGTCCTTCCTCCTGCCTGCTGGGCTTGGAGCCTGGGTGGGAAACCGCCCTGTGTGCTTTCAGGACCTGGAGCGCGGGCGGAGGGAGATGGTGGAGGAGGATGTGGACGCAGCCCTGCCGCTGCCGGATGAAGATGAGGAGGACCTCTCAGATTATAAGTTTGCCAAGTTCGCTGCCACCTATTTCCAGGGCACCACCACACACTCCTACACCCGGCGGCCGCTCAAGCAGCCGCTGCTCTTCCATGATGATGAGGGCGACCAGCTGGTGAGGCCCACCTGTCTGGGTCACTGCTGCCAGGAGCTGGGCTAGGGGTGGCGGTGGTGGGCATCTGGGCAGGCAGGTGCCAGGGTGAGCAGGCAGGTGCTTGGGTGGACAGCCACCAGTTCTTGCTCTGGTCGTCACCCCAGCACCCAGTTTTGACCGTGACCTGCCAGATTGTACAGGGGATGTCTCTCTAGCTGCTCCCCCACACCCCAGGGTATTTATTGTGAGGGCTGTGGCATCTCTCTGTCTGGCCCACTGACCAGTGCACCCGGTCCGCAGGCAGCCCTGGCAGTCTGGGTCACGGTGTTGCGCTTCATGGGGGACCTCCCTGAGCCCAAGTATCACACGGCCATGAGTGACGGCAGCGAGAAGATCCCCGTGATGACCAAGATCTACGAGACCCTGGGCAGGAAGACGTACAAGCGGGAGCTGCAGGCCCTGCAGGGCGAGGGCGAGGTGAGGCCACCTGTCCCCAGCCAGCTCCCCCAGGCTGTGCGGGGAGGGGTGAGGACTCAGTCGGAAATGGGTGCTGTGACACAGCCCTGCCTCAGTACCCTGCCCGCCCTCGACCCTCTTCCACCCACTACTAGGAACTAGCCAGTGGATGTTTTGCAAGCTGTCAAATGCTCATCCACATTTTGAGCCATGTGGCTCAGTAGGTAGGGAGGGCCTTGCAGTTGGAGGCAGCTGCCATCCCGCCTAGATTGTTGAGAGGTTTGGGGCAGTGTGCTGTGCTTCTCAGAGCCAGTAACTGCCAGTCAGCTGTGAGAGGTGTGGGTGAGGGCTGTAGGGCAACGGTGGCTCGTCAGGACTTTGTGTGGAGGTGTGGTGGCCCGGGCTCCTGCCACTGCCATTCTGCCCAGGCACGTGCCCTGAATGTGTCTGTCCTTCAGACCCAGCTCCCAGAGGGCCAGAAGAAGAGCACTGTGAGACACAAGCTGGTGCACTTGACTCTAAAGAAGAAGTCGAAGCTCACAGAGGAGGTGAGGGCATAGGCTGGGACTGGCAGCCCAGGGCAAGTGCCTCGTGTCACCAAGCCGGGGCTTAGATGATGGTCTGTGGACTCGGGGGTCCCTGTTGGCTGGGGACACGACAGCAGTGGGGGTGGGAACAGGAGCTGGCACACACGTGTGTGTGAAGAAGCTGGTGAGCTCAGGCTGGGGCTGGGTTCAGGGTAGGCTTCCTGGAGGAGGGAGCTGACAGCTGGGGAGGGCCGCTGTGAGAGAGGGGTGGGGTGGGTGGAAATCGGGGGTCTCATACAAAGATAGAGACTAGGGCATTTACAGCTCTGGGGCTGCTCCCCAGGAACCCTACACATGTGCACACCAGCCCCACTGCCTGAACTCCTGCCTTCCTCCTCCTCTGCCCAGGCGTCCCCTCCTCTCCCCTCCATTGGCAGTGTCAAGGGCCCCTGCCCTGCCTTTGCCCTCTCCTTTCCTGTCCTCCAGCCATGAGACCTCAGATGTGAATCCCAGCTCTCCACACCCAATGGACCTCCACTTCACAGGGGCCTGGGTCAGGGGGGAGGCGCAAGACGGCAGCCGAGGAGCTGGGAGGGCGCAAGGCCCTTGCACAGCCTTATCTGCAACACCCACAACTGCTTCTTGCCACCCCTGCAGCTTCCAAGCAGGGCAGGGGCTGGCATTGCGGGCTGTGTAGGATTGGCAGCGAGGAAATCTCAGAACTAACTGGGCAGCTGGGTGTGGGCAACAGGACAATCGGAACCCACAGTGGACCCTGGGTACTAGGGTTGTGTGTGAGATGGGCCCTCTCAGATAGAGCAGCAGGTCCACATCCTGACTGGAAGAGCCGCCCCCGGGTGGCGCTGAGGTGTGGGGTGTCAAGGAGGCTGTGGGGGAGCCTCTGCCTCTGATTCCAGTAGCTACTGCACCCTGCATGCTGTGTGGTTGCCGCTGGTGACAGTGGTGGCACTCAGCACACGGTGCCCAGTGCCCTGCCTGCTCCTGGGCATCCATTCTCAGTGGAACAAGCTGACAAAAGTCCAAGGTGGCATCCCCCCTTCACTGTGCCTGGTCAAGCCCCCCCACTGCCATCTCTGTGGCTCAGGTGACTAAGAGGCTGCACGATGGGGAGCCCACAGTGCGGGGCAACAGCATGCTGGAGGACCGGCCCACCTCCAACCTGGAGAAACTGCACTTCATCATTGGCAATGGTATCCTGCGGCCAGCACTCCGGTCAGTACCAGGATGGATGCAGGGAGGGCCAGGGTAGGGGGGCTCCCTTGGGGTGGGGCCAAAAAGCTGTCAGTGGCTGCGGGTGATGCCATCACCTAGTAACATGAGTCTAGCTCTGTGGGCAATTGGTTAGGTGAGCTTGGCTGAGCCATTTCCCATGCCAAAGCCTCTGTTTCCTTGTCTGAACGGGGTGACTTTCATAGTGTCCACCTCTTAGGCCTGAGGAAAGATAAAACCATGAGACATGTCTAACACATGACTGACACCTGTCTTAGGACAGATCAGCTCCGTCCCTGTCATTGCCAGCTTGCTGGAATAGCTCAGTGTTTGATACTGTGGGCACTTGCCCACGGCTGGGCAAGTTCATTAAGGGCTTCCAGGGCATGGCAGTGGCCTTGCTGCAGATGACATCCCTGTAGTGATGCCAGGAGATGGGAGCAGGGAGGAAGAATTCACATCTCAGGACCCAAAGCTTGAGATTCAGGATCAGGCTGGCTCACCAGGACTCACTCAGGGACAGCACTGACCCCAACCAGTGCCCTGGGGGGCTGGGAAGGTGGTGGAGCCAACACAGCAATGGCGGAATCATTGCTGGGTCACAGGGTGCAGTGGGGCCACTGGGACATAACTGAGCACCACATCTGTCCTAGACAATCCAGTTATAGGAGAGCTGAGCCCAGGGACTCGTGTGCTGCTGGAAGGAGAGAGGGGGGAAGATGGGCCTTAGGGTGCTGGGTCCCCCACACCCCTTGTCTTCTGCTGCCCCTCCCCTCATCCACAGAGTGAGAGACAGAGTGCTGGGCTGTCAGGTCTCTGAGGGACCACAGCCAGTCCCTCCTTTCTCCCAGCTTCCCGGCAGCCGCCTCTGGTCAGAAAGCTTGCCAAGCTGAGTTCCTTTTATGCAGGAAAAGCTACCCTGTTGCTTCCTGGATATGAGAATTACTTTAGGTTTACAAAATGGTGGAGAGAGTGGGCAGGGTACCATAAGATGTTGAAACTTCCAGATTGGCTTTGATGTTGTCTTGTTTCACAAAGTCTCAAAACTGGTAGCCGGTGGTGATGGTTACCCCTTCCCATGGGGGAGAGGGCACAGGATTGCCCCCTGGTGCGCCCTGGCTCCTTGTGGGGCCCACACTTGGCAATTCCTGCCACCAATGTACTTGAAGGTTGACTGCTGGGTGATTCCTAGGCCCTTGGCTCCTTTTTCTTTCCTGGCAGTATGGTAAAGAGCCCTTTAAAATTACAAAACCTCAACTTCCTTGCTTCCATCTCGTGGTGAATGTAATTCTCAGTCACTGAAGTCTTCCAGTGTTACACAAACACCACCAAGAAGCAGGCTTTCTGCTGCCCCAGCCAGAGCCGCTCCTGGATGCTGTCTCATTCCTGTGATTGCAACTGCCATCAGTAGACACCACACCTGCTGGCCTTTCTGTGGGCCCGGGTCAGAGATGTAGACTCACCTGGGCCACTCAGCTGGTCCGGGGTGAGGCACGAGCAAGTCTAGGGTTATCAGCGTGGGTACCAGTGGCTGCAGCCATCATGTCCAGAGCACAACACCTGCCACCCTCTGCATGATGGGGCCGTGGCCACTGCATCTGCATTGGAGTTGGGAAGGTGCTTCATCTCTCTAAAGCTCCTCTTCCACGACTCAGCCTACCCGCCGCCTTGCCACCTCCTGGGTGAGCTCGGGCAAGCTGTACAGCCCAGTTGTGCCCTGCCACACTACTCTAAGTACTGCCCCTGTCTTGCCTGCCCTGATGCCCAGGGATGAGATTTATTGCCAGCTCAGCAAGCAGCTTACCCACAACCCCTCCAAGAGCAGCTATGCCCGTGGCTGGATCCTCGTGTCCCTCTGTGTTGGCTGCTTTGCCCCCTCGGAGAAGTTCGTGAAGGTAGGGGAGGCACCTGAGAGCAGGGTGGCAGCACAAGGCAGAGACTCAGGAGCACCCTCTAGTGGGGGGGGGGCCTCTGGGGGCATGGGACTGGCTTCTGAGTGCTGAGGAAGAGAGGTCAAGCAGGGCCGACCTGACTGGAGGGTGCAGGTGGAGGGACAGTTAAGCCAGGGGGGCAGGGGATGCTACTGAGAACAGGGAGGCTGGATTGTGGGGATCTCAACCCTAAACCAGTGGGCGCCCCAGAGAGTGAGGGCAGGCTGTGGGCAGACAGTGTCCTGGAGTAGGGTGAGGGACTGCAGGTAGGGCTGCCTCACAGGTCCCTGTTTGCAGTATCTGCGGAACTTCATCCACGGGGGGCCACCTGGCTATGCGCCATACTGTGAGGAGCGCCTGAGGAGGACCTTCGTCAATGGGACGCGGACACAGCCACCCAGCTGGCTGGAGCTACAGGTGCACCCCCTAGCCTGTGTGTGTGGGTGCCTGCGTGTACCCTAGAAACATTCTGCCTTAGGACTCCAGGATTCCTCTAGTGCCCACCCTCTGGTTCTGGAATCCCAGGCCCATTGGAACCAGAAATCCCCCAAAGCACAGTTGATTACTCGGCTCTTTGTCAGCAGAGCCTGGGCAGGGTAGGGGATGTCCTTTGTGGCTCAGTGACCTTCTGCCACTTGTTGGCTGTGCTGGAAAGTGCTGATGCCACCTGTCTCATAGGCCCTTTGTCATGTGAAGTGAAGGCACAGCCCCTAGGCATTGCCTGACTCCCCAACCCAAGAGCTCTGGCTTGTGGACCCTACAGGTCCCTTTGGGGTCAGCCACATGGTGAGGCCTCCCAGGTACCTGTGACAGACAGGCACTTTCCCAGTTTGAAGCTAGGGACCTGGGTTCAGGGATAGCTGTGCAGACCCTCAGGGACAAGAGAGCTGGGAACAGTGCCCAGGCAGCTGACCTCAGTAGAGGGACACCCCATCCCCACCACCACCCTCTTCGGTTACTCTTAGGCCACCAAATCCAAGAAGCCCATCATGCTGCCCGTGACATTCATGGATGGGACCACCAAGACCCTGCTGACTGACTCTGCGACTACCGCCCGAGAGCTGTGCAATGCGCTGGCCGACAAGATTTCGCTCAAGGATCGCTTCGGGTTCTCCCTCTACATCGCCCTTTTTGATAAGGTGTGGCAGCCCCACAGCGCCTCCTGCTGGTCACATGCAGATCAGGCCTGCCGGCGACCTGCCAGTTCCCATCCCTGGGGTGACCTTGGGGTAGGAGAGTGGCTTATCTCCCACGGCCTTGGTGCCTCTGTGGGTTGAGGGTGAGCCTGGCATCTGATCCAATGTGGTAGCAAGCACTGAAGGAGTCTCAGACCCACATGGAGAGCAGAAACCAGAGCACTCCTCTGTGCTATGTGCCCCAGGACCTGAGAAAGAACACGGTGAACAGCTGCTTGGTCCTGGGCCAGGGGGTCTTGCTGCTTGCTGGGGCACTGTACATGTGGAGGGCTGCTCCTTTCCTGTGTCCTTATCTGCGTGCGTGTCCACTGTGCACACGGGAGACTAGGAGCTTTCCCTCCTCAGCTGAGCGGGGACACCTGCGTATCTCCTGCCTCCCACACCGGCGTGTCTGCCCAAGGACAGAGTCATATTGTTGGGCACTCTTGGCTTGCCTTTTTTCTCCTGCAGAAACTCCTTGTGTTTTCAATGACAATCCGTCTAGCAGTTTCACAAAAGACTTGCACTAGGAAATGAGAGTTCCCACAAAACTGCCCCCAAATTGAGACACATCAGTTAAGAGCCTGTGGCTGGGACCAAAGGGTCCCCATCTTGTCTGTGTCCTGAGGGCCTCCCACAGCCTTGGTTTCTTTTTTTTTTTTAAGATTTATTTATTTTATTACAAAGTCAGATATACAGAGAGGAGGAGAGACAGAGAGGAAGATCTTCCGTCCGATGATTCACTCCCCAAGTGAGCCGCAACGGCCAGTGCGCGCTGATCCGAGGCCAGGAACTTGGAACCTCTTCCGGGTCTCCCACGTGGGTGCAGGGTCCCAGTGCATTGGGCCATCCTCGACTGCTTTCCCAGGCCACAAGCAGGGAGCTGGATGGGAAGTGGAGCTGCCGGGATTAGAACCGGCATCCATATGGGATCCCGGGGCATGTTCAAGGCGAGCACTTTAGCCGCTAGGCCACGCTGCTGGGCCCCAGCCTTGGTTTCTATATGCTGAGAACAGCTGGCATAGCAGTTGCCCCTTTGCAGTCCCTTCCCTCCCCTCCACTGGGCTTGCTCTGCTTGTCCACAGGTGTCCTCCCTGGGCAGCGGCAGTGACCATGTCATGGATGCTATCTCCCAGTGTGAGCAGTATGCCAAAGAGCAAGGTGCCCAGGAGCGCAATGCCCCTTGGAGGCTCTTCTTCCGCAAAGAGGTCTTCACGCCTTGGCACAACCCTGCGGAAGACAACGTGGCCACAAACCTCATCTACCAGCAGGTGGTGCGAGGGGTCAAGTTTGGCGAGTACAGGTGTGAGAAGGTGAGTGCTCGCTTGCTTTCTGAAGGTGGGCTCAGGGCCTGCTGTAGTTGCCTGAGATTGCCTTCTGCAGGACTTGATGCCTAACCTGATGGGCTCTGCAGGATGCCTTGAATTCTGCCAGTGTCAGCTGTCTCTGCAGTGCCACAGGGACTGTTGTGGCATGGGGTGGAGCTTCAGGACTTACACTGTTGTCCTGAGTTAGCCCCGAGAACTGTGCTCGAACAAGAAAGAGACCCATTGCTTTGGACCAGAGTTTGCAAATGCCGATCCTTTTATCACCTCCTAAGAATAGAAACGAGAACAATGATTGTTCTGGTTCTGATAATAAGCTTGGGGGGCCTGTTAGTGACGCTGAGGTTGGGGATGATGGAAATGAGTATGGTTGCTGCTGGTGCTGATGGGGGTGCGAGGGATGTGTGCTGAGTGTGGTGGTGATAACAGTGGTATGGGTGGTGGGAGGATTCTGGTAAGCTGATACTCCATCAGAATGCATTACTGCGTCCCACCCTCCCACCCCACTTGCTACATTTCTGTAACACTTCAGACCTGGACCAAACCTGCTGCCTTCAGCCTCTCTTCTAACCCTTGCCTCTCTTTATAACCTCAGGCAGGTATCTGTGGGGCTGCCATGTGCCAGCCTGGGGGGAGAAGGGCTACGTGCCAGGCCCACCAGGCTCCCAGAATCTTTGCAGCAGCAACTGCTAGGGGGTCAGCGCTGTGGCTGCCCCCTTGGTGATGTCACAGCCATGCAACAGAGATGGCAGTGGGGCGATGGGGCACTCCCACCATGCCAGCCGCCTGCACCCCTCCCACGTCTCCATTCTCCAGGACTGGAACTTTCCTCTTCTCTAGCTTGTCAATTCTGGGCCTTGTCTCAGAGGGGTTAAGGAGAGGGGTCACTGTGAGTCAGCTGGTGTTTTGGCATGCTCCAGTCCAGTTGCTTGGCAGTGCTGAGGGTATCCCGGGGGAACAGAAGCATATGTGGCCCTGTCCTCAGGGAGCTTGCCGTGCAACCGAACAGACAAGAATTCTGTGGAACGTCAATAAAAATGTGGCATCCTCAGGCCAGGGGAAGGTTGGGGTGGGGGTGGGTTTTCGTGGTCTGCAAGGGCTCCCCATGGGGTCTGGGTGGTATGCATGACGGAGCCCATCCCCCTAGGAGGATGACCTGGCCGAGCTGGCTTCCCAACAGTACTTCGTGGACTACGGCTCCGAGATGATCCTGGAGCGCCTCTTGAGCCTTGTGCCCACCTACATCCCTGATCGTGAGATCACGCCACTCAAGACGTTGGAGAAGTGGGCCCAGCTGGCCATTGCTGCCCACAAGAAGGTAGGAGGCTGCAGGGGCCTTGGAAGGCAGCCAAGGATCTGTGTGGCCATGGTTGCGGCTTCCAGCTCATACCTATGTCTGCCGAGCAGCCAGGTGGCTTCTGAACAGAGCTCGCTCATTGTCTTTTTCACCTCTATTCCTCCCTGTCCCTGCCAGGGCATTTATGCCCAGAGGAGAACTGATGCCCAGAAGGTCAAGGAGGATGTGGTCAATTATGCTCGCTTCAAGTGGCCCCTGCTCTTCTCCAGGTTTTATGAAGCCTACAAGTTCTCAGGTACTGCCCAGCCTGCAAGTCTCCCTGCCCCTCCATCTCCAGCCCCAGCAGCACTCCAGCGGAACTCCTGCCTGGGGGGCACTGCTTGCTCCATTCAGGTCAATGCCACTTGGCAGGTACCGCAGGACCTGCTTTGCTTCTGTGAAGCGAGAGTGGTGTGGCCAATGCAAAGCCCTGGATAGGCCACTTGCTCAGGTGTCCTTGGGCCAGAATCACCAGGTGTCTGCTTTTTGTCAGGCCCATGCTGGAGCTTGAATTCACACAGTTGTTACACAGCTTGGCCACAGGGAGGCTGGGGCTCACTTGTCCAGTGCTCCCCATAACCCTCTTAGTGCAGGGCTGCACAAAGAGCTGTAACAAAAAGAGACTCAGACCCCACATCCCGACTCTGCACTTTCTTCTCACTGAGACTCAAGTTTTAGCTTGTGGGGCAGTTGTGTGCTCTGCGAGATGGAAATGGGTGTTCCACAGTAGCCCTGTCCCTGCAGGCTCATGGACTGGGAAGGGGTGGGGCCTGGGGGCAGGGAGGCCTCCCTGTGAGTGTCCCATTCCTGTCCCAGGCCCCAGTCTTCCCAAGAACGATGTCATCGTAGCCGTCAACTGGACAGGGGTCTACTTCGTGGATGAGCAGGAGCAGGTGCTTCTGGAGCTGTCCTTCCCAGAGATCATGGCCGTGTCCAGCAGCAGGTGGGCAGAGGTCTGGGGAGGCACAGAGATAGGAGGAGAGGGCACAGCGGTGCTGAGGCAGCACGTGGCCTGTCCTGGGCCCTGTGGTAGAGCTGTTTGTGGTGCCCTGCATGGGCCCCCTGGGCACATCCTCCTGGCTGGGCAGGGGGTGCTCCAGCATGTGCTGGTTGTTGTGAGATGAGCTGCACAGCTAGAGGACTGTCAGGGGCAGGCAGTGTAAACCAAAGGAGTTGGACTTGGGTCGGATTGCCATCATCCCTAAAACCTGGGTCTTTGCTCAGTTTGCTCACATTGGTGAAGACTAAATGCAGTAAGGGGTGGGAGAATTTTCTGTAGACTCCACTGTGTGGTGCAGCTCATGGAGGGAAGTGGCGAGTTCTACTAATAGGCTGGCTTTCCCAGCAGTGCAGTGGCTCCACTCCTCACCTAAGGCTTGTAGGGCTGTCTGGGCTCATCCAGTGGGTGGGGGTGGGGGCTGGGCAATGTCCAGCTCTGACAAGCTGTGCACTATGAAGTGGTCACAGGGATCACTTAAAGCTTCAGTCGCGAGGGGACAGACACTGAACAGGCCATGTTACAGCAGGCCTGTGTGGGTGGCTAGGGGGAAGATTTCCTGGAGGACATGGTTTCTAGGCTAAGATGTAAAGTTAGAGTAGGAATTCGAGAAGTGGGCTGGGCCGGTGTGGGCCACCCTCTGTACCACACCAGACTGCTCAACTGTGTCAGAGTCCGGACTGTGTCCCACCTGGGCCACCTCTCACCTGATGGGCTGGGTTGTGTTTCCCCCAAGCTGGGCCATACCTAATGCAGCTGGCCTTGGTGTCCTTCAGGGAGTGCCGCGTCTTGCTTTCCCTGGGCGGCTCTGATCTCTGCTGTGCTGCACCTCACGTGGGCCAGGCAGGACTGATCCTGGCTGGGCCCTGTTCCCCGTGTTGGTCCTGCAGGGGGGCGAAGCTGACGGCTCCAAGCTTCACCCTGGCCACCATCAAGGGTGATGAGTACACCTTCACCTCCAGCAATGCTGAGGACATCCGTGACCTGGTGGTCACCTTCCTGGAAGGGCTTCGCAGGAGATCCAAGTATGTGGTGGCCCTGCAGGACAACCCCAACCCTGGTGAGTGACTGCTGGCAGGGGCTGCATGCATCCCTGGGGGTCAAGGGCGCTAGGCTGACCATGTGCCATGGTCGGGTGCTCAAGTCTGCTCTTGCCACAGTTCCATCCTCACCCGGGTGCTTGGTCAAGGGGCAGAACTGTGTGCCTTCACCACGTGCTCTGTGGGGAAACAGCTTCCTACCCTCCCTTGGTCCAGGTGATTCTCCATACCGCTCCCTACCCCGCCCACCTGCTGATGGCAGCAACTGGAGGGGCCCCCGGTTGCCGAGTCATTAAATTCAGGATCCAACACGGGAAAGATGAATTGGCAGCCACTCTGCCATGGGGGAGTGTGGGAGGGTTGAGCAGGAGGCAGCAACACGCTTGTCGGAGCACAGCAGCAGGAGAACCCAGAGTTCGCGAGCGCTTGGCATCGGCCCTTCTGGAGTCAGGGCCCCGGGAGGGAGAAGCGTGGGCAGAGGGTGAGGAGAAAGACAAAATGGACTAGGCGGAGAGGCAGGAGGGAGCCACCATGTGCTGGCAGTGCATAGCTTGCGCTGGCTGAGGGAGGAGTCGGGTGAAGGCAGGGTGGCAGGTGGTCACCCGAGTGAGACGGGGCCTCAGTTCTTCAGTGGGGAGTAACAGCTTACAGGCGAACTAAGTGTGCTACAGCCCGGCTGTCCCGTCCTCCTGTGACCCCATCACCTCTGCTTGGCAGCGGGGGAGGAGTCAGGCTTCCTCAGCTTCGCCAAGGGAGACCTCATCATCCTGGACCATGACACTGGGGAGCAGGTCATGAATGCGGGCTGGGCCAGCGGCATCAATGAGAGAACCAAGCAGCGCGGGGACTTCCCCATGGACTGTGTGTATGTCATGCCCACAGTCACCATGCCACCGCGGGAGATTGTGGTGCGTACGCGTTCCCAGGCCTCCTCGTCCTCTTTCTCTACCTGTAAGGTGGAGTGAGGGACTGGAGTGAGATGACTGATGTGCAGATTCTGGGACTCTAGGGAACACAGACTCAAGATTAAGGCAGCTACCAAGCTTGTCTCAGGTGCGCGGACGCCTAGAGGTTACATTAGGGGAAGGACTGCTGGGGCGGGGGAGGGGGGAGGCTAGGATGGGAGGAATGTGGCCTGGGGAGGGGAACAGCATCCTTCACTGTCTGGAAGGGCAGCCCTGGGCCTTCTGGAGACCCTGTAAGCACAGCTCTGAGGCAGGCTCTGTGTGAGGGGCGTGGCAGTGATTTCAGAGATCCTAGGGAATAAATAGGCTCCCAGGGTCAGGATAGGATGCCAGGCTCCACCCTGAGGGCAGTCTGCAAGGCTCTGGGCCTCACCATACTGATCCCAGTGGGTCCAGGTAGGGAGCTGATCTGACCATCTGCTGTTTGGCCTCTAGGCCCTGGTCACTATGACCCCCGACCAGAGGCAGGACGTTATCCGGCTCATGCAGCTGCGCACAGCGGAGCCTGAGGTGCGCACCAAGCCTTACACACTGGAGGAGTTCTCCTACGACTACTTCAGGTGACAGGGGAGAGCGCTGGGGCAGTGAGCCGCAGTCTGTTTCATGGCTGGGTGCTGGGTGGCTTTGTAGGGCCTAGTTAGGGAGCACTGGGGAGGGTGCTGTTAGGTATACCTCCCTAAGTTGTCTCAGCTTGCCTGCTTTCATGTGAAAGTTGAAGACCGTGCCTACCCCAGGCAGGGCCTGGGCACTTAGGACTAACTCCTCTGCCTGCCTCACCATCTCACAGTGCTGGTGGGAATCCAGGCAGCTGCCATGTCACACGCTCAGTGTGGCAGGGAGAGGGGCAGAGCAGAGGCACCCTGGTGGAGGTGGCATGTCCACGTCCAGCAAGGCAGTGGGTCTTCTCTGACGTCACCTGCAGGCACAGGGCTGGGCAGGGCTGGGCATCTCATGAGCTGGGGGTCTCTCCCCCAGGGCTGCCTGCAGTTGGGCCAGGGCTGACTGTCCCTGTGCCGTGGCAGGCCCCCACCCAAGCACACGCTGAGTCGGGTCATGGTGTCCAAGGCCCGCGGCAAGGATCGGCTGTGGAGCCACACGCGGGAGCCACTCAAGCAGGCGCTGCTCAAGAAGCTGCTGGGCAGCGAGGAGCTCTCTCAGGAGGCTTGCATGGCCTTCATCGATATCCACACTGGTGACATGGGGGACCGGGGTTGGGGAGGTCTTCATATTCAGACACCTCTGTCTTTTGGAGGGGTCTGTCCGGTCAGGGTCCATGTGCCTAGTGGCTGCCTTGCCCACTATCTCCCCTGATCCTGTCATTTGTCTGACAGATCCTGTGTCCTGTGCTGGGCCAGGCATGGCAACACAGCTAAGACCAGCCTCAGCCCCTGGGCTCAGGCGGTGACTTACAGATTAAGATCAGTGCCAGCAAGGACCTGGAATTCACAAAGACCTGGGGGAGGCAGCAAGGGCCTCCTGGGAAGCAGCGGAGACCAGAGGCTGCAAAGTGTGTCACCAGGCAAAAGGTGGGGGGAGAGGACTCAAGGAGGGGGAACAGCATATATCAATGCCTTCAGGTGAAACACAGTCGGGTGGTTTCCAGGGCACATCACTGGCGAGGAGAGGTGTGCATACAGGATCCTCAAGTTCCCCTGGCAGAGGTGGCATGGTCAGACAAGGCCATGTGTCTGCTCTGCAGACTGGAGCTGTGAGGCTACAGCTTGAGAGGGTGGGTAGACTGAACCCATTTCCTAAGTGAGTAGCTTGAGACTTGGGGACCTCCCAGGGGTCCGTGAGGGAGTAGGACCTCTACCGCCACTGTTCAGGCCAGGACTCCCACTCATCATAAGCCTTTCCTTAACAAGCCCTCAGCTGTGCTGAAGTACATGGGGGACTACCCATCCAAGCGGACACGCTCTGTCAATGAGCTCACTGACCAGATCTTTGAGGGGGCCCTGAAAGCGGAGCCCCTCAAAGACGAGGCGTATGTGCAGATCCTCAAACAGCTGACCGACAACCACATCAGGTTAGCAGGCGAGGGATGCGGGTGGGCACCGTGTGCTCCCGAGGCAGGAGCCAGCTGTGCCTCCCAGGCCTTCCGCACACACCAGGGAGCCGGCCTTGGCTCCAAGGCCCAAGGATAGCCTGTCAGGAATGTGGAGGTGGCAACCCCTGCTCCACTGGCTGTTCCTCCTGCCATCCTGCCTGGCTCAGTCCTTGCTGCCCACTTGATGTCCATCCCCAGAGTGTCCCTTCCTAGCTCAGGGTGGAAACTCCTGGATGGGGCCCTTTGCCCTCAAGTGTCTCCTCCTCTTCTCCAGGGGCCAGGCTGAGGAAGGCGTGGGAAGGCAAGCCATGCTCATTTCGGAGCCAAAGAGAATCTGTTCCCTCCCCTGACACTGAACTCCCCACCTTACTGGGCCCTACAACCCTAGCTTTGTCACTCTGTACAGACCCACTGTGGCTTACCACAATGCCAAACCCTGGCACCCATGGGTCCACGGCCAGGATACATTATCAGTTTCTCTGCAGAACAGACTTGACCCCATCTTTCAAAAACCTAGAATACCTGTCACCTCCTCTTAGAAGCCCTCAAACCATCCCTTGTGTCAGGACCCCTGGGAGCCCTAGGCCCAGTGGTCGCTGACCCCACAGTCCACTGTGGCTTGTCTTTCAGGTACAGTGAAGAGCGGGGCTGGGAGCTGCTCTGGCTGTGCACGGGCCTCTTCCCGCCCAGCAACATCCTCCTGCCCCATGTGCAGCGGTTCCTGCAGTCCCGCAAGCACTGCCCACTTGCTGTGGACTGCCTGCAGCGACTCCAGAAAGCTCTGAGGTACAGTGGTTACTGGGGTGAGGTGGGCACCGCTGTGGGCTCATAGCCACAACACCCTGTGGGACAAGCCCCTGCTGGGGGTGAGTTCATGATGGGGCCCCTCCCTCAGGCATCTCAGCTGTCTGCAGGCAGAGTGGTGAGGTGCCCGCTCTGCACGGGTTGGGAAGTACTTAACTCATGCCTTCAAGTCAGCAAGGTTAGGGGGCATAAACACCTGAGTTGCTCTTAATATTCTGTGAAGCCCACCGTTCACCCCCTCCCCATGCAACTCTTGGTGTGGGCACAGTCATTTCAGGTTGTGCGGACTTGACACTAGCCAGGAGGTGGGGCGTGGGGATCAGATCCAGGGTTTGCCTGCCTCCAGGTCTCCACACCCACCCCCTCCTGACCCTGTCCTCACCTTCATCTTCAGAAATGGCTCCCGGAAGTACCCTCCTCACCTGGTAGAGGTGGAGGCCATTCAGCACAAAACCACCCAGATTTTCCACAAGGTCTACTTTCCTGATGACACCGACGAGGTGAGGGTCACTGGTTCTTCGTCCACAGACACACATCCAGTCTGGGCTTCCTGAGGCCTCCCGTGCAGCTGCACACTGGCAGCCTTGTCCTCCTGCCCCTTACAGGAGGCAGAGCCGTTGTAAGACCAGGAAGTTCCCCAATTCCGAGGGGGCCTGGCACCAGGCCAAGCCCCTGCCTCCTGGTGGTCCTCCATCGAAGGGCCTTTCCCTCTCCCCCTCCCTGCGAGGCAGCTCCACCTTGGAGAGGAGCACCTGTTTCCTTCCGAGTCGGGGTCTGCATGGGGGCCTCCTTTCATCCCTGCCCTTTTCTGGCCTCAGCTCACTTTTTATAGGCAGAACCTCTGACGCTTGGCCTCCTGCCACACCCCTCCTTCCCTCCAAACCTCCTGTTGGTGTTTCTCTCAAATCTACAGTCCAGCTGCCTCAGACCCCCACCCCACCCCGTCTTAGCAGACCATCTCATTCAGTTGAACTTGAGTCCACTACCTAAACTTGAGTGTGATAAAGACTCAGAATGCCACGATAAGATTCCGATCATAAGGACAGGAGATGTTGCTCCAGTTCTTGTCCCTGAATCTCTTTCCTCCATCTAAACCAGCAGACCCTAATATGCTCACCCTGCTCTGGCTCCTTTCTCCCCATCTCCCTGCTTCCCACCACCTGTCCTCACTGTGTGTCACTGGCCTCATGCTGTACAGCTACATCCGGGCTCCTGGGGGCCAAACTCAGGGAGTACGAGATTTGGGAAGACCCACACAGGAGTTGCTTTACCCTATTTCATGAATGCTGGGTCTGGCTCTGGACCCCCAGCGAAGACACCTCAAAGAGAGGGTGTCTTGCAGGGGAGGGTGTAAGGGAGGGACACACCTCAGGAGTAGCCACGCAGAAGCTAAGGGAGCTTCTCCTTGCCAGGCCTTTGAGGTGGAATCCAGCACCAAAGCCAAAGACTTCTGCCAGAACATCGCCAGCCGGCTGCTCCTCAAGTCCTCTGAGGGATTCAGCCTCTTCGTCAAAATCGCAGACAAGGTAAGTCAGCCTGACTGCTGTCAGCCCAGCTCATCTGGGACCATCTGAGCTTCCGGGCTGGGAGGATGACAGGCGGGCCTTGCATGAAACCCCACTGTGCTCCCTCCTGCTCATAACCTTTACGGGGCCCCTGATTATCCTCATAGAATTAGCATGTCCAAGGTTGCCCAGCAGGTGTCGCCATACCACATACATGCCACCATGGAAATGATGAAGGACCTGGAGGCAGCTTTCAACCCCTCTGCTGGGGAGCTTCCCTGCAGCAGCAGGCAGGAGCAGGTGCTCTCCTACCAAGCACCGGCTTTCCTCGGACGCCCACATCTGTCCCTACACCAGGGATGCAGAGGTGATGCTCCTGAGATCCTAGACCAGGGCAGCCCAGAGTCCACAACAGGATGTCTAAGGCAGGATCTAGCCTCACGCTGAGAGGACCGCTGACCTGACAGGAAGGGGCTTTTTGCCGGAAATGCTCAGCAGGCATGGGCAGGCTGGACCTGCTACAAGAAACCCCTTGTGGCCCAGAGTGGACTCTGCAGAGCAGGAGCCACCAGGAATGCTTTGGTAGGCAAGTCAGAAAGCTCGGAGCTACTTGAACTCAAACAAGTGTACCACAACAACCATGCCTGCAGGTCATCAGTGTCCCCGAGAATGACTTCTTCTTCGATTTTGTTCGGCACCTGACGGACTGGATAAAGAAAGCACGTCCCATCAAGGATGGTAATGAGGCTCGGGCCTGGGGTCATCTCTGGTCCAGAGTGGGGCAGGAATTGGCTCAGGGCCATGGTGCAAGACCTACCTGGATGGGACTCAAACGGGGGCATCCTCTGTGCTACAGGAATTGTGCCATCACTCACCTACCAAGTGTTCTTCATGAAGAAACTGTGGACCACGACAGTGCCAGGGAAGGACCCTATGGCTGACTCCATCTTCCACTATTACCAGGTGAGCCTCCAGGAAGCGGCCCGCTGTCCTTGGTCTCTTACAGCGTGACGTTTCTTCCTCTGAGCTCCAAATCCCCTACCTGGCCAGGGCTCTCCCTCAGTGCCCAGCTGCCCACTGATTGCTCTGTCTCTGGCAGGAGTTGCCCAAGTACCTCCGAGGCTACCATAAGTGTACGCGAGAGGAGGTACTGCAGCTAGGGGCGCTGATCTACAGGGTCAAGTTTGAAGAGGACAAGTCTTACTTTCCCAGTATTCCCAAGCTGCTACGGGAGCTGGTTCCCCAAGACCTCATCCGGCAGATCTCACCTGATGACTGGAAACGGGTGAGCAGGTCTTGGGCACTGCAGGGTCAAAGTGACAGAGGCTGGCTAGCGGTGCAGGGAAGTCCCTCATATGGCTCTAATGTAGTAAAACCTCCCTCCCTCCACCTGATTCTCCAGTCCTCCATGCGAAGGACTCATGTGGACACTTGGCAGTGATTTTTCCCTGTCCTGGTTACCATGGTGACCGAATTTTACTTGCTATCCATTGACCTTTCCACCTGTGACAGGAAGGGAGCTCAGAAAACCATTAGCTGGGATGAGGAAAGAGCCTCTCCCCTGCTCTTAGTCTGTGCCTGGCCCTGATAGAGCAATGGGCAAAAGTGGCAAAGGGAGAGGACTTTGCGTGGTATGCTGACACACTTCTTCCTGCAGTCTATTGTCGCCTACTTCAACAAGCATGCAGGGAAGTCCAAAGAGGAGGCCAAGCTGGCCTTCCTGAAGGTCATCTTCAAGTGGCCCACCTTTGGCTCTGCCTTCTTTGAAGTAAAGGTAAACTGGGTGGGGTGGGAAGGGGTCCTCGGGTGGAAGGTGAGTTGACACAGACACTGCCCAGGGCTCAGGGAAGATGATGATAGCCTTGGATGCCAACCATGGTAAGAGGAGGAGGGAAGAAGGCTGAGTCTTGGCTAAGGATCAGCCCTGGAGATGCATGCATCAACGGCTCAGTGAGGCAGGGAGGGCAGACACGTGCACATGCCAGAGGAATGGGAGGTGGTTTGTGATGTGTCCGTGAAGAACCCTCACAAAAGTGGGAGAGCCCATGAGGTCCAGCCTGGACTAAGCAGAAGGACTGTAAGGCATCCTGGAGGAGGTGACAAATGATCTTTCCCTAGGGGCCCTAGCAGAGACAGCCCCTGAAAGGCAGGTGCGTGAGCAACAGCCTAGTGGCATGATAGCTGAGGTCTGGGTGGATGGATGTGTGTTGGAGTAAATGGGAAAGCAGATGGATTGTGATTGACTCAGGGCTCTGACGGGCAGTGTGTCCTTAGCTCAGCCCTGTTTCCCTGCCCTGCAGATGGTAGATAAGATGGTCCAAAGGCTCCAGGGGACTATGGGCAGGTCTGGCACTTCAGAGGTTTCATCTCTGGCTTTGGTCCACCCCCCCTCATCCTCACTGCCCTGGCTTGGGGCCTGGAAGTTCAATGAGGTGGGGACCCTGAACTGACCACTGAGCAGAGGTTATGCTGAGGGATCCTTCTAAGGGAGCACAGACCCAAGGGAAGGGATGTGGAACAGTCTCAAGTTCAGCCTGAAGGAGGTGACTGTTCGGGAGGCCTGGAAGCAGAAGGTGGTCGGGTCTCCACTGTGTGTGGTGTGCAGCCTTGGGGGGGTTTAAATGGGGACTATGAGGTAGCGAGAACACCAGTCTGTGTGCCTCTGCTCCACCCATTACCCTGCAACCAAACAGGCAGGAGGAGCGTGAAGAAGTGGGTTTAGAGGATGAAGGCAGGCCTTTGAGAAGGAAGCTTGGCTGTGTAAAGACGAGTTAGCTGGAAGCAGGCATAGGGTTCAAGGAGAGCTTTTTTTAATGATGGGAGCCTCATGGGCTGAGAGAAAGGAAACAGAGACTCCAGGCAAAGTAGGAGAGAAGACATGGAGCTGCAGTTGGGGACCCAGGAAAGGTGTGTGGTAGCACTGAGGGTCCTGCAGAGGGGGCAGCCTGAGCCTGAGCCAGCAGTATCTCTCCACTCCTAGTACCAGAGGCAGCAGACGGCTTCATTTCACTCCCCAAAAGCTTCTGCTCCGCCCCATTCATCTGACAGTTTCCCATTTCTCTTTGCCAGCAAACCACAGAGCCAAACTTCCCAGAGATCCTCCTAATTGCCATCAACAAGTATGGGGTCAGCCTCATTGATCCCAGAACCAAGGTAAGCAGGGACAAGAAGGCGGGTGGGGACTTCTTGGCTGAACAACTAACCAAGCCCCATAAGCCCACTTACTGCGACCATCCCCACCCTTAGCTGCCTCCTCTCACATCTTGAAATGGACCTGTTTGCTGGGAACTCCCTGACCTCTCACGAAATCAACACAATTGCTCTCCCAGAGTTACTAACAAACTTCTTGCTCCCAATCCCATGAATGCCTTTCAGTACCTGATTTTCAGCACCAGTGGCAGCACTCCCTCCTCCCAAATGTTCTCTGCCCTTACTGGTCAGGCTAACAGCCTGTGCTGGATAACTGCAGGTCACTGCTACTCGTTGAGCTGTGCTGAGCAGCAGGGCCAGGAAGAACAGGCCTGGCAGATACCCGGTTGAAGAGCACCAATGGCTGCCATCTTCTGCTTGGCCTCACAGGCCACACATTCCTAGTTTCATCTCCGTAATCATTCCTTCTCAGACACCTCAGTGTTGGGGTTCTTCTCCACCCATCCCTAAGTCCCTGTCCTGTTTCCTCTAACTTTGCTTGGACACCTCACCCAGTCCTGCAGTGTCAATTCCTTCAGGCTCTCAAATGCCAGTTCCAGACCCCAACAAACTGCTGGACTGCCCGTGGTGTCTCCCCACCTGCTCCCAACCAGCACCTGCAGGGGGAGGGCAGCTGGTTCCCACTGCAGCTCCATGCAGAGCAGGCTGCCTCTTGTTACTACTCTTCTTCTCAACTGAGGCCTCCAATCCTGGAAGTTCTCAGGGCTACAGCTGGGGGTCACAAGGCCAGTGACTCCACACTGTACACCTGCTCGCCCCTTCTGCTCCCCAGGACATCTTGACCACTCATCCCTTCACCAAGATCTCCAACTGGAGCAGTGGCAATACCTACTTCCACATCACCATTGGGAACCTGGTGCGCGGGAGCAAACTGCTCTGTGAGACGTCACTGGTGAGCGCTTCCTTCTGAGTAGCAGGTGGTTCTGCCTTGCATACAGCTTCAGCTGGAACATAGGAGTGTGCAGGTTGGCCTGGGGGCAGATCAGGTCTGTGTGAGGTGCAGCTTTGGATGGGGACACGGGCTTCTTCTGGGGCTGAGAAACAGGTCACTCAATCAGCAGCCGTTAAGGCTCCTCAGTGTGAGCATTGTGCCTGTGGCTGTAGCCGTCTCTTCCAAGTCCAACCAAACTAGCACTGAGCCTTAATGGGCTATACTCAAACTTCCAAGTTTAGTGCAACTGGTGCCCTTGGAAGTTTGTTCTGATGAGAGACAAGGATTTGAGGGACCCATAAGCTAGTGTCCTGAATTGGACAGTGTTGGCCACTTCTGGGGAGCTGATTGTGACCATGAGAGGCCAGCTTGTTCCCCTCTGTGTTCTACTTACCTTTCTTGCTTCCAGGGCTACAAGATGGATGACCTCCTGACTTCATACATCAGCCAGATGCTCACAGCCATGAGTAAACAGCGGGGCTCAAGGAGCAGCAAGTGAACAGTGGGGAGGAGCTGCTGGCTCCTGGGGAGCAGCCCTCAGGACAACTCTGCAGCTGAGGAAGAGCTCTGCCACGCAGAGAGGGGGCAGGGCCTGGTGGCCACCACCACCACCACCAGCTGCAGAGAGGCCGCCCCTCTCCCAGCCCTGCAGTACCTGGGTCAGGTGGAGTCCAGCTTGCTGTGTGGACTTCCCACTTATGATACGAGTCTGTGCTCCACGGATGCTTCTTTTTGTCAGACCAGACCCACCATGCGACCCCTTTGAATTCTATGCAGTGTTGGGACCATGAACCGAGAGGATGGCCCCACTCTCAATGCTAGGAACCAACCATCCAAACAGGGGCTGAACAGCAACTCCGAGGTCCCAGGATGGGGTTAATCTCTCCGAGTCCAGCATTCTGGGCAGGGCAGAGGGAAGCAGTCTACTCTCATACATTGTAAGCTGACTGCTGGGCCCTCCCTGAGTCTCTGAGCATCTCGGGGCATAAAGCATGTGCCTCACCCTTGGGCGCTTCCATGTCTTTTCTGGTGGAGGGAGAAAACGGGGTCCTGGGTTAGGGCAGTGCCCTATAACTGCTGCTTCCTTGGTCTGCCCTTCCAGACCAACCTTAAGGTCTGAGTTTGGGGTTATGGGTGATTGAACCAAAGTTATACTTGAAACTTTCTTTAAGGGCCCATTTGGGAGCAGGGCAGGTTAGGGGCAAATGTCTGTTAGTCACCAGCTGACAGGTAGGGACTGAAGAGTGCTTAGACTGGGATCTGTGAGGGTTGGGAACAGGAAATCAGCTTCAGGGCCTTACCTGGGGCCAATGGAGCCAGAGTGGCCCTTGTATTCTTCCAGAAACTTCTTGGCTCATCAAGACATGTCCAAGACTACCACCATCTTGGGTTAAGTCCTTGTAAGTGTTGCTCTGTGACCAGGATGGGAAAACCAAGGTCTGGGGTAGGGGCTTCAGGCAGGGCAGCTGTGACATGGCAGGGCGGGGGCTCCTCCTGGATTCTAGCTGCCTTGAGCACCTGGAGAAATGACAGAGGAGAACCCTCTGGAGTGGAGGGAGTGTTTGTGATCTGTGCTGAATGTCTCCATGATATTTCTTGAGTGGAGCCAGTGCTTGCCTTTACACAAATGCCTGTGTCATTCACACCTTTTTGCCCAACCACCTTAAGGGAGGTGTTCTCCCCATCTTCCCAGCTGCCAGTGTAGGTGAGGGAAGGAGGGACGATGTTCAAGTGAAGCCTTGGACCGGACAACCCCACTTTCTGGAATGATAATGTGACACTCTTGAGACCACCTTCTCTGCCAGTGCTTACATGGCTCCATGTTCAGCCCAGGCGAAGTTGGTGCAAGTAGCAAGGTGGCCTGCCTCTTTACCATCTTCCCACAGATGTGCGTGGGGTCACACAGTGGAACTCCACTCACTGCTTTGAGCCTTGTGTTTGTTTCCCTGTGGACCACAGGCTGTTGGGTGAGACGGGGATTGTGCCCAACCATCACACTGGGGAGTCAGCAAACCATGTGGTATTAGGGAGCATTCCCCTGAACATCAGAGCAGAGACTATGTGAGTAGAATGAGATCTCTGTCCCTGACTCATGCCCATGACACTTCATATCCTTGTACTTAGGAGGGCATTACTACTTACCTGTTTCCTTGTCTTTTCTGCCTGAGTGGTCACAGATAGCAGGGGACAACAGAAGGATTAAAATCTGAAAAAACCCCGTAGTACCCAGATAGCAGCCAGCTTCAGCTACAAGACCATATGGAACCATTTCCCCTTCTGATTGCTTTGAAATGCATTCATAACATATGTTGGATTATGTGATTTCTCTAAGGGCTTCAGCGGCTCTTCTGTCTGCCTTTCTTGACCACTCCACAGTGTCACTATCCTTGGACACAGAGCTAGAGGATGAGGATGCTAATTAAATTTTCCATAAAGTTAACCTGTAAGAGAAAGAGGCATGTGCAATATAAAAGTATTCTTGGAAGCTTATTTATTATAGGATCCCTGGGACATCATAGTGAGGGGCGTCAATCTAGTTCAGTGAGTTCTATTTGGTGACTCCTGCAGGCTGGTAATCTGGTGGTCTGACATTCCCCTTGGGAGACACTGCTGGTATGATGTCCCTTGGTGGGCGATATTGGTTTAACAGTCTCTTAGGGATACTGGTTTGATGTCCTTAGCAAACTTTGGCAAAATGATATTCTCCTTTCCTTTTTTGACAATCCCTGTTTGAATGCTGTTCTCCAAGCCAGAAGCATTGTCAGTTTAGACTTCAAGACATACTATAGGACAGTTGTAACCATAACAGCCTGGTTCTGGCACTAAAGCAGACCTGAAGATCAAATCAACAAAATAGATATCCCAGAAATGAACCCACACACTTGCAACCAGCTAAATTTTTGACAAGGAAACTGAAATCAGTTCAGTGAGAAAGGACAGTCTGTTTAAGTATAAAAGTATGAAATAAACCCCTACCTTACATCTTACACAAAAGGCAACCCTAAGTGGATCAAGAATCTAAGTCTACAACCTGATACCATCAAGTTACTGGAAGAAACAGTCAGGAACACTCTGCAAGACCTAGGAATAAGAAAACTAATTGGATAAGATCCTAGACTAGTAATTAAAGTAAAAATAAATGAGATCACATGAAGCTAAAGTTCTACATGGCAAAGGAAAAGGTCAACAAAGAGGCAGCTAATGGGCCCAGCGTGACAGCATAATGGTTAAGGTCCTCATCTTGAACGCACTGGGATTCCATATGGGCACCAGTTCTAATCCCAGCAGTTCCACTTCCCAGCCAGCTCCCTGCTTGTGGCCTGGGAAAGCAGTCAAGGATGGCCCAAAGCCTTCGAACCCTGCACCCACATGTGAGACCCGGAAAGTCGTTCCTGGCTCCTGGGCTCGGATCGGCGCAGCACCGGCCATTGCAGCCCTTGGGGAGACAATCATTGAACGGAAGATCTTCCTCTCTGTCTCTCCTCCTCGTATATCTGCCTTTCCAATAAAATAAATAAATCTTTTTTTAAAAAAAGAGGCAGCTAAAAGAATGGAGAAAACTATTTAAACTATGTAACTAACTGATTAATATTTGGAATCTGTATGGAGTTCAAGAAACTCAATAACAAAACAGGCCAGTGAAGAAATGGACAAAGGACATGAAAAGGCATTTTTCAAAAGCAGAAATTAACTGGCCAATAGACATTTGAAAAATCAGGTTCACTAGCCATCAGAGAAAAACAAATAAAAGCCACAATAAGGTTTCCCTTCACCATAGTTAAGAAGGCTGTAATACAGAAAACAATAAATGCTGGCAAGGAGGCGGAGGGAAAGGGTATCCCAATTCACTGTTGGTGGGAATGTTAACTTGCACAATGATTATGGAAGACAGAATGGAGATTCCTTAGATATCTAAAAACAGATCTATAAAATGACCTAGCCATCCCACTCCTGTAATCCAGCCAAGCAAAATGTATAACAGCTCAATTAACAATAGCTAAGATATTCAATCAACCTAGATTCCTATGAACTGAGCAATGAATAAAGATAATGTGGCCTATATACACTATGGAATACTACTCAGCCATCAAAAAGAAGAAATCTTGTCTTTTACAACTGAACAAATCCTTCTGGAAACCAATACTCTTAGTGAAATAATTCGGTCACCAAAAGACAAATACCAACAGTTTTCCTTGAGCTGCGGTAAATAATACACAGAGTACATAAACAATCTATTCTATGTGAGTGAGATTGACATTCTGGGATTGACCATTGTTTACAGTCTTTGTCCATACTCCTGAGGAATAGTGGGTTTTTTCCCCTGCGTGTTGGTATTTTTACCTAATAGAGTGTTAAGCCAGTGATTGTGAAGTGAAAATATGCTGTTGTAGAACCTGGGGGGGTACAAAAGGGGGAGGGTACAAAAGGAGGGGTGGGTAGGGAATGTGGGTAGGAGGGGGGGAATGGTGGGAAGTATCATTATGCTTCTAAATCTGTATGATGAAATATGTAAAATTTATTCACTTTACATATGAAACAGAATAATGTCCCCCTTTGGGGGAGTCTTGGAGGTTTGAGGGTCTCCTCTTTGGGGACTGCTGTGAGATGAAGGTTCCTGAGTCTAGATGGCTGGAAGTTGCACTGAGTCTAAGGGTTTTCCCTGACTCTTTCTCTGTCATAGTTACTGTTTTCTGAATGTGTATGAGGATTCAGATTTCTCAAGTGTCACTTCTGAAATTTTTGTAGACTATGGTGATTTCACAACCATTTCTTAAATACAGTCTCATTCTTCCACGCTTCAACTCCTAAGATCTTGTGCAAACCAACAGATAATTCTCTAGTTTTGCCTGGGGCAAAAAAGTCCATTGTGCTTAGGCTAAGGTTTATCAAGGAAGTTCTCAAAAGGTAAAGTTTGGGGTTGGCATTTTAGAGACATGATTTTAGCCACTGCCTGCAATTTTAGCAACCCATATTTGAGTGCTGGTTCAAATCCTGGGTGCTCCATACCAGCTCTCTGCTAATGCACTAGATCACTGCCCAGGAACTTGGGCCCTGCCACCAATGTGGGAGATCTATATGGATTTCTAGGCCTGCTTCAGCCTGGCCCAGCAATGGGTATTGTAGCCATCTGGGGAGTGGGCCAGTAAATCAAAGCTATCTCTTTCTGACACTTCAAATAAAAATGATATTTTTAAAGCAAAAAGTAGGGAATAACAATTGCTGTAAGGTTATATAGTTTATAATACTTGCCTCTAAATCATCCTACATAGAAAAATGAACATTTCCTCTCACTAGTGTGTGAGTTGCTTGAGAACAAGGACTTAAATTTGCTTATCATTATATTTTCACTACCTAGATAAGTATATCTCACGTCATAGATGCTTTTAAATACGAGCGTACCTCAGAAAGTTAATGGAAATTAGAATTGATCATGCTTATTTTGAAGGTCTTTCAAAAAGTCTATTGTAAATGTGTAAAGAAATGCATACATTCATAAATCATTGCACCAAACTAGTATTTTAATTACATTTTCCTTTAACTTTTGAAGTACTTTCATATTTTCAGTACAGTGATTTACTGAAGGAAGAACTGGTAACAGAGAGCTAGAGAATTCAGACCTACCATCTTGCTCAAGATGAAACTTTAAAAGCAGACAGAATACAAAGAAAATACTGAATAAGTGTTAAAAAAATATATAAACAATAAAACAAACAATTGGAATTGTGGGATTAAAATAAAGAATGTGAGGATGCAGAGTCCAGACCCAACTGTTGCTGCCTCTAACAAACTCATTTTAGATATAGATGCAAGTAGATTAAAAGTAAAAACTCAAACAAAAATGTAAGAAAATTCAGCTATTTAAGACAAATTACATCATAACCTAGTAGGTCTATTCCAGGGATGTAAAGCCAATTTAACATCTGAAAATCGATGCAATTCATCAAAAATATAAATATTAAGCTAAAAAGCAAAGTCCTTATTTCAGTAGATAGAGAAAAAGTATTTGACAAAGTCCATCAACAGCTAATCTTGGCAAATTAGGAGTAGGATTATTTTTTTCAATTTGATAAGGCTATCTACAGAAAATCTCTTGTAACATTACATAAAACGCTTTCCTCATTAGATGAGTAAGAAAGCAAGGATATCTATTCTCACCACTTTAATTTAATGTACTTGTAATTCTAGCCTAATTTACCTAACTACATGATGGTGGACATTTGGAAATCACTGTATATCCATACAATATGTTTTAGTCTGTTCTCTGTGGCTAACAAAGTGTTTGAGGCCAGGTATTTTTTAGGAAAAAAAAGTTTATTTAGCTCAGTTTGGAAGGCTGAAAACTCAATTTCAAACAGCTCCATCTTTGATGTCTGGTGGACAGTATCAATATGGTGGGAATAGGTGCAGATCACAGTAAGAACTCCAGAAAGAGTTGGAAGTCATAGTTGCTATTTTTCCAACACTCACTCTTACAAGAACTGGGATCCCAAGAGAGCCATATTAATTCCTTCTGAGGGCAGTACCCACAATGACCTAACCACCTTCTGCTGGGTCACACCCCTTAAATGTTCACTACCTTCCAAAGCTACCACAATGAGAACCAACCTCCCTACACATCTAATAGTACCAAAATCAAACATCACTTAGTCATAAAAATTTCTGATGCAAACATGGAATAATCTCAAAATAACTGTCTAGTGAAAGAAGCCAGATTAAAACTAGCATTCACTGTTGAATCTAAGTACATAAAGTTCCAGGGATTACAAACTAATCTACAAAAGAGAAGCAGGTCAGTGATGCTGAGGGATATGTAGTCTTCACATGGCAATGAATCTATTCATCTGTTCATTTTCTTGGTTGTAGTAATGGCTTCACAACCTAACTCAAGACTTATTGCTACACTTCAGTTATCTGTAGTTTACTGCATATTAATTATTCCTCAATAGTTATTTTAATCAAATAATTCATTAAAATATTTATTGAATTTCAAATGTATGCTAGGCATTATTTTTGATGTTGACAATATAAGAATGAACAACATAATGTCTTTCTTCTCGGTGCTTACTGTCTTAGGCCCCTGACCTAGAGGAAGCTCCTGGCTCCTGGCTTCAGCCTTGCCTAGTCTAGCTGTTGTAGCCTTCTTGGGATAGGAACTAGGAGAGGAAAGACCTCTCTTTCTCCTTTTTTCCTGTAACTCTTTCAAATACATACATACATATACATACTCCTTAAGAAAAAGGCATTATAGACCAATGCTAAAATTCTGGTTTTTAACTGCAAGTGAACTTGCAAGCATTAGAAATCATTAGAAATCATTAGGCACAAGGAGTGAGTCGTGATATGCTTTGACTTAGCATCCAAGTCAGGTTAGGAAAACTTTCTGCTAAGGGCCACTTGTATATTTATAAAAATCATTTGCAGGAGATAATAAAATAACAACTTACAATTAGTTTGCTGTAAGTTTATAGTTTATATTGAGTTACTAGTCCTGCCTGCAAATTGCCATGATAGGGTTAGATGAAATTACTTTATTCATCTTCTATGGCCCATGGACAGATGTTTCCCAGGCCCATGGACAGATGTTTCCCACCCGTTTTAAGTAAATCACTTTGACTGCTACGCTGAACAGTCATGACTGGAGGGGTGGAGTGAAGAGATGATACCTCGGTCCAAGCGGTAGCAGGGGTTACGGTGAGAAGCAGCTGAATGTGCACACGATGTAAACAAAGGTGTGCAAGATAGGACTCAGGATGAGTGTAAGATTTTTGTTCAGAAGAACAACTAAAATTGTCACTGACTGAAAAAAGATAAGGCAAGTTTGCAGAGTCAAAGATCAGGAATTCAGATGCCTTGGCATGACATATTTGAGATTTCAATTAGACATCAAAGTAGAACTCAAGAGGATGTGAATCTAGAGACTGTAAAAATGCACTGAACATAGGAAAAATAGTGAAGTTCAATTTGTTAGTTACTGTGTTTCAAGTAACAGCAAAAAATCCGAATGCTAAGAACTAGGGTGTATTGTTTGCTTACGTCCTTCTTAAAGGGGGCATTAAATGATGAGTATTAGCCAAGAGAAAGTAAGTAGAGGAGTGAGTGTTTGACTCAGTAGTTAAGATGCTGCTTAGGACTCCTGTATTCCACATTGGGGTGCTGTGTTTAAGTTCAAATTCTACTCTGAATTTCAGTTTCCTGGTAACAAGCACTTTGGGACTCAGCAATGTATGGCTCAAGTAGCTGGAGTCCTAACAACTAGTGGAAGGCCCACACTGAGTTCTGGCTCCTAGATTTAACCTTATTCAATCCTCCAAATCACTTCCTCTTTTTAATATTTTTATTTGTTTTTACTGGAAAGTCAGATTTATAGAGAGAAGGAGATACAGACAGAAAGAGCTTTCATCCACTGGTTCACTTCCCAAGTGGCTACAATGGCTGAAACTAAGCTGATCTGAAGCCAGGAGCCAGGAGCTTCCTCTGGGTCTCCCAGGTGGGTGCAGGGTCTCAAGGTTGGGCTATACTCCACTGCTTTCCCAGGCCACAAGCAGGGAGCTATAAGGGAAGTAGAGCAGCTGGGACATGAACTGGCACCCATATGGGATGTGGCACATTCAAGGTGCAGATTTAGCCTGTAGGCTATTATAACACTGGACTGCCCAATCCCTTTTTTAAAAGGCAGATTACAGAGGGAGGTAAAGTTTGAGAAAGGGAGGCAGCGAGGCAGGAAAGCAAGGAGGGAGGGAGAGAGAATAAGAATCTTCCACCTGTTCATTCAAATGCCCAGTGGCTGTATGGCTCAGACTGGGCCAAACTGAAGTCAGGAGTACAGGACTCCAAACTTGGTCTCCTACATAGGTGGCAAGGGTCCATGTTCCTGGTCCATCTTCTGATGCTTTACTAGGTGTATCTGCAGGGAGTTGGATCAGAAGCAGAGCAGGCAAGATTCAAACAAGTACTCCAAAATTTGATTCCATCACCATGCGCAGTGGCTGTGTCACATCAGCTCCCAGCCCTGGTTCTTGTGGGCATCTGGGGAATGAATCACTGGATGGCAGCTATCTATATTTCAAATATTTTTCAAAAGATTCATTTGTTTTTATCAGAAAGGCAGATCAGATTTATGGAGAAAAGGAGAGACATAGAGAAAGATCTTCTATCTGCTGGTTCCTTCCCAAATAGCCTCAATGGTTGAAGCTGAGCTGATCTGAAGCCAGCAACTAGGAGCTTCTTCCAGGTCTTCCACATGCGTGCAGGGTCTTAAGGCTTTGGGTCATCCTTGACTGCTTTTCCAGTCAGAAGCTGGAAGCTGGATGGGAAGTGGAGCAGTTGGGTCATTAACCAGCACCCATATGGGATCCCAGTGCTTGCAAGATGAGAACTTTAGTCATTGAACCATCTTGTTCGCCCCAAAGAATTTTTTAGAGAGTAAGAAAAGGATTGTCTTTGTGGAAAATAAGCCCACCTGAGTTCACCTACCCAGCAAAGGATGGTCTCAGCAGCACAAAGGTTGCATATTCCAACACCCTAGATAAACCATCAAAAGACAGGTAGAAAATCAACAAAGAAACAGAGCTAATATCCAGATGAACCAAATGGACTTACCCGACATCTATGGAACATTTCATCCCACAGGTACAGAATACACATTCTTCACATCAGTTGATGGAACTTTTTCTAGGACAAACCCATACGTCAGACCATAACTCAAATCTCAATAAGTAAAAAAATACCTGAAATTATACCAGTTATCTTTTCTGACCACAATGCGATGAAGCAGCACATTATCAACATAAGAAATTAGAGAAACTAACCAAATATGAGGAGACTGAACCACACACTCATGAATGAATAGAGGATCACAAAACAAATAAAAAGGAAAATTAAAAATTCCTATAAATGAAGATGACAACATATCAAACTTTATGAAATGCAACAGAAGCAATGTTAAGAGAAAATTTTTATAGCAATTAGTACCTACATCAAGAAATTGGAAAGGCATAAAACTAATGATCCCACAATAGATCCCAAGGATCTAGAAAAACAAGAACAAGCCAAACACAAAATTGGCAAGAGGAAAGATTAAAAATCAGAGAAGAAACAAAATTCAAAAGATCAGTGAAATAAAGAGCTGACTTTTAAAGAAAAAAAAAGTTGATACATCATTGACCCAAAAAGGGTAAGGATAAGACCCAAATCAATAAAACCAGACATCAAAAGGTATTGTAACAATGATTACCATAAAAATAAACAGAATCATCAGAAACCATTACAAATAGCTATATGTCAGCAAGTGGGAAAACCTGGAAGAAATGGATAGATTTCTTGACACCTGCACTCTACCAAAATTGAGTCATTGAAGATACAGAAAACCTAAACAGAGCAATAATCAAGAGGGAGACTGAATCAGTAACAAAGACCCGCTTGGACAAAGAAAAACCCAGGACTAGGGGAGTTTTAAAGAAGTTCAGACTTCTAGAGAAGAGCTAACTCTAATTTAACTCAAGCTATTCAAAAGAATCCTAAGGGTGGGAATCCTCACAAACTCCTTCTACAAAGCCAGCATCGCTTGAATTTCCCAACCAGAAAAAGAATAATTAAATAGATCCATAGACCAATATATCTGATAAATATAGATGTTACAAGCCTCAATAAAATACTAGCTAATTGAATCCATCAGCATACCACAAAGCTCATTTACCCGAACTGAGTGGCTTATCCCTTGCTCACAGGCGTGATTCAGTGTGTTCAAATCAATCAGTGTGATACAGAATATTAAAAAATTGAATAAAAAATCAGTAATATAACAATAGATGCTGAGGGAGTATCTGTTAAAATACAATATCCTTTCATGATACAAAAAAGAGTGTTAAACAATTTGTGAATAGAAGGAACATTCTTCAATACAATCAAGGCAATATGTGACAAATCTACAGCTAGCATCATACTGAATTGGAAAAAGTTGGAAGTATTTACAGTAATACCTAGAACCAGAAAAGGCTGCTCACTCTCACCACTGTTATTCAACATATTTCTGGAAGTTTTACTATAGTACCACAAAACAAAAATGAAAAACCTCAGAGAACTTAGTAAGGTATGAAACAAAAACAAACAATAAAGTGATAGAACTGAATTAAAATGAAGAAAAAAAAGATTAACTCACAAGGTATACACAGAAGAAAAGCTAGCTTGGCAGGGTGCAATGAGTTATACTGCCACCTGCAACACTGGCATTCCATGCTGAAGTACCCACTTGAGTGATGGTTGCTGAACTTCGGTTGCAGCTCCCTGCTAATGTTCCTGGGAAAGCCGCGGCAGATGATTCAAGTTCTCAGGCTCTACCATCCAGTTCCAGGCTTCATCGTGGCCACCTGTGGAGTGAACCAGTAGAGGAAAGATTTCTTTCTGCTTCTTCCTCTTTCTGTCACTCAAATAAATACAAATGTTGCTTTAAAAAGTTGAATGACATGGAGGATAGTGATATCCATATTTAACAAAATAACTGAAGAGAATTATAAGGACAACAGGGAAATTGCAATAAAAAATTCAAAAAAAAGATTTAATACATGACAGCATTAAAAAGAACAAAAAAGTTAGAAATAAACTTAGCCAAAAGTATAAAACCTTACACATGAAAAACTAGAAAATACTCCTGAAAGAAATTAAAGATCTTATAAATAAAATGGAAGCACATCCCATATCAATAGATTTGAACACTCAATATTGTGAAGATATCAAAATGATCTATAGATGCACTACAGTTACCCTATCTTGGTAAATTTATCTCAGTAAATTATGTCCTAAATTTGTACAGAATATCAAGGAATTTAATAGCCAAAATCATCTTGAAAAAGAACAAAGTTGGAGGATTTACAAATTTCTTGTTGCCAAAATTTACTGCAAAATCAGAATAATCAAAATAGTATGATGTTAGCTTTATAAACAGAAATACAGAGCAATGGAACAGGATATTAGAAATAAAATCTCATTTACATTGAATTTATAAACAAGGATATCAAAACCATTTAAAGCAGAAAAGGACAATCTTTTCAAGAAATGGGGCTGAGAAAATTGCTTATACACATTCACAGGAATGAAGTCTTAGTCTTATACCACATATAAATACAAGTTCCAAATAGGGGTAGCACTGTGGCACAAAGGCCTAGACTACCACTTGAGAATCTCACACTGCATATCAGAGCACCTGGTTCAAGACCTTGCTAAGACATCTTGTATTTCCAATCTAGCTTCTTGATAACGCACATCTTGGGAGGCAGTGGACAATAGCCCAAACACTCAGATCCTGCCAAGTGAGAAACTCCAATGGATTTCCTAGTTTCTGGCTTCAGCATGGACTAGCACTGGCTGTCGTAGGCATCGGAAGATGGACCAGCAGATGGAATCACTGTCATTCTGCATTTCAAATAAATAAATTAATCCTTAAAAAAATCAAAGACCTAAATTAAAGAAAATTATAAAATTCTAAGAAGAATACCCATTGACAAGTACCAGAGCCAAATGGGATGTGGGACAGACTGGACTAGTCTGCTACACATACTGGCAAACCAGGGTAGGGGGCGGGCTTGGTGGGGGTTATTGTGGGTCGCCCCGACTAGGCTGCAGCTCCCACTGGTTGATGTAAGGGCCGAACCAGACTGGACTGCAACACCCACTGGTTCCAGTGCAACTCGGGACTGAAAACAGAACCAACCTAGCAATTGCAACCACCAGCTGATCGGGGTGATGGACTGTGCCGGGCCCTGTGCTTGCTAGAACATACAAGAAACTAGTCTGGGAATACCTCAAAGTTTCTTTGGAGATCTCCCCAATCGAACTGCTGGACTCAGAACTCTAACCAAGAAAAGACAGAAGACAGAACAGGACAATCATTCATCTCAGCTATATGTTGACAGCGAAATATGGGGCAAATGGAGACTTTATGATGGACCATATCAATCAGTGGACGACCTCACTGAGCAAAACTGGCAGCGATTCATAACTGGAGAACTATTAACACCACTCGAGCACATATCTCAGAGCATGCCCCACATCTGGGCCTTGGGGTGGGCGGGAAGCCAGGTGGGGCTTCTCCCTCAAT
The DNA here is from genome assembly GCF_030435755.1 of Ochotona princeps. Classification (NCBI taxonomy): domain Eukaryota; kingdom Metazoa; phylum Chordata; class Mammalia; order Lagomorpha; family Ochotonidae; genus Ochotona; species Ochotona princeps. Next base: position 56,087,030 of record NC_080835.1, read on the forward strand.
ATCCCCCTTTACCTCAGATACATGATGGAAACAATATGGACATAATAGCATTACCCACTTCCCTACCCCCCTGAACCTTTTTTTTTCTTTTCTTTTTTTTCTTCTTTTTCCTTTAACTGTAACTATGTAAAGATTGTCAACAACAATACAAAATAGATTAAGAAAAAATTCTAAGAAGAAAACAGGTTAAAATGTTCATGACCCAGCATGTGGCAGTGATTTAATAAAATATGACACATTTAAATGCAGAGGACAACAAAAGTGGACAAAAATGGACTCCATCAAATTAACAACTTATATTCAAAACACACTACCAATCAAGCAAAAGGGCAAACACAGGTTAGAAGGAAATATTTGTAAACCACTAATATGAAAAGGGACTAATATTCAGAAGATACTTATAAAACTGAATAAAACAAGTCACCAGATTCTCCAGAGAAAAGATAAAAATTGACAAGATACTTACGAAGAAATGCTCAATGTCACTAATAACTAGGGGAATGCAAATCAAAACTACAAGGAGATACCACTTCAAATCTGTTAAGAAAATAAGTACTGGCAAAGATGTGGAGAAACTGGAACCTCTGTGAGTTACTGGTAGGAATGTAAAACAGCAAAGCCATGGTGAAAACTGTATGGGCTTTCTTTAAAATTTTTAAATTACTATAGTTAAAAATTTCATTTCTCAGTTAATGCCCCAAAGATGTAAAATACTAGGGTATACAAAGAGGTATTTGCACACCCATGTTTAAGGCAGCACTATTCATGATAGCAAAAGACAAGTGACCCAAGTGTCCAGTGATGAGAAAATGGATTAAAAATAGAGTACATAAACACATACGTTATTATCAGCAAGCAAATTCTGATTCATACTATAACATAAATGAACTCAGAAGATATTATGCTAAAGAAGCCAGTTGCAAAAGAGCAGTATTTACTAATATTAAACACTGAAGAGCAGTCAAAGTAACAGAATGATGGTTTCTAGGGCTCAAGAGGGAAATGAAGAGTTCTTTAATGGGAACCTTAACAACATCTCAGTTCTACTGAGGTATAGTCGAAAGTAAAACTGTTTGAGTTGTCCAGTTTGGACTTTTTTCATATACCACGCATTGGGAAATCACCAGCATCAAGCAGTTGGCACATCCATCATACCACACACTCTGTGTGTTTGGGCGGTGTGTGAACACTTAAGATCACCATCTTTGCAAATTTCAATTATAGTTTACCTTCAGTCAGAATCCTGTGCAGGTTTTAAAAACAAATTCGCTCATAGAGCTAAAACTCTGTACCCTTCAGCCAGCAGCTTTCCAATTTCCTCCTGTCTAGACTTGGGTGATTGTAGTCTTCACTTCTAAGTATTGAGTATTGCAGATTTTACAAGTAATGAGATTATACAATATACATCTCTTTATGTCTAGCTCGGTTAATACAATCTCCTCTAGAATAAATTAATCATGTTCTGCTTAATTCCTTGAAAAGTTAAATGCTTTCCTTGGTAAATATAACATCCTCTTCTTAGTGTCAATCACATGGACAGGCTAGAGCTTCTGCCTGTATTGGACTAATGGCATAGTTAAAAATATTTCATTTTTATTTAATTCCACTAATTTCTTTCACTAGTTAAATCTCAGGTCTTCTTTGGAATCCTCCAGATTAACAGGGATCCAGACATGTGCTGTGGGTCCTGTTTTCTTTCAGAGCCAAGGACCATTGAGAGGCATGGCACTGTGTCCACTAGGGAAACAGCAAACCACAAGGTGTTAGGAAGCATTCCACTTCATAGAAAGTTTGTGTGTGGAATGAAATCTTTGCCCCTGACTTCTGACCTTGCCCTTGATACCTCATTTCCTGACACGTAACGGCATCACTACTGTACCCATCCTAAGTGGTCACAGCAGGCACTTAAAACACCACCATTTAAGATTCCCAAGAGGTTGTCTTTATTGATATACTGATGTAGTCTAGTCACTCTTTCAGCAGGAGACACCATGGAAGTGTTAGGATCATACATATCTTGTAATACCCACAGAGCAACCTGTTCCAGATCCAAGACTACATGGAACTATATTTCTCTTGTCTATCCTTTTAAAATGCTTTTTTACAGAAAAGTCAGAGGTTCTCCTGAAAGCCTCAATGGCCCTTCTGTATGCTTTTCTTGATCATCTTCTACTTGGAAACTGAAAGAGGAGGAAGGGGAAGAGACGTGACTAATTTGTCTTTGAAAATATCCCTTAGGGGGAGGATAGGTTAACAGGGTGGGATACAGTATTACAGAGTATTCATTAGAAGATTTCTGTCATGAGAGCCTCTGCAGGTTACAATGTACCCTGGAGGGTGGTACTACAGGTGATCTCCCAAGTGGATGCCTGGGTGAGTTCAGAGACCTGGCTGGGCATCAATGACTTAACATCGGGCTTGGCAGGCACTGGTGGAGTGAAAGTACTTTTGACAGGCATCAGTTTCTTCCTGGGTGTTAACGGACAATGATAAATGTCTGGATGTTGATGTGTGTCCTTGGTTAAAGCTGGGTAGAGGCTGACGGAGCCTCAGGGCCTCAGCAAAGAGGCTCTGCCGATCAGTGCGAAGCTCCTCAGACTTCAACTTCTCTCTCTGCACGGTTCACGCTGTCTGTGGGACAAAAAGCAAACACAAAGTCCTTAAACATCACTATCGGCCAATCGTGCCTGAAATCCAAGTCACCTTTTCATTCACCATGATAGGTTCTCTACTTCAAGCTCGCCCCTCTATGCTCAGTTTTTGTTCAAACGTTATTAAGACCTATCAATTAAGCCTGGGGCTGGGGCTATTTTACCATGCAAATCCTCAAAAGGCAAATTCTGGTATTTCTTTAAGTTTATATATTTCACAACTATTTGTTGGTTACAAATAAATTTCAACAGAAAACAGAATGAGAAGACTTTCTAAGGACAGACTGTCTTGCTTGTCATTGTAAACAACCCTCAGAAAGCGTTTGTTACACATTAAGTGAATAAATGATTTTCGTCTCCAAAAGCCCATAATGGCCAGAACTGTGCCACTCCGAACCTGGAGCAAGGAGCGCAATGCAGGTGTCCTACCTGGGTGGTTGGTATCTAGTTACTATTCAACATCTGCTTTCTCCCACTATGCACATTTGCTGTGGTAGAATAGGCAGTGATATTAGATCTCTATCTCAGATACTCCAATATGATACACAAGCATTTCAACCAATGCTTTCAGTTCTAGGCCAAATATTTCCCTTACACTTTCCACCATTATTTGGAGTGCATTCCTTTCATTATAAAAAACAAGTTTGGAGAGGCAAGATGGAGGTATAGGGTGCAGACAGGTTTAAACTGGTGGAGAATCATTAGCCAGGGTGAAGCAAAGAGAGCACATTCCAGGAAATAGGAGGGGACAGGCCAATGGCAGAGGGGTACCTGGAGACCTGTGGACACAGGGAAGCAGCAGAGATAATAGAGCAGTGTTGCAATGACCAGATAACCCAATAGCCATCAGTGAACAGTGATCCAAGTTCCACCAGCATTCAGAGTTCCATCGGCAGCCAGGTGGGAAGAGGAGTTCTTGGGAGCTCAGGAGATGAACACAGGCAAAGAATTCGCTGTGCTGTTGATTTGGTTGATCCAACCACAAGCAGAGATAGAGCAATAGACCCCAAGTGGGTGGTATAAAAACAGGGTAGATTTCACAGCCCAGACCCTCACCAATGCCACATCAGGTACCATTTTGTGTAGTGAGGCAAAGACTGCAGGACTGGAAGGACAACAATGGGCTGCACATGCACTAAGCTGGGAGTGAACTCACACACGGAAAACAATACCGACATGGCATCCTACCGGTTCTACCCAAAATAGGTCTGAATGTCCCTCAGACCTAACAGCCAGGAGGTTTTGACAAGATCAGTACCACCTATAATCCAGTTATTTAGCACAGTTGTTGTCTCCCTAATCCTAGGCACTGCTTGAACTGGAAGGAGAAAGGTTGTACAGGCAATGGTGGGCCCCAGCATGGGATCACAGAAGGTGGAGTGGTGAGTCAGAAGCTGGGGCAATGGAGGGAGACCACGGTGGAAACCTAGCACAAGAACCCAGGCCTGAAACTCACTGGAGGGAGTGGCACAACTGACTACAAATGAAGAATCAGGTACCAAAATCAATCAGTAAAACTGACCTGTAGACCTGTGAGTGATACTGCTTAGAAACCAGCCCTAAGAAGAGGAATCTGCTAACCAGAAATGCGATGACCAAAAACAAAATGAAGAGACAGAAGCACAATGAATATTACTGAAGACTCCACCACAAAGGAGCAAAAGTCTGCCAATTTCAGTTAACCAAGGAATACTTCAAGAAAATGGGGGATAAAGAATTTTAAAAACTTGTTATAAAGCTTCTTATCAACAATAAAGAACACATATAGCAGTTCAAGGAATTTAAGGAATATGTCACATAGGAAATAGCAACACTGAAAGAAAAATCAAGCCAAATTATTAGACATTAAGGACACAATGGAGCAAATTAAAAAATCAGTGGAAAGCTCAGTAATAGTCCGAACGTAGCAGAAGAAAGAATCTCAGAATTGGAAGATATTTTTTGCCACAATGGTGAAACAAAAAGCTGGAAGGGAGCTGGGTCAAGCTTAAAAATGTATTTAAGAATTGAGACACTATTAAAAGGCCAAATATAAGAGTTATGGGAGTTCCAGAAAGTGCAGAAGGAGACTCTAGGCTTAAAGCTGTATTCAATGAAATAATAAACAACAATAAATTTTCCCTAACATGGAGAAAAAAATTGGGAAATAACATACAGGAGACATATAAAACTCCCAAAAGAGTTAACCAAACGCAATGCTCACAACACATGTTAATGAAGCTTTCTTCAGCTGAAGAAAGATCTTTAAATGTGCACAAGACAAAAATAAATTGACATATAGAGGCCCTAAACAACTCACAGCTGACCTCTCAGAGGAAACTCCACTAGCCAGAAAAGAATGAATGACATATTCCAGATACTAACAGGAAAAAAATTGTCAGCCCAAAATAATGTACCCAGCAAAACTTTCCTTTGTCTTTGAAAATGAAATAAAATTCTTCCACAGCAAAGAAAAGCTCAAATAATACACCTCTTCCAGACCAGCTCTACAAATAATACTTTAAGATGTTTTCAGGACAAAAAGAAAAATACCTACCAAAACCAAAGGTAAATGTGGAGAACATCCCAATAAAATGACAACAGAAGACTAAATCAAACAATGAGAAAATCAATACTAAAATGACAGTTCCAGATTACACCTATCCATATTACTCTTGAATGTAAATGGGTTAAATGCATCAATCAAATGTCATATTAGCAGACTGGATCAAAAAACAAAATCCGTCTATCTGCTGCCTAGAGGACACATATCTCACCAGCAAAAATAAGTGGAAACTGAAACTGGAAGGATGGAAAAAGATATCCCAGGCTAACGGAAAGAGAAAAAGAGCTGGCGTAGCATTCTTATGTCAGATAATACAGAATTTGACATGAAAAACATTAAAAGAGATGAGGGACACCACATAATGATCAAACGATCCCTCCAGCAAGAAGAGATCTCCATAATAAATGTATATGCACCAAATGCCAGGGCACCTAGACAAATATTAATAGATTTAAGGGAAGAAATAGACTCCAATACAATAATAGTGAGGAACCTCAATACGCCATTAACATCAACGGACAGATAGTCAAGACAGAAACTCAACAAGGAAACAACAGAGCTCACCCAGGCACTAGAGCAAATGGACTTAACTGATATCTACAAAACCTTTCATCCTACAGAGAATATACTTTTTTTTTCCATTGGCACATGAAACTTTCTCCAGGATTGAACATGTTATAGACCATAAAACAGACCTCAGCAAATTAAAAAAAAAAATCAAAATTATACCATGCATCTTTTCAGACCATGATGGAGTGAAACTGGAGACCAATAAGTCAAAATACTCTAGAGTCATGCAAATACATGGAGAATGAATAGTATGATACTAAACATGCAATGAGAGAGGAAATCAAAGGGGAAATAAAAAAAAATTCTTGAAATGAATGAAGGCATCAACACAATATTTCGAAACTTATGGGACACGACCAAGGCAGTGTTAAGAGTAAAGTTTCTTTCCATCAATGCTTATGTTAGAAATTAGAAAACCACCAAGTAAATGAGCTAACCTTACCGCTGAAGGAGCTAGAAAAACAACAGCAAAGTAATCCCAAGATTAACAGGAAAAAATAACCAGAATAAGTGAGGAAATAAACCAAATAGAAACCAAAAGTACAAAACATAAGGCCAATGATTTAAAGAGCTGATTCTTTGAGAAAATTAACAAGACAGATTTTCCACTAGCCCAAGTAATCAAGAAAAGGGGGAAGAAGTATGAATAAATAGCATCAGAGACGAAAAAGAAAACATAACCACAGATACCTCAGAATACATAGAATTACCAGGAACTATTACAAGCAACTATATGCCAACAAATCAGAAGACCTGGAAGAAATGGACAGATTTTTGGACACGTAAAATGTACCAAAATTGAATTATGAGGCAATTAATAATCTAAATAGACCTATAACAAGGACTGAGATTAAATCAGTAATTAAATCCCTCCCAACAAAAAAAATCAAAAGCCCTGAACCAGGTGTTCACTGCAGAATTCTACCAAATGTTCAAGAACAACTTATTCCAATTCTCACAAGCTATTCCAAATAACAGAAAGGGAGGCAATCATTTTTAACTCTTTCTATGAAGCCAATGTCACCTTAACACCAAAGCCAGATAAAGACACAACAGAAAAGGAGAAACACAGTCTGACACCACTGATGAACACAGACACAAAAATCCTCAACAAAATATTAGCCAACAGAATCCAATAGTACATCAGGCAAATCATTCACCCAGACCAGGTGGGATTCATCCCTGGTGTGCAGGGATGATTTAACATTTGCATTTCAAAAAATGTAATTCACCATGTCAACAAACTGAAAAATTCAAACTACATGATCATCTCAATAGATGCAAAGAAAACATTTGATAAAATCCAACACCATTTCATGCTAAATACTCCAAGCAAGACAGGCATGCCAGGAACATTCTACTATATAATCAAAGCAATTTATGAAAAATCCAATTCCAGCATTATACTAAATGGGGAAAAACTGGAAGCTTTTCCACTAAGATCTGGAACTAGACAAGGACGACCACTTTCACCACTGCTATTCAATACAGTACTGGAAGTTCTTGCCAGCACTATTCAATAATAATAATAATAATAATAAAGAATCCAAATTGGAAATGAGGAATTAAAGCAATCTGTTTGCAGATGACATGATTTTTTGCAAAGCAAAGCCAAAAGACTCAGTCAAGAGACTACTCAAATGCGTAAGAGAATTAGGCAGAGTTGCAGGATGCAAAAATAATGAACACATATCAATGGCACTAGTATACACAAAGTGCATTCCCCTTTAAAATAGTGGGGGGAAATCTTAAATATGTTGGAATTAATTTAACCAAAGATGTGGAAGACCTCTATGATAAAAATTATAAAACATTTAAAAAAAGAAAAAGAAGACAATGCAAGATGGAGAAACTCACCATGTTCCTGGATTGTCAGGATCAAAATCATCAAAATGTCCATATTACCAAAATTAATATATAGATTCAACATGATCCCAACCCAAATCCTAACAACATTCTCAGAATAGAAAAGAAGATACTAAAGTTCATCTGGATAGCTAAAGTTATCCTGAAGAGTAAAACTCAAGCTGGAGGAATCATAATTTCAGACTTCAAGACAAAGTACAGAGCAGTGGTCATCAAAACAGTCTAGTACTGGTACAGAAGCAGAGAAGATCAATGGAACAGAATAGAAACACCAAAAGGGAATTCACACATGTATAGCCAACTAATCTTTGAGAAGAAAACTGAAAACAATCCAGGGAAAAAGTCTGGTCTATTAAACAAATGCTGTTGGGACAACTGGGTCGCAGCTTGTAGAATTAAGAAGCAAGACCTCCCACCTGTCACATTATACAAATATCAGCTCTCAATGGATCTAGGACCTAAAGCTGCACCAAAAATCATTAAACTATTAGAGGAAAACAAAGGAAGCACTCTACAAGATACAGGAATAGGGAAAGACTTCTTGCGAAAGACACCAAAAACACAGGTAGTCAAAGCCGAAATAAACAAATGGGATTATATCAAAGTATAAAGCTTCCATACGGCAAAGGAAACAATTAACAAAGTGAAGAAGCAACTAACAGAATGGGAGAAAATCTTTGCACACTACACAATCGATAAGGGAATAATATCCAAGATTTACAAAGAGCTTCAGAGACCCAGTGATAGCAAAACAAACAACCCTGTGAAGAAATGGGCAAAGGAAATGAACAGACATTTTTCAAAAGAACAAATTCAAGTGACTAATAGACATACGGAAACATGCTCAGGCTCCCTAGCTCTCAGAGATACAATTCAAAACCACATTGAGGAAACACCTAACTCCAGTCAGACTGGTCTACATTCAGCAGTCCATTACCACCACCTGCTGGTGTGGATGTGAGAAGAAAGATGGGAGTGTAAGCTAGTACAACCACTGTGGAATTCAGTATGGAGAGTGATAAGAGAACTGAAAATTGACCTGTCTTACGACCCAGCCATCCCACTTCTGGGAATATATCCAAAGGAAATGAAATCTGCATATGAGAAAGGTATTCATAAGCCTATATTTACAGTAGCACAGTCTACAATAGCAAAGACATGGAAACAACCCAGATTCCCACCCAAAGCAGAATGTATAAAGAAACTGTGGGACAATTACTCCACAGAACCACTAAAAAGAGCCACTAAAAAGAATGAAATTCTACCATTCACAACCAAATGGTTCTGATTAGATACCATTATGTTCAGCGAAATGTCAATCCAAAAAAGACAAATATCATATATTTTGATACAAGGCAAACCTCTTCATAAAATACAAAATCAATAGCCATTTCAATACTGTTTTTGCTACATCTCATGGGTTTTGATATTTTTTATTTTATTTTCATATCTTCAAATGTTTTTCTCTTGTTAAATTCTTCCCTGACTCATAGCTCATACAGTAATGTCATTTTCTGCAAGGTTTTTGACATCACTTCTTCAGTGACACACTGGTCATTCAGCTCATCCCAGACATGACATGCAGATACCACCCTGACTCCTGGAAGCACATGAGTAGGGATGGAGAGACAGCAGCAGGCCATACTTTAAATTACCTGTTTGAGTTCTGGCTTTTTCAAGCAATTTTTCTTCTTTCATATCTCTTTGCCTGCAAAGAAGTAGACCATTTATGAATTCACAAACTTCTTCTACAAAAGGCAATAATTCAAAGAAGCCAGAAAAGAAGCACTACCCAGTCAGGTTTTCACTTGAGGAGAGGACCTTTGCTTCTCCCGTTTAAGTCACAAGCCAGAAAATGATGGAGCCTCAACACTCATGCTTTCCACTGACATTCTTTTCCTAGGACGCTCCTTCCCTCTCCTACCTTGAAACTTGAAACCCCACAGTATTTGTTCTGTAAGGATTCTCAAATGTCATCTTCTTAGACAGGTAAAAGGACTATGGTTTGGAAAGTGGCAATGACTTTCTTAGGGTCTCTCAGCAAGTAAGGGGCAAAACAGGGACCAAACCCCTGGTTTCTATACTTGCTCTTTGTATAGTACCTTCGTGTAACCAGTTCATAATAGAAGGATGGAGCCACATGTCTGGGACAAACTTTAGGTCCTGCCGTTTTCACATTAACAGATCACAGTGAACCCATAGAAACAGATTTGACTAAATTTTTATGAAAGTCTTCTCCTAAAAATACAATTTTGTGTTGGAAAGTTAAAAGGGTATAAGGATTTATAGGCAGCATGAGAAGGAGAGGTTTCGATCATAAACCCCACCTTCCAGTGTGGGATTATGGGAGGAGCACTACTGTTCTTCTCAGCATTCCATAAGAGCCCATTTGCTACTCTGATTTTGGGGGAAAAACACTTAAAATTACAAATATCTACTTACCAGATAAAATAAATTATGGTACCAATGGAAGTTGCAGAAATAATATCCATGAAAAGCCATATGAACATATAGTACCTTGGTGTCTGCAAAACATAAAAGAAACCACAGTTAAAGAACTTCAAAGTTGGAAAGGGATTTTAGATCACATGACCTCCTCTGCCAGAGCTAGAGGACAGGAAGAGAGGACAGATCACACAGAAGTTCACTCTGGACCCAAAGCTCAAATCACGGATTTCTGGACTTCGGGTACTCCTATGTTCTCCTTGTATCACCTTCCAAACTGGACTGTGCAAATATCCTAGTTCCTGGATCTCACAAAGACATAAGGAATCAGAATCCGCATTTTTAATATGTTCCCCAGGTGATGCTGAAGCAATTAGTCTGTGAACCAGCATTTGGGAACAACTGTTAAATCATTATGCTTCAAATAATGATTTGTCTCAAACCCTTAGCTCAAGTCATTCATTTTCTAGAACTCCACCTTGGAGATCTGCTCATATTAGTTGTATAATTTCCTGGTTTGATCCTCCACTTCTACCTCAACTGCTCCCCTTCCAATTTCAACTGTTGTTACCGATGAAGCAGGCATTTTCTGTTCTTTTCATGCAACCATATCCAAGTTATTTCCTTGAATTAAATAGCAGTAATAACACAAATCATCACAACAATGATAACAGGTGACAATTACTAGGCACACACCCAGAACTAAGCACGTGTTCTAAGTACTTTAGTATTTTCACATTTAATTTTCAAAGCTGTCCTAGGGATGTACAATTGAAGCTCTGCATCAGTTTCTAGTAAAGCAAGACCCTGGATCCTCTCTGAAAAACAAAGTGACTTGCTTGTTGATTACTATTGTATACCCACCAGCTGCTCTAAATATTCACAATGAATCAATTTCCTGTTCCCCAAATTAGGTCAACTGTATTTGCTATTGTAATTATGCAACATAATCAAGTATTGGTTAAATCTAAACATCTGAGTAAAAAAAATTCCATTTTCTAGATACCAAGTCAAAAGTTTCTATAATCTCAATGAAGACAGAAGACATTATTTAAAAAACTACAGTAGAATTAAATGTGAGGGAGACATTATTTGAGATTAGGGTAGGAGGACTATGAAATTAAAGGTAGCCCTCTCAAATTCTCTCCAATTATTTTAAGATACTAATCTTCCTTAAATTAACAAAAATTAGAATCCATACCTAAATTATTTGGATATTTAAATAGGAAAGAAAACACAGAGCTAAGTCATCTGATTCATCTTCAAAGAAAAATTTGCTCTTACCTAAAGGTGAACTTTTTTCTTTTAAAGATTTATTTTATTTTTATTGGAAAGTCAGATATACTGAGAGGAGGAGAGACAGAGGGGAAGATCTTCGGTCTGTTGTTTCACTCCTCAAGTGGCCACAACAGCCAGAGCTGCTCCGATCTGAAGCCAGAAGCCTGGACCTTCTACCGGGTCTCCCACATGGGTGCAGGGTCCCAAGGCCTTGGACTGTCCTTGACTGCTTTCCCAGGCCACAAACAGGGAGCTGGATGAGAAGTGGGGCCGCTGGGACATGAACCCATATGAGATTCTGGCATGTGGAAGGTGAGGACTTCAGCCACCAGACTACTGTGCCATGCCCAAAAGGTGAATTTTTAAAATGTGAAGTGAGGGGACAGGCGCAGCAGCCTAGTGGCTAAATCCTTGTCTTGCATGCACTGGGATCCCTTATGGGTGCCAGTTCGTGTCCCGACTGCTCCACTTCCCTCCAGCTCCCTGCTTGTGGTGTGTGAAAGCAGTGGAGGATGGCTCAAGGTCTTTGGACCCTGCACCTGTGTGGGAGACCCAGAGGAACCTCTGGCTCCCTGGATTTGGATCTGCATGGATTTGGCCAATGCAGCCATTTAGGGAGTAAACCAGGGAATGAAGATCTTTCTGTCTCTCCTTTTCTCTGTAAATCTGCCTTTCCAATAAAAAATAAATCTTTTAAAAAAAAAGTGAAGTGCATGCATGGTATACTGTTTATCAAAACCACCACACTTCCAACTGTTTACAGGCCCCTTTGCAGTGTGACTCAGCTGTTCCTCTCCATCAAAAGGTAAAGCTTGTTTCTCTCACCTTGAATTTGAACGTGATCATGTGATGCACTTAAGCCAATAGAACATCAACAAACATAAGGGATAAATCTGAAAAGTGTGCGTGTATGAAGTGTGTACCAACTAGCCTCTTGAATGGTGTGTAACTATGTCAAGCTCAAGTCATGCCAGCCGAGACTCTGGATGAACGACTGAAGCCATCCTAGACCATCGGTGCAGCCAAGCCAACCAGGCCAGAGGAACCACCTAGGCATCATATAGAACATGAGACATATTTGTTTAAGATATTAAGCTTTAGATGGTTTTCATTAAGTATTAAAATCTAAGTTGCAGAGTATAAATTTATTTCTTTTCTGATGCCTTATTTCTTTCTCCCTCATAACTTTTCCACTAACAGATCAATGCTCAGGTGAATTGTACTGGATAAAAACACTTCTACACTATTATTACTCATAACCTAAGAAAAACAAAATGAAACAGAGGCACAGGCAGGTTAACTAATACTTCCACATTCACACAGGTTACATGGTAAAACCAAGATCTAAGTTGCATAAACTCCAGATTGTGGACTGCGTGGAGAAGCCCACAAAATGAGGCATGACAGGCTAGGAATAATAATATTGAGGGCTGTAAAAAACCGCCTAGGTCATGCATGGAATTTTTTAATCCTTTCACATTTTTTGAAGTTTGAATTCCATTAAGTGCCATGAATTCAAAGATTAAAATAATAAATGCTTGAAGAAATAATAGCATCATTTAATTAAATGTGTACCTCCCAAAGGGACTTGAGACTTATCTGTAAGATAAAATTATGGAGTAATATGTTGCACCTCCAAATTATCCATTTTTCAAATGACTGAACTATGCACAAGCTTACTTTTGTTATCAACTTAGAAAAAATGTATACACATGAAGGGGAGTTGTATGGCAAAGGAAGATGAGCCTTAAAGGATGGATTCCTGAACTGAGGGACCTGGCATGTAAAGTTCCCCTCAGAATCAACTCCATCAAGCTGCCCAAGTCACCAGAAAAAGATGGTTACTTGATTCTATATTTTCAACAGAGGACCTTAATAGAGTATTTTTTCTGCAATCCTGATCTTTCTCAGCTCCTAACACTGGTCAGAATCAGAGGTCAGTGAGGGTGGAGATGTGAAATGGGAACCTGAGACCTCTTCCCACTCATGGTTCTGTCTAAAGGTTTAATGTGCAAAGAGGTTTAGAATTTGGGTGACTGTTATTGACCAGATATTTTAATACTAAAGTGAGGCTTTAAGATGAACTAGTGGTTAACAAGAGTGACTGGAAGAATTATGGGATTTGAATGGGGCTACAATAATCAACATGAATTCCTACATCATCAGACTTCATGGAGTTTCAGTTTACATACATGATAAGAGTAGCATAACAGTGGCTCATTTACAGAGTTAAAAACTGCATGTCAAGAACATTTTAAGGGTTCAGTCAATTAAAATAATACCCATGTCTCCCTCAAATCCACAGGAGTATCTGGGTGAAGGAATGGAGAGGGCCTCATTTCTAACTTTCAAAGAAATCCCTGCTCTCAAGCAGCTCCCCAGAGGACTATCAGGTTGAAAACACAAGAACGGGATAGGAGATGGAAACTGTTTCCATGCCAGGCTTGCAAGAACTCACTGGACAAGCAGCTCACCATGAAGAAGTGAGGAGAATCAAGCTGACTCAGGAGCGGGATGTCGTCTGTGGTCACCGAGTCAATCCTGGAGCACCAGGCCAATGAGAAGAGCCAAGGCTCATTGACCAAGTATAGGTTGATGTTGATATTAGCTGCTTTATAATCTCTGGAACAAAACAAAACCCACAGAGAGTTTAGACTTAGTCTTGTCCTCAATACTTGAAAATTAGGTTAGTCACCATTTTTGTGAAAAACTACTACCTAAGTCACCAGAAGCAGATAGTCCAATGACAACTTATGACACCAAGTGACAGAATGGGCTCATGCTGCCATAAAATAAAAAACGAACTTAATCTTTCTGCTCCTGTACCAATAGTGTGTGTTGGTAAACTACATATCCTAAGAAAAGTTAGGACAAAAAAAAATTTTTTTAAAAATTATCAAGAGGAAAAAAATAGAAGTTAGTCAGCCTTATTTTTAGCACTTGCAAATTTCCATGGTGTAAACATTCTTACCATAGACAATTTCAGGCTATTACTGGTAAAAATAAAAATTTAACAACTGGTTTTTGTAAGATTGTGTGAGTCAGCTCTGGCACACTACTTGTCTTTTCACACCTATACTCATTTTTGCTCCGTAACACCTGCTACTCCCATTATTTGCTCATCTCTTAGTGTTCTCTGCTCTACCTCAAGTAAGTTAAAGTAGATAATGTATCCTGTTCATCTCTGTGTATATCTAGCATAGAATCTGACTCCACAGATACTATTTGAAATAGTCCAGATGTCATTATTAGTGATTCAGTTTCTCAAGAAACAGATCATGTAAGTGCCTTCAATCTTTTTTAAAATAAAATACATAAACATGGTACAGCAGAGAGAAAACTGTTCTATAAAAGCCCAGGGATTTGAACCCCAACTCTACTATATACTGACTTAGCAAATATTTGTTCTCAATGTGAAAACTGTAAAATGACAACACTACCACCTTTGCAAGAAGTGCTGGCAATTAATTACCCAATATGTCAGAACTATCTCTTCAACAACTACAGATCATTTAAAGGTAAGTTTGAAAAACAGAAATCAGGTATAGTATTAAAATGTTACTTCTTAAAAAAACTCAAAAACCAATCACTGAACAGGAGTTCAGCAGAGCTAAGATACCAGTTGGACCATGTTTCATATTAGAGTATCTGGATTCCAGTCCCAGCTTTGCAGTTAAATCCATCTTCTCGCTAATTTATATCCCATGAGACAGCAAGTGATGGCTCCATTAGTTGGGATCTTGTAACCAGTGAAGAACTGAATTGAGACCCTGGATTCCAGCTTTGGCCTGACTTTTGTTTTGTTCTGTTGCTGTTTTTGCATCCTGGCAATTGCAAGTGTGTATGGAGTGAACTAGTGCATGGAAGCACCTTCTTTCTCCAAGAAATATCTCTTTTTAAAAATTTTTTAAAAATATCTCTTAAAAATTAAAGCTCTAGTGCTGGTATTGTGGCAATGTGGTTAAAGTTCCACTGGCAATACCAGTATCTCATATGGGCAGTGATTCGTGTCCCAGTTGTTTCACTTTCAATCCAGTGACTTGTTAATGGCCTCAGGACGCAGCAGCAAATGGGCAACTGTCATTCACACGGAAGACCTGGAGGAAGCTCCTGGCTTCAGCCTAAACAGTCCTGGTCATTGTGGTCACTTGGTGGGGGTGAGGGTGGGTAAACCAGCAAGATCTTTCTCTTTCTCTCTTCAATTTTGACTTTTCAAATAAATACTTTCTTAAAAATTACAAAGTCCTGATGAAAAAAAAATCCAAGATGACTTAAGTAAATGGCAGATACGTGTTTATAGACTGAAAATTCAACACAGTAAAACTGTCAGTTGCCCTGAAAATGATCTTTAAGTTTAACTCAACTCTTATAAAAATCCAAGATAGTTATTGTTTATTTGTTTTGGAAAAATTAGTCCAGTAAATTCTAACATTTAGATGGGAGTGAGCATTTAGCCTTGTGTTTGAGACATTGGTTAAGACTACAGTTAAGATTTCCATGTGTTATATTGGAATGCCATGATTCGATGCCTACTTCCAGTAACTGATTTCATCTTCCTGCGAATGTAAACCTTGAGAGGCACTGATCATGAACCAGGTAACAGGGATTCTACCACTGAAGTAAGAGACCTGGATTGGGCTCCTGGACCCTGGCTTCAGCAGTTTTGCGGGGGCATTTGGAGAGTGAGCCAACAGATGGGAGTTCTTTCACTATCATTCTTGTTCTCTTGTTCTCTTATTCTCTCTCTCTCTCTTTCTCTCTTTACATTTAGTTACATAATTTATATGGGAAGGCACAACTCCAGAATTACCACAAAAAAACTTGAAAAAGGTTAAAGGAAAAGGGAATTACCCTACTTGATTTTAAGGCTTACTATATAGCTATGATAATCAACAGAATGTGAAATTGGAGGAGGGATGATCACACTAATCAATGGAACAGAAACGGAAAACCCAGAAATGGGCTTGTCTGTAGGCTGGTTTATCCCATAGCTGCATCAGTGACCTATTAATGGGGTATTGCTCTTTCTTTGAGGACTTCCCACTTGCTGGAAAAATCAAGGATTCTGTTGATCCATCTACATATCTAGCCACTGCTTCTGCTGCTGAGGAAGCCTTAGCCAAGACTAAGGCCAAAGACAAGGTGGAGGAGTTGGATGAGGCTATAGGATTTGGTTCTTGCCAAAAAGTAATCAACTTGGCCAGCTTTATTTACAAACCAAGGATATAAAGGTTTGCTTCTTTTACAAACTGAAAATCTACCAATTGGCAAAGATGTAGAAACTTTGTAGAAACCAGTGTCTAAATGGGATGCTGCTGCCATTAGTAGCGGTTTTACTTACTACAGCACTGTGCCAGTCTCCAGATGTCCTTAAGTCGATAGATGATTAAACAAAACTCTGGTATTTTCAAACCATATATCGTTACTTAGCAACAAAGAGGAACAAACTACTGTTTAATTAAATACAATTTGCATGTATGCCAAAGAAATTGCACTAAGGGAAATGGGCTGCATACTGTTAAGACCATTTGTTTTTGAAATGACAAAATTATAGAAATGAAGAACAAATCAATCATTTCCAGTATTTACAGTTTGAGATAGAGGCAAGAGGGAAGAAACAGTGAATGTGATTATCAAAAGACAACACAAGGAATCTCTCTGGTGGTGGAAATTGTATGTGCTGTTAGGTTCATAAACATACATATGTAGCAAAATTGTACAGAACTATATACTTGCATATACATACACACAAATTTATGAGTAAACCTGGGAAAATCAACAACATTAGCAGATTAAATGTCTTAATTGAGATACTGTACTATTTTTTTTTTTTTTTTTAGAGATTTGTACTTGTATAAGAAAGATTTTATTTAGTACAAAATATTGTGGGGTTTTGTAGCTGTGGTCAATGTTAAAAACTCAGAAGTAATTTATTTTTCACATGAAATAATTGCATGCAAATTTAAATCTCAGATGCCTAATACCAATGAAATTAGCTGGAAAACTGCCAAACATTTTTTTCCATTTTCCTGTGCTGACAACAATTTTATTGCTCAGAGTTACTTGGAATTCTGAAGTTATCCGGGATTTCTATCCCAGTTGCCAAGGATTGGTTGAACATTTTTTCTTTTCTTTTTTTCCCTCAGGTTTAACTTTCTAACCTTATTTGCTTCATGTTTCCCTCTCTTGTTTAGATGTAATCAATAAGATGTAATAGACACTGTTGAAACCTCCTGTGTACTCATCTCTGGTTGCACTACCTTATATCTACTCCAGAGAAAATCATTTTACAACCTCACATTTTTACTTATTTTATGTGTATATTAATTGCTACTTACTACCTGCAGTATTGAAAAACCACAATTATAAATTTTTTTTTGAAAGCAGCACATCAATGTACTATAATTTTATAAGTGTAACTACTGGAGGTACACAGATTCTTTATATATGGTTCCTATATTGGTCTCTATCTTTTAAGATAAGAAGTTTAACTTTCCTGACTTATTTATTTTTATTTAAATGGCAGATTTACAGAGAGAAGGACAGATACATATTTAGAGAGTTCTTCCATCTGCTGGTTCATTCCCTAAATGGCCACTACTGCTGGACCTAAGCTGACCCAAGGCCAGGTGTCAGGAGCTTCCTCAGGGTCTCTCCTACTTGGGTGCAGGGGTCCAAGGACTTGAGCCATTCTCTGCTGCCTCCCCAAGCAGGGAGCTGGGTTGGGAAGTAGAGTAGCCAGGGCATGGACTGGTGCCTATCTGGAATGTCACCATTGATAGGTGGAGGATCAGCCTGTTGAGTCACTGAGCTAGCCCCCAGAAGTTTAACTTTTTAAAAATACTATTGACCTGGGTCCAGTGCCATGGCATAGCAGGCTAAGCCATCACTTGTGGTAACAGCATCCCATATGGGTGCTGGTTTGGGTCCTGGCTGCTCCACTTCCCAATCCAGTTCCCTGCAAATGGCCAGGAAAAACAGCAGAGAATGGCCAAGTCCTTAGGCCTCTGTACCCAAGTGGAAGACCCAGAAGAAGCCCCTGGTTTCCAGCTACAGACCAGTACACCTCTGGCCATTGCTTTATGTGGGGAGTGAACCAGTGGATAGACGATCTCTCTGTGTAATTTTCCCTTCAAATAAAAACAACCAAATCTCTTAAAAACCACTATTGCTTTTAAAACAAATATACTGTGGAGCTTATGACAAGTAGAAGTGTATGACAACGAAGGATAACAGATGTATACGGAATTACACTGTCCTAAAGCTTGAATACCCTTTATTTTGTATTGTAGAACAGTATTACATCAAGGCCAAACTATAATAAGTTAAGGATACTTTCCATAACCCTTTGAGAATAACACTAAAAATAATTTGAAGGCATTAAAATCCAGAGTTGGGCCAATAATTTCCTATTTTATAAAGGGATATATTTCAAATATAAAGATGCAAAGTAATGTCAAGATAAAGGACAAAATAGAAATATACTAGAATAGTAAGAAATATGCTATGTCAATAATATGAGAAAATATTCACATAGGAACTTTCAAAGATAAGAAATTTTTGTGAGATAATTTGCCAATACACAATTATCCTAAATCAAAACCTACCTAAAAGTTTCATAATCTAAGAAGCCAAGAAAACTAATCCAAAGTAATTAAAGGAGAAATACACAAATTAACACTCATATTTGAAGATACTAAACACTCCTTTCCTGGTAATTGACATGGGACACAAAGAACAATTCATTTCCAACTGGAGAAGTTGCTCCCAGAAGAAAGACAACATGAAGTTTAGACTACTCTCCCTTGTCAACAGGATAGCTATAGTTTTTGCAAATAATGAAAAAGAGAGGCTTTTTACATGTAATGCACATAAAAGAATATTCTTTTTAAAAGATTCATTATTATTTTTATTGGAAAGGCAGATACACACAGAGAAGGAGATACAGAAAGATCTTCCATCTGCTGGTTCACTCCCCAAGTGGCTACAATGGCTGGAGATGAGCCAATCCAAAGCCAGGAGTGAAGAGTTTCTTCCAGGTCTCCCACATGGATGCAGGGTCCCAAGGCTTTGAGCCATCCTCAACTGCTTTCCCAGGTTTCAAGCAGGGAGATGGAAGGGAAGTGGAACAGCCAGGACATGAAATGGCACCCATATGGGATCCTGGCAGTTGCAAGGTGAGGATTTAGCTACTAGGCTATTGTGATATGCCTCAAAAGGATATTCTTTACTATGTATTTTGCAAATAAACACAATGGATTTATGAAGCACAAGTCACTGGAGAATGACAAATAAGTTGGAAAACTCTCTGGAATAACTGGTGTTACTTCCTAACTCAAATGTGCAGTAACCTGATAAACTCATTTGGAAGCTTCATATATTACCCTAGACCTGCAGAATATGTGTCCAATAAAGGAAGACACCTGGAGACCTGGAACAATTTCTCTAGCCTTTCCATGTTTTGTCTGACAGTCTTAACTATCTTCTGTATCCCTGAAATTGATAAACAGTAAGTTCTATAATGTGTGTGAACCATCTGAAGCCTCACCCTTTGTGTTAGCTCAAAAGAAATGTTAGCTCAAAAAAAAAAATGGTATTTTGAAAAACACAATAAACCAACTTGAACTAAGTACTATTAATAGAATATTACATCCACCAACTGAATCAGCAGGGATCTAGAAAGAGAGTAGAGCAATCAGGCTTAAACTGGTGCCCATATGGGATGCTGGTTTTGAGGGAGCTAACTTACTATGCCACAATGCCCTACTGCCCCTGATCATCAAAATATATAAGAAGTTGGAAACACACTTCTACTAACCCATAAATCATACAGGAAATATTTTCAATATCTTAAATAGTCTATACTACACTATGTACAAATCCTTTGTGGAATAAAATTAAAACAACATTTACACTAGCAAACAAACACTAAAACCAGTTATCTAATTTTCTATCTAAAGAAGCTAATAAAAGAATGAAAATAAAAACATCAGAAATTAATGACATAGGAAAATAAAACTGCAATAGGAAAAGTTAACTAAAGTAAAAAATTAGCATTGTAAGGAAATAACAAAATTCATAAGCCTGTAGCATGATAATAAAAAGGAAAATAAAATTTCCATGATCAAAATGCATTATCCCTAGAGGTAGTAGCTGCACAAAATTTTCAATGCAGTAAATATCCATTGAATTGTTTACTTTAAAATGGTTAATTTTACATTAGAATTTTATTTTATTAAAAATATTAAAAATACTCAAAATAGGTCAGTTATGAATGAGAGGACTGAATCAGTAATGAAAAGTCTTCCATAAAAGAAAATCCTAAAATCTGATCTGACAGATTCATTCTGAGTTCTATCAAACACCTAGAGAAGTAATATCAATCCTTTTGAAATTCATCTAAAAAATTGAAGTGGAGAGAATTGGCTTTAAAAACATCATTCTTGGGCCCGGCGTCGTGGCCTAGTGGCTAAAGTCCTAGCCTTGAATGCCCCGGGATCCCATATGGGCGCCGGTTCTAATCCCGGCAGCTCCACTTCCCATCCAGCTCCCTGCTTGTGGCCTGGGAAAGCAGTTGAGGACGGCCCAATGCTTTGGGACCCTGCACCCATGTGGGAGACCCGGAAGAAGTTCCTGGTTCCCGGCTTCAGATCAGCGCAGCGGCTCACTTGGGGAGTGAATCATCGGATGGAAGATCTTCTTCTCTGTCTCTCCTCCTCTCTGTATATCTGACTTTGTAATAAAAATAAATCTTTAAAAAAAAAAACATCATTCTGACATTGAGACAAAGACACAAGAAAATAAAATGGCAGGTGAATATCCTTGATGAACATAAGTAACATCAACGAAATATTAAACTAAAATCAGTGGCACATTAAAAGGAGCATTCATTGGGCCCAGCACAATAGTGTAATGGTAAGGTCCTCGCCTTGAATGCATCGGGATCCCAAATGGGTGTCGGTTCTAATCATGGTGGTCCTGCTTCCCAGCCAGCTCCCTGCTTGTGGCCTGGGAAAGCAGTCGAGGATGGCCCAAAGCCTTGGGACCTTGCACCCACGTGGCAGACCCGGAAAGAAGTTCCTGGTTCCTGGCTTTGGATCAGCGCAGCACCTTCCACTGCGGTCACTGGGGAATGAATCAACGGATGGAAGATCTTCCTGTCTGTCTCTCCTCCTCTCTGTACATCTGCCTTCTGATAAAAATAAATAAATCTTTGAAAATTAAAGGATCATTCATTGGTCAGATGGAATTTATTCCTTGGCAGCTAGCGTGGTTCAATAAATCAATAAACATGACAACATGACATTAGCAGAATGAAGAACAAAAAATGTATGATCGAAACAGATGCAAACAAGTATTTAAAAAACTCCATCCTTCCATGATTAAAAAAAATCAAAAGCTCTCACAGATCATGTGTAGAAAGGACATTTCTCCCTCACCTAGGACTAGCAGTACAGGCACCAAGGATTATATCCCACCTGCCAAGGAGATCACTGGGAATTGGAGTCCCCTCGTAGGCTAAGAACTCTGAGGTCATCCACTCCCTTTCGGATCTTCCAGACCAGATCCTTCCTCACAGAATCTAATGTCATCAGAACAACAGCCAGGAGCCCTGAGCGCTCCTCAGAAACAGAAGAACAGTAAACTTCCTTTGGGACTCAGGGTGGGAGCTTTCTCTGGTCCTTACTTAGTCCCAACATTGGATCCCCACCCCCTCTTGCAATGACCATCAGGGTCGCTCTGGAGCCCCACGCTCCACAAATTATATTAGGTAGACAGAGGCCAATAAGGAAAGCCTAGGACAGACAGGAAAAAGTCAGCTTGGACTCACATACCTTACAAGGTAGGACACAAAGATTAATCACTCCTCACTAAGGTATTGAAGACTTCTCTGCACACCCCTCCTAAAACTGTTCTGCTCCTCAATTGTTAACATATGCCTTATTAGAGTTATAAGTTTGTTTGGAATTAAAATTCACCAAGTTCAGTAAAAAACATGCTTCAAAACTCTCAACTGCTAAACATAAAAATGAAAATAGACATAAGACAGCTGAATAGTACCCTATAACCATTTTAAAGTGTATAGCAGCTGGTTGTGCATAAACTAAAATTGAAATGTCAATAAAGAGTCACAGGATGTGGTTAAGAACTTGTATTTTCTAACATATTGGTCACTCAATACCATGTCAATTAACTCCATAGTGTTGTAAATTGTTGTTGATGTTATATTGTGGCTTTTCATTGGAGGGGATGATATCCTGCCAGCTCTACTTTCAGACCAGGGATGGTCTCCCAAGGAAACTGCTGAATTTATCTGGACAATAAGAGGCTGGACTCTCTGCATGGTACATGCTTGCAATGAAGGAATCATGACTGGATATGAACTATAATATTGCAACAATGTGAAGGAATCCAACATGGGGGAAGGGCATGAGAACGGGTTGGGGGAAAATCCAGAGCCTATGAAACTGTGTCATAAAACGCAATAAAAATAGAGCATTCCTCAAAACAACAAAGCCCATATACAATGAGCCCACAGCTAACATTATTCAATGATAAGCTGAAGGCATTTCCTTTAAGATTAGGAACACAAAAAGGATATTTTCTCTCACCCTGTTTTTTAAAGTGTTTTTTTAAGATATATTTATTTTTATTGGAAAGGCAGATATACAGAAGGGAGAGACAGAAAGATCTTCCATCTGCTGGTTCACTCCCCAAGTGGCTGCAATGGCCAGAGTTGAGCCCATCTAAAATCAGGAGCCAGGAGCTTCCTCGGGGTTTCTCACAGGGGTGCAGGGTCCCAAGGCTTTGGGTCATTATCTACTGCGTTCCCAGGGCAGAAGTAGGGAGCTGGATGGGAAGTGAAGCATCCAGGATAAGAAC
This sequence comes from Ochotona princeps, assembly GCF_030435755.1. Classification (NCBI taxonomy): domain Eukaryota; kingdom Metazoa; phylum Chordata; class Mammalia; order Lagomorpha; family Ochotonidae; genus Ochotona; species Ochotona princeps. The sequence goes on from NC_080835.1 coordinate 56,110,268, forward strand.
CAGCACCAATAAGGGATCCCGGCTCATGAAAGGCAAAGATTTAGCCCCTAGGCTATCACTCTGGACCATCACTTCTTTTTAGCATAGTACTGGAAGTCCTGGCCAGAGCAATAGGCAAAAGCAAACAAATAAGTAAATATATAAAACATCTAAATAGAAAAGGAAGAAGTGAGATGCTGTTTACAGATGACATTACCTTTTATACATAAAATCCTAAAAACTTCACCAAAAATCTAATTAAAGAAATAAAATCAGCAAAGCTTCAAGATACAAAATCCATGCATAAAGATCCACAGTATTTTTTTTCCAGTAATACGTATTTATTAATTTGAAAGTCAGAATTACAGAGTGACAAGAAGAGATGGAGAGAGACATCTGTCATTTTCTGGTTCACTCCCTAAATGGCTGCAATGATTAGGGGTAGACTGGGCAGAAGCCAGGTCTCCCACCTGGATGCAGGCGCCCATGCACTTGGACCATCTTCTGCTGCTCTCCCAGACAATCAGCAGGGAGGTAGATTGCAAATAGAACAGCCAGGACTTGAACCAACACTCACATGCAATGTTGGAGTTATAGCAGCTGTATCCAGTACGGCACAGCACCAGCAAGCATACAATATTTCTATATACGAACAATGAAAACTAGCAACAAAAATAAATTAGTAGAATTAATCAAGAAGACTGAGGATCCATATCCTCTAAACTATAAAATACTGCAGAAGGAATTTACTGAAGAAATAAGTACATCCCATGTTTATGATTGAATATTGTTAAAATGGTGATTCTAGCCAATGTAATCTAGAGACAATGCAATCCATATCAAAATTCTAGTGTAATTTTTTAAAACAGAAATACTAAAACAATCTTTAGATTAGTATGTAACAAAAATACCTCCAAGTAGATCAAGAGGCTGAGCTGTTGCATCCATGTGGGAGACTTGGAAGAAGCTTCTGCTCCACCTGTGACTGTTGCAGCCATCGTGGGAAGAAATCAGAGGATGGAAGCTCTACCTAGTCCCCTCTCTCCATAACTCTTCCAAAATAAAATCTTAAAAAAAAATAAATGTGGCATCTCTACATTCATATAGTTTTCTGTTTAGACAAAAGATACTTAAAACATTATGGGCCAAAATGTCAAGTTTATCCTATCTCATGATGGGTCTGATGGGCTAGAAAGGGAACATGAATCACAGAATTTTTACTGGAAATATGATTGTAATCATGAATGTTTTTTAAGGTTTATTTTATTATTACTGGAAAGTCAGATTTACAGAGGAGGAAAGACAGAGAGGAAGATTTTCCGTTCGATGATTCACTCCCCAAGTGACTGCAATGGCCGGAGCTGAGCTGATCCAAAGCCTGGAGCCAAGAACTTCCTCCAAGTCTCCCACGTGGGTGCAGGGTTCCAAGGCTTTGGGTCATCTTCGACTGCATTCCCAGGCCACAAGCAGGGAGCTGGCTGGGAAGCAGGGCCACAATGATTATAACTGGTGCCCATATGCATTCCTGACGCATTCAAGATGAGGATTTTAGCTGCTAGGCCACAATGCCAGGTCATGAATATTTTTGTTACAGAAATATTTAAGGTATAGCTGCTCACTTTTGCAACTAGATGTTTCCGGATTGATGATTTAGAATAAAACGCTGCCTATGACCTTACCATAATAAGTTCTGCGGTACAGCTATATGGAAAACATTCTATCTTCCTTACTACAGCCTATATATTCCTTGTAGAGAAGGATGATGTTTTAGTTTATACTGGTTTCACATAAAAAATGTTATGGTATATTATATACAGTACAACCCAGTATTTGTTAAGGTGATCAGTTTGAATTAATAGTATCCCTGTTAAATCAGATGCCAATTGCAACTATCCCTGTGTAGCTATGACCAGTGAGGAACTCTGAAGCCATAGTGGTAGAGACTTTGAACTCTGGAGTCTGTGAGACCTGTATTAGATCCAAGTGTACCACTGACCTACTGTACCAAATTAAATATCTAACTTTGGTCATTGGAAATAAATGCTCAGCACAACACAGAAGAATGGTGGTGGCAAAAGCAGCTAGCATTTATTGTCATCTTAACATTTGCTAGTATTTTGTTGTGTACATAACAATGATCTTGTTTAATCCTTTAACATTTCCAACAAGCACTATTGTTAAATCAATTTACAAAGGAGAAAAAGAAAATAAACGTGTCCAAGGTCACACCTGTAGGTGATGTGGAAGCCAGGATCTGAAACACGGTCTGTGGTCTAATAACCACAGACTGTGGCATGTGATAAAGCTCAGGGCCCTGGTGTGGTAGCCTAGGGGCTAAAGTCATCACCTTTCAAGAGCCGGGATCCTATATGGGTGCCAGTTCATGTCCCGGCTGCTCCATTTCCCATTTAGTTCCCTGCTTGTGGCCTGGGAAAGCAGCAGGTAACAACCCAAAGCCTTGGGACCCTACACCTACCTGGGAGACCTGGAGGAAGTTCATGGTTGGGTTTGGATCAGCCCAGCTCCAACTGCTGTGGCCAACTGGGGAGTGAACCAGCGGACTGGAGATCTTCCTGTTTCCTTCTCTCTGTAAATCTGATTTTCCAATAAAATAAATCAATCTTTATTTTAAAAAAAAGGCTCAGTGAATGGATGCTATGATAGTCCTTTTCTGGTTAATAGGTCAACCTAAGCTATCTTAAGAGAATGAAACCATCTTTATGTCATTTTCTATTTTTAAAAAAGTAAAAGAAAATGGAAGTATGTTCAAAAGAATGCTGAGAAATCTTCCTTAAAGGAAACAGAAAGTAAAACATACATAATTTTCCATCATTGTAAGATCAACCATGCCATAACCAGAAAAACAGGAAAGCAAGAATGTGAACACACATGCATGACATAGCCTGGCTCATACCTTGGTGTGCAGAAAGATATACAGGAGGAATTTTTATGACATCTGATACATATGGACTGTGTATGTATATCCAAATATGAATTTTCTCTCTGAAGCATTTAGAATTATGTAAGAGCAGGGTATATGGATTAAGTCGAGCAATGGTTAATATCAGCTAAGTCTGGAAAACTTAACCAGGCTATTTTCAAGTGCCTACAAAAAAGTGTGTTACACGACAATACTGTAGTACAAAGAAGGGCCTGAAGTCTATGTTCCAAGGGCATATTCCATACTTGATAAACATTTATTTGCAGAAGGAGGGAGGGATAACACATAAGATACCACGAAGATACCCACAGAAAGAAATGCTAAGATGGGAAGGGGAGGTTTATTTAGCTCAGTTGGAACACCTTTTTTGTACAGTAAGGTAAGCTTGCCAAGAGACCTGTGATCACTTACTTAAGGCCCCTGTAAAACAAATTCTTGTAGTCAACATTTATTGTCCTGATATTTTCTTTTTCAAGTTCTTCTATAGTATATAAACGGCCCACCAGTCGAAAACCAGGAGCCCTCCACCTGACGTGCCCTCTTTTGTAGCTTGACAACCAATAAATCTGTAATGACAAACAGGAAGTCCTTTAGTGAATAATCACGTGCCCAGATACAACAGGTCATATATAGATTTAAGGAATGTCATTCTGGCACTGATAGTAGTCTGCAGTAACAAGAAAGAGATCCCAGCCTTTTACAAGAGTCAACCTTACCTAACAGTATCTAACAAACTCATAATGGTAATATGAGATGAAAGATAATAAAAAATCTGTGGTTTATGGCATTAAAAATCATCTTGAAAGGAGCCATTTTCTGTTAATATGATACTATTATGATTCATTTGTGGGAATACTCCCATTTATAATAAGAAAGATACTTGCTTCACTCATAGAGCTCCCATATTCTGTGAATTTAAGTGATCTGGAACAATTAACTACTCAAATACACTTATGAAAAATGTGCACAGCAAATCTAAGTTCAACTAAGAACCAGATATCTTTCCATGCCACTCATGAAGTTCAAGTCCTCAAAGCCTTAGGGTTTCCCAGGCTTTCAATTAAGTTGGGGATGGTGCAGGCCACATCACGTAGTTTTTACATACAGTACCCTATAATACTGTTGCTGATATTTCATGTCATTCAGAATAGCAAATAGCCTCAGAATGTGTTCATACTGACATAAATTTAGCTAGTTCATTTGTAGACTATCCCATGTATAAGCAACAATCTCCATTTCCACAGGAAGCTACTTCAGGCACTCACAGAGATCTTCAAGGTAGGTCAAGTCCAACGACTGTACTCCTAAGGACACAGTACCCACTTTCCAACCTCCACCATAAATACTGAGAAAGACATACCAGATGTGGCTCGATGTTAGAGTTAAGGATCACCTCTGTTACATGCTCAACAAATGTGTTTCTGAGAGGATGTTTTGGTGGAGGGCCATAAAGATCAAATATCACAAATTTATGTTCCTTCTTTGCAAGTTGCAATAAATCATCTAGTCTTGGAATTGATTGATTTCTTGCTTTGCGTTTATCAGCCTCTGATAAATATTTCATATTGAAATATGGTTTGCGCTAAAAGTAGATACAACAAAGAATATATTTGATCCTATCTAAAACATATTCTAGTTCTCTGGATATATATTATCACTCCCAGCTCCTTATTGTTCCATTACCACTCAATCCACCAGGCCCACTGAAATACCAATCAGATGATAAAAGGTGTCAAAGAGAAAAAACTAAAATCTAATCTTCACCAGGGATTATGGTGTTTTGAATGATTTCTTCTGTATTCTGGAACTGTAATATTTGCACTGAAAGTCTACTCTGTTCTTGACCTTCCTTCTTTCCAGCTTATTCTCCCATAACTCAGGGTAATACATCTCCTTTTAGTCACATAAGCTTCCTGGATATGCTCTCCCTATTCTATTTTTATGTGTACTAGAAAGAATAATTGCTCTGTCTTTGGATTCCATCCCATTTCTATCCCATTTCATTTCCTTATCAAATCCACATGCTAAAATTCTATTCTCAGTCTGTTCAAATACTTTCTGCATGAAGCTTTCCTTAATTATTGCTGAACTAAAGATACTTCAACAGCTTTAAGCCACATAGACTCATTTTCATGCCTCTGTAATTGAGTGTTTCATTTGCTCTCTCTAGTTACTTGTACATGTCTTAGGTAGATCCAAGCTCAAATCTTAGCTTTATACACCTGTTGTTGTCCACCCTCGGTAAAGCCATTTAATTATGATTTTAAAATTCATTCCACTAGACAGTGAGAATGAAAGAACTAAAGAAAAAAAGATCTACCCTCTACTGACTCACTTCCCCAAATGTCCTGAACGACAGGGACTAGACCAGGTAGAAGCTGGAAGCCAGAAACTAGGAACGCAATCAGGTTTCCCACATGCATAATAGGGACCCAATCTCTTGAGCCATCATTTGCTACTTCGCAGGATGAGCATTCTGAGGAAGCTGCAACTGAGAGCAGAAACAGGACTCTAATCCAAGCACAGAAAAATAGGATTTAGATATAACAACTCACATCTTAAATCCTAGGCCAAAGGCTTACTCAGGTGAAAGCACTTAAATTCTCAGTCTTCCAACTGCCTGAACTACAAAATGGGGAAAGAGAAGGGGATCTATGTATTATCTTCAGAGTTAATTTGAAGATTAAATATGATATTTATATCTTCTGGGAACATGCCTGGTGCACAATAAAAGCTCACACTTCACATGAGTTCCCTCATTGTCTATTGATTCTGCTGGAGTACAGATCTTTCATGGGGGAAAGTGTCAAATGCTCTTTCACACACAGCATTTCTCATTACACTGTAGCTGCAGTTTTGAGTCCAAGTGGTACAGATGGTATCCTCAAAAAAACCTCATTTTAGGTGACCCCAGACCTGATTACTGTGTGTGCCAGCCAACACAGGGTCTGGCTCAGTCCATCACCTACATCAGCCTATACATACTTGTGTGTGAGAGCCAATATGTGCAGCAGACTGGTCTGGTCAATCCTGCATCTGCTTCAGTTCTTAAACACTACTGGGTGCTGCAGCCTAGCTCAGCCTGACCAACCCCACTATTCAACCTACACTTATGCTGATGGGTACTATTGCCTGTCTGTCCAGGTAGCCCCCAGCCCAGATCTTGCACTTTTCAGGTGGTACTGTGGTGTATTCTGACAGGACTTGCCCCCAATCCTGGCACTTGCCAGCTGATGCTGTGGCAAAGCCTGACCTGCACTTACTCTAGCTTGTGTATACACCACTGGATACAGTTGCTTAGCCCAGCCTGGTTCTCCCCCAATCTAGCTCACATGCAGGCCAATGGACTACGATAGCCCTGCCCAGCCTGGTCCACCCAAAGTTCCAGTTTTCATGTTCACCAGAGGGAACACTGGCCTAGCAGGGGAGGCCCACAGACCCCCTACTGGGTTCCCTGCCACATCACCACCCTCTCCCACAGGCTTACGTGTACTGGTGGGTTCTGCAGCCCAGACTGGCATGGCCTGCCTTATTTTGGCATTCACTGGTGGATGCTGCAGCCTGGTCTGGCCCAGGCTGCCTCTAGTCCTAGTTCATGCTGGCAGGCACCACAGCCTGGCCTAGCGCAACCAGCCAGCCAATCCCCAGCTCTGGCCCTAATGTGAACTGGCTGGTGTTGTAGACCAACCCAGCTTGTCCCACACCCTGCCCCGATTCTCAGGTTTGCCTGTAGGTGCTATAAACTGGTCCAGTCTGGCCTGCTCCCATCCTGACCCACATATGATGGTGGTTACTATAACCTAGCCTGGTTTGGGTTGCTCCCAGCCTTGGTGCTTGCACTCACCAGCAGGGACTACATCCTGACAGAGGAGCTCCCTAAGCTCCTCCCAGTGGCATATCTCACACACACCAGTGGGTCCACTTAGGATCCTACTCTGCCACCCACCCAGGACCCAAGCACGTGCATGTGTCTCCTGGCCCATCCCAGCTTACCAGCCAGGGGCCGTACCCACCCACCTGCCCAAGACCCAAGCAAAACATGTAATTAACCTCAGTATCTATATCTATAAAAATTAAATGTTCATCAGTTGGGGACATGTACTTTCATAAAAAGATACAATAGGGTTGCACAGAAAGGTCCATTGAGACACCAGTGTTGTGTTTCAGTGGCCTAAGCCACCACCTATGATGCTGGCATAGCAGGTAAGTACAGGTTCTAGGCCCAGCTGTTGTACTTCCAATCCAGCTCCCTGCTAATGTGCCTTGGAGGGCAATGTTAAGATGGCCTAGGTTCTCGGGTGCCTGCAGGCCACATGGGAAGCTAAGATTGAGTTCATGGCTCCTGGCTTTAGCCTGGTGCACCCCCAGCCTTTGTGGTCATTGGGGAGTGAAAAAACAGCTGGAAGATCTCTCTTACTCTCACTTTCCCACTATCTGTAACTCTCTCAGGTAAATGATTTTTTAAAGGAAAAAAAAAAAAAAAAAAGAAATGTCACTTGGGCTTCAGAAACAAGAATTCAGATGAAGTTTCAGAATTTCCAGAATTTCTCTATCAATTCTCATTAAAGCACAAGCTAATACCATTTCAACCACCTTCTGACTACATGACATGCAAGCAAAGAAGTCCTTACAATTATACCTAAAATTAAATCCATTCGAAAATTATATCTGCATCTCAGGTTTCGGGATACCATGCATACATGCCAAAATAAACATTTTGATCTCAAAAGTTACACACCAAAATTTATTACAATAATATATCCAAACCTCCCAATGACAACTAAGACAGGACAGTCACAACAGGAGATGGTTTTAAAACATAAAATCTCCCTTCAATGAGTTTTTCATATTCTTCTCTCAGTCTATATCCTGCATACATTCTGCCCTCCTCTCCCTAACCTGCATCTCACTCTTCTTCCTTCAAATCAGGAGACAGAAGACTGATCTTTCCCTCATTCTGCCTTTTGCACAAGTATATGTCTTTTTAAAAGGAATTGACATTTTTCCTACTTGCTTCATCTATATACAAAACATTCAGGGAAGTATTATATATATGTGGACACACTATAAAGTGTGAAGCATTTGAGTAAAAGGAATTATATAAAAAAGGAAGCTGACAGGTTTGTCTTCAGACACTTTGGCAAATGTAGGAAGCAGAAATTAGATTGACTGCGTTACCAGAAAAGTCATTCTGCCAATTCCATAGTCCTGTTATGAGACTGGGAAGAAATTGTGTGTATACTTACCTATCTTCACTTATGGCCTTGATTTGCAGGAGCAGCACACAACCCTGCACATAAGAATGATTCAGTGCAGGTGTCTGGGACTGGGGAATACTTCTTACCCATGGATCTAGAAACCATTTTCCTGCATTCAGAGTTGACAGGACTGTCCAGTTGAAGAAGGCAGAATGATTCCACGCCACTTCTGGCTTGACTTCCCTGATGTTGGTTGTTCTTGCCAGGTCATGATCATGCATAAGGAAAGGCACACGATCAAAACTGCAAGCAGAAGGGAAAAAAGGCTGAACTTAGCCACCTTGACAGACAGGATCCCCAGAAAGTCTCTCAAAGTTGTAAGTCCTTCAAGGGTCTCTTACTCCCTCTCTAAACTCAGCAAGGGACAATTTGTTGTCAGCATTTTTCTGATCTAGGAATCAACTTTTTGTGACATATAATCACATTAGTGTTGGTGAAAAAAGTTTAGTTAGGGTTTTTCTGGCATCAGGGAAGCAGCTGTCACAGTAATGGCAAAAGAATCAGAAAATGGAGTGGAGGATGAGGCAGGGTCCTGAGCATCAGGAAGCAAACCATACAAGAATCCATACACCCTGCTTCTGTTCAAAATAAAATGTATATTCAGTTAAGTGTTTTTAAAGTTTTCTTCCTGAGTTTTCTCTCATAGGAACTCTGCACACCCAGTGATCTTAGACATTTCTCAGAGTACGTGCTTGAATTCCTAACCAGCAGGCTTTCTGTCTGGCAGGCATAAGGCAACCAAAGACCTACAAGATATCATTGCTGCTGACTCCCTATGCAGGAGTAAATACCAGGATACATCAGCATGCAAGCCCCTTGGAGCTGCTGCTGCTTCTTGAGTTCCAGTTCCCTGGGGCTGCTATTTCTTAGAGCACAGCCTTTCCTCTGTGGCGCCAAACCCTGTTTCGTATCTTCTTTTTCTTCCAGTGTCTCTAGGACTGTTCCTTCTTAAAGAAAATTAATATTTTCTATTGGAAAACAATACATTGTCAATAAACTATTGCCAAACAGATCTTGGTTGCCCCAGGCATCTGCCCTGAATCATTTTGGTCATTGACTCTTCACAGCAACAAGTTTCTGGTTCTGCTATTTCCTTTAGAGACTCTTTCTCTCACTCTCCCTTTCTGTCTTCCTCCTTCTCTCTTCTTCTTTGCAAAACAAAACAAAACTTTCTATTCTTTTCACTAGTATACCTATGAAGACAGCATCCATAACAGCCATGACCAAGACGACTCAGTACTTAGTCTTCTGCCATAAACAGCTGGCAAAATTGACATACTAAGCCTTTGTCTAAATTCTTGAGGATCTGTCTTTTTTTTCCTACTTAATATTTGTTGAATTATTTACCCAGTGGAGGGTTAATTCTTTCATTACGAAGTTGACTGAAGTTGTTATTATTTGTTTTTAAAGTGGAGAGGAGGAAGATTAGGAACGTGGGCAGGAGGGAGTGTAACATAGAAAGTACCACTTTGCTCCTAAATCTGTGAAATACATGAAATTTGTTTACCTGATATAAATAATGAATAAATTTTAAAAAGGTCAAAATAAAGAAAATACATGTAACTGTCTTCAGTCAATCGGCAACAGGGAGTATTATGATCTCTACAATAAATGAAACAAATACTTTACTATATAGGCTTCCTTCCTATAAATGAATACCAAGTTGTGGTACAGGTACCAAAGGGTAAAATTTAAATGGACCAAACTATCTTTCTGAAATGAAGAAAAAAGGAATAAAGGAAAGTCAAGATATCAGAATCTGTGGGCTAGAATTTCACGGAGAATGGAGCATGTGTGTTCTGTTTTATTTTGTTTTTAAAACAAACATTCCAGGGAAATAGGTGCTGAGATCCTTGGAGTCTATAACTGAATATCAATAATGGGGCCAGTATTATGGCATAACACATAAAACTGCTGCCTGCAGTGCATACCATATGGGCACTGGCTGCAGCCCAGCTGTTCCATTTTCAATTTAACTCTCTGATAATATGCCTGGGAAAACAGCAGAAGATGGCCAAAATGTGTGTGTCTCTGTACCCACATGGGAGACCTGGAAAAAGCTCTTGGTTCCTGGCTTTGAATGAGCCCAGCTCTGGCCATTACGGCCACTGCAGCCATTTGGGGAGTGAACCAGTGGGTAGAAAATTTTTGTTTCTCCCTCTCTTTCTTTGTAATTGCCATTCAAGTAAATACATAAAAATTGTAAAAATTACCAATTAATTTTGAACCTTCTTTTGGCTTTATTAATTTGTCTATTCTCAACACTCCACATAAACAATCATACATTTTTTATTCCTCTGTGTCTGGCTTGTTGCCCTTCCTGTGATGTTTTCATTTTATCATATTCTAATATCCATGCAGTAGCAGATTTCATTCATATTTACGGTTGGGTAACATTTAATTGCATACACACAGCACATGTTGCTAATAATTGTGGACAATCAGATTGTTCTGATCCTTTTTGGCTATTGTGCATATGCTACCGCTTCTCAGCTTTTTGGCTAAGGTCAAGTGTAATATCTCTTTTTATTAGCTATTGTGAATATTGCTATAGTAAATACTACATCCTGTTCTCAATTATTTGGAACATATCCCTAAGCATGAAATTAGTAATCCAACACTATGTTAAACTTTTTAACATACTCATAATTGTTTTTCACTATGGCTGCACCAGTACATGATCCCAAACCTACAGAAGTCTCAACTTGAATGAGAAGATAATTAGTAGGTGTTAATATCAAGACAGACAGGTATTGTAATCATGTTGGAAAAGTTCAAAATTCATAAAACAGCTCCAAAAAGCAATTATGAGTGTTCTTGAACTAAATAAAAACGAGAAAATCTTGAGATGACAAAATGGCTATTCAGGGTAGGCAGGTACAGCCTGAGAGGAGACAGGGCAGCAGGAAAAAGTGGGAGCTGTGTAGAGGAGGAGGAGGAGGAGAGTTGCTGTATAGGTTAACAGCTTGCAGGAGGCCTGTGGGGGGAAGGTGGAGCTACACGGATAAGGAAAATCTGCAGCTGAAGCTAGTAGACCAAAAGGAGTGTGGGTGAAGAGGGAGCTATAGGAAGGCAGTCCAACCCACGGACACAAGTTATGTAGATGGAGCCCACACAAAGGGAGACTAAGTGGGTGAACTTCCACAGGAGTCCCCCAGAGAAGGACTGTGTGGTTAGAAGCTACAGGAGCAACGCATGGTCCCCAACACCCATGAGGGGAGGTATACTTGAGTCGAAAACCACAGGTTGCCGAGAGCCCCAAGATCGCAAGAGCATCACCATTGGGGAGTGAGCCAGCTGAGGGAGATACCCAGGAGTTAAAAGCAGAGTCCACTCAGATCCAGGAGGTCTGCACCCTAACTCCCTCCAAGAGATGCCAGGGCCCAGACAACAACCTTGACTGAGTAAAGATGGGGACAGAATGGGAACGGTAAAATTTGCTCACAAACCTGGGAATGACACAACACAACGTCTACCTGAAGAGAAAACCTGCAGATCAAAAAAATAATGGGTAAGGGTTACAGAAGAACCAAAAGCAGCACGAACGAGGAAACTAATGTTTCCCACAAAAACAAGCAAAATACCTTCTCAATCTTAGAGTTGCAGGGTAAAGACATAGAGGGACTCCCTAACAGGGAATTTTGAAAAATTGTGATTAAAACTCTTCAGACACAGAAGAGGAAGCAGATAATTTATAGAGGAACACCAATCAGAGTCCCTGCTGACTTCTCCAAGATCATTTAGCCAGAGAATGGAGTGACATATTTCAGATCCTAAAACAAACAAGAGAACCTGCCAGCCCCAAATAACATATCAAGCAATGCTTTCATTGGTGTATAAAAACAAAATAAAATACTTTCATAGCAAAAAGAGCCTAAAAGACTGCCACTACCAAATCAGCCCTATAAATGTTACTCAAAAACATGTGGAAGACATGAAAAACAAAGCTAGCTGAACCCAACAACAGCAAAGGGGGACAACTATGAAACTGTATCATTAAAAAAAATTTTTTTAATGAGGAAAAAAAAGTACAAGCAGATGAACTGGGACTCAAACCAAGGACTCTGATACGGGTTGCAGGCTTCCAAAGTGGCCAAAAGACTGCATCTGTATTTATTGTGTTTGAATGATCTGTTTATTTGTCTACTGTTGCTTTGTCATCAGTGTTTAAGTGTTTATAATTTCTGTGTTCTTGAAGAATTGCCTTTTTGATTTGATGGTCTGAGAACACTTCAAAAAGTTCATGAAAAAATTGGACCAGGGTCCAGTACAATGGTTCAACTAGTTAATCCCTACCTTTTAAGTGCAGGGATTCCACATAAGTGCCAGTTTGCATCCGAGCTGCTCCACTTCCCATCCAGTTCCTTGCGTATGTCCTGTGAAGACAGTGGAGGATGGGCCAAAGCAGTGGGACTCTGCACCCACGTGAGAGGTCAGGAGCAGGCCTCTGGCTCCAGATCAGTTCAGCTCTGGCCACTGTAGCCACGTGGGGATTGGACCAGGGATGGAAGATCTTTCTGTCTCTCCATTCTGTAAATCTGCCTTTCCAATAGAAATGAACGGATCTTAGGAAAAAAGCAAACAAAAGAAACCTAATTCAAACAGGGAGAAATCCATTGCTAAAACAATGTGACCAAATCACAGGTTGATATTAACCTTGAACGCAAATAGATTAAATGCATAAAAGGAAAACGACTAGAAGACCTCATCAAAAAGGACCAATCTATCTATTGCTTTCAGGAGACATATCTCACCATCAATGGCATGGAAACTGAGATGTATGGAAAAGGATATATTACAAAAACAAAAAGGAAAAAGGAATTGCTATAGCCAACTTAATATCAAATAATCTAGATTTCAATGTGAAAAGCAGTAAAAGAGAGGAAGGAAACCACATAATGGTAAAGAGATCTATCCAGCAAGAAGAAATAATAATAAATTATACACACCAAATGCAAGGGCAACTACCTATACAAAACAATTGTGGAAGGACCTAATGGGAGATACAGACTCCAACACATAGTGGGAGACCTTAACACCTCACTAACTTCAATGGACAGAGCAACAAGACAGAAACTCAGTAAGGAAGCACTAGAGCTCAGCCAGACAACAGAACAAATAGCTGTAATTGATATCTACAGAAACTTTCCCTGTATAGATACTGAATATAATTTTTCATCAGTTCATAGAAACCGTGTTAAGAGGTGAGTTGATTTCAATAAATGTTTATGTCAATAAACTAGAAAGGCAACAGGTAAATGGGCTAACCATACATCATAAGGAGCTAGAAAAACAGCAGCAACGTAATCCCAAGATTAACAGAAAAAAAGGAAATACTCAAAATAAGGAAGAAATAAGCCAGAGACCAAAAGAGCAATACATATAATCAAAGAGCTGGTTCTTTGTGAAAATAAACAAAATATATACCTCAACTGATTAACACAGAGGGAAAAGGCATGAATCAGTTGAATCAGAGACAAAAAAAGGAAACATAACAATGGACACCTTGGACATACATGGAATAATCATGAACAATTACAAGCAACCATATGCCAAAAAATTAAAAATGGATACAAGAAATGGATAAATTTCTGGAGACATCATTTACCAAAACTAAATCATGAGACTATAGAAAATTTAAACAGACCTATAACCAGGACAGATATCAAATTATTAAATTATTTCCAATGAAGAAAATCCCAGAACCAGACATCTTCACTTCTGAATTCTACCATTCATTCCAAGAACTGACCCAAATCCTTCATGATCTATTCAAAATAAAAAGAAATCCTTCCAAACTCCCTCTTTGAAGCCATTATCACCTTAATACCAAATCCAGATAGACACAATAGAGAAAGAGAACTACAGACTGATATCCCTGATAAATAGACATAAAAATCCTCAATAAAATACTAGCCAACAGAATCTAGCAATGCATCAGATAGATCATTCATCCAGACTGGTGGGATTTATTCCAGGAACTCAGGGATGCTACAACATACAAACACCAATAAATGTATATATCACATCAACAAAATGAAGAATAAAAACAGCATGATCATCTCAATAGATGCAGAGAAAAGCAGTTGATAAAATACAACACCATTACATGCTAAAAACCCTAAGCTACACAGACATAAAACGAACATTCTGTAACACAATCAAAACAATATATGGGCCCAGCGCCGTGGCCTAGCGGCTAAAGTCCTCGCCCTGAGCGCCCCAGGATCCCATATGGGCACTGGTTCTAATCCCGGCAGCTCCACTTCCCATCCAGCTCCCTGCTTGTGGCCTGGGAAAGCAGTTGAGGACGGTCCAAAGATTTGGGTTCCTGCACCTGCGTGGGAGACCTGGAGTAGGTTCCTGGTTCCTGGTTCCTGGCATCGGATCGGCGCAGCACTGGCCATTGTGGTCACTTGGGGAGTGAATCATCGGATCGAAGATCTTCCTCTCTCTCTCTCCTCCTCTATGTATATCCGCCTTTCCAATAAAAATAAATAAATCTTTAAATAAAAACAATATATGAAAACTGCAATGCCAGCATCATATTGAATGGGTGAAAACTGGAAACTTATCCACTATGATCTGGAACCAGAGAGGGATGCCCATTTTTACCACTGCTATTCCACTGTATTAGAAATCCTCACTACAGCGATTAAGTAAGAGAATAAAGGAAATTAAATTGGAAATGAGGAAGTCAAACTATCCCTATTACAGATGACATGATCCTATGCACAGTCAAACCAAGACTCTAAATAGACTATCAGAACTCATAAGAGTATTTGGCAAGGTAGCAAGGTACAAAATCAATGAACATAAAATGATAGCCCCAATATACACAAACAGTTCCATGCTGAGAATGAACTAGCAAGAACATCCCTCTTTAAAATAGTTGAGAAGATTAAATACCTTGGAATAAGTCTACCCAAAGATATGGAAGACCTCTATGAGGAAACCGCAAAGCTCTGAAGGATAGAAGACAGTAAAAAATGGAGACCTTTACCATGTTCCTGGTCAGTAGAATCCACATCATCAAAATGTCTGCATTACCAAAAGTAATATGTAGAATCAATATGATTCCAATCAAAATCCCAACAGCACTGTTACACAGCTAAAATAAATGTTACAAAAATTCAGCTAGAAACACAAGAGGACACAAATAGCCAAAGCTATCGTGAAGAATAAAATCCAAGCTGGAGGAATCACAATCCCAAGCCTCAAGACATAATACACAAGAATGTTTTTTTTGTTTTTTTTTAAAGATTTATTCATTTTATTACAAAGTCAGATATACACAGAGGAGGAGAGAGAGAGAGAGGAAGATCCTCCGTTCGATGATTCACTCCCCAAGTGAGCCGCAACGGTCGGTGCTGCATCAATCCGAAGCCGGGAACCAGGAACCTCTTCCGGGTCTCCTACACGGGTGTAGGGTCCCAATGCATTGGGCCATCCTCAACTGCTTTCCCAGGCCACAGGCAGGGAGCTGGATGGGAAGCAGGGCTGCCGGAATATGAACCAGTACCCATATGGGATCCCAGCAAGTTCAAGGCAGGGACTTCAGCCGCTAGGCCATTGTGCTGGACCAACCAGACTATTTTGATTAACATTCTTCTGTATTGGGCCCAGCGCCGTGGCCTAGCGGCTAAAGTCCTCGCCTTCAACACTCCAGGATCCCATATGGGCGTTGGTTCTAATCCCGGCAGCTCCACTTCCCATCCAGCTCCCTGCTTATGGCCTGGAAAAGCAGCCAAGGATGACCCAAAGCCTTGGGATCCTGCACCCGCATGGGTGACCTGAAAGAAGTCCCTGGCTCTTGGCTTTGGATCAGCGCAGCTCTGGCCATTGCGGTCACCTGGGCAGTGAATCATTGGACGGAAGATCTTCCTCTCTGTCTCTCCTCCTCTCTGTATATCTGACTTTGCAATAAAAATAAATAAATCTTTTTAAAAAAATAGTCTGGTACTGGTACAGAAACAGAGAAGGTCAATGGATTAGAATAGAAACCCCAAGAATGAGCCCATATATGTACAGCCAATTAGTCTTCAACAGGAGAGCTGAAAATAATCCAACAACAATTCCACAAATGCCATTGGGTAACTGGATAGCCCATGTTGAAGCAAGAAACAAGACCCCCACCTTTCACTATATACAAAAATCAAACCTAAAAACGGATCAAGCACCTAAACCTGCCCAGAAACCATCAAACTATTAGAGGAAAACACAGAAAGTACTCTCCAAGATACCAAGATACAGGAATAAGGAAGACTTCATAGAAAAGCCACCAAAAGCACAGGTAGTCAAAGCCAAAATAAACCAATGGTCTGCACCAAACTAAGAAGCTCTATACAGCAAAGCAAATGATCAAAAAAGTGAAGAAGCAACCAACAGAATTGGAGAAAATCTTTACACGACAGATAGCAGACAAATATCCAGGATTTATAGAGAACTTCAGAAACACAACAGCAAAAACAAATCAGTTAAGAAATGAGTAGACATTTTTCAAAACAACAAATTCAAATGGCTTAAGACATATTAAAAATTGCTCACCCTCCCTACCAATAAGGCAAATTCAAATAAAAACACACTGAGGCTGCACTTAACTCTAACATCCTACTGGCTAGGGTATGGGGAAAAATAAATCCTAACTGCACTACTGGTGAGAATGTTAAATAGTGTCACCACTATGAAAGCCTGCATGAAGAGTACTGAGACAATCGAAAATTGATCTACCATTTGACCCAGCAATGCTACTCCAGGGCATATATCCAAAAGAAGTGAAACCTACACACAAGAAAACAAACTGCATCCCTGCATTTCTAGCAGCAAATCCACAATGGCAAAGACATGAAAACAACCCAGATATCTGTCAAAAGAGGAATAATAAAGAAACTATAGTACATATACTCTGGAATACTACACAACCATTGAACTTGAATGAAAAGAATGAAAATTTGCCATTTGCAACCAAGTGGTCTTAACTGAAGGCCATGAAGCTTAGGAAAATAAGGCAGTCTCAAAAGGAAAAATACCATACGTTCTCTCTGATATAAGCCAAACTCAGGCAAAATACAAGAGAAAAAGTTACGCACACCAACAACTATACACACACACTCTCAAAAATAGAAAATATAATGGAGCCTAGACTATGAGGACACAAAGAAGTGCTGTAGTAAATACCTCTATTCATGAATAAAATAAAGACCCCAATGAAACTGTTCAATATTCCTCGACAACAAGATACTAGATTCCCTACCATTGCGTATAACAGCAATGCCATAATGCACAGTAAATAACAGAATGTTGGAACTGTGACTGTAGATACAGGACTGTACCACTGTAAAATACAGAGGGAAGTGGTTGGGGGAGAAAAGGAGGAGAAAAGGGAGGTTTGGGAGGAAGCCCTATACCTACAAAAAAGTATAATTTAAAACAAAAAAATTAGTCTAAGAAATTCAACAAAATTTTAAAAAGAATCTCAATGAAAAAATAGAGAACTAAATGGAAATTCTTCAGAAAAATACTATAAAAGTAAACTTTTTCCATCAGAAATAAATTTTATCATTTTTTGCTCTTTAATTATTTATTTTGATAAACTTTACATAGTTTATTAGGGCACAAAGGGTCAAGGGCTACAGGAAAGTGGATAAAACCATTGTTTCCACATTCTCTTTTTTCTATATCTGGGTAAGAGGGGAGATAAAGGGAGAAGCCCCACCAAGCCTCCCAACCATCCCAGGGTCCCTGACATGAGGCATGCTCAGAGAGCACTGCTCAAGTGGTTTTGATAGTTCAACAGTTCTGAATTTCTGCCAATCTCTCCAGAATCCACTGCCTGACATAATCCACCTTAGAATCTCCATTTGCCCAGATTTTCAGTGAAAACACATGACTGGGGTATTTGATCGATTTGTTCTGTCCTCTGTCCTCTCTTATGGTACCACGTGTCCTCTGCAAGTTTCGATGGACTACCATATCCTCCATGTGCACCTGGATATGCTGTCCACTGCTCTGTGTGAGCCTCTGAGACGGCTCAGCTTTGGCACTTGCATTCCATGGCAGACCATTAAACCTGTACTTCGCTTCATGGTTGGGGTTCTGAGATCAACAGTTCAGTTGGAGGGATCCTCAAAGAAACTTCATCTGAGGAGAACCCAGACCAGATTCTTGTGTGTGCATGTCAGTATAGGGTCTGGCACAGTCCATCACCCCAGTCAGCTTATGCATATGCTGGTGGTTGCAATTGCTGGGTCAGTTCTGTTTCCAGCTCTGTCTTCTGCACAAACCAATGGGTATTACAGTCCAGCCTGATCCTGCATACCACACACTCGGCCCTAACACAAACCAGTGGGAGCTGCAGCCTAGTCAGAATGACCCACAATAACTTCCACAAGTCCTGCCCCCGCCCTGGTTCCCGTGCTTGCCAGTATGTAGACCAGACTGGTCCAATCTGTTCCACATCTCATTCAGCTCCCATACATATCAATGGGCATTGAAGCCTAGTTCAACCCAACCAGACCCACTACCCAGTCCACATACATGCTGGTAGGTCCTTTCTATCCAGCCAGGTCTGCCCCAGTCCTAGTTTTCATGCTCTCCAGTGGCAGTGATAACCCAAGAGGGATAACTATTTCGGTCCTGGGCCCACTCCTGGATCATGCACTTCCGGGTGGTTCTGTAATTTAACTTGACAGAAGTAGCCCCCCGTGCCAGCATCTACCAGCAGATGCTGCAGCCAACCATTACCCACTCTAATTTATGCTTGCACCTGTAGGATCAGTTAGCCCAGTCTGGTTTTTCTTTATCTAGCTCATATGAGGTCCACAGGTGTTGTAGCCCTGCCTGATCTGGTCTGCTCTCACCCCAACTCACGCTCTCCAGTGGGAGTGGTGGTCCAACAGGGAAGCCCTCAACATTCCCCCTACCAACTTTGCCCTCTACCCCCAGGTTCTCACAAGTGCTGGTTGGGTGCTGTGGCCCAGTCTGGCATGGTCCACCTTCCTTTGGCATTTGCCCGTGGGTGCTGTAGCCTGGCTCAGCCTGGTCCCCTCCATCCCAGCTCAGGCTGGTGGGGATTACAGCCTAGCCACCCCAGCCAGCCCAACCAGCAACCAGTCCCTGCCGTAATACAGGTACTGGAATGTGTTGCGACTGAACCCGGCCCAACCCAAAGTCTGTCCTGGTGCTTGGATCCGCCAGTGGGTGAAATGAACTGGTTCAGCCTGCCTGCCCCTGACCTGTGCCAAATGTATGCCAGTGGGTGCCATTCCCTAGCCTGGTCTGGACTGCTCCCTATCATGTTCTTGAACTCACCTGCAGGGACTGTGATCTGCCAGAGGAGTTGCCGAAGCTCTCCATGTCAGATCTTGCGCATACCGGTGGGTCCACGGGCCAGCCCTACTTAGTCCAGCTCCTGTCCTGGCAGGAACAGTGGCCTTTGCTGACTGGTCTTCAACCCATTCTGCTTCTTACCCAGACACAGCTCACACATGGCTCAGTAGAAGCAGAGACCTAGCCTAGCCTGGCCTACACCTACCCTGGTCCTCCAGAGCACCAGTTGGTGCTGGAGTCTAGCCCAGTTTAGTGCACCCAGCTCCAGTGCACACTTGTGCCGAGGGACCCTGCAGCCATATCCAGACCAGAATGCAGCTCCCACTATGGCCCCCACACTCACCAGTGGGAACCCCAATTCAGCCAGGGTGTCAGCTTAGCTCCCCAACCAGGCCTGTTCCCAGCCATAGATCGTGCACGTTTCAGAGGTTGCTCTGATCTAGCTTGACATAGCCCCTCACCTGTGCTGGGCTTTGCCTTAGATGCTGTAGTCTGGCCTCATCCAGTCTGCCCCTGTGCTGATTCTCGCTAGCAGGAGATGGAACCTTACCCTGCTCAGTCTATTCCCATCTCTGGCTCATGCAAACCAGTAGGTCTAACAGTCTAGCTCAGCATAACCTGTGCTCCAGCCTGATTTCTGTTCTTGCTGTTGAGCTAAGGTTTGCTCGGCTTTGCCCCATCCACCCCCTTTCATAGCCAACCCACACATAAGCCAACGGTTGGAGCTACTTTGCCCAGCTTGCCTGACCCCCATGCCTGGATCATGTGATCATCAACGAGAGTTATGACCCACTAGGGTAGTTTCCCAAGCTCCCCTACTTGGCCCACTCCCAGACCCAGATCTCATAGATGCCAGCAGTTGTTGGCCCCTTGCCCTGCATAATCTGTCCTTCCATTTTAGCCTTGTATAAGCTGGTGAGCACTGCAGCCTGGCTCGCCCCACACCCTGTTTTAGGATGCACATGCAGATGCTGCAGCCTGAACCTGCTCAGACTGTTTTTGGTCCCTTTACCTGTGAATGATGGTGGGTTCCATGGTCACATGTAGCTCAGCCCATCACCACCCCAACTCTTGAACCAACCCGCAGGACTTACATTTCCACAGAGTTGAGCCCTCACATCCCCCACAGAATCTACCCCCAGACCTGGTTCTCTCCTGTGCTGTTTAGTGTCATGGCCCTGCCTAATGTGACCCATCCCGTTATGACATTCTGTCAGGTACTAGGATCTAGCCCTGCTAGACAGGCCCCCAGCCCTAATTTCACATGGACTGGCATGTAGTGGTCAGTACTGTTTGGTGATAAGTTCTATACAGGACTTGCATGTAGGCTGCTGTATCAATCTGACCCATACAGACTGTCTGGTTTCTCCCCTCCAAACCACCAGGTCTCAGTCCCCTCACTTAGCTGCAAGTCAAGTGACCCTGTCATTGGGATTCCCTCAGGATTGATTCCTCACCAATACGCACAGTGGCCTCATTCATGGACATACCTAGGCAGCAATTCCACACCCCCAAGACCCCAGAGTTTGCCGATAGGCAGTCAGCAGGCAGAACCTGTCACCAACTGGCGCACTGGCCGCCCAAAACCCAGGACTCACTCAGTGCATGACAGCAGTGCCTGTGGCCAAGGGCCTCAAGCATTGAGTCTGACCTGGCTTGGGTACTCCCAGCAGTTGCCATGCTGCTGGACACTCTCTTCACCCAGGCCCCAAGGTCAAACTCCCTTAGCTTCCTCCCGCCGCATGACAGTGGCAGCAAAACGTGCCTTTGCTCCCAAGAGATCCCCTCACAGTATATCCATCACAAAGGGAGACACCTCTTGGGCCCAGGCAAGCCCAGGACTCACTCACCACATGGCAGCAGTGGCTGTGGCCAGGGCCCCAAGCATTGAGTCTGACCTAGCTTGGGTACTCTCAGCCAAGAGTACCCAAAATTTTCTTAAATTTTAAAAACTGATCCTTAAAAGCAAAAATTTCAACATTTCTGATATGTGTCTCAATATATTTTGAGATGAATAAGGTGAAATTATCTGAAAATGTTTAGATTTTTACATTCATCTTGCATTGGTAAAATATTCACATTGTTAGGCTATGAAAAATTTGTGTGGATGTGTGTGCACATGAGGTCTTCAAGAAAATTCATGGAGAAATGTAATTAAGAGATCATGTGCATTTTCTATGAAGTCCCCTTGTATTTAGTCATTTCTAGAGCAATTATGCAAAAATTAAATGAAAAAGTATATTAAAAATTGCTACTTAAGAAAAGTTTACAAACACTAACAAAAAGCCCAGAAAGGAAACACAAACAACATTAGAAGGAAAAAAATAAAACTAACATTAAAATGGTGCACTTAAATCAATCTACTACCTGAATGATGCTTCAAGGCAATGATCTAGTGTATCACTTTGGTAGTTTTCACTGGCCTCACAAGTACAAGATTCAAAAGTCTGTCTAGGACTGAACATGCAGGTTTTAAAATTCCCTTACTCCTGGGCCCCGCGGCGTGGCCTAGCGGCTAAAGTCCTCGCCTTCAACACTCCAGGATCCCATATGGGCGTTGGTTCTAATCCCGGCAGCTCCACTTCCCATCCAGCTCCCTGCTTGTGGCCTGGGAAAGCAGTCGAGGATGGCCCAATGCTTGGGGACCCTGCACCCGTGTGGGAGACTCGGAAGAGGTTCCTGGTTCCCAGCTTCGGATTGGCGCAGCACCGACCGTTGCGGCTCACTTGGGGAGTGAATCATCGGATGGAGATCTTCCTCTCTGTCTCTCCTCCTCTCTGTAGATCTGACTTTGTAATTAAATAAATCTTCAAAAAAAATAAAATTCCCTTACTCCATAATGGCTATTCCTCAGGTAATTAAAAATAGAAAATTATCATATTATTCGGCATATCCAGTTCTGAATATATACCCAAAACACCTGAAAGCAGGGTCTCACCAAAAGCACAGCTAACAAAAACAAAGAGAAATTTAGGAATTGGAAGTTCAAGTCACAGAAACAACAGAAAAGGACATGGAGTGCATGAGCATATGCCCATGAATCCCAGACACTCCCATGCAGAAATACCCAGGAGTTCTACCAGAACAATTCAAAGTTTCAATCCCAATTCAAAATATTCCACTGTGGTTGTTGGGCAATGTCCAAAATCCCAATCTGGGGTCAGGAAACAGAGCTCCAGTCAACATGTTAACCTGATCTGATTCATTCATTTTCCTGCCTTGAACTCAGATTCAAACCAGATACTTCTATTAAGTAGAACGTTTTCTTTTCTATTTGCTTTCCAGAATGAGAGCAAAAGGACATTCATATATCACATACACTAATACAACTAACACAGAGATGAAGCACTTCTGCCTCCTCAACCACATGCAGATGCTATAGCAAAACGTGTCTTTTTGTGCCTGTCTGCTCTGACCCAAGTCTTTTCAGTCTGCTCCCCATTTCCCTAAAAATTCATCATGGACTGCCAGATGAGTCTAAAGCATATCTATCTATCTATCTATCTATCTATCTATCTATCTATCTATCTATCTATCTATCACTTCCTTTATTCCTTCTCTTCCTTCTCTCTCCTGTCTACCTATTCTCTTTTCTACTCATACATTAATGTATCTCCATGGTAGAGCCTCAATGAACCATACACCCATGCCTCTTCCTCACATAGCCGTCTCCTAACCCTAGAGCATTTTACTTTTGGCATTCAAATAGGATGTTCTATAAACCTGCCATTTCTCATTTAAGTATAAATGAATAAGTTACTGATAAGCTTGTTATTGCCTGGGATGCATTCTTTCCCCCATCTGTACTTCACAACATAATATTTTCTTTATACAACTTTAAACATGAGGGTTTTTTTTTTTTAACTTGTTAGGAGGTGGCTATTTCCTTCACTGAGGTTACACTGCACCTGACTTCATCTTCTCTGAGAGACTTATTTTGTGTTATTTGTAAAGTCCCCTTCATTAGCTGGGGACTCCTCCTAGGCATGACTATTTCCTACTTGTGTGCATTTCTCCGGCATTTAGAAGGCCTGGAATATAGTAGTTGTTCAGGAAATGGTAGCTATATAAACAGTTAAGGAAGTACACAGGGTTAGTTGTAGCATGGCTTGCAGTGGAAAGAAATGAAAATTATGCCGTGAAGGCTGTACAGTGTGTCTGCTTTGAATCTGTAACTGAGAATCTGGAAGTTTATAAGGAAGATACGGTTCATGTAAGTGGTATAGAGAGACAGATGAAATTCTTCTGGGTTTGCCCTCTCCACACGCTGTTCCAAGGTGGTCATCTTTCATGGACTTTATTCTTTCCTTCCCTTTACCCAAGTTTCTGTTTTCCTACCTTAGCTGTACATCAGTCTCCAGTCCATAAGCCCCAAATTCAACAGCTTTCTCAAAGGCCATCATGGTATTCTCTGGTCCATGCTGAGGAAGACAAAGATGTTAGCCCCTAGGTTTCACAGTCTCTCTTCCCAGCATTCCTTTTAAAGTGGGCCGGAATCAAGAAATAACAGGGTTTGCTCAAATTCTGGAACCACTCACTTAAGATAATGTCATTGGGAATAGTAAAGAGTTATGTGATGCTGAGTTCAAGTCCATATTCTACAGTTAACTCCTTATTTTTGTAGAAACACTTCTTTTCCTTCCAGGGGCTCCTGTTACTCTAAGAATTTCCTTTCTCATTCAAACATCCTGTACATATCTATACTCACTCCCATTCATCATGCCCAGACCTACCATGGGTGCACCTCTATGTGCAAAGAAGACTGGTTTGGGGCCCAAATTCTCCTTTTCCTGAATGCAAGGAGATTGAATACCCAGTGGCATCAAATAAAGAAATATGAGGATAAGAAGAAAAGGCAATGCAATAGCCACCTGTATAGCTGAAAAACAAAGTTGGGGGTTGGGATTAAAACAAAGAGGGATAGCGAAACATTCCAAACAACTAATTATTCCAAACAAGCAAAGTAAATCTCATCATATGGGCTTCACTGACTATGGGCTCTTTTACTGCTATTACTGTCACATTCTCACTTAAACTCAAGGGGTTGAATATAAAAACACAGAACTGTCCAACCGGAAGACATTATTATGCAAGATTATTAGAAATAAAAAGAAAGGAAAAGCAGGGAATGGGAAGGGAAGGGCAGGGAAAGGAAGGGTAGAGCAGCCTCTCAGGAGGAATAACACGATCGTTCTGAGAAAGCCTATAAAATCACCCTAGCACACCCCTCCAAAGAGAGGGTGTTCAGTAGTTGGAGGGGTATTAACTGAAACAAGTCTGGGTTCAAAGTCAGACTCTGCTATTTCCTAATTATAATCACAAGGATGTGATTTAACCCCTCTAGGTCTTCAATTTCATCTGTAAAATGAGGTTATCTTATTGTTGACACTAACTTCACAGGGTTGTTACAACTTCTACGTCACAGTGACTTACTTATATTGCATATGTTGACATATTAAGCCATAAGGCTTATAAGTATTGACTTATTAATTAATGACCTCCTTCTTCCCTCCTCTGTCCCTGCATTGCACCACCCCTAAGCTTTATCATACCATGCCTGTGCCTTAATATGCATAAACAACATTTACTACTTTAGACTTCTGTGCATTTTATCCATTTATCCATTTTAAAGTTACCACTTATGCTTTAGTGACTTTAAAATCTAGGTCTCCAGCTCTAACCTCTTAACCTTGTGAATATATTACATCTCTTGAGGCTTTCTTCCTTGTAGTATGCTGTCCTGTATCTTCTTATTCTAACTAAAAGAATGTGAAGAAGAGTTTATTATTGCCCTATTTGAACTATTGATTCAGAAATATATTCTAAAATTTACCATCCACACAGACACATACATATCAAAATTTACCCTTCACATGCAAACACATAATATCAAAAACCAGCACCACTATCTATCCAGCCTTAATTTTGCCTACATTCTCCCATTAATTGACAACTATCTCCTATTAAACCAAGGGTAAAAATGGGAAGCCTAGAGGAAAGCAGCCCCTATTGATTTCTCAGAAAGTGTGGTGAGAATAACTCTATTTCAGAGCTGTTTAATATACATACATGATACTCTTTTGTTCCCATTATATTAGGATAAGGCATGCAGAAACCAACGGTGAAGTCAGATTATGTCTGCCTCTGTGAATCCCCAGCTATGACAGGGACTGACAGGAGACTGCTCTGAGTTCAACATGATGTACACAGGGATCTTTGGACACGGTACAGCTGAGACTCTATTTGAGTGAAAACTGAAAGAACTGTAACTTATACCAGTGCTCTATTAAACAAAAACGGCTTCTTTTTCTGCACGCCCCCCGCCCCAACTACTGCTAGTTAGAAAATATATAATACCATAGAGAAAGATCCAATTTTTCCAGAATAACTGCTCTTAAAGAAGGCCTGTTTAGTTACAGAAATACCATGACAGGCCACATGTGGTGGTGAGAACCAAAGGAGAATGCCTGAGTAACAAGCTAAACAAAGGTCAAAGAAGTATGGGAGGATAGCTACTAAATGCCTTTTTTTTCTGAGTGTAGTATGCAAGCCAAAGAAAAAACAAGGTTGTCTCCCACATGACATACCTTCTGTTTCCAAATAGATCACACAGTAGGCTACAGGCCAGGTAAAGAGAACCATCAGAGTTATACTGCACAAGTGTATGTAGGGAGCAAAGATCTGAAGAGAAAGCCAAAAGTCAGACTGGGTACATCTGGACAGTTGGTGCTAAGAGCTACAGGAGCATGCTTACCTGCAGTGATAACCCAACTGTCAGCCACTTGTCATTCCAGAATTTAAATAAAACATACAGTAAACCGACATACATCAGAATCGACAGCACAATCACAACCTGGGAAACAAAAAAGATCTTCTGACTTTCAGGCACTAGCTTTACATCAGAACTGGAATTGCATGTGTGTCCTTACTATCTCAGGGACCTCACTTAATCCTTGTAATATACTCATTTTTCCAAATCCTCAGTATTGCATGGGTTCAATCATCGCCCTTCTGTACTCATAACTGCTGTAAGCATAGCTGGAAAAATAACCCAGCTGCGTGCTTTAATGTCACCTATAAGGGTGAGTGCAATAGCTCAGCCAGTTAATCCTCTGTCTGCAGTGCTGACATCCCATATGGGTGCCAGTTTGAGTCCTGGATGTTCCACTTCTGGACCCAACTCCCTTATCTATGGCCTGGGAAAGCAACAGAGGATGACTCAGATCCTTGGTCCTTAAATGCACATGAGAGACCTGGAAGAAGCTCTAGCTTCTGGCTTTAGATCAGCTCAGCTCTGGTTGTCACAGCCATTTAGGACCAATAGACGAAAGACTCAGCTCTCCTTTTCCCAGTAAACTCACCTCTCCAATAAAAACAAAATCAAAATTTAAAAAAAGTATCACCTCTAGGTACAGCTAAGTTTTCACATGACCTATTATCTCTCAAGTGATTTCAACAATGGCCAGTAGAAACCTTCATTCCTTCTTTTTACCTCATTATACACTCAAAACAGTAAGAAGTACGTAATGTGTTATAGAGTTTCTGATGTGATTTTTCCCAAAACAGATTGTAAAGTCACAAGATCTAAAACAACTGTACTATTTATGATTATATCATTTTCTTGCAGAATATTTGGCACACAGTAATTTTTAAATAAATATTTGTTGAACAAAGCAATAAAGTCTGACACAACACTGTATATTTTTTTTCTTTTTTTTTTATTCATTGATTACATTGTATTATGTGACACAGTTTCGTTGGAACTGGGAATCACCCCACCCCTCCCCCTGCCCTCCCCCCATGTGGAATGTTTCACCTTGTTGCATATCCACTGATCAAGTACAGTTGAGATTCCCTCTTCGCAAGCATAAACTAAACATAGAGTTCAACATCTTATAGTCCAATCTAGCTCCTCAGCTTCCTGGAGAGACCCTGTCCGGTCCGAGGGCAGAACCATCAGATTATCAACCCGATCAATTAACGGCTCCAACATACCCTCAGCAACAATTAACTTCATTGTGTAACTAATAGTTATAGTATTGAGTAACCAGTACTTTGTGGCCAAATGGGCCAAGCTGGAAACCATAATGCTAAGGGAAATGAGCCAATCCCAAAAGGTCAGATACCACATGTTTGCGTTAATTTAAGATATGATATGATGTTATGTAAAACCTGTTATTTTATGTATATTATATGTTGTGTATAAACTAAAACTGAATTGACAATGAGGTGATCACAGAAGATGGTTAAGAAATTGCAATTGTTTTTAACACTGTATATTTTCTAGAAAAAGGACATTGAGATCGAGAAGGTGTTACTTTCCATCTTCCCCTTTAAATGTATAGTTTTTCTGCATCTGTATTTCCTTCTGGTCACTTCATTGCTTATTAAGTCCTTTATATAAAGAAAATGAATCCACAATGAAACTTCTCACAAAATCACTCCTTGCCAGCTTCAATGGCAAATGATGCCAAACACTGAAGGAACAACTATCCACAATATTTCATCAAGCACTTCCAGAGAGCAAGATAATTCTTTCTAACTCATCTGACAAAGTAAATGAAACATTGCTCACCAAATTTAACAACCACATAAAAACAACAAAGCACATATCAATTTTCTCCAAATTAGGAGGAAGAAAAAAACCAAAAAGAATCTATTAGTAAGCTAAACGCAACACAACACAAAGGTTGAATTATCAAATCGGCTCAGGAATCACTAATCCTACTCAATACCAAACTGTGAATGACTTAACGGATAAGTGAATAGGGCCTGGCATGATGGCCTGGTGGCTAAAGTCCTTGCCTTGCATGTGCCAGGATCCCCTATGGTGCCAGTTCATGTCCCAGAGGCCCCACTTCCCATCCAGCTCCCTGCTGTGGCCTGGGAAACCAGTTAAGAATAACCTGAAGCCTTGGGATCCTGCATCTGCGTGGGAGACTCAAAAGAAGTTCCTGGCTTCTGACTTCATATTGGCTTAGCTCTAGCGATTGCGGTCACTTAGAGAGTGAATCAGTGGACAGAAGATCTTCTTATCTGATCCCCTTCCTCTATTTTTCTGACTTTCCCATAAATTTTTTTAAAAAGGGTAAATGGATAAAAATAATGTGCTCTTAGAGAAATCTGATGTCAAATGTAGCAATTCATGGAAGCTTTTTCTTCTGTTTTGCATTTTGAGAAAACAGAAACATTGCTTCAAAATGCTTTTCTCTAGAACGTTTTTTTTTTAAGATTTTATTTTATTTTTATTGGAAGGGCAGATATACAGAGAGGAGGAGAGACAGAGAGGAATATCTTCCATCCGATGGTTCACTCCCCAAGTGGCTGCAACAACTGGAGCTGAGTCAATCCAAAGCCAGGAGCTTCTTCCAGGTCTCCCACATGGGTGCAGGGTCCCAAAGCTTTGGGTCATCTTCAACTGCTTTCCCAAGCCACAGGCAGGGAGCTGAATGGGAAGCGGGGCTGCTGGGATTAGAACCGGCACCCATATGGGATCCCAGCACGTTCAAGGCGAAGGCTTTAACTATTGCACCGGGCCCTCTTTAGAAAGTTATTTTTTTAATGTTTATTAATATAAGAGAACAGATTTCATGAATTTCATATACACAATTTTAAGAGGATAATTATATTCCCCTCCTCCACCCTCCCTTCCCCAAACTCCTACACCTTTCCTTCTTTTTGAATTTTTCCAAAACTGTAATTTTAATGCACTATATATCACAGGCTTAATGCACCACTGACCATAAAACTGAACAACTAAAAAGTCGAAACACCATAGTTCCGCAAGTGTAAAAACAATTAAATCATAACATTTGCATTTCATTCCTATACATTTTTTGGTATTCTATATTAACTACCGCATATCAAAGAAAACACATGATGTTTTCCTTTTGGTGACTCGTTTATTTCATGAAGCATAATGGCTTCCAATTGCATCCATTTTGCTATAAAAGAAAGGAGTTCATTATCTTTTTTATGGCTGAGTATATTCCATAGTGTGTGTGTATAACATTTTTAAAAGGCTTAATATTTACTTGAAAGGCAGAGTTACAGTAAGAATGATCTTCCATCCACTGGTTCACTCCCCAAATGGCGGCAATGGCCACAGCTGTGTCGATCCGAAGCCAGGAGCTTCTCCTAGGTTGCTCACTTTGGTGCAGGGGCCCAAGAACTTGCTTTCCTAGGCCATAAGTATGGAGCTGGATCAGGAATGGAGCAGTTGGGACTCCAACTGGCACTCATATGAATGCCAACACTATAACGTAGAAGCTTAGCCTACTATACCTTGGTGCTGGCCCCTATCCTATATCACATTTTCTTTATCTGGTCACCAGTTGATAGATATCTGGGTTAATCGCACATCTTAACCATTGTGAGACGAACTACAATAAAAATGGATGTACAAATTTCACATGCTGACTACATTTCATTTGGGTAAATTCCCAGGAATGGGATCATCAGGTCCATATGGGAGATATATTTTCAGATTTCTGAGGAATCTCCTTACTGTTCCATAATGGTTGTGCCACTTTACATTCCCAGCAACAGTGGATTAGGAGACCTTTTCCCTCACATCCTCACTAGCATTTTTTTTTTAACATTTTTGCCCAGATACTTTAATGTTATACTCCATCAGTTGTATCCTGCTATGTCTGCCACCACTCATTATATGTTTACAATGAAACAACCTAGCTATATCAGGTATATCCTGCTAGAAACTGTTACAGAAGAGGACTCCATAATCTTTAGATTAATAAATACTTATCTATCATATTATTAATTATTATCATTATCTGTGTTTATAAGAAGATCAGTAGAAACAGTCACAACATTTTGGGCATTTGTAGATAAAAAGTAAAGAGATTATAGGCTTACTTCTGAAGTTTTTCTTTCTGGATTTACTCTGAGTGAAATAAATTCTAAGCTCCCTGGTCAATTTCTCCTCCCAAACCTAATTATCCTGGTCCTTACTGGTTTGAAGCTCCATTTCAACAAAATGTCAATTCTTCTAATATTCTGCATCACTTATCATTGCCTATAGACTTGTAACTGGAATTATATCCCCAAATAGCTCAAAAGACACGAGCTTGGAGAACTGATATCAGTGAAGCTGGCATTATACCTCCTGTAATACTGGAATTCTATGAGCAGCAGTTTTACCCCTGACTGCTTTATTTCCACTTCATCTCCTTGCTAACACTCAAGGAAGGCAGCAGACAATAACCCAAGTATTTGGGTCTCTGCCAGCCATGCGCAAGACCTGGATGGGGGTCATGTCTCCTGGATTTGGGCTGGCCCAACCCCTAACCATGGCAGCTTTTTGGGGAGTGAAAGAGTGAATGGAAGATTTCTCTCTGTAGCTCTTCCTTTTAAGTAAATAATTTTCTTCTATAAAGAATTAATATCAGGAAAGATTTCATAAAGTATGTGTGGGGATGAATTCTAAGGGAATGAGACAAGGATATAAGAAGATAATTTTCTATTAGGAAAAATTTATACAAGTATTCATGCTAAAAATTTTGGCTTCCATATATCAGAATTCAGGCAGAAATTAGTATTTAGCGGAAATATTGGCTCAGAAGTAGCCCATGCTGAATGAAACTGGGATGACAGTAATGTACTGGCATCAGATAGAAGAAACAATCTACAGGCTTATTGGAAAAAAGCTGCCAGAATGGTTATCACCCCTGAGAAGCAAACCCTCCCTCTTTGGGAAGGCTCAAAGAGCTTTGGAAAACACACTGGTGGCAAAAGTGCTGGCATCATTAAAAGCCACTGTAATGCCTATCATCTACACATGCTCAAAGGTGGAAAGATGGAGCTATTAAAATGGGCCTAAGGATTTCTGAAGGAATGATGAGATTCTGCTATGGAGGAGAACAAGCAGTACTAACCGGGGATTCCAACGAGAACTGTCCGAGAGCACAAGAAGACAGGCAGGGATGTCACTGATAGTTGAAATCAAGATGCTCAGCAGGAGTTCGGATAAACTCAAGTAAGGATAGGAACTACTGCTTATTTACCTGGACCCAAATTCATGGGACACTTTTGCCCCATGTTGTAAAGCTGTGCTCTTCTCTTACCTTTTCCTCCCAGGGACCTGCTGAGGAGGAGGAGAGCTAAGAGGATCACCATGCTTGCATCACATCTGCAGGATTCTAGTCTTGGATTGCACCCAATACAGCAGAAAGTTTAAAGATTAATAGGGAGTGGTTTATCTCATTATAGTGAACTGAAACAGAACATTCTTGTGACCAATAAGGATTTGAAAAAGCAAAAAAAAAAAAAAAAATCTTAAGATTTGAGATGGAAAAAATGGGCTCACAGAGTTACGTAGTAAGAAAGAATAAATAAATTTATGGTTTAGCTGTTTATGTCCTTCAGTCTATGAGGTGTAACTGTTAGAAGTGCAACTGAATCAGCTACAATCGTATCAGTATGTATCTTCTCTCTGAGGAACACTGAAGGCAAAGTGACTCTGTGTGTCAAACTGAATGCCAAGGGCTCCTATGGGCATGCTCCTACCTTATGACACCAGTACATCTCGAGTTTGATTTGCTCCCGAATCAGCAAAATTCCAACTATCTGCAAAAGGAAAGAAGAAAGACAAGGTTGTTTTGAAATCACCAAGCTGCTGCCCAAATCACTGTTCTGGAGCTCAAACTCTTTCACAGTCAGTACTACATTCCCTTTTCAGCCTCTGGGAGTTCACCATGCCGTTCCTCCACCTCACTGACCCTTCCACAGCCACTTTAAACATGACCTCCTGTTAGTAACTCCCACCAGCACCTCCAAGAACATTATGAGATTTCATAATAATTCACCACACTGATGGCCTTCTTCAGTTCCTGTCTACCTCATTCCCCCACGATGGACTTTACACCTGCTTTTACTTGGAGTTTTAGACAACAGAGGTCACGGGATATCCTTCCCAAGTCACTGAAAAGCTTTTCCTTGAGAATTCAACGTTGATGCTGCAATTGCTGTCAACACTGGTAAATATTCAATCTCTGAGATCCACACCTGAATCCCACTGGTAAATATTCAGTCTATCTGAAATCGGCATCTGATTCTAGCCAGTCACTGAGTCAACCTGGGGCTGGGAACTGGTAACAGGAGTCCTCAAATAGCAATATTAATGATATATGCACAAGTGTTTTATCAAAATTATTCCACTTGTTCTTTATTCAGCCTGATAAAATGCCATTTTACTAAGTATTATCATTCTATTGTGAAAAAAGGAGAGGCTCAGTCACCTAAGTATAACAGCTGTAAACAGAATTTTTGTCTCCCTCTTTTTTTTTTACTGTTGTTGTCATCATATTTATCTGAGAGAAAGAGAATAAAGTATAAAACATATTGTTATTTATGCTGCCTTATTGGACACCAGCACTTGTCCCTTACTTAGTAGCTAACTATATCATTTCAGGCTTATTGTGAAAGAAAGTAATAGTAGAGACCAGATTTTGGCTCAAAACACTGATTTCATTTCCACTTCTTCAACTAAAAGGAAAGTTTCCAATTTGGCTATCTATAGCATCCTTTGCACCCAACTTCCAAAACGATATTTCTGAAATAGTTACTTTTTGTCAAAATGTTTAACTCTTTTTTAAAATTATTATTTTAGATGATGTTTACATAGTTGATCAGGGTGGGAAGGATCCTGGGTTAGGGAGAAGTGGGTGTGATCATTGTTTCCAAACTTTCTGTTTCTTCTTCCCATTACTGGGGGAAAGGGAAAGATAAGGGGATAGGCCATACCCAGCTTCCCAACCATCCCAGTACCTGAGGATGGGGAAAGGCCACCTGATATCAACCCAGGGTCACAATGTAGCACATGCTCTGAGGGTTCTGCCCAGGTGGATGTGATAGTTCCAAAATGCTGTTGATCTTGCTGATCTATAGATAAGAATTCACTTCCAATGTCTATTGGTTGACACAGTCGACCTTAGAGTCTCCATTTGCCCAGATATTTGCTGTCATTGTCTGGCTGATGTAGTTGCTCGCATTTTCTGTTCTCCCATTCTCTGCCATGGTACCAAATGTTCTCTGCAAGCTCCAATGGGCCACTATGTACTCTATGTGCACTATGGTCTGCTGTCGAGCACTCCATCCTTTACACCTACGTGGACCAGTTCTCCTAGGTAAGCTCATGGACCAAGGCCAGGCAACCCAGGCCAAGATGGAACCCCTGACCCTTGGGACTCATGGATCCAGAACCCATCATGCAGGTGGTCCCTTGCCGGAGTCCAGCTCCAGCCGAGAGTTCGGAGCTCGGGAAGGGTGCGTGGAGTCGGCGATAAAGAAAGACACAGACACTGACATTTGGTGCGTTCTCACAACAGCCCAAGAAAAA
Source organism: Ochotona princeps (assembly GCF_030435755.1). Taxonomy (NCBI): domain Eukaryota; kingdom Metazoa; phylum Chordata; class Mammalia; order Lagomorpha; family Ochotonidae; genus Ochotona; species Ochotona princeps. The sequence goes on from NC_080835.1 coordinate 56,144,130, forward strand.
GCTGTCCTTTATATTTACTCAAAACCTCACAAGCTTCTGCACAAGCAACTAATTGTTCTATTTTTTTACTTCAAGACTAAGGGGGCATGTACAGACATTCGGTCATTCCGTCTGCACTTCAGGGATAATTCTTTAGAACACTGTATTCATATTCTTCAAAGCAAGCCATTATTCATTCTTCAACAGTAGCCATGGAGCGGCAGCCAGGACTCCAAGGCCAAGGCACATGCGATTACCTGCTAATCAGTAGTACATTCCTACCACATTTCTATTTCTACATCTTGCCGATTATTTAATGGGAAAATAGTTTACAAGGGAAAAAATATAAATCTAAAAGCAAAAATTACAAATATTAAATCCCTCTACAACTATAGACCCTGCAACCCCATAAATAAAATAATCAAAAACATTTTTCTTTAATAAAAGCATCCTTAATTCCTCTAGCTAAAAATTATAAAAGCGGCTAAAACAGCTATATTTTCTATGCTCCAAAAAATTGCAAAAACAGGCTAGCCTATAAAATAACAATAACTATACTTATTGCCATAGCAATTTCAGCTCTCACTCCCATCACTGCATTCCCGTGGGTCCACTGGGTGCTACCTGACTGGCCAGGCCCTGGAAAGGAGGCAGATCCGCATCACCTGTGACCTCCTGTCTTCCTGCTGCCTCCTGGCCTTGAACCAGTCATTATTTTAGAGCAGGGAACTCGTGCAGTGCTCCCAACAGTCCCTAAGACCCGGGCCAGGTGACCCAGGCCCCTCTAGACTCCCCACCCCGGGACTCATGGATACAGTACCCACCATGCAGGAGGACCCAAGGACTTGGGTCAGACGACCCACGACCTTCCAGCCCCACCCCCTCCCAGCCCCAGGGCTCATGGAACAGGCAACCACCATGTGACTCAGGCCCTACTGGATCCCCCACCACTGGGGCTCACAGACCCAGTACTCACCACACAGACAGGCCCAAGGACCTGGACAAGGTGACCCAGGCCCTACTGGAACCTCTACCACTGGGGCTCATGAGCCCAGCACCCAGCACCCCTAGACTGGCATGGCTCATCTTACCTCAGCATCCACCAGTGGGTGCTTCAGTCTAGTTTGATCCAACCTGCCCCCGGTTCCATCCTATGCTGGTTGGTGCCACAGCCTAGCCTTGTCCATTCAGTCCCCCATACCATTTCCAGTGTGAACTGGCTGGTGTTGCAGCTCAACCTGGCCTCTCCTGGTTCTCAGATCTGCAAGTGGATGTTATGAACTGGCCTGGCCTAGTCCTCTCCCAGACTTTACCCACATATATGCCAGTGAGTACTATAACCTGGGCTGTTCCTTGCCTTGATTCTTGCACTTACCTGCAAGCTGACAAAGGAGTTTTCCAAGCCCCTCTACCTGGTCTCCTCCGAGTGGCAGATTTCAAGTACCAGTTGGTCCTTGACCCAGGCTGACTTTGTCTACCTCTTGTCCTGGCAAGAACAGTGTCCCTGCCCAACTGGTCCATATACTTTCTGGTTATTATTGGTTGTTGCAGCCCAGCCACACCTGGTCCGTGCCCAGACACAGATCTCACATGGTTCAGTGGGAGTCGACACCTAGCCCAGTCTCTTCTATACCCACCCTGGATCTCACAAGTACCACTGAGTGCTACGGTCTAGTCCAGTTTGGCATTCCCCAGACCCAGGGAGATTGGGGCCATGTCCAGCCCAGCCCAATGCCCCAAATCTGGCCCTCTCACTCACCAGATGAAACGTTCAAAATGATATTCCTAAAATAAAGTTACTTTTTGTCAAATGTTTCACCCTTGTTTTCTGGCATTCTAATATATTCCACATATTTTCTCAGCAATCATTTCCCCATTTTTCTTCATTATGCTGTACATCCTAATAGAATTGATCTTTCCCTCTTTATAGAATGTTCATTTTTTTTCTGTCTGGTAGATTTTCTCCTGGTGTTCCTTTAGCCCAGAATGTTCTCTACAAATCCCATATCTGTATCTAGTAACTCTTTAAGACAACCATTCTAATGAAAAGTCTTATTTCATTATTTTGGTTGGCAGTCATGTCTTTCTTTTCACATCCTTTCAAGAACTTTATTTAGGACTTTGTGATGATAATTATAACATCCCATCTGCGTCAGACCTAGTTGCCCTACTAGATTCTAAACACTGAAGGAACAGTTATAAGTTTCCATTTCATATCTATCTCTGTGAAATATTCTGAATGAAAACAAAACCTGTATGTTTTATGGATTTCCACATACTTAGTACTTTATTATTCCAATATTATACTTTTATAATAATTAATATATTTTATTGAAGGCAAAATGATACAAATACCAGATTTGGGGAGGGTTTCTTCTGTATCAAGCTGGGTATCAGTTGGGACAGGAAATGGTGAAGTTGGAGAAAGATTTTTTTTCTCTAAATACGAGCAAAATTGGAACTGAAAAACTATGTTCAACATTATTTTCCTATCATGGCTTTTATTACCATTCTTTTAACACTGCACAACTTTCTGACAGCATGTAAGGCAACAAAGGAAGGGACATACTAACAAATAAAGACTATGGCTAAAAAGTAATTTGTATCTGACCTAGGGACTAGCATTTGCACATACAATGTATTCAACAAACTAATTCATAAGGCTCATAAAGACTGCTTATTTGAATCTGTGGGCATCTAAAATGACAATTCTGACTGAATCATAGGATAGATCATAAAACAGAGGAATGGAGAAAGAATGTGTTGCCAACCTTTCAATGGGCAAAGTTGGTAAGACACATTCTCTAAGCACTAGTCCAACTTCCAATTCCTTGTGCCTAAAATCCAAGTAGCTAATGTAAACCCCAACTCAACTTAGACACAGGTAATATGAACTACTGGATACTATATTGCATAAAGGAAGACTTCCTGAGGCTACTCAAAGACAAATGGGAAGCATTACTCACCAACAGCAATGAAGTGTAGGCAGTCAGGATCCAAAATAAACTCAGAAAAATTATGGAAGCGAAGACCCAGACTCCTGTTCCTAGAAAAATGACCCTGAAAAATGTGTTTCAATGCTTAAAATAGAGCAGAAATCAGCAGCATCTCCATCTATGATGAGGACAAGCAGACCAATTGAGGCATAAGAAAATGGAGGGAGATAAGGAGAGAGATAGTTTGCAAACAGAGCTGTGGAAGTTTTAGGAATATTTACTTGGAGCTTTAAGTTCATCCTATGGACAGATGAGAACATTAACTGGGTTTTATTTTAATTGGAAGGATTTTTTAAAAAATGTTTAGAAAAAGTATATCTTACTCAAAATCCACATAATACAGAAATTCTGCAACATCAAGAGAAAAAAGATAAATCCCATAATTTCCACATATTATTCAAACTACTATTTTTCATTTTGATAGGCTTCTCATTATGTTCATATATAGTCTTCCAAAACTGTAATCACAGCCACCATATTAACTGCTGTCTTAACTGACTATTCTGTTCCTAAAGTAGCATAAGACAGGATTTTAAAAATATATATTTAATTCACTTGAAAGGCACACTAAGAGAATAAGAGTAAAAGGGAGGAAGGGAGGGAGGGAGGGAGGAAAGGGGAGAGAGATTCTTCAATCTACTGATTCACTCCTCAAATGGCCAAAAATCCACGGCTGGACCAGGCAAAGCCAAGAGCCTCCCATGTGATTTGCAGGGGCCTCATTACTCTAACCAACTATGCTGCTTTCACAAACAGATTATCAGGGAGCTAGACTGGAAGCAAAGCAGTTGAGCCAATACTAATACATGGGATGCCAGCACTGCAGGCAGCAGCATGAATTACTAATGATTTCTTAAGGAGAAACAATGGTATAATCAGTTTAGGAATTACATGTCAAATAGTTTAGATTTTTCATTTTAAGATAACAGAACTTAACCATTTCCCCTACAAAAGATGAATGAATTAAATTTATAAAACTATAGATACACGGGGCCTGGTACAGTAGCCTAGTGGCTAAAGTCTTGGCCTTGCACACACTGGGATCCCATATGGCTGCTGGTTCATGCCAGCTGCCCTTATTCCCACTAAACTCCCTGCTTGTGGCCTAATCAGAGACCATTCTTAAACATCTGTTTCTCTAGAACTGCCAGAGATATCCAATTTCATACCTGTGAGGTACAGAGCAGCAGAACCACTATGAGTGATAAACAATAAGATACATACTATATGAATTACACAATTATCAGAATTAGAGAAATCTGGGAAGGAGGTTGTTGCCTCTGGAAATGGTGCTCAGTATAGAAGTAGGTATGTATGTATGTTTTTATAAGAAAGGAAGGGTATAAAAGGAGGGCAAGGGGGAGATGATGTTCTATCTGCTGGTTTATGCCTCAACGACTGCAACAGGTATTGCTGGGCCAGAACAAATTCAGGAACCCTAAATTTCACCCCAATCATGCACATGAGTGACAGGAATCCAATTAATTTGGCTTTCATTTCCTACCTGCTATGTATATTGTTAACAGGAATCTCGATGGGGTAGTATTTGATTTTAAGTCCCTATACAAGGGTACTTAAAAAATTCATGGAAGATAAAAGTTTATTTGGTGCAGAAACATTCAGAACACATATACGGGGTCTTCAAAAATGCATAGATAATAATTTTTCACAACATAATGAGTTCATCTTCTAATTCTACTTTCCACACTCATTAAGGTATTCTTGTCTGTCAGGCAGACTCACAGTAAGGAAGAAAAGTTAGCTATCAACTGGAGAGAGCAAACACAAATTAGAACCTCTACCTTGAAGGATGACTTGGAACTCATAAGGACAAATTCAACCCTGTAACTGACTTTCATCACCTTTCACCTCTAACGACAATGCAAAACTATACAATCTAACACTCTGTTATGAAGTCAAATGACAACCTGGTTAAAGGCTCAAAGAGCCAAACAAAAGAAGAGATGTGAGCAAAGGTGGAGCTGCAGATCCAGATGCTTCCCTCACAATAAGGTGATGCTGTCGGTCAGAAAGCATGAATGCACGCAAAGTGCTTGTTATCTTTCACTACTCTTCGGAGCATAAAATGCAGCTGCTGCCTCACCTCTTTCTTTTTTTTAAAGATTTATTTATTTTTATTGGAAAGACAGATATACAGAGAGGAGGAGAGACAGAGAGGAAGATCTGTCCGATAATTCACTCCCAAGTGACCACAACGGCTGGAGCTAAGGAGCTCCAGGAAGCCAGGAGCTTCTTCCAGGTCTCCCACGCAGGTGCAGCGTCCCAAAGCTTTGGGCCGTCCTCAACTGCTTTCCCAGGACACAAGCAGGGAGCTGGATGGGAAGTGGGGCTGCTGGGATTAGAACTGGCACACATATGGGATCCTGGCGCGTTCAAGGCAAGGGGTTTAACCATTACGCTATCACGCCAGGCCCCACCTCTGCTTTCTAAATCTTATGTCAATTTCTCTTGAAACAAACTGCATAGGGCAGAAAACTGAATTTCCAGCCTGGCTGAGTTATCAATGCAAGTCACCAAAGGCATTAAACAGAAGATCGATGAAGCCCAAGAGAAGCTGGTATTGTAGTATAGTGGTTAAGGCCCCCACTTGCAACACCAGCATCCCATATGGATACAGGCTGCTCCACCTCTGGTTCTACTCACTGCTAATGGCCTGGGAAAAGTAGTGAAAAATGGTCCAAGTGCTTGGGCCGCTATCACCTACTTGGTTGAAGTTCCTGGCTTCTACCTGGCCTGCTCCCAGCCATTGTGACCATATGGAAAATGAATCAGTGGAAGGAGAATAGATTAATCTCTCTCTCTCTTTCCCTCTCTTTCCGTAACTCTTTCAAATAAAAAAAAAGAGTCTTAAAAAAAGAGCTTTAAGAACGTCAAGAAAATAAAAACAAAATTACACTTATAACCATCACAGATTTACTAAAAATTATGAAAAGAAAACTCACAGGGCATATTTAAAAAAGGATAATCTTGACAATCAAAAGAACAGAATTAAGGTGAACAGAAAATTAGAAGTTTTCTTTATTTCTTAAAAAATATATTTATTTTTATTTTAAAGGGAGATTGTAGAGAAGATAAGAGACAGAGAAAGATCTCCATCTGTTGGGTCACTCTCCAAATGGCTGCAATGGCTGGAGTTGAATCGTTCTGAAGCCAGGAGCCAGGAGCTTCTTCTGGGTTTCCAACAAGGGTTCAGGGTCATCCTCCACTGCTTTCCTAATCCACAAGCAGGGAGCTGGATCAGAAATAGAGTAGCCAGAACAAGAACTGGCGCCCAGATGGGATGCCAGCACTTACAGGCGGATGATTAGCCTATTGACCAACTGTGCTGGGAACCAACAGAAGTTTTCTTAAAACAATTAAAGTGGCCCCAGTGCGGTAGCCTAGTGGCTAAAGTTCTAACCTTACATGTGCTGGGACATCATCTGGGCATCGGTTTGTGTTCCAGGCAGCCCTGCTTCCATCCAGCTCGGTGCTTGTGGAAGTCAAGAAACAGCCCAAAGCCTTGAGACTCTACACCTATACGGGAGACCTGGAAGAGGCTCTGGGTTCCTGGTTTTGGATCAGTTCAGCTCTGGCTGTTGCAGCCACTTAGGGAGTGAACCAGCAGACGGAAGATCTCTCTGTCTCTCCTCCTCTCTGTATATGACTTTCCAATAAAAATAAATCTTTAAAAAAGGACAACTAAAGCAAGATAATATAAAAAGAAATCCAAAGCACTAAAAGAAAAACCTGCAATTAGAAAATTGTGGTCAACTAAAATATCCTTCAAGGATGAATATTTAATAGTCATTTTCACAAAAATAAAAACTGAGAATATGTTACAAGCAGATTCTTATCACTGGGAAACAAGGAATTTTTTTACAAAGGAAATTATAAATAATAGATTAAAGATCAGAGATACATGATAAAAAAAGAGTAGTAAAAAGGAAATAATAAATCTAAATGAGTGTTAACTACACAAAAAGCTAATAATATCACTTTTGATTGAAAATACACTTTGGATTAAAACATCAGATGATAATAGCATACAGTTTAAGAGGAGGTAAATAAAGTTAAGGTGTTTCAAGGTCCTTGAGAAAGGTTAAATATTAACATTAAACTTTGACTGATGAGTAAAGATTACTATGTGCAACTTTCAGGGTAAGTAGAGAAGAAACAAAAGTGGGCAGGACTTTGTGCCCAGGAGATCTCTGTACAGTTCACGCACTAGCATGGTGAGGACTTAGCAACAGTGGCCTCGCCCCGCTGAGGAACGTGGGGGGCAGGAGGTGAGGCAGTGGCTTCACTCACGGTCACGATCACTTCCCTCCACAAACAAGGAGGCCTGCCACGCTCAACTTGTGTATCATTCTAGACTCTCACCCCACACTTGAGCGCTGGCCAGAGAACCCTGGCCTGAACCTGAACATTCCACTGGACGTGCACTGAGGAGTGGTCACTCTACCAAACCACAGGGGCATAATTTAAAATTAAAAAACCATCAAGAAGAAAATCTCACAGATGCCCAAAAGTAAATGCAGAAACACTGAGGAACAAGGACAACTTTATGACCCTCCAAAAGGAACAAAACAACTCTTCAGTATTAGCATGCGAACATGCAGAGATTGATAAAATGCTTGAAATGAATGGAGGAAGATAATCACAGGATTACTCAAAAGCACAAAGAAACAAACAGAGCTAAAGAAATCCATATGATATGGATGATAGATTCTTCAAAGGTAGTGAAATTCTGGAGAAATCAAATAGAAACATTATAAATGAATAATTCAAAACTCCAAACATAGAAAATACAGTGGCAAGCCTCAACAGAAGAAACAGAAGAAACAAGACAATCTTTTCAAAAGGATGCTGAGAAAATTGCATTTGTTTTTACACCTACATTTTGTTGAGTGTCACTATTGTATTCCTCCAGTAATCTGATGGCATCCCATCAGATTTAGCTTCTTGAGGTATAAAGTAGGGCTCATTTCCTATCTTTGCCTCCGATTCAGGCCGCTCCCCCACAAGCTATAGAAAACTCTAATTTTGATCCATTTCCCTACTATGCCACACGGTTTCAGTCTGAGGTAAAATTCACATGACTATCAAACCAAAGAGCTCTAACAGAAATGAAAATACAAAAGCAGCAGCTTACCAATTAAGGCCGAAGTATTCATTTGAGATTTCTATCCACACGAACAGCAAAAGCACAGATAAGAGAAATGAAATCACCAGTACTACAAAACAGAATTGCTCTCTCTGGAAAGAAAAAGAACTCAATGTTAGCTCCACTGTTGTCCATTGAGGTAACACTGAACTCAGTGTTACCTCAGTAATGTCTGCATTCCTGTCCAAGCTCAGGACACATGAGCTGCCCAACATCACCATCTGCAGGCTGGAGGGACCACTGCTTCCTCTGCACCCCAACTGAATTCAACATGCTCACTTGCTAGATCACATGGAGCCATGATTATGCACTTATGTGCTTATGTCTGATGTTATGGCATTTTTACCTTGAGGAATAGAAACTTGTATAACCAGTCCCTATACTGGTTATAGCTGGAGATCTTTGAGTGTAGATTGCTCTCAACAATCATCATCTGAATCATCTAGGCTTCACCTATCAAATGTTTGGTGTTCCATTCATGAATTTATTTCTCCATTATTCATCAGCTCATTCAGTCATTCATCTATCCACTGAGGAGCGGAAAGAGAAACCAGACTAAGGGAACAAGCATTTTAAATAGCTGTTTTGTTCTACTACAATGCTAGGGACTTCCCAAGACTCTTTCTTTTCTATATTTTAAATTCTATTTTATGATTCAGTTCCATAGGCTCCGGGATTTCCTCTCCCACCTCCCCAAGTTCCCTTCCCCCATTTATTTCCCTTTATTACTGCAATGTATAGTCTTTCATCAACAGTCGTAAATCTATCATTCTGCCATTTACATATATCCTAATATTGTAGGTATAGTCGATGGCAGTGCTATATACTTTTATTTATATAAACGGAACAAATTAAATTTATTTCACATATATAGATATAAGAGCATAATGATACTTCTTACAAGTCATTTTTGTTAAATTCACTTCTCAAAAGAACCGTATGAGTTAGGTACCATAAGCCTCATTTTGCAGAAGAAAACACCGAGATGTAAAGTAATTGACTTAGGATGACCCAGCTAAGACATGGCAGGGGCGGGAGTGGAACCCAGAACCAGGTAAGCTCAGAGCCAGGAAGGTTGGTCTCTTTATGGAGATAGGAGTAAACTGAAGCTTCACAGCTATCCCAATCACTGAAAATCACAGTCATGCCATGGGTGCCACTCTCTCCGGGAAGATCAGATTTGGGTTGCCATCTGATTGTAAACTTAAATGATTCTGATTAACATCAGAAATTATACTTGTTTGGGACAATTTTCAACTTGTTAAAAACAAAGAATCTATCCTGCCCTGAATAAACTCCAAAGTTACTGTAATAAGAATTTTAAAAAAGGGAAAACACTGAAATAGCAGAGTAAATAGGACAGAAGCAACTTGGCAGGAAAAATATGGGGACTAAAATTTCCTCCCACCCTGGGGCAGTCTCCCATGTCTCATCCCTTTTCTTATGCTTCCCAACTCGGACACAGGAAATCAGAGATCAAACTGGTCAGGTTCTTGGTGCAAGCAAGTGAATGCACATCTCACTTCAGTGTGCTCATCATCCAATCTCATACACCAAACAGCCCAACACAGGGTCCCCACCTATGACTTAGAGAAAAAAAAAAAAGGCCTTCAATAGGGTTGGATTATATACCTTCTCCAGCCTTATTAGACATTTTACCAGGAAAAATCAGTCACTAGCTTGATCACTAATAAAGGCATATTATTTCCCACTTGCCTTTTTGTTTCTTACAAAAATAGGTAGCTCAATTGAAAAACTCACCAAGAAGAGTGAATTAGAGATTAAAACATGCAAACATTCCTGTAAAAATATCTAACTGCACACCAACTTCTCTTTTTCAAGGTTCACCGAATGCATAAATGCAAAATAAAGAAAAAAAGAATAGAAGTGAAAGAAAATAAATACATCAATTACATTTCAGGAAGCCTAACTTTGGCTCTAGAATTGGTGCATTACTTTTTTGGAAGAACTTGAGGCCCCAAACCTATAGTCCTGGAGACTAACAAGCCTTCACTGAGTGAAGGACCAGTCCCCTGCTCCCCGCGTCAGAAAACAGTACATCCCCCATCTCTGTACCCGAGAACAGCAACATGATCCAAGTTTGGCTTTCTCCCACTGTTTGTATTTCCAGTGACAACTGTAGCAGCCTGTAAGCAGGATGATATAGCATTTCTGGCTGAAGGATTTTTGAACCCATGAACTGTCCTTTTTCGATTCTCTTCTCTCTGAGGACTCAATCTTGTCATTCTTATGCATGATGCACCCTTTTGCTGAAAGGACAAATAAAATAGTCAGGATCCACTATAGTTCCTATTACTGTATTATTGTATTATTCGAAGTCATTCTATAGAGAATTAAGTACTTTTAAAATATATATATTGAAAGGTAGAGTGACAAAAGGAAGGAGAGTTGGAGGGATCTTCCCATCCACTATTTCACTCGCCAAAGCTGAGTCAGGCTGAAACCAAAAGCCAGGAACTCCATCTGGATCTCCCACGGAGGTGGCAGTGATCCAAAAACAAATCTCTTGGGCCATAATCCATCAACTTTCCAGGCATATAAACAGAAAGCTGGATTGGCAGAACAGCTAGTACTGGAATTAGCATTTCAATACATGATGCCAGCAGCACAAGTGGTAGTCCAATCCACTATGTAACAACACTGATCCATGTAAAGAAAATTCTATCAAAGACAGATGGACTTTTAAAAAATACGATCAAGAATAATATGTTGGATTTTGGGAACAACAGTGGAGCTTTATCATGCCTTCCTACTAACTTGTTGACTACTTGCTGTAGCCATCATACCATTCTAGGTTTACTTCTCTTACCTCTAAAACAGGACCATACCCTCTATTCCAGATAACTAATGCTAAAAGCACTGACTATATATACATATGTATTTGTGTATGTATGTGCACACATATGCTTTTAAGATCTTTTTATTTGAAATGAAGACTTTTATATAGAGAGAGAATTCTTCGACCCACTAGTTCACTCCCCAAATGGCTGCAATAGACAGAGCTGAATTGATTCAAAGCTGAGAGCCAGGAACTTCTTCCTAGCCTCACAAGTGAGTACAGAGGCCAAGGTCTTGGACCATCCTCTACTGTTTTCCCTAGCCACAAGCTGGGAGCTGGATCAGAAGTGGGATGCTCAGCTGGCAGAAGCTGGCACTGGGGGCTAGTTCTGTCAAGTTAAACCACAGAACCACCTGGAGAGTGCATAATCTGGGAGTGGCTTGGGAGGGCAATAGTGGGCTCTGTCCCTCTTGGGTTACCACCCTCACAGAAGAGCACAAAAACTAGGACAGGGGCTGGGGTGGCTAGACAGAGAGGCACCCAACAACATCCGTGAGGGCTGGCTAGTTGAGTTGGTTAGATGGTACAAGGCTTTAATACCCATTGACATGTATGAGCAGAAGGGGATGTGGGACAGACTGGACTAGTCTGCTGTACATACTGGCAAGCCAGGGCAGGGGCAGGCCTGGTGGGGGTTATTGTGGGTTGCTCCAACTAGCCTGCAGCTCCCACTGGTTTGTTTGAGGGCCAAGTATGTGCTGGGCAGAACCAGGCTGGACTGTAGCACCCATATTTTCCAGTGGAAGACAGGGATGGAAACAGAACCAACCCAGCAATTACAACCACCAGCTAATTGGAGTGATGAACTGTGCCGGGCCCTGTGCTTGCTAGTACATACAAGAATCTGGTCTGGGAACACCTCAGACAAAGTCTCTTTGGGGATCTCCCCAGTCGAACTGCCGGACTTGGAACCCTAGCCATGAAAAGACAGAGGACAGAAGTAGTACCACCTGAGCTATATGTTGGCAGTGAAAAACGGGGCAAATGGAGACTCTAAGATGGACTATGTCAATCAGTGGATTCTTCCACAACCTCATCGTGCCTGGAGTGGAGAGACTGGCAGCAATTCATAACTGTTGAACTTTCGGGACCACTTGAGCAAGACCCTCGGAGCAAGCCCCACATCGGAGACCTGGGGAGGGTGGGAGACTGGGTGGGGTTTCTCCCTTAAAATCCCCTTTTACATCAGATATATGAAGGAAACAATATATTTAAAATTTTTTTTTTAAAAAGTGGGATGCTGGTGCTTACAGACAGTATTTGCCTGCTCTACCACCATGCCAGGCCTATACATTCAAGTTAAAAACTGATGTTTCTGAAATGATTTGAAAGGTTAGAAGCATAGATGAGGTATATGAAAAATAAAATTCACAACATGGCTGGCTGACTGCCATTTCCTCTATTTTCCCTTCCAGTTAGAATCAGTTAGGGTTAGCCTCAGCTATGATAATCATGTAGCACTGAAAACAGCGATGGCTAAAACAAGGCAAGTTTATTTTTCTTCCTGCTAGCAACAAAAAGTTTCAGAGGTAGGAATAATAAAATATGTGATAATATGTGTTTTCATCAAGGCATCAAGAACTCAGGTATTACCCACCTTGCTGTTTCATCATTCTCAGCACAAGGCTGAGATCTAGTTCTCAAAATATAACCATCACGAGGAATCAAGATGGTGGAATAGGCACTCTGGCTCTTGGCCTCCCCAGTACCTGCTTGCTCTCTGGCTTCCCATGGACAGACTCTGAGGACAGGTTTGCGATAGCATGGGCCCTGTATGTCTGTATTCCTCACCCTCTGTTCACTGCTTAGGCGGGACAGTGACGATAGCAATGCTAAGATGCTTTGTATTTCTAATTTGTGTACTATTGGGACTAGGAGAGGTGAGGCCTAGCAGTAGTGGAATATGGGCAGAGAAGCCAGGGAAATGTGAATGTCTGCAGCTTTGCAGGTGTGTCCAAGTTATTCGTTGCATGTCTCTTAGGATAACTTATATTGTTGGGGAAGCTGGGACCTAGGTCTTTAGCTTAACGGATGGACTTCAGGGTGATGACCATTTGTTCCTCTTGGGGATTGGTTGGATTGCCGTATGGACTTGTGATTTGCCATTTTTAGTGGGCCCTGTTATCACCAAGCTTGGTTAATAAACACTCCTTAATAAACCTTAATAAATATATATAACCATCACCCCAAATTCTAGCAGGCAGAAAGAAGAGAGAAATAGAGATGGGTAAACTTCCTTACACTAATGATATTTACAGGGGTTGAACACGACATTTGACTAAAAAGAAAAAGATTTTTAAAAGGGGACAGGACACAAATTAGGGGGCATGTAGCAGTCATTACTGTATTGCTCATGCCATTAGGAAAGAAAAAGTTCTCAAACCAAAGGAACATCCAAATAATGTGTGAATTCAAGGGAGGACAACAAATTACTGAAGAACAAACAAACAAGAACGCTCTGAAAGGGCCTGGTCCCAGGCAAGAAAAGTTTTTGTTCTTGAAGACTGTCTATGCTCCACTTTTCTTCTTGTGAAGGTGGGTAACAGTGAGTGGTGAATGGTCACAATAAACCCAACAGGGTAACCAGGATTGTGGCTATCCTATAACCTTAAATGAGTGAGGAACTGGAAAAATATAAAATAACAGTAACTGACAACAGCAGTGCAGATTAGCAGTACTTAAGAGTAGAAACAGAGGTAGATGTATGATTAATAACCTACCGATGACCTAAACAGAATATTCAGGTTAAAGTACCATGTAAGAGAATCGAAGTGCAGCATGGTAGTCAGAAACGAGGTTTCAGGGAGCAAAGGTTTCCCCTGCATTCCCCCGAGTTTCTGGTTGAGCATACATAAGTGTGTGCATACAAAACTGTCATAAGGAGATAAGGAAAGCATCTTCAAGGCCCGGATAAGGCTAAGAACAGATGGTGTGTCCATCAACCAGAGGAAAATACCTTAACAGCACATGGGGCATTATGTAGCATAAGCAGGCTCACACTAATGGTTTAGGCCAGGGAAGCTTATGGGTGAGCATTGAAAGAATTGAGGTGTTTCTGGGTATCTTGACTCTGTTCTGGAACAAAGCTCAAGAGTATGTTTTCAAATATAAGCAGAAGCCTATAAAGTAAAACTCACAATGCCTACTATCCAGTTTTAAAAATACCAGGTATAGGATGGACATTGTAGTACAGTAGGTTAACTTGTTCTATGCAGTGCCAGTAATCCCACATGAGTACTGGTTCATGATCTAGATGTATCATTTCCAATACAGTTCATAGGAAATCAGCAGAAGATAGTCCCATGCACATGGTCCTGCACCCAAGTGGTGGGAGCCAGGATGAAACTCCTGATTGCAACTTGACCCAAGATTCGGGGGAGTGATGGAAGACTTCATTCTTTGTACATAATTCTACCTTTCAAATAAGTAAATCTTTTTCTTCCCCCAAAAAAGATTTCTTTATTTTTCTTGGAAAGGCAGATCAGATGTATGGAGAGGAGAGGTAGAGAGAAAGTTCTTCCATCTGCTGGTTCACTCCCCAAATGGCAGCAAAAGGCAGAGCTGAGTCGCAACAAAGCCAGGAGCTTCTTCTGGATCTCCCATGCGGGTACAGGGTTCCAAGGCTTTGGGTCATCCTCTACTGCTTTTGCAGGCTACAAGCAGGAAACTGGATGGGAAGTAGAGCACCCAGGAAACAAACCAATGCCCATATGGGATCCTGGTGCATTTCAAGGTGAGGATTTAGCCATTGAGCTATCACACCAGGCCCAAATAAATAAATCCTAAACAAAAAAAGTGCCATGCCTCTGGGCTGGGCAGTCCCGTGCTAGCGCTGGGGCGGTCGGTCCCTTGCAAGCGCTGGGGTGGGCGGGCCTGCGCAGGAGGCGCTTCCAGAGAGCACCTGGAACACCCCACGCCCTATAGTCCCATGCTTGGGAGACGCACCAGGAGGGCACTGCGGACCCGCGTGCAGGAGGCGTTCCCAGAGAGCACCTGGAACCTCCATGCCCTGCAGTCCCTGGCACTGGGGACACACCTAGAAAACACCTAGAATTCTCCGAGCCCTGTGATCCCGCGCACAGGGGTGGTGCACAGAGAGCGCCTTCACTCCCCCACGCCCTGTGGTAGCATACCTGTAGGGGACGAGCTGAGAGTGCGCTTTGAATCCGCTGGGCCCTGGAAGTGGCGCCCTGAGGTCCAGTGTTCTGGAGACGCACCAAAAGTGCCTTGAAAATTCCCACACCCTGCTACTCCACGCCTACAGATTCTGATCTCTACAGGATAGTGCTTGGAGACCCCTCAGCACACTGGTGCCTAGGTCTCTCAAAAAAGAAACACTAACACAATGGGAAGAAATACCAGAAAAGGTAATGATCCAGATGAGAGAGCCAACACCCCACCAATAAAGGATCAAAAGCCAATGTCTATTTCGGAGATGCGAGATGAAGACATAGAAGATCTACCAGACAAGGAATTCAAAAAAATAATGTTAAAATATGTCAGAGACAATGAGAAGAATTGGGAGGACTTCAAGGAATTCAAGAACCACATAGCCTCAGAAATACAACAAATGAAAAGTAAAATCCTTGACTTAGAGCACAAAATTGACAGCCTAACCAACAGAACAAATACAGCAGAAGAGAGGATCTCTGAAACGGAAGACACACAAAACGAACATACCAAGTTCATTAAACAGCTGGAGACAAGTCTGAACAAAGCCAATAAGACCATACAAGAAATGAAAGACAACCTCAGAAAATCGAATATTAGGATTATTGGCCTTCCTGAAGGAGAGGAAAAAGAGTCAGGAATGCTAATGGTGCTCGACGAAATTATACAGGAAAACTTTCAAAACACTTGGAATATGAACCCAGCCCAAATCCAGGACGGTCAGAGGACTCCCAGCAGATATGACCCAAAGCGATCTTCACCCAGACATATGGTGCTCAAGTTCCACTCCAACGAAGACAAAGAAAGAATCCTGAGACAAGTACGAAGCAGAGAAAAGATCACATACCGGGGAAAACCAATCAGGATCACTGCTGACTTCTCTGAAGAGACCTTACAAGCAAGAAGAGAATGGACAAAGATCTTCCAAATCCTGAATCAGAACAACTGTCAACCAAGAATATTGTACCCAGCAAAGATCTCATTCGTATTTGAGAACGAAATCAAATACTTCCACAGCAAAGAGAAATTAGAAGAATATGCCAGCACAAAACCAGCTCTACAAAATCTCCTTAGAAATGCACTAAATCCAGAAAAAAAGGAGGTGAATCATAAGCAAAGATGGCAAACAGGAAGGTCTCCCCACTAAAGTCCACACAAGGAAGGGCAATTACACAGATATCAACACCCACAAAAACAAGTATGGCAGGGCAAAATCACAACCTCTCAATTTTAACTCTTAACACAAATGGCCTGAACTCACCAATCAAAAGGCATAGATTAACAGAATGGATTATCAAACAGCACCCAACTATCTGTTGCCTACAAGAGACACATCTAACCAGAAGAGATTCGAAGAAGCTGAAAGTGAAAGGTTGGAAACAGATATTTCATGCCAATGGACGAGAAAAAAAGGCTGGGGTAGCTGTCTTAATTTCAGATGATGTGGACTTCAATCTGACACACATCAAAAAGGACAGGGAAGGACATTATATATTGGTGAAGGGACTGATCCATCAGGAAGTAATTACCATTGTGAACATATATGCACCAAATTCAAACGCACCTAGCTACGTGAAGCAATTACTCACGGACTTAAGGGGAGACATACATATGCACACAATAATAGTGGGTGATCTTAACACCCCACTAACAACAACAGACAGATCAACAAAACAAAAACTCAACAAAGAAACAACAGAGCTCATACAAACAATAGAACAACTGGACTTAGTAGACATCTATAGAACTTTTTATCCTAAGACCACAGATTATACATTTTTTTCAGCAGTGCATGGCACCTTCTCCAGGATCGACCACATGATAGGACACAAAGCAAACCTAAATAACTTCAAAAAGATAGGAATCATACCATGTACCCTCTCAGACCACCACGGAATGAAACTGGAAATCAGCAATTCAAAATGCCCCAGGAAATACAGAAACTCTTGGAGGCTGAACAATATGCTATTAAACGAACAATGGATCAGAGAAGAAATTAAAGATGAGATCAAAAAATTTATGGAAACCAATGAAAACTCGGACACAACATTCCAAAATTTGTGGGACACTGCCAAAGTAGTGCTACAGGGTAAACTCATCGCAATTGGAGCTCATGTCAAGACCCAAGAGAGGTGCCAAATACAGGAACTAAACACACACCTCCAGGAATTGGAAAAACAACAGCAGAAGAGCCCCACACACAATAGGAAACAAGAAATCATCAAAACAAGGGATGAAATTAATCAGATAGAAATAAAACAAACGATACACAAAATCAATGAATCAAAAAGCTGGTTTTTTGAGAAGATAAACAAGATAGACACCCCACTGGCCCGACTGACAAAGAAAAAACAAGAGAAGGCAAGAATTAACAGCATCAAAGATGAAAAAGGCAACATAACAACAGACACCGCATCCATTAAGGCCATAATTAGAAATTACTACAAAGCACTGTACTCCAACAAATCAGAAGATCATCAAGAAATGGAAAAGTTCTTAGACTTCTACCACCTGCCAAAACTTAGCCCAGAGGCAACAAACGACCTGAACAAACCCATAACTGAAGCAGAGATTGAATTAGTGATTAAAGACCTCCCAACAAAGAAAAGCCCAGGCCCAGACGGCTTCACTACAGGGTTCTACAAAACATTCCGAACAGAACTGACCCCAATTCTCTACAAACTCTTCAAAACAATAGAAAAAGAAGCAACCCTTCCAAACTCATTCTATGAAGCCAACATTACCTTAATCCCAAAACCAGACAGAGAACTAACAGAGAAGGAAAACTACAGACTTATCTCTTTGATGAACATTGATGCTAAGATTCTCAACAAAATCCTAGCCAACAGAATTCAAAAACACATCAGACAGATCATTCATCCAGATCAAGTTGGATTCATCCCTGGAATGCAGGGATGGTTCAACATAAGGAAATCCATAAATGTGATATACCACATCCAAAAACTGAAAAACAAGAATCACATGATAGTATCAATAGATGCAGAAAAAGCTTTCGACAAAATCCAACACCACTTCCTACTAAAAACCCTAACCAAGGTAGGCATAGATGGAAAAATCCACAACATAATTAAAGCCATATATGAAAAACCCAACGCCAGCATCATACTGAATGGAGAAAAACTGGAACCCTTCCCACTGAGATCTGGAACAAGACAGGGATGTCCACTTTCTCCACTACTATTCAACATAGTCCTAGAGGTACTCGCTGAGGCCATAAGACAAGAAAAAGAAATCAGAGGAATCCAAATGGGAAACGAAGAAGTCAAGCTCTCACTATACGCAGATGATATGATTCTTTATGTAGAAGAGCCAAGAGACTCAATACAGAGACTGCTAGAACTTGTACGAGAGTTTGGTAGAGTGGCAGCGTACAAAATTAATGAACAAAAATCAACAGCCATAGTGTATGCGAACAACCCCAAGATGGAAAAAGACTTAACCAGCAAGATACCATTCAAAATAACAGAGAAAAGTATGAAATATCTGGGAATAAATCTAACCAAAAATGTAGGAGACTTATTTGAAGAAAACTACAAACTACTTAAAAAAGAAATTGAACAAGACCTCAAAAGATGGAGTAACATCCCATGCTCCTGGATAGGTAAAATCAATATCATTAAAATGTCTATACTGCCAAAAGCAATATATACATTCAACGCAATCCCAATCAAATTGCCCAAAACATTCTTCATGGAAGTGGAAACAATGATCCAAAGGTTCATCTGGAAACACAAAAAACCACGGATAGCTAGAACTATCCTGAAGAACAGGAAGTTAGCAGGGGGAATCACAGTTCCAGACCTCTGGACATACTATAGGGCAGTGGTTATCAAAACAGCGTGGTACTGGCACAAAGATAGAGAGGAAGATCAATGGAGCAGAATAGAAACACCAGAAGGGAACCCAAACAGGTACAGCCAAATAATCTTTGACAAAAAGACAAATGACAATCCAGGCAAATGGGAAGGTCTGTTCAATAAATGCTGTTGGGACAACTGGTTAATAGCCTGCAGAAACAAAAAGATAGATCCACATCTCTCACCATACACTAAGATCAGATCTAAATGGATAACAGATCTAAACCTACATCCAGAAACCTTCAAACTTTTGGAAGAAAATGTTGGAAACACACTGGAACACTTAGGGGTAGGCCCTCACTTCCTAAAAAAGACTCCAAAAGCAGTAGAAATCGAGACCAAAATAAACAATTGGGACCTCATCAAACTAAGAAGCTTCTGAACAGCTAGAGAAACAATCAACAAAGTAAAAAGGCAACCCACAGAATGGGAGAAGATCTTCGCACACGACATAGGTGATAGAGGGCTAATCTCCAGAATATACAAAGAGCTACAAAACAACCAAAATGTCAAAACGAACAAGCCACTCAAGAAATGGGCGCGGGAAATGGGCAAACACTTCACAAAGGAACAAACCCAAATGGCAAATAAACATATGAAAAAATGCTCAAGTTCCCTGGCAATAAGGGAAATCCAAATTAAAACATCAATGAGGTATCACCTAACACCAGTAAGACTGGCCCACATGAATAAAAGCACCAACAACACTTGCTGGTGAGGTTGCGGGGAAAAGGGAACCCTACTCCACTGCTGGTGGGGCAGCAGGCTGGTACAGCCTCTATGGCAATCAGTATGGAGAATATTCAAACAACTCAAAATCAACATACCGTATGATCCAGCAATAGCACTCCTAGGAATATATCCAGAACACTTGTTTTATGAGAAACCAACATGCACTCCTATGTTCATAGCAGCACAATCAGTAATTGCAAAAACATGGAAGCAACCAAAATGCCCATCAACAGAGGATTGGATAAGAAAGCTATGGTTCATCTACTCCATGGAATACTACTCAGCTATTAAAAAAACAAAATGCAGTTCTTTGTGGCCAAATGGGCCAAACTGGAAACCATAATGCTAAGGGAAATGAGCCAATCCCAAAAGGTTAAATACCACATGTTTGCCTTAATTTAAGATGATATGATGTTATGTATAACATGTTATGTTTTGAATGTTATATGTTGTGTATAAACTAAAATTGAAATGTAAGTGAGGTGGTCACAGAAGGTGGCTGGGAACCCGCATTTACTTTTAACATATTGGTTACTCATTACTATGTCAATTAATTCCATAATGATGTAAATTTTTGCTGAATGTATGTTGGAGCTTTCAATTGACTGGGATGATACTCTGCTGGCTCTGTCTTCAGACCAGAAAGGGT
The DNA here is from genome assembly GCF_030435755.1 of Ochotona princeps. Lineage (NCBI taxonomy): Eukaryota > Metazoa > Chordata > Mammalia > Lagomorpha > Ochotonidae > Ochotona > Ochotona princeps. The sequence continues at coordinate 56,164,561 of NC_080835.1, forward strand.
ATACCTAAGAAGCCGTTGAACTTGACTGGACAGTAAGATGCTGGACTCTATGTTTGGTATACGCTTGCAATGGGGGAATCTCAACTGAACTTGAGCTGTGGTTATGCAACAAGGTGGAGGAATCCACCATGGTGGGAGGGTTTGGGGAGGGGTGGGGAGAACCCAAGTACCTATGAAACTGTGTCACATAATACAATGTAATTAATGAATTAAAAATAATAAATAATAAAAAAACAAATTTAAAAAAACACACAAAAAAGTGCCAGTTATCAAAAAAGGCAGGATACCTTATGATACAGCAGGTAGAATTACAAGATACAATCTACAACCCAGCTATCTCCTGTGGTGGCTGGATGGAGTTCCTACTGCTCCACTAACTAACCAGCTCCCTACTAAGGCACCTGGGAAAGCAGCAGGAGATGGCTCAAGTGTTTAGGACCCTGTACCCACATGGGAGATCCAGATAAACTCCAGGCTCCTGGCTTTGGCTGGCCCAGCCTCAGTTGGTACAGCCATTGGGGGAATGAATCAGTGAATAGAAGAACCTGTTTTATTCTCCCTTCCTGTCAGTCTGTCCTCTCTTTCTTCCCTCCCTCCCTCCCTTGAAACTCCATACTTCAAACAAATAAATTTTTAAGAATTCCTTCAATGATTTGGAAAGACAAATTTTTTCAGAGAGAAGGAGAGATATAGAGCAAGATCTCCCATCCACTGATTCACTACCCAAGTGGCGCAACAGCCGAAGCTGAGCCAATCTAAAGCCAGGATCCAGGAGCTTCTTCTGGGAAGATGTGGATGTAGGTCCCAAAGCTTTGGGCAACTCTCCACTGCTTTCCCAGGCCACAGTCGGGGAGCTGGATGGGAAGTCATGCAGCTGGACATGATTGGTGCCCATATGGGATTCTGCACTGCAAGGCAAGCACTTAGTCACTGAGCCATTGCACTGGGTCCTTGGTATATCTTCTCTAAACTGGCTACTCCTACTGCCAATCCAACTCACTGCTACTGTGCCTGGGAAACAGTGGCCAACAGCTCCAGTCCTTGTGTTTCTGCCACCCTGATGGGAAACTCCAATGAAGTAACTGTCTTCTGGCTTTCACTTGGCCCAGCCCTGTGGTTGCTGTGTGCATCTTTCGGAAGGAACCAGCATACAGAAAATTCTCTCTCTGTCATTAAAATAAATAAAAGTTACAATGGGACAGGGAGAGAGGGAAAATAAGTTTCCCAGTGTTTCACTCCCTATATGGCTACAAATAGCTACAGCTGGCCCAAGCCAAAACCAAGAGCTTCCCCTGGGTCTCCCACATAGGTGTAGGCACCATAGGACTTGGGTACCTGCTACTTTTCCAGGGCATCAGCAAGGAGCTCATGGATACATCACAAGCAGTACTGAGAGAAGCATTTATGAATGGAGCAATAAATACTTAGGACATTAAAAATTTTTCAATAAAAAAATTTTCAAGTGAACAACCTAATATGCTTCAAGGATCTAGAAAAGAAAAGCAAACAAGCCAAATCGAAAATTAGTAAAAAGGAAGAAATAATGAAAAGCAGCACAGAAATGAAAATTTTAACCAAAAATACAAAAGAGCAATGAAACAAAAATTACTTATTTAAAAACATTATAATTAGGGCCTGGTGCCGTGGCCTAGTGGCTAAAGTCCTCGCCTTGAAATCCCCGGGATCCCATATGGGCGCTGGTTCTAATCCCGGCAGCTCCACTTCCCATCCAGCTCCCTGCTTGTGGCCTGGGAAAGCAGTTGAGGACGGCCCAATGCATTGGGACCCTGCACCCGCGTGGGAGACCCGGAGGAGGTTCCAGGTTCGCGGCTTCTGATTGGCGTGCACCGGCCCGTTGCGGCTCACTTGGGGAGTGAAACATCGGACGGAAGATCTTCCTCTCTGTCTCTCCTCCTCTGTGTATATCTGGCTGTAATAAAATGAATAAATCTTTTAAAAAAATTATAATTAGCAAGCCTTTAATTAGGCTAACAAGAAGATAAACAACAACAACAAAAACCCCTCAAAGACACTAACTAGACTACTGCACCAGACCCAAATTACAATTTTTCTCAAGGTATTCTAAAACTTAAGATGTAGAAAACTCTATAAAACTTATTCCATGAAGTCAGCGTTACCCTGATAGCAAAACTAGACAAATACATATAAAAGAAAAAAACAATATCCCTGATGAACAGACACAAAAACCTTCAACAAATTACAAATTTAACAGCACATAAAAAACATTACACATCATGATCAAGCAGCATAAATAGGATTTATCCCACAGATACAAGAATGGTTCAATACACACAAATTAAGAAACAGTATTTTGGGGGCTGGTATTATGGCATAGCAAATTAAGCTGTCACCTATGGCACTGATTTGTGTTCTGGTTGCTCTACTTCTGATCTAGCTCCCTATAATGGCATGGGAAAAGCAGCAGAAGATGGCCTAAGTGCTTGGGTCCTTGTCACCTACAGAGGAGACCTGAAAGACGCTCTAGGCTCCTCGCTTTTGTCTGCCCCAGCCCCAGCCGCCATATGAAGGGGTGAACTGAAGGTTGGAGGATCTCTCTGTGTTATTCTGACTTTCAAAGAAAAAGTAAATTGTACTTCAATAAAATGAAGAAAAAAGCAGTATGATCTTCTACTGATGATCTGCATCAATAAATGGCGAAAAAATTATAAAACTCCATATCCTTTTCATGATATAAACACCCAGCAAATAAAGTACAGAGAAGGAAAATGCTTCAATACCATAAAGAGGATATGTGATAAGCCCACAGATAATTTTATGCTTAACAGAAAAAAAGCATTTCTTCTAAGCTGTTACTCATCATATTATTGGAGGTCACAGAGACATTGGGCTACAGAAAGAAATTAAGAATATCCAACTTGTAAAGCAAGAGGTCAAATTACCCCTATTTATACAGACTTGATTTTATACACAGGAACTCTTAAAGACCCCATCAGACAAATGGTTTGTACTGATAAGCTAATGCAGTGAAGTTGAAGGTTACAAAAATCAACATAAAACCAATAACCTTATTATATATCAATAATAAACTTGCTAAAAAAAGAAATAAAGCAATCTCATGACAGCTACATAAAATAAACACATAGAAATGTAATGAAGTGAAACACCTTTACGACGACAATTATTAAACAGTATGAAAAAAATTATAGGACAATTTGGAAAGACATTCTATGTTTGAAGATTGAAAGAATATTGTTGAAATATCCTTAATGCCTTAAACAATCTTATTGCCTGACACAATGCATTTCCCATCAAAATAGTAATGACATTCATCGTAGAAAGAGAAAAGAAAATCATAAAATCCACATGAGGCACAAAAGACCCCAAATAACCAAAACAATCCAGAAGAAAAACAAACACAGAGCATCACAATCCCTGACTTCAAAGCAATAGCAGCCAAAAGAACACAATCCTAGCATAAAAACCAACACAGACTAAAGAACAATAAAGAATCCAGATATTAATCTATCTACATAAAATCAAGTTTCAACAAAGGCATCAAGAAAGGACAAGTTCATCAATAAATTTTGCTGGAAAAACTGATATACCTGTTTGTTATGGGGTGCAGCCTGTGATAGCCAGCACCCATTGACAGTGGGCAAATGAAATTGGGCTGTGTCCCCCAACCTCTGTCCTGAATGGTAATTGCATCTTCAACCACTTCTCCCACATCCTAGATGAGCCAGGATATTGGAAATCCAATTAGTCTAGGTGTTGTTAGCTACAAGCCCAGTTCCTGTTCCTGTCCATCCTAACCAGCACTAATCAACTCTTTAGCCCACAACACTTAGGTATTCGCTCCTGCCCACCTGTGACTCACCTATCAACTGAGAGGGGACGGTATTGCATTGTCGTGTAACCACTCCCCTCACAAGCCCCTTTAAAAGGCCCATGAAGCAAGGGCTCTCACTCTTTCTGGTCAGGTGCTTCCATTACTCTGTCACCTCGACTCTTGGCTGACCCAGGACAGGTAATCCCCTGAGCTTGGTCCCTGTTTTCTGCTTAAATAAGGCAATGGTTATAATGATGTTGTTTCTGCCTTGTGTACTCTCTGGAGTTCCAAGAGGGGTGAGGCCAAGCAGTAGTAGAATGTGGGCAGAAAAGCCAGGGAAAGCTGAATGTCTGCAGCTTTGTAAGTGTGTCCAGGTTCTTTGTAAGTGCGTCCCGGTTATTTGTTGCATGTTTCTTAGAATAACTTATATTGCTGGGGAAGCTGGGACATAGGTCTTCAGCTTAATGGATGGACATAAGGATGATGACCATTTGTTTCTTTTAGGATTATGACTGGTTGGATTATGATTAGGTGGATTGCTGTATGGATTTGTGATTTGCTACTGTGCTCTATTATCACCAAGCTTGGTTAATAAAGACTTCTTACTAAGCCTTAGATATGTCTGGTATGATCTTGCTCGCACCCTGCAACACTGTTCAGAGTAATGAAATTAGAGCTATACTTCTCACAACATACAAAAACAACTCAAAATGTATGCAAAACCTAAACGTAAGGTTAGAAACTGTGCAACTACTAGAAGAAAAGGCGGGGAAAACAGTTCAAGGTATGGCAAAGATTTTGGAGCAAGTCCTCCAAAGAGTAAACAAGCAAATTAAGATAGACAAATGGAAGCATATCAAACTAAAAAAACTCTAGGGATCAAAAGAATGAAGAGATCATCTATAACTGGAGGGGAATATTTGTAAACTACTCACCAAGGGATTAACATCCTCAATATATAAAGAATCAGCAAAAGAATACAAAACAAACACTCCAACTAAAAGCAGGTAACAGATACGAATAACATTCTCAAAGATGTCAAATAGGGCCTGGTGCAAAACTCTAGTGGTAAAATCCTCTCCTTGCATCTGCCAGGATCCAATGTGGTTGCTGGTTCATGTCCTAACTGTTCTACTTCCCATCCAGCTCCCTGCTTGTGGCCTGGGAAAGCAGTAGAGGACAGCCTAAAGCCTTGGCATCCTACACTCATGTGGAAGACCCAGAAAAAACTTCAGGCTCCTGGCTTCATATCGGATTTGCTCCAGCTGTTGCAGCCACTTGCAGAGTGAACTAATGGATGGAAGATATTTCGGTCTCTCCTCTCTATAAATCTGCCTTTTCAATAAAAACAAATAAATATTTTTAAAAAGATGACAAATAGCCAACACGTATGTTAAAAATGCTTATTATCACTAACCATCAGGGAACTATAAATCAAAACTACAATGTGGCATATCAGGGAGGGGATTCAAGATGGCCATGTAGAGAAGTCCAGAGTTTGCCTCCACATCCACTAAGATACTCCAAAGCAACTACAGCTCCAGGTGAGTGCTTGAGTAAGAGCACTAGAGGCAGCAGGAGAGAAACAGGAAAACAACAGGACATCAATAACGGACACAGCAGCTCAGAAAAGGACAAAGAGGAACCAAGATGATCTGGGTTGAATCTGAGACTCCAACACCCCAGTGAGAGCTCCCTGTTTGCGGGCAGAGGGTGGCATTGTTAGGAAATAATACCAAACTGAAGTACCAAACATAGTGAGTCAGACACACACAAGAGGCCTTTATTTCAGTGGGAGAGGTAGCAACAGGGAATGGCTTCATTCCAGCGGGAGAGGTGGACGTGAGGAAGGGAGAGACAGCAGGGCAGAGCTGTGGGAGGGGAGAAAAGACAGAGCAGAGAAAGAGAAGAAGAGAGGTTTTCTGTCATTGTAACAGCAGGGGGTTCTGAAAGTGGCCAGTGGGAAACAGAGGGCTGAGAACGGGGAGTGGGGAGAGCTGAGGAAACAGAGAAGTGAGAGCTGGGAGAGAAACAGCCAGAAAAGCAGAATGCCGGGAACCAGAAGAGCAGAAAGCTGGAAGTAAGAGAGAGAGGAAGGAAGGGAGTGTGGTTTTATAGCCATAGGGGTGGGTCCTGGGAATGCAGAGTCGCAGGGGATTGGTAATTACAGCAGTATGTGGGGTCCAGGCTGCAAGGGATTGGTGCATAGGGCTGTCAGGGAACAAACTGGGCATAGAACTAAACAGCCTGAAACCGAAACCAAAACTGAAATTTATGCGAGCAGAAGCCTAAGGGAAACAACTAAATGAAGTGGTGGTGGGGTCTAACATTATTCTTCAGGGCTGATGTTTCAGTCACTTCTAACAAGCACGGCTTAGGCAGAACCCACCTGCACACACTTCTCCAAATGTTCCACCCCACTGAGTTATCCAGCTGCCCCAGATCAGCAGCTCAGTCAGAAGCAGTCCAAGGAAAACTTGGGGAGCAAACAGAATTCCCTACCCCGACTCCTTAGAGCAGAGATTGCAGCATGGATCTTGAGAGGAGAGTCACTAACAAGAAGTTCCTGTTTTCTTTCTAGGGCACCTAGAGACACCTCTGCATTCTAGCATGGCAGAATGAGCCCTAGGGGAGCAACTGGGCTTAGCAGGGCAGTGGTAGCCCTGAAATCCAAGCTCACAAAAAACCCCAATCTGTGGCAGACAGTGGAAGTAGGAAGCTGGGACAGACAGTCCTCAGGTGTCTGGAAACAAGGAAGCCCACACTGTTGGAACTGAAAGCCACCTTCTTTCCTATCTCTCTCCAGACCACTTGAAAAACTGCACATTGCAGCTGGGTTCCCACACACCTGTCCAGTCTGTGGAGGCTGCAAGCTCCTTGCAGACTGGGGACAGTTCTCCCAGTGGGGTAAGAGGGTGTATATCACAGAATGAGCCAACACTCTAGACTGTGCACACACATGGGTGGGTTAAACTGCTGACACCAAGAGCTCAATTTGGCACATGGAAAAGGTCAGGACTCCGAACGTACCAGTGAATGCTAACCTGCCCTCACCCCACTGACTGCAGCCAGAGGCACTCCACCACACCCATCCCTTGCCCTGCCTACAGAATGTGACCAGATCTCTCTAGCCCTGCCCAGCACACACTCCTGGAGCTCAGGCATAAGGTTTGGGTACTCCACCTCGCACAGCAATACCTCACAAACCACTGCTAACAGAATTCTTTCTGTTCAGCCTAACATACAATACTACGGTTTACTGTGATCTCTGGGCTAGAGAATCTGCTTTTGGCCTGGACTTAGCATAGCGCTCGGGTCCAGGCTGCAGTCCCTCTCATGGAAGTTGTCAGTTTCAGTACTGTTGCTCAGTTATGCTTACCTGGGCCCAAAGAAGCAACAACCAACCCAAACCAGCGGGCAGCACACAGAAGAGTGGTTTCAAATAGCTTGCCATGCTAAGCCAAAATCCTTTTCAAATATTCAGCCTTTCCCGCAGACAACAGCTGTCAGTTTCACCTTTCCCATCCAGTACTAAGTGCAACTCTTAGAGCCCTGGATCTGCACAGCGTCTAGCAGTCTAAATCCACTCAGCTCCTAGAGTCAGCACTGGCTTTCTAACACCAGTGCTGACTAGGATACTGGCTGAAAATCCTCAGGCGTAACCACAACACTGACAAAGCCACCACACTGAGAAGTCTTCACACTGAGAGTGCTGACAATATATGTAACAGGAATCACAGTGCCCACACAGAGCTACAGGAACAGCCCAATTCCAACACACCCTCCACTGATCATCGAAAATAAAGACATAGGGACACTATACCACAAACAAAATCATCCCCCAAATGCACAAAAATCAGCACAGAAACACAAGAAACATGAACAAGGAAAGCAACATGATGCCCTAAAAGGAATACAATAGTGCACTGATACAGAACTGTGAAGAAAGGGAGACTGACAAAATGACGAAAAAGAATTTTTAAAAATTATTATAAGCCTACTAAAAATACAGAAGAACAGTTGAATGAAACTGGGCAATTTGTACATGACAAAGATGAGAAATTCAGCGAAGATACTGAAAAAATAATATTAAAATATTCAATAAATCAAATAAAATACAAGGAAAACCTTCATAGCAGCCTAGATACAGCAGAGGAAAGCACCTGCTCCAGAAGACAAGTCCTCTGAAGTATCTCAGTAAGGAAGAAGGGGAGGAAAGCAGGAAGAGGAAGACATGAAAGAAGGAAAAATAGCATGAAAAACATGTTTGATATCTATGGGATAACATCCGATAACCACATACACAAGTCTTAAGAATTACTGAAGGAATGAAAAAATAGAAGAAACCTATTCATTGAAATAGAAAATTTTCCCAATTTTGAGAGAGTCCAACATACCTGCATTCACTGTCTACAGAATTTGAATTCATAACTGCAAAGATACAGAATCAACGGAGCCATCAAGTAACTGGTAAGATAAAAATTTACATATATATGCAAAAAAAGAGTGAAATACTGACATCTGCAAAACAGATAGACCTAGACATTATTATTTAAGTGAAATAAGCCAGACTCAAAAAGACAAATGTTTGATTTGTGGAAATTCATGTTGAGCATGAAAATTGTGTGACTATCATATCCTTTGATGTATAGCCATAAATGTGGGGCTCAAAAGGGTGAATCGGTCATTGAGTCAACAACATGGCGAGTAGCAGTCAAGGTCACCGGGTTACATGTGGCGAGCAAGATGGCGGTAAAGGACAGAGCCAAGGGCATGAACCAAGGCGGGAATCAAGTCGTTTCAGAGAGACTGGCCAGGGCCATCGCTCCTCTGCCCCTGACCTATGGGACGTGGCTTCTGCAGTCGTGCTCCTAGTAACTGGCTACGAGTTCTCCCCTCCTGGAATTCCTGGGATTCCTGGCCTGAGGCGATTCACTGCCCTATATATAAGTATTTGTACTTCCCAAATAAATCAGAACTGCTGAGATGCAACCGGTCAGGTCAGTTTGTCTTTCATGCGCCGGGAGACTGGATGGCGGGCAGCAGGCTCATCCCCTCCAGCAACGGGGTACTGGAGGAATTTGTGGGGAAAACCCTGCATAAAAGTGTTATGTTATTGAATCATATACTCTAAGTGACAATATATACTTCTTTCCCCATCTCATGATTGTTGCCCTGAGTCCTTCGCTTTATATTAATATCATTGTCTAAGAAAAGTGCACATGTGTGTTTATAATGTCTACAGTTGAAGTGAATATAGCAAAATGTTTAAGACTGCCATATTTTGAAACCAAACAAAAGCTTATAACTAAAACCAAAACAAAACAAAATCATCTCACCCCATTTATGGCTGTTGTTAACCAAAAAGATAAAAGTATAGAGGCCAGTGTTGTGGCAGAGTGGGTTAAACAAATGTCTGCAACATCATTATCCCACAGCAGTGTGCAGGTTTGAGACCAAGCTGCTCATTTCCAATCCATCTGTTCATGATCCTGGCAAAGTAGTGGACAGTGCCCCAAGCACTTGGCTCCCTGCCAACCACTTGGGAAACCCAATCGGATTTCTAGAGTCATAGCCTTGGCCTGGTCCAGCTCAGTCATTGTGGCTATTTGGGGATGGAATCAACACATAAGAGATACATCTACCTCTTCTATTTTTCTCTTTGTCACTCTGTTTTCCAATCAATCCCTAAAAAAAAAAAAAAAGATGAAGACAGATGCTGGCGAGGATGCAGAGGAAGAACTCTTACAGAAGGGTTCACAGAAACACAAAAGAAAACTAAATACTGATTTACCCTCCCCCAAATTTAAAGATTTATTTGCTTGAAAGTAAGAGTTACAGAAAGAACCGGAAACACGGAGGAAGAGGATCCCCCATTCCCTGGTTCACTCTACAGATGGCCAAAATGAGCAGAGCTAAGCCAAGCTGAAGCCAGGAGCTATTTTCAGTTTTCCCATTTGGGTGACATGTGCCCAAACATTTGGATCATCCTCTGCTGCTTTTCCCAGGACATCAGCAGGGAGGTGGCTTGGAAGTAGAGCAACCCAGACACAAACTAGCAACCATATGGGATTCTGGTGTCATATCTGCTATGTTACAATGCAGGCCGCCAATTTCAAAAAATGCTTGCCCAAATATATTCTAACTTGTATTAACATGTATGAACATGATCCAATTTGAGGAATAAAGGTAATGCCTTAGTTTGAAAAACTCCCTTACCAGAACAACATGAGTTTCATCAAAAGTAAGAGCATACATCAAATATATGATGAGCCTCTTCTACCTTTATGGTGGAAGAATGATAAACTCACTAATGTTACACAAAAAAGTTCCTAAATAGATAACTCATTTTAAGAAGGGATAATACAATATTGAAGAGAAAACCTACAACAGATCATCCATGTAAATTTAAGATCATCCACATAAATTTAAGAAAAAATTCATGTTATGCATAATGACAGATGCTGACGAAGATGCTAGAGACCCATACGTAATAACAAAAAAGATAGGCAATATCATATACATTTTGACTCACTTAAATCAAACAATTTAGATGAAAAATTAAACTTTCTGTTCAATGGGTGATAAAACCATTACATCCAAATCAGCTTACGACAAGAGCAGATAAATAGCAGAATTGTGGACTTAAGACTGCTTATGAAGGACTTTACTCCTATAAAAATACAGGGGAAATGGTGGAGGGAGAACATTTGGGGAAGCTAAACGAAAACCCAAGATTCTATGGAATTGTATTATAAAATAAAAAATAATGTATTTTTAAGAGTGGGAAAAAGCAGCACTTTCAACTGAAATTTTTAACTAGCATTGAGATGTTGTAATATTTCTTTACAAACTATGACTGGAGATGAAATACAGCTTTACCAATACTGAAGACAAAGTGGGTTCAAGTGGTCCAGTCAAAGTAAAAGTACAGAAACCAAGTGCAAAGGCCATGGCAAGATTATTTGCAGGGATGCACAAAGAGTTTTGCTTGATGCCCTTCTAGAGACTAAAAAAAGCTAGTATCTTACTCTGACAGAGTTTTGAGAAAGTCACCCAAAGTTTTAGCACAGAAACACCTTGGGAAGCTCTACCAGAGCATGCTTCTCTAACAATACTCAAACCCATTCCTCTCATCAGACAAGGGCCATTTGGTGAGAATCAATATAGAATCACTAGGCATCCATCTTTTAGTTCTGCTTTGGCTCCTTTGACTTTTTGTTGCCCAATCTTGAAAAGTCTTTAAGAAGAACTAATTTTTCTTCAGTTAATAATGTGAAAAAGATTACACTCAATGTTTAAATTCTCAGGATCATCTTTAGTGCAATTACAGATAAACTAAACAGTTAATATCATGACTTGCTCCAGTATCCTAAATTATTAGAGCATTGAGAAATAATTTTATCCACAGGTACTTTTTCAAATCATTCACACAGTGTTGGTGGGAATATAAATTAGCACAGACACTATGGAAAACAACATGGCAATTCCTTAAAAAGCAAAAGCAGAATTAACCATATGATCCTGGATTCTCACTACTGGGTGTATATCCAAAGGTAAGAATATCACTATATTAGAGCAATATAGTGCATTTCCATTTTTGTTACAGCATTATAAGTATAATCAAGATTAAAAAAATCAAGATATCCACCAATGGATGAATAAACAAACATGACAGGAAAGCAAGACGGTAGAATTGGTGAGAACATGTTAAATGGACAGAGAAGGATTAACAGAGGAGAAACAGAGAAGGTGCAGTCCTGAGAAACAGGAGAGGACGGTGTCAGTAGAGCGACACCTGGAGACTAGCCGACGTGCGGAAGCAGCAGAGACAGTGGAACACTGCTGCAGCAAACAAAGCTCCAGCAGCACTCATGTGGGAAGCAGAGATCAACAGGAACTCAGGAGGTGAATCCAGCCATGGAATTGTGAGTCCCACTAATTTTTAAAATCCGATCACATCAGAAGCAGAGTGATGGAGTCCTAGAGGATATGTGTGGGATCAGAGTGGATTTCATGGCCCAGACCAGTGCCAGAACAACAGGGAGCTGTGCATGCACTAAGCCAGGAGAGAACTCACTTCTAGCTCAACTCATCGCATTGTTCCACTGGGAAAATAATGCCATTTCGGCATCCCACAGGTTCCAGCCAAACCTTTACCCCCAACCCTAACAGCCAGCAGGTTTTGGCAAGATAAACGAACAAACAAACAAAATCCATGCAACAAGTGCCACTGACAGCCCTGTGAGCTATCTAGTTAAAGTCACAACTGGTGTTTCCCTAATCCTGGGTACTGCTGGAACCAGAAGAGGGAGAAAGAGAACAGTGGACAGATAACAGTGGTCACAACACAGCAGAGTGGCAGAGAGGCTATGGCAGCAGTGCAGCATAGGAGCCTGGACTGAAACTCACTGGAAGGAGAGGTGCGAGTGACAACAGAGAACTAGGCACCAAGTGGGATCAGCTGACCTGTAGACCTGTGGATGACACAGCTTAAAAACCAGTCCTAAGCCCAGAATAGTAATCTGGTGGCTAAAGTCCTCGCCTTGCACGCACAAGGATCCCATATGCTCACTGGTTAGTGTCCTGGAGGTCCCATTTCCCATCCAGCTCCCTGCTTGTGGCCTGAGAAAGCAGTCAAGAATGACCAAAAACCTTAGGACCCTGCACCTGTGTGGGCGACCCAGAGGCTACAGGCTTCTGGCTTCGGATTGGTGCAGCTCCGGCCATTGTGACCACTTGGGGAGTGAATCAGTAGATGGAAGATCTTCCTCTCTGTCTCTCCTCTCTCTACACCGGACTTTCCAATGTATAAACAAACAAACAAACAGTTCCAAGGAGAGGAATTCACTGAGTTGCAATAGCCAACAGCAAAAATGGAGCCACACACACTGAATCAGGTTACCAGTACCTCCCCCCAAAAGAAACAAAAGACAACCTCAGAGTTAACTGAGGAAGACATTGAGGAATTGTGGATAAAGAATTTTTTTGGGCCCGTTGAGGTGGCCTAGCAGTTAAAGTCATTGCCTTAAACAAGCCAGGATCCCATATGGGCATCGGTTCTTATCCCAGCTGTCAATTTCCCATCCAGCTCCCTGCCTGTGGCCTGGGAAAGCAGTCAAGGATGGCCCAAAGCCTTGGGACCCTGCACCTGTATAGGAGGCCTGGAGGAGGTTCCTGGATCCTGGCTTTGGATTGGCGCAGCACTGGCTGTTGTGGTCACTTGGGGAGTGAATCAGTGGATGGAAGATCTTCCTCTCTATCTCTCCTCCTCTCTGCATATCTGACTTTGCAATAAAAAATAAATAAATCTTTAAAAAAGATTTCAAAAAAATTGTAACACTCAAAAAAAAATGAGAAGCATTTACAGTTCAAGGAATTTAAGGAATAAATATGTTGTACAGGTAAAACCAACATAGAAACAAAATTAAACTGAATTATTAAAAATGAACAATATAATACAGCAAATTAAAAATTCAAGAAAGCTTCGATAGAATGAGCGAGGCAAAAGAAAGAATCTCAGAATTGGAAGACACCTCCTACAGCAAAGCTGGAACAGGAACTGAATAGAGCTATGAAATTATCCAAGAATTAAGAGGCACCAGCAAAAGACCAAACATGAGTAATGGGAGTTTCTGAAGGCAGAGAGAGAGAAGTTGGGTTTAAGAAAAATGTATCCAATGAAACAACTGAGAACTTTCCTAATACAGAGAAAGATTTAGGAAATAAAATACAGGAAGAGTCTAGAATCCTAAACAGTCAACCAAAAGTGATCCTTGCCATTAGACATCATAACCAAGCTCTCTTTGACTGAACATAAAGATGCTTAAATATGCACGTGAGAAAAGTCAATTAACATATAGAAGACCCCCAAACAGATTCACACCTGATCTCTCAAAAGAAACCTAACAGGCCAAAAGAGAACAGAGTGACATAGTTCAGATCCTAAAAGAAAAAGAATTAGCCCAGAATAACACACCCAACTAAACTTACCTTTGTCTTTGAAAATGAAAGAAAATATTTCCACTGCAAACAAAAACTCAAAGACTGCCTCTACCAGACCTGCCCTACAAATGTTACTGAACAATGTGCTACAGAGAAAAACACCACCTACCAAATCCAAAGGCAAATAGAGAACATCAATAAACTCACAAAACCCACTAAATCAAACAATGAGAAACCCAACACTAAAATGATAGAACCAAATCACTCCCTATCAATATTAATCCTGAATGTAAATGGTTTAAACTCATCTATCAAGTTTCATAGACTAGCATGCAGGATCAAAAAACAGGACCTATCTATGTCACCTACAAGAGACATCCTTCACCAACAAAGATAAGTGGGTACTGAAAGTAAAAGGATGCAAAAGCTTATTCCATGCTAATGGAAATGAAAACAAGTTCAGGTCACCATTCTAACACCAGATAATACAGACTTTGATGTGAGAACCGTTAAAATAGATGAAGAAAGACACCATGTAATGATCAAGGGATCCGTTCAGCAAGGAAAAATCACCATATAAATGCATACACACCAAGGGCCCGGCGCCGTGGCCTAGCTGCCTAAGTCCTCGCCTTGAAAGCCCCGGGATCCCATATGGGCGCTGGTTCTAATCCCAGCAGCTCCACTTTCCATCCAGCTCCCTGCTTGTGACCTGGGAAAGCAGTCGAGGACGGCCCAAAGCTTCGGGACCCTGCACCTGCGTGGGAGACCTGGAAGAGGTTCCTGGTTCCCTGCATCGGATCGGTGTGCACCGGCCCGTTGCAGCTCACTTGGGGAGTGAATCATCGGACAGAAGATCTTCCTCTCTGTCTCTCCTCCTCTCTGTATATCCGGCTTTCCAATAATAATAAATCTTTTTAAAAAAAATGTATACACACCAAATGCTACAGCACCTGGCTATGTGAAATAAATATTAATGAATTTAAATGAAGAAACGAACCTAAATTGACAGACTGACAAGACAAAAACTCAGAAACGAAGCAACAGATCTCACCCCAAAAACAGAACCAACATACTTAATTTATATCTATAGAACCTTTCATCCTAGAGATATAGACTATACTTTCTTTTTTCATCAGTACATGGAACCTTCTCCAGGATTGATCACATTATAGGCCACAAAACAAGCTTCGGTATTTAAAAAAAATCAAAATCATACCATGCATCTTCTCAGACTATTATGGGGTGAAACTGGAGACCCTCAAGTCAAAATACCCCAGGAGATATACAAATACCCGGAGACTGAACAACAAACTGCTAAATGAACAATGGGTTATAGAAGAAATCAAACAGGAAATTTAAAAATTGCTTGAAATGAATGAAGACATCAATACAACATATCAAAACTTGTGGGACAAGATCAAGGCAGTGTTAGCAAGAAAGTTCATCTCAATTAAAGCCTATGTCAAGAAACTTGAAAGGTATCAGGTAAATGGGCTAACCATATATCTGAAGGGCCAGAAATGAGCCCGGTGAGGTGGCCTAGCAGTTAAAGTACTCTCCTTGAACAAGCCAGGATCCCATATGGGCACCAGTTCTTATCCCAGCTGCTCAACTTCCCATCCAGCTCCCTGCCTGTGGCCTGGGAAAGCAGTCAAGGATGGCCCAAAGCCTTGGGACCCTGCACCTGTATGGGAGGCCTGGAGGAGGTTCCTGGCTCCTGGCTTTGGATTGGCGCAGCACTGGCTGTTGTGGTCACTTGGGGAGTGAATCAGTGGATGGAAGATCTTCCTCTCTATCTCTCCTCCTCTCTGCATATCTGACTTTGCAATAAAAAATAAATAAATCTTTAAAAAACAAGTAAAGGGCCAGAAAAACAATAGCAAAATAATCCCAACATCAGCAGAAAAAAAAATTAAAATAAGGGAGGAAATAAACCAAATAAAAACCAAAAGAACAATACATCAGATCAATGAATCAAAGAGCCAGTTCTTTGAGAAAATCAACAGAATATTCTCCACCAGCACAAATCATAGCACAAATCATAAAAAGGAGGGAAAAGATATGAATCAGAATGATGAAAAAGGAAATGTAACAATGGATAATTCAGACATACATAGAATAATCAAGAACTATTACAAGCAACTATACACAACAAATTGAAAGACCCAGAATGCATACATTCCTAAACACAATTTATCAAAATTGAATCATATCATTAAAAATCTAAATAGATCTATAACCAAGACAGAGATTGAATCAGTAACTAAACTCCTCCCAACAAAGAAAAGTTCAGGACCAGATGGCTTCAATGTTGAATTCTACTAAATATTCCAAGAACTGACCCCAATTCTCCAGAATCTATACAAATGAACAGAAACTAAGGCAATCCTTCCAAACTCCTTCTACAAAGCAAACACCATCTTAATACCAAAGCTAGACACAAACACAACACTGAAAGCAAACTACAGACCAGTATTAGATGCAAAAATCCTCAAGAGAATACTAGTTAAGATGGTGGTGGACTCTGGGCAGCATGCACTTTATAAGGCCAAAAGACTAAGCCCGAGACAGCTGCCAACTTGGCCATGGATGTGGTGGCTATGAATTGTCCTGGGAGGAGTCTGGGGATGTGTGGGTTGGGCAACCACTAAGCAAGCACACTACAGGTGAGTAATGACTTCTGGGGGTACTTCCATGGCCTAAGCCTCTGCAACTGCAGGTAAAAGAGAAAGCTGAAACCAGGTAGTTTGGAGGGGGGAAAGCCCGAGGATGTCTGGGTCAGACCAGGACACCTGCCCACATGAAAGACCTGGGCTGGCCTAGCTGGCATTGATCACAGCTCACTGGCACATACAAAAGTTAGGGCTGGGGGGCCTGCCTGGCAGGACTAGACCACAGCACCCACCAGTATCAGGCTGGGGTGGGCCATGACATTAGCTGGCACCCGAGAGAACCAAGTCTGGAGACAGATTCTGAAAAGGATTTGTGGGCTTTTCCCTGTGGGACTGCAACTCCTGCTGGTTTGCACAAGAGCTAGGGGTGGTGAAGGACGAGCTAGGCATGTCAATGGAAATCACAAACACACATGGGAACAGGGGTTGGGAGCAGGCCAGGTTGGGTCAAGCAGCAGCACCCACAGGCACAGCCAAGAATTGGGTGAGGGGATGGGCTGCAATGCAACATCTATCAACACTCAGAAAAGGGGAGACTGGGGAGTGGACTATGCTGGCAGGACCCTAGCACCGCTGACATGAGATGTGGGCCTGGTGGAAGAACTGGGGGAACTCCCCTACCAGACTGTAGCTCCCACTAGTAACCACAGGAGTTGGGATTTCAGTGTGGACTAGACCAGGCAGGGCAGCTCCACTTATCAGCAGGTGTGTGAGCTGGCTACTGGGACAGACCTGGCAAGGCCAGACCAATTCACAGCACACACTAGCATGGATGGGAGCCAGGACGGGGTACAGGCCATACTGGGTTAGGCTACCACTCCCACCTGTTTGCATGATATCTGGGGAAGGGGGCAGACTGGGGAGGGCTAGGCTGCAGCACTTACTAGTGAGCACTGATACAGGGGCAGGCTGGGCCAGGCCAGGCCAGGTCAAGCTGGGTATGAACAACCAGCAACATGTTCAAGATCTGTGGCTGGGAGAAGACCTAGTCAGGGAGCCATGGGATGCCTCTGGGGAGCTATGGTTTTCACTGATGAGTACAGTAACTGGAATAGGGGCAGCTAATAGCTGCAGCATCCCTAGGCATGGGTGTGCCAGATTGGGTTAGGCTCCAGAACCCACTGATACTTATGAGGGTCAGAGTGGGTATAGAATGGCCTGGTCTAGGTCTTGGCACCCTGAAACATGCGAGAGCTGGGTCTGGGCTGTAGCACCCAATGGTAAGAGCTGAAATGTGTGTGGGCCAGTCGAGCAAGGCTGCTGTACCTACCAGCGAAGATAAGGACAGGAGATGGATCAAGTCAGTCCAGATCAGGCCAGGTTATAGTACCTGTCAGCATATATATGTGTGGCTCAGATCTGGGAGCAGGCCAGGTCTGGGTCAGTTCCTAGCACCCACAGGCAGACATGAGAACTAGAATGTGATGCAGACAGGCCGGGTTGGGCCACAATACCAGCCAGTTCTTATTAGGGCTGGGACTGGGGGCTAGCTGGGCAGACTAGGCTGCAGCACCTACTAGTCTGAGCTAGAACTTGGGGTAGATTGGACAGAGCCAGGCTACAGCACCTGCTGGCAAATGCCAAGGTGAGATGGACCAAGCCAGACTGGGTTGAAATACCATATCCGTTGGTACATACACAAGCCAGAGTAAGTACAGGTTCACTGGGCTTTGTCGAAGCATTAGCTGGCAAGTGCTGGGACTAGGGTCAAATCCCGTCAAGCTAGACTGCAGTACCACCTGCAAAGTGCAAGATCAGGGGCTGAAAATGGGCCTAGTACAAACTGTGGGCACTCCTCTGATGGGCTCTAGCTCCCACAGGTGAGCATGAGAACCAGGGCTGAGGCAGGCCTGAATGGACATGGAGTAGCACCCAACCACATATGGGTAGGCTGGATAGTAGGTTGGTCAGGCTGAGCTAGGCTGCAGCACTTAATGGTGTATACTAGAGATGTAGCACAGACCAGTCCAATTTGTTCCAATATTGACATGAACAGGAACAGGGGTTGGGGTGGGCCTGGTGAGGGTCACTGGGGGTCACTCTGATTAGGCTGCAGTTTCTGTTGTTATGTATGAGGGGCAGGTTTGTGGCATGCAGGGTTAGGCTAGGCTGGAGCATCCGTTGGTTTACGTCTGAGCTTGGGCTCGGGACAGAACGGACTGTGCCACTGCAACCACCTGAATGTGTATAGACTGATGCAGGTATGGAGTGCACCAGACCTCACACTGGCTGAAACACACAGGAGTCAGGTCTGGAGTCACCTCAGGTGATGTTTCTTTACGGATCCCACAATTGGACCACTGGACTTGAAATTCCAACCACGGGGAAAATCACAGGATCTGCAGTCTGACTGTAGAGTGCTTGTGTCAGAACTGGGCCTCCTCAGTTGTTGAAGCCTGTGCAGTGGACGGCATGTCCAGAAGCACATGGAGGACATAACAGCTCATTAAGGCCTGCAGAGTACATCTAGAACTATAGCAGAGGATGGGAGACCAGAACAAATTGGACAACTTTCCCGGCTAAGCTTCAACAGCGTTATCTGTGGAGACTCTAAAGTGGAGTACGTGATACAGACATAACCAACTCTTAAGGAATATCTGTACTTCCTAAAAAGGGTAGGACCAAGTATACAGAAACTTGCAACTTAATAAAAGAAACAATTAAAAACACAGCTTTTTTTTTAAAGGGGTGGGTGACACTTCTCAATATGTATTCTCCTATGAAGAGATAAAAATGGCAAAGATGTTCAATATCACTAGTCATTAGAAAAATACAAATCAAAACCATAATGAGCTGTGGCCCATCATACCACATCTTAAGGGAATAATAATTATTACTGAGGATGTAATAAAACCAGATTTAATTTAACTAGTATAGCCAATGTGGGGGCAGCTTGCTAGTTCCTCAAAAAATTGGACATTAAGATTATCAGGATCCAGCAGTTCTACTCCTAGGTCCCTACTTAAAAGAAGTGAAAAACAGTACTCATAAAAATTCATACAATGCGCCCAGCACAATAGCCTAGTGGCTAAAGTCCTCGCCTTGCACACATCAGGATCCCATATGGGCACCGGTTTATATCCCAACAATCCCACTTCCCATCCAGCTCCCTGCTTGTGGCCTGGGAAAGCAGTCAAGGACGGCCCAAAGCTTTGGGACCCTGCACCTGCATAGGAGACTCAGAAGAAGCTCCTGGCTCCTGCCTTCAGATGGGAGTTCAGCTCCGGCCATTGGAGCCATTTGGAGAGTGAATCAGTGGATGGAAGATCTTCCGCTCTCTCTCCTCTTCTCTGTATATCTGACTTTCTAATAATAAAAAAGAAACTCATACAAGCATACTCCTAGGAACAATATTCAATGTAGCAAAAGGGTATTAATAACCTAAATACCCATCAAGTAATAAATGAATAAGCAATATGTGGTATACCCACAATGAAAAATATTCTTCAGTCAAAAAAAGTAACAAAAGTCTTGGAGACATCATGGTAAGTTAAAAGAAGCCAGCCGCAAAAGGTCGGGCAGTACTGTGACTTAATTTATGTGAAATATCTACACTAAGTAAACCCATGGAAACAGAAAGCAGAGGAGTAGTCACTAGGAGCTGAGGGGAGGGAAGAGCAGGGAATGGCTGTGTAACAGATACGCAGTTTCCCTTTGCAGCGATGGAAATGCTCTGCACCTGGGTAACGGCGAGGGTTGCACATGCTTGTGAATACACTAAATGACACAAAAAGGGATTTAATTTAATGAAGTTTGTCACAATTATGAAATATAGTAGATATATTATCCACATTTAGCTTTGTTTAATAGCTTTTTAAAAATCTGCAATTTAAAAAGAAGAGAGGGAAGGAAAGAGGTAAAACAGGGAACAGAGGGAGCTTCTGTGATCACTGGAAGACTTAGCAGCGCTGTGTGATGATACAAGCAACCTGGGGGACTGGCAAGGTTAGAAAGGAGCAGGTGCCTTGAGGGTAGAGGCCATGGCACACAGAAATGGGGTCCCAGGAACAACTAAAGCACCTTGCTATTGATTTTGTATCTTGCCGTTAGGCAAGATGAAAGAATGGGAAAAGGAGAATGGGGACAAAGGAGAAAGAGAGAAAAAGGAATACAAGGAAGAGGAGGAAAAACAAGTTACAACAAAAAGAAAGAAGTATATCATTTCTGCTAGTCCAATTATGCTAAGTGGGAAAATGAGAGAGCCGAGAACTATCTGGATAAGGAAATTAAAAAGAAAAAATGGAAAAAAGAAGAAACAAGGCACAGCAAAGGAGAAAAACATCTTCAAGACACTTACCATGGAACAGACTGTGTAGGTGTTTCAAACAGTACCTCATGTAATCCTCACAATTACATGAGGTAATTATAATTTTCCCTATGGGAAAAGCGACAAGACGACTCATAAAAAGCCTGAGTAACATGAAAGTCGCTAATACAGTTCAACTCTCAAACTGAGGTCTGCTAACTTCAAAGCTTATATTCTGTTCCCAGCATCACAATGTCTACCCCTGTGATCCTCTTTCAGTTGCTAAAACTGACTCTTCAGCTTTCTATAGCAAGACACACCACTGAGGGGACACACAGTCGCAGCATTTGCTAACGTCACCCACACTTTTGCTCATTAACTGCTCATCACTCCCTCCTGACTAAAACATCTGAAACCTTGAAGTTCTCCATCCTCATCATTACATCTTTTGTCACTCAAAGATTTATTTATTTATTATTGTAAAGGCAACTTTACAGAAAGGAGGATCAGATGTTCCATCCACTGGTTCACTCCCCAAGTGGCCACAATGGTCAGAGATAAAGCAATCTGAAACCTGGAGCCAGGAATGTTCTCTAGGTCTTTCAGGCAGGTGCAGGGTCCCAAAGTTTTGGGCCATCTTCTACTGCTCTCCTGTGCCACAAGCAGGGAGCTGGATGCGAAGCGGAACAGCCAGGATACAAACTGGTGCCTAAATGGGATCCCAGTGGTTGCAGGGCGAGGATTTAGCCACCAGGCCACTGCTCCAGACCTCTCATCATTACACCTTATACATACTGTACTATATTCCCTTAGTATACTCTCCCTGCTATTACCGCATATTAAAATCAGACATTTAGGGTGGGCATTCAGCACAGATGCAAAGTCTGAGTTTGGAACATCCACAAGCCATATGAGAGTGTCTGGCTACTCCGTATATGATCCATCTTCCTGCTACGTGTATCACTGGAGACAGATGATGGCCTAAGTGCCCATGTAAGAGAGCCAGACTGAATTCCTGGCTCCTGGCTCTGAGCTAGCTTAGCTTCAGCTGTTGCTGGCACTTGGGGGACAGAACCAGCAAAAGAAAGATGCATTCTCCGTCTCTGTCTTTCAAGTAACAATTGTTAAAAACCTTTTTAATAAATTATAAAAAGAAGCCATCTCATCTGTCGCAATAAGAATTCCTGTAGGAGTATTCATTTATTCATTCAACTGATATTTAATCAGCATTTACTACATGCAACACAACTGGACTAGATGCTGAAAATAAAACAATGAACAAGACTTGGGTTTTACAAACATGACAATTCTATTTGGGAAGCTAGACAATTAGATAAGCAATTATAAAAACTATAATTTCCACTGATACAGGAACTCTCAGGGGTTATGGAAGACTTAGGCCTATCACAAATGGGTAATTTCAGGCTCTTACAGGTGGAGAAAAAAAAGGGGTCTCCTCACTGACCCTGAACACCCGCAGCCCATTCAGCTGAACCTGTCTGAGGCTAATGGAGTACAGGTGCCACCCATTATGGAAAACTCCAGGAGCAAATGGTCTGATACTCTTTCAGAAAGGAACAAGAGCCATTTGTTGAAAAAGGTTGAGTCACACAATTGATTTTAATAAACTTTAAAGACCTAACAGTGCAATTTAGTCAGAAATACTTAAGGATAAGCAAATCCCACATTTGGCAATCAACCATATTCATAAAAACTCATAGGGCAAAGGAAAATGCACTAAAAGCGAGAAAGAATTTGCTGACAACGAAACTATACATCTAGAAGCTGACGCGACTAAACACGCCTGGAGGCCAAGCAAGCAGGCAGTTCTTTAGCCAGTATAATCACCGCCACCACGTCCCACTCGGCCACCACGTCCCACTCGGCCACCACGTCCCACTCGGCCACAGCCCCTGCCCTCGTGTCGACCCAGCCAGCGCCCACAAGGCCCCTGGGAAACCCAGTAACCTGCACACAGACTTTCCCAGAATCAGTTGCCTTCCAAGTCTCTTCTGCTTTCCACACTTGCACTTCCAGGAGTCACAACTCTCTCCCGGTGTTCTCGCAGGTTCCTCCACCTTGTGGGTCCAAACCACACTGCTGCCCAGCTGACCCAGCAGACACGGGGGTGGCGCTGGCCACGGCCCCCAAGAGGCACTGGACGCTACCAGGCCTTGGCCATGAGGCGCCTGCAGGCAAGCCTGCCCCGCCAGCCTCTGCCCGAGGCCAGAGGCCTCACCCCAGCAGCGTCGGGTGAGGCGGCGGCCCCTGGGGCTCGGCTTCCTCCCTGAGCTGGAGAAAATGGCAGCTCAGGCCCAACGGACACCCAGGGAGCGGGCAGAGCACCGGGTTTGGCTGCCAGCTGCCAGCACTAAGGTAACCGTGGGCTGTGGTGACTCTCAGAGGGAGGCAGGGGGCCGGCCGCACTACTTACAGTGACTTCACAGTCCCAAACGCAACTGGGGGTTTCAGTGTGAGGAGACCACCGGCTCTCAAGATGGAGGCCCCACTGGAGCACAAGGCCTGAGGGCGAGTGGGCGTGGCCTGGCTCAAGGGGCGTGGCCACAGACGTAGGAGAGCAACATGGTACTTACGTCTGAGCCCCTGACTTGATCAGAGCACTACGTTTTAAATGTTTTTTAAGGGATGCTCTTTGTTTTGTTTTGGCTTGGTTTTCATAAAAATAAATTAGGTTTAAGTTTAGTTCTTGTCAAGCATTTAGTTCAAGCATTAGCTCATTTTTAGCCTATTTGTTCAGAGATGGTTTTACTTTATACTATTTTTGTCGGCTGTTTTGTTCATTTTAAAGCATTTGTTTCTTCAAAGAGAAACAGGGGCCAGTATTGTGGTCACAGTGCCAGTACAAATCCCAGCCACACTGCCTGCAGCCTAGTTTCCTGATAATTTAATGCACCTGGGCAATCAACAGAAAATGGCCCAAGTGTTTAGGCCTTTGTCACTCATGTGGGACACCAACAGGAAGCTGGCTTCAGCCTGGCCTAACCCTGGCTATTGCAGCCACTTGGCTGTCTTCACGCTTTAAAAATTTGTCCCAAAGTTATAGTTGCATCTCAAATGGAATCTTCACTCCAGCTTCATCTCCATCCTACTCTACACTCCCACTTAATTTAAAACTCCTGCAAAACTACAGCTGTTACACTGCTCCCTGTATCATCATGGATCTTTATTCTTGCTGCCTTGACAAGGCTCAGCCACTTCCCAACATTTAGGTAGCTAACTCATTTTCTTAGTGCTAGACTCAGGTCAAGAAATCTCCTTTGGTCACTGGAGCCAGTTAAGTGCCTCCTTCTGTGTCCTACATCTCTGTCCAAATACATTTCTTATTGTGGGTTAGCCACTTGTGTTAACTTACTTTGACCACTTTGATTAGCTTTCCCTATTTTGTCTTGCTCGCTTTTTTCCTTTACCACTCTTTCCCACCCCTACCCCCCAGCACACACACACACACACACAAAGTTGTAATCTACTTGGAAGCTAGACCATATCTAATCCATCTCTTTATTCCTCATGCCTTTTACAATGATTAGCACAAATCAACTAATTGCTTAAGTAAACACCCAGAAGCCATAGATCCTTAAGCTCAATCAGGCAGTTTGACCCAGCTGAGTTCTGTGGAGTGTGCTTTGCAATAACCAGTAGGGAAGATATGAGACTATCTAGGAGAAAGAATGATAGCTTCCATGGAGAGGTGATAGTGTGGAGGAAGAAAGGTAGGTTGAGCCTTGATAGAGTTACCTCTCCCTCCTAGCTTCCATTATAGAACCAAAGCTTAATCCTTGGCTTAGTGAAACCAAACTGCTGACAAGCTTTATTGCAATGAAGACTTTTTGGAACTCCATTCTTACTGCTCCTTGAGAGATTTTTCTCTCAACACTTATCAACAGATAATGAAGCCCTAGCCATTGGACCCAAGGTTGAACAAATACTATTCCTGGATGGATTTTAAAAATCCACCAGGAAGCAAATAAAGCTAATACATGAAAAGCAGAATAGAAAAAATATCTAAAAGTTTATCAAACATGTCTCATTATAACATTCATATTTCAAGGAACATAGTATTCAATAAAGAACTTAAATTCACTGGTAAAATTATGTAACAAAAGCAGACTTGGGGATTTGATGTGGTTTCTTGGAACCACAGATTCCCACAGATCTGGGAGAGGTCTATCCCTGCCATCCACCAGGTCTTATTGTTCCAAAAGAACTGACAATTTGTAGACTCATTCATTTAATTAAAGTGTGCTTTTTGGAGGGAAGACTGTTGAAATTCTGGTGAGTCCTTTCTAATCACAACGTTGGAAGAGCTACTTTGTTTTCATGTATCTATGTAAACCAAAAGCAGTTTATTCAGAGTTCCAGCTTCCATTAGTCCAGTAGTTTACACAAGACAAAAAAATTTCAGATAAAATTGTTTATCTAGTGATAATCTTACAGAGAATTTTACTGAAAATAGCAAATGAGAATTTACAGTTTGCTATAGTTCATTAGATCTAGTTCAGATATTTTGCAAACATCTATTCACTCACACATATATACCAGCCTTTTGCCGTTAGACATTTCAGATGGCCTATGTTCACATACACCTTTGTGTGTGAGAGAGGTTCCTTAAAAAAAATACAGGAAAGAAGGAATAGTATAAAACCCCCCTCAATAAACAATTAGCTTGGTGGTTAGGGTGTTTACATTTCACATCAGAGTATCTGAATTCAATAACCAACTTTGGTTCCTGACTCTAACTTTGTGCTGACATAGAGCCTCAGAAGGTTGGGTTCCTTGTCACTCAGGTGGGACACCTGGATTGAGTTCCTAACTCCTGGTTTCCACCCAGCGCTACCTCAGCCACTGTAGAAACTTGGAGAGTGAATCCATGGATGTGAGATCTCTAGTTCTCTATCTGCCTCTCTGAAAAACCAGTAAATATATAGCCAATTTCTAAGTTTCCCTACAGCTTAAAGTCTAGGCCATAGTTATCCCAAAGGTTTGTGGCTCTCTTAGTATTGTGAGAAACGTATCATTCATGCCTTGGACTGAAGAGGGAATTAATATTTGAGAGTAGATTAGGGGTAGTTATATAAAATTAACAAAATGATGGTGACCTAGAAAAAGTGTGAATTGGAACATGAGGATGTATATGTCACCTAAGGATACATACTCCAACCTCTGGATTGTTTCTTGACATATCCTAATCACTTGTGCTGTAGCAGTGCATCAAGTCCACAATGTGGACATTTTCTCTGCCAAATATGTTGACATTCCTGCTTAACAAGTATCTTAAGTGAAAGGTCATTAAAATTAACACTTCTGTTTCTTTTTAAGGTTTATTTGATTAATATGAAAGTTAAGGACAAGAAAGTGGGTGGGGGCTTCTTGGCTGAACAACTAACCAAGCCCCATAAGCCCACTTACTGCGACCATCCCCACCCTTAGCTGCTTCCTCTCACATCTTGAAATGGACCTGTTTGCTGGGAACTCCCTGACCTCTCACGAAATCAACACAATTGCTCTCCC
Organism: Ochotona princeps; assembly: GCF_030435755.1. Taxonomy (NCBI): domain Eukaryota; kingdom Metazoa; phylum Chordata; class Mammalia; order Lagomorpha; family Ochotonidae; genus Ochotona; species Ochotona princeps. The sequence goes on from NC_080835.1 coordinate 56,190,767, forward strand.
AGAGTTACTAACAAACTTCTTGCTCCCAATCCCATGAATGCCTTTCAGTACCTGATTTTCAGCACCAGTGGCAGCACTCCCTCCTTCCCAAATGTTCTCTGACCTTACTGGTCAGGCTAACAGCCTGTGCTGGATAACTGCAGGTCACTGCTACTCGTTGAGCTGTGCTGAGCAGCAGGGCCAGGAAGAACAGGCCTGGCAGATACCCGGTTGAAGAGCACCAATGGCTGCCATCTTCTGCTTGGCCTCACAGGCCACACATTCCTGGTTTCATCTCCGTAATCATTCCTTCTCAGACACCTCAGTGTTGGGGTTCTTCTCCACCCATCCCTAAGTCCCTGTCCTGTTTCCTCTAACTTTGCTTGGACACCTCATCCAGTCCTGCAGTGTCAATTCCTTCAGGCTCTCAAATGCCAGTTCCAGACCCCAACAAACTGCTGGACTGCCCGTGGTGTCTCCCCACCTGCTCCCAACCAGCACCTGCAGGGGGAGGGCAGCTGGTTCCCACTGCAGCTCCATGCAGAGCAGGCTGCCTCTTGTTACTACTCTTCTTCTCAACTGAGGCCTCCAATCCTGGAGGTTCTCAGGGCTACAGCTGGGGGCCACAAGGCCAGTGACTCCACACTGTACACCTGCTCGCCCCTTCTGCTCCCCAGGACATCTTGACCACTCATCCCTTCACCAAGATCTCCAACTGGAGCAGTGGCAATACCTACTTCCACATCACCATTGGGAACCTGGTGCGCGGGAGCAAATTGCTCTGTGAGACGTCACTGGTGAGCGCTTCCTTCTGAGTAGCAGGTGGTTCTGCCTTGCATACAGCTTCAGCTGGAACACAGGTGTGTGCAGGTTGGCCTGGGGGCAGATCAGGTCTGTGTGAGGTGCAGCTTTGGATGGGGACACGGGCTTCTTCTGGGGCTGAGAAATAGGTCACTCAATCAGCAGCTGTTAAGGCTCCTCAGTGTGAGCATTGTGCCTGTGGCTGTAGCCGTCTCTTCCAAGTCCAACCAAACTAGCACTGAGCCTTAATGGGCTATACTCAAACTTCCAAGTTGTAGTGCAACTGGTGCCCTTGGAAGTTTGTTCTGATGAGAGACAAGGATTTGAGGGACCCATAAGCTAGTGTCCTGAATGGGACAGTGTTGGCCATTTCTGGGGAGCTGATTGTGACCATGAGAGGCCAGCTTGTTCCCCTCTGTGTTCTACTTACCTTTCTTGCTTCCAGGGCTACAAGATGGATGACCTCCTGACTTCATACATCAGCCAGATGCTCACAGCCATGAGTAAACAGCGGGGTTCAAGGAGCAGCAAGTGAACAGTGGGGAGGAGCTGCTGGCTCCTGAGGAGCAGCCCTCAGGACAACTCTGCAGCTGAGGAAGAGCTCTGCCACACAGAGAGGGGGCAGGGCCTGGTGGCCACCACCACCACCAGCTGCAGGGAGGCCGCCCCTCTCCCAGCCCTGCAGTACCTGGGTCAAGTGGAGTCCAGCTTGCTGTGTGGACTTCCCACTTGTGATACGAGTCTGTGCTCCACGGATGCTTCTTTTTGTCAGACCAGACCCACCATGCGACCCCTTTGAATTCTATGCAGTGTTGGGACCATGAACCGAGAGGATGGCCCCACTCTCAATGCTAGGAACCAACCATCCAAACGGGCTGGACAGCAACTCCGAGGTCCCAGGATGGGGTTAATCTCTCCGAGTCCAGCATTCTGGGCAGGGCAGAGGGAAGCAGTCTACTCTCATACATTGTAAGCTGACTGCTGGGCCCTCCCTGAGTCTCTGAGCACCCCAGGGCATAAAGCATGTGCCTCACCCTTGGGCGCTTCCATGTCTTTTCTGGTGGAGGGAGAAAACGGGGTCCTGGGTTAGGGCAGTGCCCTATGTAACTGCTGCTTCCTTGGTCTGCCCTTCCAGACCAATCTTAAGGTCTGAGTTTGGGGTTATGGGTGATTGAACCAAAGTTACACTTGAAACTGTCTTTAAGGGCCCATTTGGGAGCAGGGCAGGTTAGGGGCAAATGTCTGTTAGTCACCAGCTGACAGGTAGGGACTGAAGAGTGCTTAGACTGGGATCTGTGAGGGTTGGGAACAGGAAATCAGCTTCAGGGCCTTACCTGGGGCTAATGGAGCCAGAGTGGCCCTTGTATTCTTCCAGAAACTTCTTGGCTCATCAAGACATGTCCAAGACTACCACCATCTTGGGTTAAGTCCTTGTAAGTGTTGCTCTGTGACCAGGATGGGACAACCAAGGTCTGGGGTAGGGGCTTCAGGCAGGGCAGCTGTGACATGGCAGGGCGGGGGCTCCTCCTGGACTCTGGCTGCCTTGAGCACCTGGAGAAATGACAGAGGAGAACCCTCTGGAGTGGAGGGAGTGTTTGTGATCTGTGCTGAATGTCTCCATATTTCTTGAGTGGAGCCAGTGCTTGCCTTTACACAAATGCCTGTGTCATTCACACCTTTTTGCCCAACCACCTTAAGGGAGGTGTTCTCCCCATCTTCCCAGCTGCCAGTGTAGGTGAGGGAAGGAGGGACGATGTTCAAGTGAAGCCTCGGACCGGACAACCCCACTTTCTGGAATGATAATGTGACACTCTTGAGACCACCTTCTCTGCCAGTGCTTACATGGCTCCATGTTCAGCCCAGGCGAAGTTGGTGCAAGTAGCAAGGTGGCCTGCCTCTTTACCATCTTCCCACAGATGTGCGTGGGGTCACACAGTGGAACTCCACTCACTGCTTTGAGCCTTGTGTTTGTTTCCCCTGTGGACCACAGGCTGTTGGGTGAGACGGGGATTGTGCCCAACCATCACACTGGGGAGTCAGCAAACCATGTGGTATTAGGGAACATTCCCCTGAACATCAGAGCAGAGACTATGTGAGTAGAATGAGATCTCTGTTCCTGACTCATGCCCATGACACTTCATATCTTTGTACTTAGGAGGGCATTACTATTCACCCATCCCCTTGTCTTTTTTTATTATGAATTTATTTATTGGAAAGTCAGAATTACAGAGAGACCAGGAGAGATGGAGGTCTTTCAACCTCTGGTTCATTTTCCAGATGGCCACAATTGCTGAAGCTAGATAAAAGTGAAATACATGGGTGACAGGGGCCCAGCACATGGGCCATCCTCTGCTGCTTTTCCTAGGCCATTAGCAGGAAGCTGTGTTGGAAGTGGAGCAGCTACTACACAAACCGACTCCCACATGGGATGTCAGCATTGCAAGTGGCAGCCTCATCTACTATGCCACAACACCAACCCAAAACCCCGTATGTTTTTCAGCCTGAGTGATTTCACATATGGCAGGAGATAATGCAAGGATTAGGCAAACTAACCTTATTAATACTGATAGCAACCAGCTCCAGGTACAAGACTATGCAGAACTATTTTTCCTTTGCTTACCCCCTTGAGATCATTCTTACAGAAAGACAGGGTTAAATGATTCTCCTGCAAGCCTCAGAAACACTTCTGCCTGCCTTTCTTGACCATTCCACAGTGTCATTATACCTAATTGTAGCTAACTTTTCTGTAAAGTCATCCTGTAGGATAAAGAGGCATGTACAATATAGGATTCCTGGAAGCTTATTCATCATGGGAGCCTCTTGGGATCCCAGGGACATCACAGTGAGGGGGGTCAATCTGGTTCAGTGAGAGTTCTATTTGCTGACTCGTGTCTGGTGGTCTGACATTCCCCTTGGGAGACCCTGGTGGTTTCACAACCCTCTTAGCAGCCATTGATGCTGTGATGTCCTTCTTGGAAAGCCTTGGAAGATTGATGTTCTCCTTCGGGAGCAGTGGTGGCCTGACATTCCCCTGGAGGAGCCCTAGGGGTTTGTTGATTTTCTTGGCAGTCCCTGTTAGAAAAAGTTTCCTCTTGGGGGTGTCTTGGAGGTTTGCAGGTCTCCTCTTTGGAGACTGCTTTGAGATCGAGTGACTTCGTATATCTGAGAGTTCTTCAAGATGGCTGAAAGGTGCCCCAAGTCCAAATGTTTTCTGTGACTCTTTTTCCATTGTTGGAGCTGTTTCCAGCATATCTGTGGGGAAAAGACAGATTCCTCAAGTGTCACTTCTCCAATTTGTGTTGGCTAGGTGGTGAACTCACACTCATTTCTTAAATGTTAGAACCTCTCAGGCTTATTTTTCTAAGTCTCCACCCATAAGAGTCTGTGCAACATATAGATGATATTCCAGTTTTTTATGGGGCAAAAATGTCCATCGCGTGAGGCCAAGGCTTACCAAGGAAGCTTTCAGAAGGTAGTGACTGGGGCCAGTGTAGTGATATAGGGGAATAAATCACTGCTCATGACACCAGCATCCCATATCAAACAACTTGCTCAAATCCTAGTCCCTGCATGCTAGCTTCCTGCTAATATGCCAAGGAGAGCAGCAGAAGATAGTCCAAGTGCTTGTGCCTGTTACCCAGGTAGGAAATCTAGAGTCTTCTAGTTTTGCCATTGCTCAGCCCAGGCAAATACCAACATCTGAGTAGTATGCCAGCCCAGCTGGAAGAGCTCTCTTTCAAATACACTCAAAACTTGCAAAAAAAAAAAAAAATTGACTCATTTATTTGAAAGAATTAGGAAGAGTGTGGGGAGAAAGAGCTTCCATTTGCCAGTTCCTGCCCAGATAAGCCACGATGGCCATGGCTGAGCCAAGCTGAAGTCAGATTTCCATCTTGTTCTCCCATGTGGGTGCAGGTACCTAACACTGGAGCTAAAATGTATCATGTTCTAAATACGACAGTGATTCAGAAAGTTAATGGAAAGCAGATTCAAACATGTGTATTTTTAAAATCCCATGCATATGAAAGGCTTCCAAAAAGTCCACCAAAATTGGACATTCTGAGAAAACTATGCTTGTATTTCAGATATTTTTCTCATATAACTATCATTGTAATTTCTATTAACTTTTTGAAGTACCATCATATTTCCGGGGGACTAATTTGCTGATGGTAAAACTGGTAAAGGAGGGCCAGAGCACACAGATCAGGCTCCTGCGTAAGGTAAACTTTAAAAGTGGATCCAAGGGCCCAGCACAGTAGCCTAGCTGATGTCCTTGCCTTGCAAGTGTCAGGATCCCACCTGGGCACCAGTTCTTATCCCAGCTGCTTCACTTCCCATCCTGCTCTCTGTTTGTGGCCTGAGAAAGCAGTCAAGAATGGACCAAAGCCTTGGGACCCTGCACCCATATAGGAGACCCAGAAGAAGCTCCTGGCTCCTGGCTTTGGATCAGTTCAGCTCCAGCCATTATGGCCACTTGGGGAGTGAACTAGCAGACAGAAGATCTTCTTTCTGTCTCTCCTTATTTCTATAAAATCCAATAAAACTACAATAAATCTTTTAAAAAGTAGATCCAATAAAAAGAAAAAAAATGATTAAGAGTGAACAATATAGGGTCCGGCACAGTGGCCTAGTGGCTAAAATTCTTGCCTTGAATGCTCCATGATCCCATATGGGTGCCGGTTCTAATCCCGGCAGCTCCACTTCCCATCCAGCTCCCTGCTTGTGGCCTGGGAAAGCAGCCGAGGACAGCCCAATGCTTTGGGACCCTGCACCCACGTGGGAGACCTGGAAGAGGTTCCTAGATCCTTGCTCTGGATCAGTGTAGCACTGGCCGCTGTGCTCACTTGGGGAGTTAATCAGCAGATGGAAGACCTTTCTCTCTGTCTCTCCTGCTTCTCTGTATATCTGACTTTCCAAAACAAACAAATAAATAAATAGTTAACAATGTAGTAAAGAATTGTGGGGCCGAAATAAACAATGTGAGAATGCAGTCTACACCCATATAGACACAAATGGGTTAAGGGTAAAAGGACAAAAAAGGTAATACCATATTACCACTCTTGAGAAAAAGCCAGAGTTGCTGTTAATTTCATACCAAATAAATTTCAAAGTAATAATATTACTAGGATTAAGGCTAATCTCATAATGATGTGTTTTCATCAAGGGGGCAACAGTTCCACTTGTATATTTGCCTATCAACATGAAGCAAATACAGATAAATCAGGAGGAATCCAAGATGGCCGAACAGGGTAAAGCCACATTAACTTAAGCTTCTCTGGGACATGATAATAACAAAGGAAGAACTACATTTCGAGAGGATGGACTGACAAAAATTTTCACAAATGAAGCAGGAAAAAAAATCATGAAGACTCATTTGGACAAGAGGAGAGAGTACAGACACACCACTGCAGCCAACAACTGACTGTAAGTCACCATCTCACCCAGCTCATGATCGAAATCTCCATGCTCTGGCAGCTCAAAGTTTTTTTTTTTTTTTTTTTTTTTAAGATTTATTCATTTTATTACAGCCAGATATACACAGAGGAGAGACAGAGAGGAAGATCTTCCGTCCAATGATTCACTCCCCAAGTGAGCCGCAACGGGCCGATGCGTGCCGATCCGATGCTGGGAACCTGGAACCTCTTCCGGGTCTCCCACACGGGTGCAGTGTCCCAATGCATTGGGCTGTCCTCAACTGCTTTCCCAGGCCACAAGCAGGGAGCTGGATGGGAAGTGGAGCTGCCGGGATTAGAACCGGCGCCCATATGGGATCCCGGGGCTTTCAAGGCGAGGACTCTAGCCGCTAGGCCACGCCACCGGGCCCCAGCTCAAAGTTTTAACTGAGAAAGACCTCTACACTCACTAACTAACTTTTACTTCAGCCTGGAGAGCTAGCTGGGGTGAGCACTGCCAGGCGTGGAACACGGGAGCTGTGTTGCTTTACTCACCTCCCCATCCTTACACAGCACCACACTGAGCAGCAAAAGACACTCAGCATCCTCTGTTGCTCCTACCAGCACTGCAGTCAAAGTGAGGGCTTTGTGGGGCACAGGACAGATCCCCTGCATCTTCCAACTGTGAGAACATTTTTGGCAATAGCACACAGAGCTACCCTCAAATACCCTATGCGAGCTAGGGCGATTTGCTGTATCTTCTGGAAGCAGCCCATAAAACAAAAAATCTGTTTCCCCCTTAGGATATCTGGGTAACGACACCACTATACCTTGTAACACCAGAACTGTTTAACAATTCATTCTAAATTTTTCAGTGCCCCTGGAGTCTGCCCAGTGTACACAGGATGGACCTACCTGCATTTTGTCTCTGCATTTAATATCCTACAGAGTAAAATCTGTACACCTTACAGTCACCCTGCAGGACTAAAACAGGGTTGAGCCCTAGAACTAGGGCTGTTGGTATTACAAGTCACAGCACCAGCTGGATACTCCCAGCAGGACCTGAGGAAGAGTCCATGTCACACAGTCCCATTGCCACAAGCCTTGGCATTGCCAAAGACCATCAGAAAAAGATTTACGCAGCTTGAGATGGAATGGGAAAGATGTGAACTGGGAGTCTTAGAATGGAAGCTTCCTGGATGATGCCATGTAACAAAGTCCATGATTGACAAAGCCATAGGGAGATGGATGTTCTCAGAAAACAAGCTCAGAGTTTGCACACCTGGAGGTGTATCCTATTTCTCTTCTCCCTCATGTTCTGCAGTCATCTCCTGGTGGCCCTGAAGACACATCAGCATCAATGCTGACAGGGCTTTCCTGGAGAATAAAAGCTTCTGGGCAAAGCCAAGAAGCGTCCTCGTCTTCATCACTGGGACAGTTCCCAACAGCCTCCTGCTTTAAAGCTAATCTTTTCTTTGAGTCTTTTTTCCCCTCCTTTTTCAACTGCATGCTGCTTCCACTTCAACCATGCCCACCACCCCCACAGCTTGTGGCACAGGCAATATTCAGATTTGGCAGTAAGACCAGAGGGTAGCCATCCTGTCTCTGCAAGAACAAAACCCTGGCTATCATATTCACCAGGTAGACTGACACTGAACTCTGTGAGCCAAAAATATAAACCCAAAGAAATCCTTATTCATCTTAAAGTCATTCTTTTTTTTTAAGATTTGTTTATTTTTATTGGAAAGGTGGATATACAGAGAGTAGGAGAGACAGAGAGGAAGATCCTCCGTCTGATGGTTCACTCCCCAAATGGCTGCAACAGCTGAAGCTAAGCCAATCCGAACCCAGGAGCCAGGAGTTTCTTCCGGGTCTCCCATGCGGGTCCAGGGTCCCAAAGCTTTGGACCATCCTCGACTGCTTTCCCAGGCCACAAGCAGGGAGCTGGATGGGAAGTGGGGCTGCCGGGATTAGAACCAGCGTCCATATGGGATCATGGAGCATTCAAGGCGAGGACTTTAGTCACTAGGCCACTGTGCCGGGCCCTGTCTTAAAGTCATTCTTCTATCCCTACAAACTGCAGTGGACTAGTCCACTGTGTCATTTACAGACACTACTAACATTAAGATAAAAGAAATTAGAGACCACACTGTTAGGGTTACCTAGAACCAAAGTCAAATCAATAAACCAAGTGATACCCTGCATTCTCCAGCTAAACCACAAACTGTTTTCCAATAAATCCTCCATAAAGAAGAGGGATGAATATACCACCTGGGTGAACGTCAACATAGGGACAGGGGAGACAGGAAGAAGTAAGGTAGCCTGATGCTTCCCAAAGAACACAATACTCTTCCAGAATCAGATTCTAAACTGAAGGGAATTTATGAAATGATCGAGAATCTAAAATAATGATTGTAAGAAATCTCAATACATAAGAGAACATGGATAGGTTAAAATTGAGGAAACCAGTGAGTGACATGAATGTAAATATTACTAAGAAGATAGAATTCATTAAAAAGAATATAAATTCTGTAGATTACATGTTCAATGAGTGAAATTTTAAAATACATGTGAGAGTTTTAACAGAACAAACCAAACGGAAGAAAAAATTTCTGAACTTGAGAATAAGAACTTTCAGATAATCCAATCAGAAAAAATTTAAAAAGAATTAAAAAGAATGAAATCTAAAAAATAGAGAATACAACCAAATATCCATATTATTCCTGAAGGAAGCAAGAGAGAAATGGTATTGAGATTATGCTAAATGAAACAACAGCTGAAGCACAATTTCTACAGCAGCACTGTTTACACTAACTGAAATTTGGAATCAACCAATGTGTCCATCATAAGGTAAATGATTAAGGAAAATGTAGTATATATGCACCACAGAATAATATTCAATTATAAAAATGATGAAATTCTGCCATTTGCAACAAAATGGATATGACTGAAGGAAATCATATTGAGTGAAGTGAGCTATATAGAGAAGGATAAATAGAGCATGTTCTTAAACGTGGGAGCTAAAATCAAACAAGGAATGCCTGTGTGCATCAATACGGCAGCAAATATAGTTTTATAAAATTTTTTTATCTGTGCCAAACCAGTAGGGTGTTATATTACTATGGTTTCCATGATTTTTAATTATTTTAAAATCTACTGTATATGAATGAAATGGCCACTTTTCTTTTCAGTTACAATTTATAGCAGTTGTCCATATTTCTACTAAAGTAGATTTTTTCCTTTTTGCTCATTAAGTTCTTATTTGGTAAAGCCTTATATATTTTTTTTATAATGTAAATGTAAAATATATTCTCTCAAAAAATTTTAAAAGGGCAAGAGAAGAAAAGTGGAAGGGTGAGAGGGAGGAAGGAAGGGAATATCGTATTCTCGGAATCTTATGTCTAGGTGCCAGTGTGGTGGTGTGTCAGGCTAGTCCTTTTCCTGCAGTCCCTTGCACCCCATATGGGTACTGGTTTATGTCCTGGCTACTCCACTTCCAATTCAGCTTCCTGCTTATGGCCTGGGAAGGCAGCAGAAGATGGCCCAAGTTCTTGCCACCCTGCACCCACGTGGAGACCTAAACGAAACTTGTGGTTCCTTGCTTCAGATTGGCTCAGCTCTGGCCATTTGGAGAGTCAACCAGCAGATAGAAGCTCTGCTTTCCCTAACTCTACCTTTCAAATAAATCTTTTATTTTAAGAAAAAAAGAATTGCATGTACAAACTACATCAAATCTGCCAAAACCTAAAGATTATAAATGAAGTACGTTACTTAAAAGAAACTATGTAAGGATTTCAAAACTCTTTTTTAAATAAAAATTGCATTTTCCACAAACTTTTTGAAGAATTTTCAAATGAAGTTGGAGGAACACATATAAATCATGGTAAGAACATATTAAAATCCAGGATTTTATAAAAACAGTAATTGGGAGAAATCAGAAGAGAATGTCTCAACTACATGACTTACGCGTCTACTTAAAGGAGATGGAAAAAAAGAATTAAACTCAAAACAAGCTAATGAAAAGGAAATAATAATGATCAGGTTGAAATCAATAAAACACAGAAAAGAAAACCAAGACTGGATTTTTGGGTGGATCAGTAAAACTGATTTAACTCCAGCCAGAATAATAAGGCATAAACTAGCAATGCCAAAATAAGATGTGACATTAATGTAGATTCTGCAGATATTAAAAGGAAAGTAAGATTTATTAGATCAATAAATTTGAGCCATTATCAGATGTGAACAGATTCCTTGACACTACCAATGCTGATTTAACAAAATTATTTGAATAGTCTTACATGAATTAAAGACCTTCGTTCAAAGAAAATGCTACATCTTCATTAGTATATCATAAGCATTTACGAAAATACTGAATTTCATATATAATTCTAGAAATTTGAAGAGCAATATTTCCCAACTCATTCTATAAAGCCACTATTGCTGTAATAGCAAAGCCAAAGAAATTAAGACTCCAAAATAGTGTTTCACAAAAAGATACAAAACTGTTTTTAAAATTTTACCACATATTTAACAATATCTAAAAAAGAAATCATCACATGACCAAGTAGGTTCAACCCAGAGTTGATTCAAAGCCACTTCAATAGTTGACTATCAAGGCAATTCATTAAAAAAAAACAAACAAAAAAAAACTATTAACTGGAGATGAAAGTCCATACAATCTAAGTAGATTCATAAAAAAAATTCAACAAAATCCAGCAACTAGTCCCCTTAAAAAATTTCAGTGCATTAGAAATAAACTTTCCTACTTGATAAAGGAATTTATGAAAAACCTTTTTAAAAAGAAACAAATTTAAAAAACAACAAAAATAAAGAAAAAAACTGCTAACATCTTACCAAAAAGCTTTCCCCCACTAAATCAGGAAGAAAACAAGGATATCTACTATTATCACCCAAAATGAATGCATTTGTACTTGTAGCCAACAGATATGGCAAAAGTTAAGCACATCCAGATAGAAAAATCACTGATCAATCATCTACGCAGAAAATTAGATCTGGCAATGAAGGTGGCAGAATCAATTAATTTTTTAGCAAGTTTACAGAACACTGAATCACTATGTAAAAACCAACTGCATTTCTATGTAACTACAATGATCACTGGAAACCTTTAAAATATATAATAGCAGAAAATATGATAAAAGTTATATTAGATATAAAGTGCAAAAGCACCAAATCTTGCTAAAAACAACTAAAGAAAGGCCTAAGTAAATGAAGAGATGTAACGGCTCTCCATAGCTGTGGATTCTGTATCTGCAGATTCAACTACAGACTGAACATACTTTTTTTTTTAACCTGAGCATGTACAAATACTAGCCCCAACTTTAATCCTTAAACATTAGTATATCAACTATTTATATAGCACTTCTATTGAATTGGATCATTGAGATGACTTAACACAGATAAAGGAAAATTGTAGGTTATATGGCTTTTAAAAAGAGATTATTTATTTAAAGGCAGAGTTACAGATATAGAAGGATTAAACAAAAACAGATCTTCCATCCATTGGTCCCCCCACTCTTTGCAAATAGCCACAAAAGCCAGACTGGGCAAGGACAAAACCAGGAACCTCCATCCAGGTGTGCCATATGGATGGAAGAGGCCCAAGTAATTGTGCCATATCTGCAGCTTTCTCTTGTACATTAGCAGGCGCTGGATTATGGAGCAGCCATGGCATGGTACCCACATGGAATTTTGTTGTCACGGATTGCAGCTTAACCTGCTGTACCACAAGTCTGTTCCTTAACATATCGTTTTATATAAGCAGCTTGAACAGCCATGAGCTTTGGCTTCTGTGGCAGCTCCAGGAAACCAGAATTCCACCATACAAGGCACTAGTGTACTTTACTCATGCACTGGGAGACTAAATGTTAAGATGCTAATTCTCCTTATGTTGATATGTAGATTCAGTGCAATCATAAACAGAAGAACATAAGGATTCTGTGTATATACCAATGACACACCAATTCTAGAACTCAAATGGAAATGCAAAAGACCTAGAAAAGCCAAAATAAGAACAAAGTAGAACTAACACTGTCTGGATTTGAGACTTACAAACTCAGCCATTGAGGTAATGATACTAGCATAAAGAAACATAAACAGATCAATGGAACAGAATAAGAAATTCACTCATATGGAGAGGTAATTTTTAAAAAAGTATAAAAGTAATTAATTGGAGATACGATATTTTTAAATATCCTATTTATCACACAGTGCTAGATCAAGAGAATATAAGTATGCCAAATTTTTCTTAAAACTTCAAACTGTACCTTAAAACGTTAAGTGCACTCAAAGCAGATCACAGACTTAAATATGAAATCCAAACCCCATAAAACAAAGACACATGCCCCATACAGGCTGGCAGGGCTCAGGCTGGCATGACACTCTGATGGAAGACCAGGCCTGGGGCACCATATTTGCATGCAGGTTGGAGGCTGACAATTACTCAGGGAAGGGGGTTAGGCATGTGTGAGAGGGAGGACCACTGAGGGAGTACTTTACAGGTGAGGAATAATTACTAGGGGACTTTCATGAACTGGGCCGCTGCACTTGCAAGTAAACAAGGGGACTAAGACCAGGTGGTATGGAGGGTGGAAACTAGTGGACATACCAGAGGCAGACCAACGCACCCTGGGTACACACAAAAGCTAAGACTAAGGCACATGTCTGGCAGGATTAAGGATACAGTACCTGCTGGTGAGTGTTGGGATGGGGGTGGGCCTGGGGGCAGATTCTGCGGTGGATTTGTCAGCTCACTCTTTTGGGACTGCAATACTTGTTGCTTTTGTGTGAAAGCTAGGGTTGGTGACAAAATGAGCTAGGCATGATCACAGAACACACCAACACTCATGAGAACTGGAGTTTGGAGCAAGCCAGGCTGGCTCACGCTGCAGCACCTGCAGACACACCCAAGAATTGGGTATGGGGCTGGCTGGGCCACAGCATCCACCAGAACACACAAATGCAGAGACTGGGAGAGTGTATGCTGGGTAGTGGTCTAGCACTTACTGGCACACATGATATCTGAGTCTGGGAGCAGGCCTGGTGGGGAAATTTGGGGAACTCCCCTGTTGGGCTGTGGTTCCTACTGGTGAGTATAAGAGCTAGAACTAGGGGCAGACCAAGCTGAACATGTCTATAGCATCCCTTGGCATGTGTGTGGCCTGGGTCTGGGGTGTGCCATATTGGGCTGGGCTCCAGCACCCATTGGTTGTGAGAGCAACAAAGAATGTGAGACAGGCTGGGCAAGAGGTCATGGCATCCACAGATCCACATGAGAGCTGGGACTGGCAGCAGGCCAGGTGGTGCTGAGAGAAAGCCAGAATGGGTATGGGATGTTCAAGCAAGGCCACAGTACTTGCTGGTGAAGGTCAGGACCGGAGGCAAACCAAGTCAGACTGAGCCAAACACCCAATGGTGCACATTGAGACCCATGACTGGAAGATGGTCTAATATGGGAGCTTGGGGAAGTCCTCTGTTAGGATACAGCCCCAGCTGTGAGTGCAAGAGCCAAGGGTGGGGCAGTTCAGGCCAGGCTGGGCTGTACTACTCATTAGCATATGATTGGGTAAGGTCTGGGGACAGGCCAGTCTAGGCTGGTCTGAGCCAGTCCACACTACCTGCTGGCAGCTGTGAGAACAGGCAGAACAAGCCAGGTTGAGCCACAACATTAGGGCCAGGACTGGGGGCTATCTGGATTGGGCTAGATTGCTGCATCTGCCAGCAGGAGCTGAAACTATGGGGTAGGCTGAGGAGAGTCAAACTGCAGCACCTGCCAATGAATGCCAAGGTGAGGCAGGCCATGCCAGACTGGGCCACAGAAACCACTGGCACATGCAAGACATCAGGCCAGGGGCAAGGCTTTGGGGCTCCCTTGCTACGTCACTGCTCCCACTAGTGAGCATGAGAACTGGGACTGGCAGTGGACTGGACTGGGCAGGGTTGCAATAACTGTCTACCTACATGTGAACTGAGTTTGGGGGAGAGTTGGTCTAGCTCAGGCCACTGCATCTGCTGGTACATTCAAGAGCCAGTGAAAGTAAAGGCTAATTGGGTTTTGCCGCAGCATCCATTGGCAAGTGCCAGAAATAGGTACAAGTCATGTCTGGTCGGACTGCAGTACCCCTTGGAAAATATAAGATTCAGGGCTGGAAGTGGCCTAGTAGGGCAACTGTGGGTATTTCTCTGCTGGGCTGCAGCTCCCATTGGTAAGCATATGATGTGGGGCTGCAGTCAGGCCAGGCTGGACAAGGCAGCAACTGTCAGCATACTTGTGGGCTGGGTCATGGGGTAGGGTAGGCTGAGTTAAGCCGCAGCACTCATAGGTGTATACAAGACCTGAATGGGATGCAGGATGGACTGGACTAGTCTGCTGCTCACACTGGCACATGCCAGAACTGGAGCTGGGGCCGGGCCTGGTGGAGGTTATTGGGGATTCCTCCAACCAAGTTGCAGTTTCTATTGGTATGCTTAAGGGCCTGGTTTGTGGTGGGCTGAGTTGGGTTAGGCAGCAGCACCTGTGGGTTTGCATAGGCCATGGGGCTGGGAGTAGAACTGACCAGGCAACTGCAATCACCAGTGTATGCATAGGCTGATGCAGGTGACAGACTGAACCAGACCTCACACTAGCTGATACATGTGAGAATCAGGTCTGGGGTCACCACTGGACCACTGGACTCAAAACTCCAGCTACAGGGAAAATCACAGGATTTGTAGTCAGACCTTGGAGTTCATGTATCACGATTAGGCATCCTCAGTGCTGATGTCCATGCAGTGGACGGCATGTCCAGATGCATATGGGGAACATGACAGCTAGCACATTTAGCCCTGCAGAAGATGTCAAGTGCCATGTCAGAGAACAGAAAGCAGAACAGTATGGACAACTATCCTGGACAGGAGTTATTTGTCAGCATACTTGTGGTCAGCATACTTATGTACTTATGTATTCAAATAACGGCACTGATAAAGGACTTTTAAATATGTAAATGTCTAGAAAGTGAAGAAGATAGAATCACTATGAAGTGAACTAAAATCTGAAGAGACTGCCAAAAATATCTACAAACAGCAAGGAAGCAAAGGTACAAAAATGCTTAACATTAACAAACATTAGAGAATTTACTTAACTTAAAATGTAACTTAAAATGGGATTCCACTCCTTGTATGCTAGCATGGTTAAAACAACAAAATGATAAAAAAAAAAAAAAAAAAAAAACAAGCGTTGGTAAAGATGAACAAAATAGAATCCTCACATTGCTGGCATGAACGTGAAGTGGTACAACCGCTTCTGAAATCAGTTTGGTAGTTTCTACTATTCCAGTTCTAGCTATTAAACAAGAAAATAAAAACATATTCCAAAAAACATATATTGTGTATACAATATACACAAATGTTCATAGTGATAATAGCCCCAAACTGGAAATAGCCCAAATAACTATCAGCATGCTATTAGGTACATTATGATATTTTATAGAATATGTATTAGTCTATTCTCCATGGTTATCACAAAATACCTAAGACCAGATACCTTATGGAGAAAACAGGTTAGTTTATCTCATAGTTTGGATGACTGAAAGCTCAATTTCAAACAGCCCCAACTGTTTAGCTCATGCTGAGGGCCTCATGGTAGACAGTATCATGACATTAGGAACGGCAGCATACAGAACTACATTAATCCCTTCCAAGGGTAATACCTACAATGGACTAGCCACCTACATGTCTTACCACTTAAAGGTTTCACTGTATCAGCAGACTAAGAACGAATCTCCTGCACGTGAACCTCTTGGGAAAAAAGTGCATCCAAATAGTTGCAAAATGGAATATTACTTAGCAATAAAAATTACCAAGACAGATGACACAGAATAATTGCAAAAATCATTATGTTCACTGAAAAAAGTTAGACATAAGTTAGCCTATACTGTTAGTTCCACTTATACAAAATTCCAGGAAACACAAACTAATCTATAGAAGAGAAGCAGGTCACTGGATGTGAAACACAGGGAACGGCAAGAGACTTTAGGGTGTGATGAATTGTTTTTCTCTTGGTTGTGGTAATAACCCAACTCAAGACAGTGTAATGCTTCAATAATCTGTAATTTACTATGGATTAATTATCCCTTACTTTTAATTGGCCTGATAATTCATTAGAAACATTTACTGAATTTCATATATATGCTAGGCATTATTTTAAGTATTGACAATGCAAGAGTGAATCACACTAAAAATCCCTTTCATCCTGGAGCTTACATTCTTCTTACAGGATGACAGAGGTAGAGGTAAGAATTTGTTTGCAATTGCAACTTACTTGAGTAAACCTCTCTTAGAAGTTATTTGTACTAACACTTGAAGTAGCTGAGAGAAAGAACCCTTTGTTACCTTAGGGGACTGATTCCAGGCTGTGGGTAGCCAGCACAAACGGCCTGAGGCAAGAGCATCTTGATGTTTGAGGAGAAATGAGGTCAAGGAGACCGCAAAGTGAAGAGATAGGAATATGTAGGGCATTGGAGGCCACTGCTGGGATTTGGGCTTTACTCCAAGTAAAGGCATTCAAAGTTAGGGACAAGGAATGAGGAATGACATGATTTGATTAAAAGTCAGAGTAGGGAAACTTTTTTTGTCAAGAGCCATTTGGATATTTATGATTTGCAGGTAATAATAAAATAACAACTTAAAAATTAACCTGCTATCAATTTATCAAATTTTGAGGCGTGTGCCTCTGATTGCTTTGATACAGCCCGACAAAATTATTTTTACTGACCTCATATGGCCTGTGGCCAGACATTCCTCACCCATTTTAAGTGGAATCACTTTAGTTGCTGTGCTTAAAATCGACATGGTAGAAGGGTGGGAGTGGAGTGGAGTTTATGATGTAGGAAGTAGCAGTGGTAGTAGTTGGAAGTAAATAATATGGATATACTTTAAAAAGTATACTTAACATAACTGGAGAACTATTGACACCACTTGAGCACATATCTCAGAGCATGCCCCACATCCGGGACTCGGGGTGGGCGGGAAACCGGGTGGGGCTTCTCCCTCAATATCCTCCTTTACCTCAGATACAAGATGGAAACAATATGGACATAATAGTATTGCCCACTTCCCTATCCCCCTGAACCCTTTTTTTTTTCTTTCTTTTTCTTTCTTTAACTGTAATTAACTATGTAAAGATTGTCAACAACAACACAATAAAATAGATTCTAAAAAAAAATAACTATAAAAAGTATACTTAACAAAATTTATCAATGAGTTGCATAGGGACAATCACTGATTTTTGGCCAGAAGAAAAATAAAACACAAAGAACCAACTAGGGTATATTGTTGGCATGAACCCTCTTTGAAAACATTAAAAGATGGGAGAGCAAAGCAAGTGCTGAGCAGAGCTGGAAAAGGAAAATTGCCATGGGAGGTAAGCAGAGCTTAATGGAGGCCTGTGGGAAGAATGTAGAGCAGAATGGATAAGGAAAAGTTGCTGAAAATGCCTGAGGTTGCTGCACATGGCCTAACCTAGGAAGTGTAGTATGGCCTAAAGCCTTGGGAACTTGCACCCATGTGGGACCCAGAAGAAGCTCTTGGCTCCTGGTTTCAGCTCAGCTAAGCTCTGGTCATTACAGCCACTTGGGGAGTGAACCAGGAGATGGAAGATCTTTCTTTCTGTCTCTCCTTCTTTCCGTAAATCTGCTTTTCCAACAAAAGTAAATCTTTTTATAAACAAATAAACAAACTCACTCAAAAGGCACCAGGTACAGAAGCTAGCCACACACCTGAAGGAGCCAGAAAAATAAGAGCAACATAATCCCAATATTAAAGAAAAAAAGTAATCAAAATAAAAGAGGAAATAAATCAAAGATCAAAAGAACAATACACATAATCAATGAATCAAAGAGCTGGTTCTGAGAGAATCAACAAAACAGATTCCCTGCTAACCCAAATGGTCATAAAAAAACTAAGAGAAGACATGAATAAACAGAACCAGAGATGAAAAGGGAAACATAACAATGGACAGCTTGTACACACACAGAAAAATGAGGAACTATTACAAGCAACTATATGCCAATACACTGGAAGACTTACAAGAAATGGAAAGATTTCTGGACTCACATATACCAAGAAGAACCAACCCTAATTCTCCAGATTAACTCAACCAATAGAAAAGGAGGTAATCTTTCCAAACTCCTTTTATGATACCAACATCATCTTAAAAATAAAGCAAAATAAAGACACAAAAGAGAAAGAGAACTACAGAATGATATCCCTGATAAACACGGACATAAAAATCCTCAACAAAATACCAGTCAACAGAATTCAACAATCCTAAATACATCAGATAGATCATTCACTCAGGTCAGTTGAGATTTCTCCCAGGCATGTAAGGCGGGGGGGATTGAAAATAAGCCAATCAACAAATGTGATATGCTACATCAACAATAAGAACAACAAAAACCATATGACCATCTCAATAGATGCAGAGAAGACATTTGATAAAATCCAACACCATTTTATGCTAAAATCCCTAAGCAAGATGAGCTTTATAAAAGGAACATTCTACAACACAATCAAAGCAATATGCAAAAAAATGCCAGCATCATAATGAAGGGGGAAAAATTGGAAGTTTCTCACTAAGATCTGGAACTAAACAAGGATGTCTTCTTTCACCCACTGATATTCAACATAGTGCTGGAAACTTCGCCAGACCATCTAATTCAATTGGAAATAACGAAGTTAAATTATCCCTGTTTGCAGATGACATGATGTTATACATAAGAAAACGAAAAGACTTATTAGAGGATATTAGAACTCATAAGAGAATTTGGCAATCTAGCAGAACACAAAATCAGTGAACATAAATTGATGGCCTTCGTATATACAAACAACTCGATGGCTGAAGAAGAACTTGTACATAATCCCATTCAAAATAGCAGAAAAACCACCTTCGAATAAACCTAACCAATCCTAACCAAAGGCATGAAAAATCTCTATGAGGAAAATTGTAAAACATTAAAAGAAATAGAAGAAGATATTAAAATATGTAGAAATCTGCCATGTTCATGGATTGGTAGAATCAACATCATTAAAAAGTCCATATTACTGAAAGTGATATACAGATTCAATGCAACCCGAATCAAAATCCCCAAAAATATTCTTTTCTCAGCTGGAAAAGATAAGCCAGAAAAGACATGGAAACACAAGAGAACACAAATACCCAAAGTTATCTTAAATAATAAAAACAAAGCTGGAAGAATAACAGTACCAGACTTTAAGATATACTACAGGGAAGTGGTAATCAAAACAGTCTGGTACTGGCACAGAAATAGAGAACATCAATGGAACACAACATAAATTCTAGAAGGGAGTCAACACATGTATACCCAATTAACCTTCAACAAGAGGACAGAAAATAATCCATGGAAATGGTTGGTCTCTTCAACAAATACTGTTTGGATAATTTGATATCTGCATGTAAGAAACAAGACCACCACCACCCACTTTCACCTTATACAAAAATCAAGTGTAATTAGACCAAGGATAAAATCTGCACTGAGAAACCATTAAACTATTAGAGAAAACATAGGAAGCATTCTACAAGATAAAGGCATAAGTAATGACTTCTTCAAAAGTCACCAAAAGTACAGGTTGTTAAAGCCAAAATAAACAAGTAGGACTATATCAAATTAAGGAGTTTCTGTACAGCAAAATAAATGATTATCAAAGCAAAGAGGCAACTAACAGAATGGGAGAAAATATTTGTATACCACAACACAGATAGGTGATTAATACCCAGGATGTGCAAAGAGCTTCAGACACACAGCAGGAAAAAAAAACAAAAAAAAAACCCAGTTTAAGAAACGTGCAAAGGAATTTAGCAGGCATTTTCCAAAAGAAAAAATTCAAATCATTAATATACATAACAACTAATGTAGGAAAAAGAAATAAAAACCACACTGAGGTTGAACTTAACTCCAGTGAGAATGGCCTAAATACATAAATCTTCTAACAATACCTGATGGCGTGGATGTGGGGAAAAAGCTGTCCTATGCCACTGCTGGTGATGGTGCAGATGGGAGCAGCAATTAAGGAAGTAAGTATAGAGGGTTCTCAGATAACTGAAATTATCTACTATATAACCAAGCACCCTGACTCCTCAGGATATATCCAAATGAAGTAAAACCTACCTATGAGAAAGTGACCTGCATTCCTTTATTCACAGCTGCACAATCTACAGTAGCGAAGACATGAAAACAACCCAGATGCCTGTTGAAAGAATGGATAAAGGAACTGTGCTACATCTGTTCCATGGAATACTACCCAACCATTAAGAAGAACGAAATTATGATTTGCAATAAAAATGGTCCCAACTAGAGACTATTCAGTGAAAAAAGCCAATCCCAAAAGGAGAAACATATGTTCTCTCTGATATAAGGCAACCTTCATGCAAAATACAAGATAATTACATATATTAAGTAAACACATATCTACATATAGTCTCTTAAATGAACAATATAATAGAGACTAGCATACTGAGAAGTAAAGATAAGTTGCTGTAGTCATCTCCACTCCTGAACTTAGGATAACTATTGAAACTGTTTAAAATGCTTTGACAATAGGATACTAGACTTTCTACCATTGCTTTATAGCTACAATGCCATGATACACTTAAAACAGCAAAATGTTGGCCTTGTGCCTTTTCCTGAGGGATTATACTATCATAATAATATTGGCGGAAATAGTAGGGGGAAGAGGAAAGTTTGCAACTGCTGGGATAACCATATGGGTGCCAGTTCATGTCTCAGTTGCTCCACTTTCCTTCCAACCCCCCACTTGTGGCCTGGGAAAGTAGCACAAAGCAACCCAAAGCCTTGGGACCCTGCACCTGCGTGGGAGACCCAGAAGTTCTTCTTGAATCCTGGCTTCGGACCAGCTCAGTTCTGGCCATTGTAGCCACTTGGGAAATGTATGTCAGTGGACAGAAAAATCTTTCCATTTTCTCCTTCTCTGTAAATTTGCCTTTCCAAAAAAAAAAAAAAATCTTTTTTTTAAAGTATCAAAGACCTAAACTTTAGAAATAAAATTATAAAATTCAAAAAACAGTTAAAATGCTTATAATTTTGGACTTAGCAATGATTTATTAAATATCATACCAAATACAAATAACAAAAGCAAAAATTTGACTTCATCAAATTAAATTTTTGTTATTTAATAGCATACCATAAAGAGAAAAGACAACCCACAGGATAGGAAAAATATTTTAAGTAGCACATATGAGATTAATATTAAGAATACATAAGAACCCAAAAACTGAACCATAAAACAAACTACCAGATTAAGAAATGGGCAGAGAATTTCTAAGGAGATTTTTTCCCAAGAAGATATATACACAGAAAAGAAACATGAAAACATGCTCAATACAACTGATTATAAAGGTTATGCAAAATCACAAGGAGATAGAACTTCAACATCAATGAGGTACCACCTAACGCCAGTAAGACTGGCCCACATGAATAAAAGCACCAACGACACTTGTTGGCGAGGTTGCGGGGAAAAGGGAACCCTACTCCACTGCTGGTGGGGCTGCAGGCTGGTACAGCCTCTATGGAAATCAGTATGGAGAATATTCAAACAACTCAAAATCAACATACCGTATGATCCAGCAATAGCACTCCTAGGAATATATCCAGAACACTTGTTCTATGAGAAACCAACATGCACTCCTATGTTCATAGCAGCACAATCAGTAATTGCAAAAACATGGAAACAACCAAAATGCCCATCAACAGAGGATTGGATAAGAAAGCTATGGTTCATCTACTCCATGGAATACTACTCAGCTATTAAAAAAACAAAATGCAGTTCTTTGTGGCCAAATGGGCCAAACTGGAAACCATAATGCTAAGGGAAATGAGCCAATCCCAAAAGGTTAAATACCACATGTTTGCCTTAATTTAAGATGATATGATGTTATGTATAACATGTTATGTTTTGAATGTTATATGTTGTGTATAAACTAAAATTGAAATGTAAGTGAGGTGGTCACAGAAGGTGGCTGGGAACCCGCATTTACTTTTAACATATTGGTTACTCATTACTATGTCAATTAATTCCATAATGATGTAAATTTTTGCTGATGGTATGTTGGAGCTTTCAATTGACTGGGATGAATACTCTGCTGGCTCTGTCATCAGACCAGAGAGGGTATACCTAAGAAGCCTTTGAACTTGACGGGACAATAAGATGCTGGACTCTATGTTTGGTATACGCTTGCAATGGGGAAATCTCAACTGAACTTGAGCTGTGGTTATGCAACAAGGTGGAGGAATCCACCATGGTGGGAGGGTTTGGGGAGGGGTGGGGAGAACCCAAGTATCTATGTAACTGTGTCACATAATACAATGTAATTACTGAAAAAAAAAATAAAAAAAAATTTATGTCATATTAAAAAAACAAGAAAATAAGTACTGACAAAAATGTGGGGACATTAGAATGTATATGCATTGCTGGTGGGAATATAAAGTGGTGTAGCCATGCTATAAAATTATGGGCATTCCTCAAAAAATTGAAATTATCACAGTCAAAGATTTCTGACGAAATACCTTAAATACGTGAAAGCAGAACATGAAGATGTATTTCTACATCCATGATCACAGCAACAGAACAGCAGTGTTCATGATAGGTAGAGGCAACTCAAGTGTCCACTGATGGATGAACGGGTAAACAAAATGGGGCACATATGTGCAAAAGACAGACTATCAGGAGCACACGCTGCAACAGGGATGAACCTTGAAAACATTATGCCAAGTGAAATAAACCAGTCACAAAAGGACAAATACTGTATAATTTTATTATATAAAGCACATAACAGTAGTCAAATTCATAAAAAGATAAAGTAGAATGGTGTTTTCCAGAGGCTACGAGAAGATGGAAATGAAGTTATTGTTCATTGGGTGTATAAACAATACCTCAGCTTTACCAATATAAATGAAAATATAATCATACACTTGAGGTATCCAATTTGACTCTTTCATATACTATACATTTGGAAATAATCACCACAATCAAGAAACTGACACATCCTTTACATCACATTCTCAGAGTTAAATGTGTGTGTGCGCACGCACACACATGTGTAGTAGGAATACTTAAAGTCACCTTTTCGGCAAATTTCAAGCACACAGATTTATTATTTTTAGATTGAATAGCTCTTCAGCACTGTAGTATAACTGAAACTTTGTACCCTCTAAACAGCATCTCCTTCATTTTCCCCTCCATGTAATTCCTTGGTAATCACCATTCTACTTTGATCCTTTTACATATAAGTGAGATCACATGGTATGTTTCTTTGTGTCTAATTTAGTTCAGAGTTTATAGAATGAACTAATCCTGTTCTCCATAATGCTTTGAAGATTTAAACATTTATATTAATATTTATTTTTATTTTAGCTCTTATTTGAAGGAAATAGTGACATTCCATTCCTAGTGTCAGTCAAGAGGACAGGCTCAGGCTACATTGTGTTGCAGATTAACATCACTGCCTGTGACACAGACATCCCACATGAGCACCCATTGAGTGTCCACTTCCCATACAGCTTCCTGATTCGCCTAAAAAGCAACACAAAACGGCTCAAGTATCTGAGACCATGCCATCCATGTGGGAAACCTGGGTGGAGTTAGAGGCTTCTGTGTTTGACTTAACCCAGTCTTAGTAATCATGGTCATTTGGGAGTAAACCAGCAAGTGGAGGAGCTCTCTATATAATAATAAACTCTGCCTTGAGATGAATAAAGCTTTAAAAAAGCACAGGCTAAGGAGTTTATACTTGTGTTTGATTAACAAAATATTGTTAAATATTACTTTTTTATTTCTTTGCACTATTTCTCTCACTTAATAGATCTTGGGCCTTCTTTGGAATCTTCCAGATTGAGAGATAGACAATGTGCTGTGGGTCCATTGGGTGTTGTGGAATTTTATCTACTGAGAATTAGCAAGCAATAAGGTATATATAGAGAAGGAAATACTCAGGCCTGACATGATAACCCAGTGGTTAAAATCCTTGCCTTGTATGTACCAGGATCCCATATGGGCACCGGCTTTACTACTCGGCTGCTCTACTTTCCATCCTCTTCCCATCTCTGCTTATAGCCTGGGAAAGCAGTAGAGGATGACTCAAAGCCTTGGGACCCTGCACCCACATGTGAGACCCAGAAGTGGCTCCTGGCTTCAGACTGGCTCAGTTCTGGCCACTGTGGCCACTTGGGGAGAGAACCAGCAGACAGAAGATTTTTCTCTACCTCTCCTCTCTGTAAATCTGCCTTTTCATTA
This sequence comes from Ochotona princeps, assembly GCF_030435755.1. Classification (NCBI taxonomy): domain Eukaryota; kingdom Metazoa; phylum Chordata; class Mammalia; order Lagomorpha; family Ochotonidae; genus Ochotona; species Ochotona princeps. The sequence goes on from NC_080835.1 coordinate 56,215,261, forward strand.
AAAATAAAATTTTTTTAAAAAAGGAAATATCCTGCTGCACATTAGATCAGAAAATGTGGTATGGAATGAGATCTTTGCTACTGACTGATATCATTCCTTGATGGGTGGGTACCAGTATTGTACTCATCCTCTAGTATTCACCAATCTTTGTGATCAGAGAGGGCACCAAAAGCAACATCACTACTGACTTCCTCAGAGGTTGCCTTTATTGACATACAGATGTTCAACCATCACTCCTTAGTAGGAGATACTACAGAAGTGTTAGGATCAGACAAACCATGTAAAATCAGAGCAGCTAGCTTCAGGTCCAAGAGCACACAGAACTGTTTTTTCCTTGCCTATCATCTTGAGATACATTCTTATAGGAAAGCATGACCAAAACTCTCCTGAGTCTAAAGAGTCTTTATCATGCCCTTTTGACTATCTACTCTACTTGGGGATGAGGTATGTAATTAATTCTTCTTTGACAACATCTCAGAGGTGAAGGACATATTGGATGGGTTAGAATATAGTGTTGTAAAGATTTCACGGAAGGATTCAGTCATGGGAACCTCTACAGGGGGCATTGGTTCATCAACCTTCAATGTGGGCAGTGTAGTTTGGAGGACAGTAGTGCTGGTGGCCTCCCGAGTGGATGCCTGGCTGTGTTCAGAGACATGGTGGGGTACCAATGATTTAACATGAGGTTCGGCGGGCTTTAGTGGAGTGACAGTATTCTTGACAGGCCTCAGTTTCTTCTTGGGGGTTAACAAAAAATGCAAAGTGTGTGGGTGGTTATATACATCCTTGGTTAAAGCTGGTTTGAGGGCTGATAGAGTCCAGGGGCTTTCCATAACTCTTGCAGGAGGTTTTACAGATAAGCCTGAAGCTTCTTGACTCCCACTTTTTTCCTTTGAGAGGCTTATACTATCTGTGGGATAGAAAAGACAGAAACACAAATCCTCAAATGTTACTGTCTCTGCCAGTCATGTCTGAAATCCAAGTCATCTATCAAATGTCAGCTTATCACTCATCCTTCTAGATTCTCGTCCACAAGTTTTTTTCCCCTCTATTCTCTGTCTTTGTGTAAACTTTATCAAGGGTTTCCAATTGAGCTTGAGGCTGTAGTGTGTGAGGCTCTAGCTTTCCGCAGAAACCCTCAGCAAAGGCTGACATTTGCTTAAAGTTCACACATACACCACTGGTTGATTACAAAATAATTTCAGCAGAATAAGGATATCCTCAATTAGAATGGAAGCTTTTTTAAGGATATAGACTTTGTCTTGCTTGGCACTACAAACAACTTCATAAATATTTGTCACACGTTAAATGCTAAATAAATATTTTTTTGTCTGATTTACAGGGAAAAATAAACAGTAGACACTGCTAAATAATAGGGCTAGGACATCAAAACCAAGCCTACTAAATACAAATGTTAAAAAATGAGATGACATACAAAACCAAGAAAACATCATGAAATTAAGAGTATAATATGGTGAGGAACTATGGGGCAAAATCTAGAAAAAACAAGAAACCTAGAAAATGAGAAGTCAGAGGAGTAAAACAAGAATTTGAATTTCTTTTTGCCCTAAGTATAATTAAATACAGAAGAAACAGCTTCAATGCATGAGTTGTTTTTTTTTTTTCAGCTTCACAAGAATGGGATTTTTACTGGACATGATCTTGTAAGTCTTCAACATATCATACTCTCAAATTCATGAACATGATATATTACTCCAATTATTTGGGACTTTTTCTCTGTAGAGTTTCTTAGTTTCATGGACCATCACATGTTTTTCTTCGAGAGGTCTTTAAAGCTAAAGTCTGTTTTGTTGGGCATTAGTAAAACCACTCTTGCTTTCTTTTGGTTAGTATTTCCATAGAGTATATTTTTCCTTCCATTCACTGGTCAGCCCTTTTGTACTTCTGGATTTAAACTAAATCACCTGGAGAAATCACATAGTTGGATGTTGTTTTCTTAGTCCAGTCTGCCAATCTTCATCTTTATTTGGAGAGTTTAAACCCTTTATATTTACAGTTCTGATTAATAAGGATGACTACCACTTTGCAGTTTGTTTTCCACATGCCTTAGAGCTCCTGTCTTTCATCTCCTGTATCCCTTTTTAAGTTTTATTTTAGCACATCATGGTATGAGTTTCTTTGTGTTGCCTCTACCTGGAATTGAGTTTCTTGAATTTTTTTGTTCATGTCTTTTACCAAACTGAAAAAAATTTTTTTAATTTCTGTTGAGACTGATGAGCAGTCTAAAAATGAAAGCAAGAAGTGATCAACAGAGGTATATAGAAATATAGATGATTTTCAATCATCTGAAATAAAAATTTCCTAGGAAGAAAGAGGACAATGGACAGTATATATTCTATTTTGCCAATAAATGTGAAAATTTAGATCAGCTATTCTTACAGCATCATTTAGGAACCACTGGGAATCTCTGAGACCTTTTTGAAAGAGGAGATCTGGTCTATAAGACCAAAATTAATTCTACTAAAATGTTATTTACTGGTTTCATTGGGATTATCTCATTCATGTTTAGAATTTTTCAGACTATGACAAGGTGACACTGCAAGAGCTTGAATTCAGGACTAGACTTGAGGATTGTTAGCATCTATTAATCCAAAAAGTAAAAAGATTTGTAAAAATGTAAAATGCAACCATACTTTTCACTATAGCTTTGTTTTATGACTATTTTGGAATAAAAGCTTCATTTGATTGATCTAAAAGGCAGAAAAACAGAAAAAGGGAAGGACACCGATGACAGAAATCGTTCCTCTGTTCAGATGTCCACAAAGCCAGAGCTGATCTAGGCTGAAGCCAGGACCCTGCAACTAAATCTGAGTCTTTCTCATGGTTGGCAGACAACCAACAACTTGAGCTGTTAGAAGCTGTTTCCCTGGAATGGAGAGCAGAGCCAAGACTTACACTCCGGCAATTTCATATTGTGTGCGGGCATCGCAAACAGCAATTTAACCACTGTACCAAATGCCCACAACCCAGAATTATTTTAATTAGTAAATATTTTATGGCATTATGGTTAAAAATGATAAGAAACAGATTTATATTCAGAAAAGCATCATTTAACAGAAATAAACCCAGAAATAGATAACAGAACTTACAAACAAGGATCATAAACATTTATAACTCTGTTTAGATATTTAAAGGAAACATGAACACAATGAGAAATATTCAAAAGGAACCAAATGGACCCTGTGAAAATAAACATACATAGTGTATGAAATTAAAATCTAATTGGAAAGTTGAAATGAACAGATTAGATGTTACAGAAGAAAACATCCGAGAAGTTGAAGACAAAGTATGGAATAGCCTTCGTGATTTTTAGTCTCTGGTTTACGTTTCTTGCACAAGCTCCTTCCTCTGAGTAGGGTGAGATACTTGAACATGAGAGATCACATTTCCCTTGATTAGGCTATATTAAATGACTAAAGTGGCAGGATAGTGGCTTTCTTGCTCAAATTGTACAATACTCCATCACAGCACACAAAAGAATCAGTCCATTAATTGGAACTGAAGAAGTAAACTACCAGGTTGTCAGAGACTTGAATGGTTAGGACCTTATGATGGTTTCTGGGAGCTCAGAACTAAGTCTTATCACAAATAGCAACAAACAAACAAACAAACAAACAAACAAACAAAAAGCCACTTCAGTTGCACCACCATAAGAAATTTCATTCCAGTAATTATTAGTGAGCTTGAAAGAGTCTTAAGCCTCAGATAAAATCAAAGCCCCATCAGACACCCTGATTTTAGCTCACTAAGACTAAAGCAGGGCCTTCTCATCTATCTACGTCTATGGAATAAGACAGCTGTGTTGTTCAGGCTTGAAGCTAATTTTTTATGCAGCAATATAAGACTAACAGACACAGTGGGAGTCTAAAACAGGCAGAAAACACAAATAAACAAGTCTCAGCCACCTTTAGCATCCATGTAATTAGAACCTCCAAAGAAAGTAGAGCGTGAGGGAGAAAAACATCTGAAGAAACAAGGAGTGAAAATTTATCTAACTGGATGGAAATTATATTCCGACAGATCTAAGAATTTCATTAAACTCCATGCAGGATACAGACATCCACATACACACACAAAAATAAACCATAATTAAATTACTAAAACTAGTAGTAAAAGAAATCAATTTAAAATTAGCCAGAAGAGGAAATGAGAGACTACAAACACAAAGATATAAAAAATGAACTTTCCATAACAAACTACACAAAAGGAAGACAAATGATTAGCTCCTTTAAACTGTGGGAAAGGAGACAAGCTCTGAGGCACAGTTAGTTTAACCAGTATGCATGATGCCCACATCACATACTGAACTGCCAGTGTGAGTCACAGCTTCTCTGCTTCTGATCCAGCTTCCTGTTTAACATGCCTGGGAAGGCAATGCAAGATGGTCCAAGTGCTTGTATGCCTGCCATTAAAATAGAGTCACAGTTGGAGTTTCTGGCTCATGGCTTCTGCCTTGCTCATTCTTGACTGTTAAAAGTATTTGACAAGTGAACCAGTGGATTGGAGATCCCCGTCACTCCGCCTTTTTTGATGAAGTAAATAAATCTTTAAAAAAATAAATAAAAAGCTGAAAAACACATTCTCAAGCTAGAGAAGTGACAAATGCCTTCTGGGGGCAGTCATGGCATCAAGAGGTACAAGAGCCACCCTGGAGGTGGTTGTGGTGGAAGACATGGCACTGTGTATAATGTTAGAGGCTCCATTCACCTCAAGATAACTGGATGTGACTATGGTTTTTGCTATGGTATGGATGTCTCCCCAGTCTTCTTTCTTTCCTCGATTCTAAACTTGCTCCTGCACCTAAGTATCTCATGGAAGTAACAAAATAGGGTTTGAATAGATTTCTCTCTTTCTGGGTCATACAAAACTATTTTCTGTAACAGGTCACTAAGAAGAATGTTTTAAGAGATTTATCTATTTATCTATTTGACAGTTACAGAGAGAGAGGGAGAGCAAAGAGAAAAATATTTCATTGGTTGGTTAGCCTCCAAATGCCTGCAATGCCCAGGGATGGACCAAAACAAAGCCAAGAGCTTCATCCAGGAATCCCACATAGGTGGCAGAAGTCCAAGTACTCAGGCCACCTTCTGTTGCTTTCTGAGGCACACCAGCAGGAAGCTGAATTGAAAGTGGAACAACCAGGACATCAGTGCCCATAGATGTCAGTTTTGCAGGCAACAGCTTAACGCACTATGCCACAGGTATACAGTATAGGCACCAGTTTCTGTCCTAGCTGCTTGACTTCCAATCCAGCTCTGCTGGGATGTCCAGGAAAGCAACAGAAGTGCTTGGACTTCTGCCTCCCACTTGAGAGACCTGGATGAAGCTCCTGGTTCCTGGTTTTGTCCTGGCTCAGTCTTAGCCACTGCAGTCATTTGGGGGAGTAAACCAACAATTGGAAGATGTCTTTCTCTATGTCTCTTCCTCACTCCTTAACCCTGTCTTTGAAACATACAAAAAGTAAATCTTAAAAAAAAAAGAATTCTTTAAAAAAGAGGGGAAAGTTTAAATCTATTTCCTGCCTTCCCTACTTTCTTAAAACCACTTCAACCTGGTGGATGGTACAGTCAAGTTAATAGACTGTTTCTAAGGCATAAAACCACCTGCTTTATCCAAATTTATATAGTTCTTCAAATATTCTTTCAAAACTCCTTTCCCACCCAAGCTTTGCTTGCTATTACTGTGTTCTAATCATTTCTTGGATGAATTGCTATCATGGGATGAATTATCCTCAGAGCCTAATTCAAATGAGGAAGCTCAGGATATGTTTCGTCATGAGAGAGAGAGAGAGAGAGAGAGAGAGAGAGAGAGAGAGAGAGAGAGAGAGAGAGAGAGAGAGAGAATGTCATGTAAGGACACGGAAGAAAATAATCTATAAGAAAGCCCTCATATTCACATCCACCTCCTTGGGCTTACAGCTTTCACACTGCAAGAACATAAATGTCTGTTCCTCAAGGCACCCCATCAGGGAAGTGTTTTAACAGTCCTAACTTACTGATACAACTAATGATAATCATAAGGTAGCAGGAACACAGCCTTTAGACTTTTACTCAGAAAGTAGAGTGATTTTTAATTTAGTAAATGCAGTTACGATTTGAGATTCCTGACAGTTATAGATTTGAGTGAACTGGGCTCAAAGTTTCCATTTCAGAACATATTAGCGACCGCTGACCCTCATTTGATTTTTCCAAATTTTCTTTTTTTTTAATTGCATTTCATTTTATGACATCATTTCATAGACTCTGAGGTTCCCCCAACCCCTCCCCATACCTTCTCCCCATGGTGGATTACTCCACCTTATTGCAGTATTACGATTTTTCCAAATTTTCTAGCATACTTTCCATGGTCTCATTTGGATCCATTCCTGCAACCCTAAGTGGTGTATCAGTTCAGTTCTTTGCCACCAATCCATGAAACATTAGGCTCTTAACCTCTTACACAAGAACTTACAATATCACTGTTTTGTGACTGTACCAACTTAAGGTTCCAGAACTGTGGATAGAACCAATGACCCAAACTCCATAGCCTTCTGTCTCCATATTAGTTTTTCTTTGACGCTAGACTGAGTTCCCAAACTAGTGGTTGACTGTATGATTCTCCACACAACACTCTAATAAGCTCTGGCTTCCTTTCGTCTTGCTGATTTATTTTCTGAATCTTGAGTTAAGTAGCTGAATAAAAATTTTCTTTTACAGAAAAATCCATCCATATCACTCTTAAAATCATCTACCAACTCCTTGTAGCCTATATGCAGAAATTAGTCTCTAGCCTAGCAGTCCAGGAGTTAAGCAGCTTTCTCCCTCCACTTGCCCACACATATCACTTATAACTGTCACCCTATAAAGCACCTTCAGTCCTAAGAGGCATGTTACTTATTCTGTCCTGCACCAAACCTGGCCCACATGTCAATGGCTACTTTTGCCTGTTTTCTCATTGATCTGCAAGCCAGTCCTCCTCTCTCTTGGGCCACTCTCCACAAACAGCCTTCAGTTATCTTCAACTCCCACTATAGGGCCTGGAATAAAATGGGTACTAATAACTGCAATGAATGGGTGTATGAATAAGTGAACAAAGACCTATGTTTGAAATCTTTCAAGGGATTTCACTGCTTATACAATATAGTCCAAGATCTGAAGGTTGATGCAAAGGAACATCCCTGTCTGTTGCAGATTAGCTCTAAGAGGATACCAAAATCTGCAGATGCTGAAATCTGTAGCATGCCAATCTTATATACGTATACAGAGATATCCATATTACATGCATACCTTTCATCATCTCTGGAGTACTTATATGGCTAATATACTGCAAATGCTATGTAAATTTTGCTATACTGTTACTAAAAATTCAGTCACATGATTCATAATGAATCTTCAATTTGCAATTAACTTCCTATGTGATGGTAGTTCCCCATGATTATAATACAACTGAAAAATTTATACCTACTGACTTATATCCATAACATTTAGTATGATACATTACTCAAGTGTTTGCTGCAATGCTGATAATCTATGCACTGTCAGTCTGTTAAAAAGTATAGCATACAGAATGTTGCAGAGTAGAAAATATTTGACCATCAATGATTATATTAATAGTTTATATATTGACTATACTAAATTTTTTGAGAGACAAAGACAGAACTATCTCCTGTCTTCTGGTTTACTCCTCAAATGTCCATAACGACCTGGTTTAGCCAGTATTAACCTGGAGACTGGGAATATAGAACAGATCTCCCACCTGGCTGATTGAAATCCAACTACTAGTCAGCATCTGCTGCCTTCCAAGCATTTGCTTTAGTAGAAAGCAAGAACTGGGAGTAGAGTCAGGACTTGATTCCAGATGTTCCAAAGTGGGATGCCGGGATCCCAACCAATGTCTTAACTTTGAGCCCAAACATTTGCTTCTATACATTTTATCACTATTTGAGAGTATATTCCTTGTGCTAAAAAAAAAAAGTTTACACCAGCAGTAGCTTCATACATCTGATAATCACTATGTCTCCCATTTTTAAAATATTCATTGTATTTGAAAATCAGAGAAATGAATAGAGGAAAGGAAACAGAGAGAGAGAAAAAAGGAAGTATAGGTTAAGACAGTGAGGGGTAGTTGGGTATAGAGGAGATGTTTCATCCACTGGTTCATTCCCAAAATACTTGTAACAGCTAAGGCTGGACCAATCCAAAGCCAGGATCCAGGAACTCCATTCTGGGTCTTCCATGTGAGTGGTAAAGACAAAAGAGCTTGAGCTATCATCTGCTGCCTTCCCAGGATGTGCATGAGCAGGAAGCCTGATCATGCACATCTAAAGTGTAACTCCAACAGTCCAATCTATTCTGTTGTTTTTTTTTCGGTGATTGTCTGTTTGCTCTCTTGGCTGTATCTCATATGTTTTGATGTTTTTATGTCAGTTTGTTTGCTTCTAAATAATCTCTATTCTCTAGTAGAATTCATCAAGTGCTCATGAAGTATACGATGGCATCACTTTAAAAAAAAAAAAAAAGAGAGAAGCAGGCATAACACAAACCAGACATTCAGGGAATAGGGCTATCGCAAAGCAGCTACTTGAATACTGCGCCAAATGCTAGCCCCTGCTACATCTTTTGATCACATCATTTTCTCTTGGGCTTGATTTTATTTTGCACTGTTTTATTTAGCATGGACATAAGAACAATATGCCACACACACACACACACGTACACACATCACATACAGCCTATGTCTGTAGACTCTGCCACCTGGCTTTGTGTAAATACACCTGATGTTTACGACAATAAAAACTGTTTAATGATGCATTTCTCAGAACGTACCCTTATTGTTTAAAAAAAAAAGTATAAGGAAAAAGTCTGTACATGTTCAGTACAAATCTAACTACTGGAAACCCAACTGTGTAACACATATCCCCAGCACTGTAACCATTTTTTTCCCAAATATTTTCAAACTGTGGTTGGTTGAATTCTCAGAGGTGGAATCCAGAGATACAGAGTGGGCAGATAGTATTTTCTGACTTCTCCCTGGTCTTCATCCTTCCCCAACTTCCCAGACATTCTCAGCTCTGATCAGAGGCACGACATGCAGACACCACCCTGACTCCTGGGGGCACACAGGTAGAGATGGAGAGATAGGAGCAGGCTACATCTTTGACTTTACCTGTTTGAGTGCTAACGCTTTCATTCAATTTTTCTTTTTTCATCTCTCTATGCCTAGAAAGAAGCAGATCAGTCATGAACTCACAAACTTTTTTTTTAATATAAAAACCAATAATCCAAGGCAGTGGCCAGAAAAGAAACACCATCCAATCAGATTTGAGCATGAGGTTTGTGTTTCTCCCATTTGAAGGGTAAGTCACAAATCAAGATGGGGTCAATAAGCCTATGCTTTCCATTGACATTCTTCTTCCAGTATGTTCCTTCCATCTTGCACTATGAAATTTGCAATCCCATAGTACTGTCCTGCAAGGATTCTTATCTATCATGGTCCTGGACTATGGCCTAGAAAGTGGCAAAGATTTTGCCAAGTTCACTCAGCAAACAAGCTGCAAATCAGGAACTAAATCTCTGCTTTCTGAACTTGCTCTTTGCTCAGCATCCTCCTCTATCCAGGTCACAGCAAGCAGGAAGGTGGAGGCACTTGTCTGGAACAAAATTCAGGGCCTGCCCTCTTGCCACTAAGTGGTCCACACTGAATCCACAATAAGAGATTTGACAAAGCTTTAGTAAAGTTTTTCCCTGAAAATACCACTTGGGAAGGTGGATGGGGCATAAGGATTCATAGGTCGCATGAGAAGAAGTTAAACATTTAAATTATATAACCCATGTTCCCAGGTATGATTACTGGAAGAGTGTATCTCTTTTTCCCTCAACCTTCTGTAAGAATCCATTTATTACTCTGATTTGGGGACGAAATCACTTAAAATTAACAATACATACTTACCACTGAAAACAAAATATGGCAATGATGAAAGTTGCAGAAATAATGTCCATGAGAAACCACATGAATATATAGTACCTTGGTGTCTGCAAAACATAATACAGACCACAGTTAAAGAACTTCAAAGTTGGAAGGGGATTTTAAACCACATGGGCTCCACTGCCAGAACTGGAGGAGAGAAAGAGGGTATGGGCCAGGTGAAGAAGCCTTGACTGATGTGGCAGTCTCAAACATGAAGAGCACCTGCAACTATCCTACCAAGTAACTCTCACAGAGGTAGGGGCACTAACTTACCACTCCTTGTCCACACACAGAGGTCTGAAGGAATGCCAGAGAAATCACACAGGGAGTTCACTCTGGACCCAAGGCTCAAACCATAAGTTTCTGGATTTAGGGTACTCCCGTGTTTTCATTGTATCATCTCCCCAAACTGGACTGTGCAGTCAAATATCCTAGGGCAGCTTTCGGTAACACAGGTTTCTGGATCTCACAAAGACCTAAGGAATCAGAATCTGCATTTTTAACACGATCCCCAGGTGATGTTCTCTCTCCAGTCTTGACATTGATTAGGTCTGAAACAGAGGCAAGTGAGGGTAGAGACAAAAGAAAACACAAGACTGCCTCACCATTTATGGCTCTCTACCTAAAGCTTTATAACAGGCTGAAGAGTTTGGAATTTGTATTCTCTTGAATGGGCACTTGATTCTGATATGACACTTTATGATGACTAACAGTAAACTTTTAAAAACCATCCCAGAGGGGGCTGGAGTCACGGTATTAGCTGCAAGGCCAGCATCTCATATGGACACCAGGTCTAGTCCTACCTGTTCCACTTCCAATCCAGTTCTTTGTTTATGAACTGGGAAATCAGCAGAGGATGGCTCAAGTTCTTGGGACCCTGCATCTAAGTGAGAGAGCAGGAGGAAGCCCCTGGCTCCCAGCTTCAAAAGGCTCAGCTCCAGCCATTCTGGCCATCTGGGGAGTGAACCAGCCGATGGAAGACATCTCTCTGTGTCTGCCCCTTCTCTCTATAATTCTTTCAAACAAAAATAAAATAAATATTTAGAAAAATCATTTGAGAATGACTGGAAAAGCTGTGGGACATGAGTGAGATTTCATTGAGAAATAGAAAAGCCTAGTTCATAGATCAGCTTTAGAGAAAAAATGGAGCAAAGTTTAATTTTCATTCAATTGATCTACTTTATACAGATAAGAAAAACAAAACCTGTAACAGTAACTCATTAACTTCCTTCATAGATAATAAGGATTAGGATTTCAACAGACTCTAACTCTAGTCTTTAGGTCCCCCAAGCCTCTGGCACTGAGTAACAGTAAATAAAAGGACTATGATGGGAAACCAGGAGAAGCAATTTGACATTGGTGCTCCCCATTTCGCAGGCATTTTGTGAAGGACATACAATTTTCACTATGGAAACAAGTACCATGGTTTCTTTCATACCCCATGGCTTTGCTCATTTTATTTGCACCTATAGGATGCTGGAGCTACACTAATTAACCTCTGGAGTTAGAGCTTTGAATCCCTACAATATGAGACTTTTAGGTTGGGCAGAACACAAGTGACTCCACCACCATGCTTGAGTCAAGCTGACACTCCCAGCCAGGAATGTTTGCAATTCCAAATCACCCTAACCTTGTCTCTGTGCAGAAGCCTTGATGGGTACTCCATGCTACCAATCATAGGCATGTGCAAACCAAGGAGCTGCTGCCTTCTCCCATCCTCTGCATCTAAGATGCAGTGCTGTACACCTCACGCAGTCACCCTGCCATGTGGAAGTGCTCACTGGACAAGCAGCTCACCATGAAGAAGTGAGGAGAATCAAGCTGACTCAGGAGCGGGATGTTGTCTGTGGTCACCGAGTCAATCCTGGAGCACCAGGCCAATGAGAAGAGCCAAGGCTCATTGACCAAGTATAGGTTAATGTTGATATTAGCTGCTTTATAATCTCTGGAATAAAAACAAAACCAATAGAGGGTTTAGACCCAGTTTTGTTCACAACACTTAAAAGTTAGAACAGTCAACATCTTTGTGAAGGACTACTGCCTAAATCACCAGAATCAGATAGTCCAGGGACAACTTATGACACCAAGTGACAGAATGAGCTCATGCTGCCATAAAATAAAGAAGTGTACTTAACCTTTCTGTCTCTATAGCAATACTGTGTCCTAGTAAACCACATGTACTAAGAAAAGTTAGGAAAAAAAAAACAAAGGAAAAGAAAAAGGGGGAGGGGAGAAACAGGAGAAACCAAACTGTTTGGAGCACCTGGAAGATTTCATGGTGTAACTAACTATTCCTATAACAGGCAATTTCAAGATATCACTAGTAAAAAACCAACTTACAAGATCTAAGAATATTTAATAACTACTTCTACAAGCTTGTATGAACTACTGTTGACATGCTACATGTAACACCAACACTTTTATGCTTAACAACACTTACTGATCTGCTCCCTATCACTACGCTACCCCACCAAAAACAAGCTAAAGTATAGAATGTATTGTACTCATTTCTGTATATTCAGACCTAGCATGGTGTCTAACTATAAATATCAATTGAAGGAGGCCTGATACAGTAGCGTAGTGGCTAAAGCCCTCGTCTTGCATGCGCCAGGATCCTATATGGGCACTGGCTTATGTCCTGGCGACCTCACTTCTCATCCAGCTTGTGGTTTGGGAAAGCAGTCAAGGACAGCCCAAGGTCTTTGGATCCTGCACCCACATGGGAGACATGGAAGAAGTTCCTGGCTCCTGGCTTCAGATCAGTGCAGCTCCGGCCATTGTGGCCACTTGGGGAGTGAATCAGCAGATGGAAGATCTTCCTCTCTGTCTCTCCTCCTCTCTGTATATCTGACTTTCCAATAAAAATGAATCAATAAATCTTTCAAAATATATCAATTGATGGAATAAATATCAATCTGGTAAACACCTGAAATTTCAAGCATAGAAACTTCTTACAAACACTGAATAAAGGGAATATCACCCAAATAATCCTGAGGCACTATGTGTCTGAGGATACTTTTACAGTTTCCATAAACATAAAGAAAACAACAGCAGGATTGTTTAGTAATTCTAGCCCAGCTGCCCTTATTAGAGATTTTCTCAAAAATGCATCATGTATGTGCCTTAATTTTTTTTAACCTAGACATTGTATAGCATATTATAAACTGTTGCATACAAATTTGGTTGGAAGCAGGCAATTAGCTTTGGGTGAAGACATCCATGTCTCATACTGGATTGCCACACTTCGATGCATAGTCCCTGTTCTTGATTTCAGACTCCTGCTAATGCAGACCCAGAGAGACCCTGATGATGTAACAGGAAACTGGGTTTCTGCCCCCCATGTTGGAAACTTAGATTGGGTTTCAGTTTCCTGGCCTCCAACACTGGCTATTGTGGGGATCTGTGGAGTGAGTCAGTAGATTTGAAGTCTTATTATATCAATTAATTTCAAAATATTTTTAAGTTACATAATTTACATGGGAAGGCACAACCCCAGGATAACAGAAATAATCTTGAAAAAGAATAAAGAAAGGGGAAATCACTCTACCTGAGAATAAGACTTACTATACAGCTATAGGAAGTAAGGTAACACGGTACTGGAGAAGGGATGGATACCAAAACTGATGGGACAGAACAGAAAACCCACAAAACGACCCTCAAAAGTATGTCAAATGACTTTCCTATGAAGGTGTAGAAATAATTCAATGGAAAAATAGTCTTTTTAATATATGGTGCTAAAGAAATAGATGGCTATGAGTAAACAAAAACAGTGTCACCTAAACCACAAATCTTATAACAAAATGAACTCAAAATGGGTTACAGAAACAGGCTATTAGCCCAATGGTTATGATACCTGTCTGATCCAGAGTTCTGGATTCAGCTGGATTCACCCATCTCTAGTTGTTTAATGTAGTTTCATGTCAGTGCCAACCCTGGGAGGCAACAGTGATGACTCAAATAACTAGGTTGCTGCCATACACATGGGAGGCCTGATGAAAAAAGTAGAAGAAACGCTCCATGACAATGGTCTGGGAAATGATTTTTTTTTTTTTTGTATGTGACCTTAAAGGGACAGGAAAAAAAAAAAAACCCACAAAAAAACCAGACAATTAGAATTATATTAAACTAAGAAGCCTCTGAATAGTTTACAAAGAAACAAAGGAAAGACAATTCACAGAGTGGGCAAAGTATTTTGAAACTATAAATTTGATGTTAACATCTAACATATAAAATAATTTTAATAACACAGACTAATTTTTCAAAAATACATTAAATACTCCACATTACTAATTGTCAGAAAATCTAAATTAAAACCACAGTGAGAAATCACCTCCTATTTGTTAGAATGGCTGTTACAAAAAAGACAAAAGAAGTGATGACAAGATGTACAGAAAAGAGAGATATTTTATACTGTTGAAGAGAATATAAATCAACACAACCATTATCAGAAATAAGATGGAGGTTCACAAAAGTTAAAGATAGAACCATTGTATGATCTAGCAATCCTACTTCTAGATATATATTCAAAGAAACAAATCAGAATTTTGAAGAGATAATTGCATTTCTCTATTCATGTTCAACAGTCAAAATATGAAACCAATCCAGGTGTCCATAAATGGAAGGAGTAAAATAAATGTGGGACAGACTTACAATGAAATACTACTCAACTTTAAAAAGGAATTTCTGTATTTTGTAGTATGGATGAGCCTGGAAAACATTATGCCAAATGAACTAAGTCATGCATAGAAAGACAAATATCACACAATTTGACTTATATACAGAATCCAGAAAAGTTCACCTCACAGAAGTAGAATTTACAACAGTAGCTACCAAGAGCTGGGAGTGAAGGAGAGAAAAGATGCTGGTCAAAGGACACAAAGTTTCAGTTGGATGGGGAATATTTTCATCAACTTCAAAGATGGAAGGAAGGAGAAAAGGATGGAAAGAGGGTGGGAACGGAGGGAGGGAGAGAAACAGACAAGTCTTCCGTGTACTAATTCACTTCCCTAATGCCAGAAAAAGCCAGGGCTGTGCCAGGCCAAAGCCAGAAATCAGAAACTCCATCTGGGTTTCCCACATGGGTGGCAGGAACCCAAGCACTTGAACTATCATGCACTGCCTCCCAAAAGGCCAGAAAGCATTTATAGACAGTTGTATTGAAAGAAGAGTACTCCCATAGGGAATGCTGGCATTCCAAGCAGCAGATTAACCCGCTGCACAACACTCACCCAAGCCATACATTTTTTAAATCTATTGCAAAACAGGATGACTAGAGTCAATGATATATTGCATATTGCATAATATTTAGGAAACTAAATCCCAAATGCTCCAATCCAAAAAATAAAATTATGAAGCAATGATATGCCGATTTAATAATTGCACATTGCATATCAAAATGCATTATATTCTATAAATGCATGCAATTAATTTGCCAACTAAAAAAATAGTAATTTTAAATTATTTGAAAACACTTCAAAAATGTATCAAAAATCAAAGTGAGGGGTAGCATGGTGGCTAATCCTCCACTTGCTAGTTTAAGTTCTAGCTGCTCCACTTGCCATCCATCTTCCTGCTTATGGGATGGAGAAGTAATAGAGTTCAAGTCCTTAAGCCCTTACCCCCACACAGGAGACCCGGAAGAAGCTCCTGGCTCCTGGTTTTGGATCCACTCAGCTCAGGCCACTGTGGCCATTTGGGGAGTGAACCAGTGGACTGAAGATCTTTCTCTGTTTCTTTCCTTCTCTGTAAAATACATCTCTCAAGTAAAAATAAATGAATCTGTTTTACATAAATCAAACAGGGCTGGCATTGTGATGCAAGTGGTTATGTCAGAGCACTGTTTTTAAGTCCCAGCTGCTCCACTTCTGATTCAGCTCTCTGCATATGTGCCTGGGAAGGTGGAAGATGCATTGAGTACATGGGTCCCTGTTGCCCCTGCTGAAGATCCGGATGGAGCCCCAGACTCCAGGTTTCAGTCAGGCCAGCCTCAGCCACTGTGGTCATTTGGGAAGTAAGCCAGCAAATGGAAGCTCGCTCTCTCTTTCACGTAAATAGATTTCTAAACAAGATTAAAAGAAAGGGCATCTTTATATTCATACAATTTTTAGTAAAATAAAGCATTTAAAATACTGGCCAAACTGGCAAAGTCACAATCTCTTGTAATTGCTGTTACAGATTAGGAAGCAAACACTGATCAGAGGGGAAATGTGACTGTAACCACTGTAGAGATACTTATGGTATAACCATTTACTCTTACAGCTTAGAGGTCTCTGAGGGGAATGATTTGGAATAAAGTCTTACCTGTGAACTCACCAGAGTCAGCACCATAGTACATTTATTTGAAAAAGTCTTATTCTCATTATGGGAGTACAGCCTGCCTTCCAGTGAAGAAGGATGTCTGGCTTATATTGATCTTTCAGATAAAAAGATAAATGGTACTACATAGATAAATGTATCTGTTGAGCTAAATTGTTCTTTTAAATAGGATCCCTTTTACATCTGTTGCCAGTTGCAACTATGCCTGTACAACTATGCTAATAAGTAACTTTAAAAGTATAGTGGAGAAAGAATTTGGACTCTGAAGTGTGTCATACCTGACCAATTTCATTAACTTGGATCAATTACCTAACCCCCACTATGCGAGATGATACAATATAGAATGGTGGTGACAGTTAAAGCAGTAGCTAACATTTATTGTCATCTTAAATATGCCCAGATTTTTACTATGTGCATAATAAAAAACGATCTTTCAGTATTTCAATTCCAGCAGCTACCATTGTTAAGTCAAAGTAGGAAATGGACACAAATCTGTCCACAGTCACATGTGCAGCTGACGTGCAGGTCAGTATCTTAAACACAGTCTTTGGTCTAACAAGCACAAAATGTGATATATAATAAAGGCTCAATAAATGGAAGTGATGATAGCTATTTTCCTACTACCAGGTCAACCTGTTAGTATTAGGAGAGAAGGAAATCATCCTTATGCCATTTTCTACTTGGAAAAAAAAAAAGGAAACAGATGTATGTCCAAAATAAAAGCACCCAAATAATCAGAAATCTTAATAAAAGGAAACAGGGCAAAACACACATGATTTTAAAATGGTAAAAGAAAAAACACATCATTATATAATCACCACACCTTAGCAGAAACATAGGGAAAACAGGAACAGGGATGCATAACGTAGCCAGGCTCATGCTCTGGGACGCAGAAGGACATACAGGGGAATTTTTATGATAACCAAACAGACTGCTTATTTATATTTAGATACATATAAATATGAAGCAAATATAGACAGATGTATGTATATGTATGCACATGTATGTATATGTATCTCCAAGAAATATTTTATCTCTGAAGTATTTAAAATTATCTGAATAAAAATCCTCAAAGAGTAAGTGGATATGGGTTAAATTAAGTAATGATTAATGACAAGAAACTGGAAATTTGTCAAATTATTCTCAAGTGCTTTCAATCTGAAAATGATCTCCAGTCGTTCATTATAGACATAGTAGCTGGTAGTTTCTTCTCATGCTTGGATATTTTATTTTGTTTTTATTTTCTCAATCAAGTATATTTAGAATTTTGAAATTTAATATTTTGTTGTTGTTTTGCAAAGCTGGAAGGTAGGGGGAGAATGAATCAAAGGGAAGCAGAGAAAGAGTGAGCACACACTGGCTGGTTCACTTCACAATGCTCATAATGGCCGGTCTCTTCCTCCTTAGGGGATAGGAACTCAATCACCTGGGCTACCACCACTGCCTCCCAGGGTCTGCATTAACAAGATGCCGCAGTCAGGAGCAGGAACTAGGCACTGAAACCAGACACTTGGATTTGGAACACTGCCTTTAGACTCTTAAGCTAAAAGCCCCTCCATTACCTTTTAAAGGTTTAATTATATTCTTAATTATGCCTACAAGAAATACCTGAGTCACAAAACTATTTATGTGGTAATGTATTCCATCTACTATTGGTAGGAGAAAATAAGCCATTATTTTTTATTTGACTTTTCAGTGTTTATACAAAAACAGAAATGCCAAGCCTACAAAAAAGTGTGTTAAATGATGACGTTGTAGTACAAAGCAGGGACTGAAGTCTATGTTCCAAGAGCAAGTGCCATGCTTGATAAGTGTTTATTGGCAGGAGGAGCGAGGAGAAAGGGATACTGTATAGGATTCCAAGAAGATAACCACAGAAAACAATTCCAAAATGGGGAAAATTTAGCTTAGTTGGAATACAAATATTGTGCAAGTAAAGCAATACATGACAAAAATGCTATGATCACTTACCTGAAACCTCTATAGAACAAATTCTTGTAGTCAACATTTATTGTACTGATATTTTCTTTTTTAAGTTCTTTAGTGGTGTATAAACGGCCCACCATTTGAAAACCAGGTGCCTTCTTCCTGACATATTGTCTGTCATGAGTTGACAACCAGTAAATCTGCCAGGAGAAACAGAAAGCTCCTTAATGAATAATTACTTGCCTAGGTACAATAGACCCCACAGAGAATCAGTAGTGTCATTCCAGCACTGGTAGCCTATAGTGATTCTAATCCTTGAGTAAGAGTCAATTTCATCCAATGTTAGTTAATGAACTCTTATATGGGATTTTCACTAAGGCTGTTCTAGAGCTTTTTTCTTAGGACTGTTTCATTCACCAGTTAATTAAGTGCCAAAGGCCCTCTGTATACAGAAAATTTCATGCTATTAAAGAATTAGTAAATATGAGATAAAGGTGGTAACTGAAAATGTCTGTGATTGATGTACCTAAAAATCACCTTGAGAGAAATAACTTCTTACCAACAGGGATAGTCATATGATTCATTTGTAGAAACAGTTCCATTTGCAAGACACATTTATTTCTATCATAGCACTTTTTTATTCTGAGACTTTGAGTTATTTAAAACAACTAACTGCTCAAACGCACTTACTTCCGAAAAATCTGAGGAATAAATCTCAGTGTAAGAGCCAGCTGTCATCACATAACATTAGGAAAGTCAAGTCCTCAAAGCCTTAGGATTATTCAGGCTCCTTCGAATAGATCCATTTTGGTGACGGTACAGTCACATTACATAATTATTAACACACTACATTTTACTGATGTTGCTACTTCACATGGTTTAGAATAGCAAACAGACTCAATGTTTGTCTCCACTGACAAATTTATCCGGCTCATTGATTAGTCCATGTAGCTGTAAACATAACAATCTCCATTTCCACAGGAAGCAAATTATTTAAAGGTCAGGAAAACTTACAAGGTAGGTCAAGGACAGGTACAACAACTATACTCCAAGGACACAGTACCCACCTCACAACCTTGACTACAAATACTGAGACAGACATACCAGATGTGGCTCAATGTTAGAGTCAAGGATCAAATCTGTTACATGCTTGACAAACGAAGTTCTGAGAGAATGTGTTGCTGAAGGGCCATAAAGATCAAATATCAAAAACACATTTGCCTTCTTTGCAAGTTCCAACAAATCATCTAGTTTTGGAATTGACTGATTTCTTGCTCTTTTTTTATCAGCCTCTGATAGAGGTTTCATATTGTAAAACGGCTTGCGCTAAAAATAAATACATCAAAGAATACATTGGTTCCTATCCAAAGCACACCCAGCTCCTTACTGCTCCACTACCACTCAATCCACCAGGCTTTCTGAAATACCAGAAGTGAGATAAAAGTTATCAGAGAAATAAACTGTGATCTCTATCAGTAACTTTGGTGTTTGGAATGTTTTTTTTCTTTATTCTAGAACCTGTTATATTTGCACTAATAGTACTTTATTCTGTTCTTGACCTTCCTTTCCAACCTTTCCTCCCATTAATTCCATGTAATTCATTCCCTTTTAGTCACACTGGCTTCCTGCATGTGCTCTCACTGTTTCAGTATTGTACAGGAAAAAGAACATATGCTCTGTCTACAAACTGATCTGGATTCAATCCCAGTTCTACTCCTCACTTGCCTTCCTTGTCTAAAATCCTGCTCTCAGTCCAGTCCAATGATATCTCCTTCATGAAGTTTAAATATTCCTGAACCAAAATTTTGTAGCTTTTAATTCCAAAGGTCCATTTTCATGCCTTCTAATTTGACGCTTCATTCTACCTCCTTTAATTATTTGTACATGTTTAGATAGACTCAAGTTCAAATGCTGGCTCGATACACTTCTCGTTGAGCACATGCAATAAAACAATTAAGATTTATTCATGAAATAAATTAAAAAAATAACAGCTCCTGTCTACTGGTTCATTCCTTTAAACACTCTAAATAACTGGGGCTAAGCCAGTAGAAGCTGGGAATGCAATCCAGGTCTCAGACAACAGGTGGCAGGGAGTCATTTCCTTGAGCAATCACTTGCTGTTTCCCAGGATGTACATAAGGAGGAAATTTTTAAATGGGGAGAAAGAAGAGACTTGAACCCAAACACTACAACAAAATATACAAATTGGCATCTTAACTGCTATGTCAAATGCCTTCAGTTTCCAGAACTACAAAATGCGGAAAGGAAGGCGTTTCTAGCTGCTATTCCTATGATTAGTCTGAAGATTAAAGATATTAAAAGCTTCTGGGAACATGCCTGGTACACAGAAAAACACACAATTGATGTTAATTCCCTCACTGCCTACTGATTCTACTAGAGGTGTACCTCTATCACAACTGGAAGTATCACTTATTCTTTGCAATAGCATTTCACCTTACAGATAGCTCACCATACATACTATTAAATGTAACCAATGGCTACTTTCATTATTACTTTTGCCAATTTTAGACCATCTGCATGAAGGCAGTAGTCAAAGGTTATTTCTAAGAGAAGCAGTAACTCTTCACATTAAAATTCAAGTATTTTTCTCTGTGTAACTTTTCATTTTCATTGCCACCTATATTATATCCACTCCTGTTTTCCACTTCCTAAAAAAACTGCCCTTTCTCATATTTTTCTCAGGAGAGAAATAATCACATTGTACACTAGCCCATAAAATTACTAAAGAAGAGAGCAGATCACAGAAACTCAATGGAACCATGGTTGCTATGATCTATATTTGAGTTGAGGGTTACAATTAAGGTTTTTCTGAATTCTTGGGAAATAAAAATTTATTTTATAATAAAAAAATTTTAAATGCTACAGACCCAAACTGGTTCCCTTGCTAGGCCTAAAGTAAGGAAAATGTTCAAGTAACAGAAAGAGAAAATACAAATGAAAACAGAAAATTTGAAAAAAATGTTAATCAACAGAGTTTAAAATTAGATTCCAATAGTGTTAAGAGGGTAGATGTAACAGCTGAAGCAAATTGTCTCTTTTTGTATATAAAACATGGGATTTAATCAGAAAAATAAACTGGAATTGGACAATGCTTATTTAGACTTTATCCCAACATTTGGTTGAACATTTCAGAAGAGGAAATAACAAAGTCATAAGTGTTATAATTTGTTATAAACTATTGTAATGCATCCTACAAATAAAATACTCGTTTCTTCAAAAAAATCAGAAACAAGATCCTCTGTTCTCTATTCCTTTGCATATATTTTATAAGTACAGAGAGATTAGAAGAGCTAGTATATCATATTGGTTAAGAAACAGAAGGACAATGAACCCCAAATATGTTCCTAGACGCTATCTCAAGAGAAACACTCCAACTCAACAGACAACTTTGAGTGAAATGATCAAAATGCAGAAGTTTAGCAATACGGTTTTATTGTTGATATGAATGCCACTACATGTACCATGAACTCCACTGCTGTGAAAATAATCATATTGGTCAGAGTACTAAAATCACTCAGGTAGTGGGCATTTCTCACAGTCTTAAATCCTTTACACATTCCAACAACAACCACAAAAAACAACGGAGATCACTGTCAAGAACATTCCTTCTTTATGCACTTCTCCCACATATTTTAATTACGAATCAGCTTTGCAGAAAGAGCTACCAGAACTATTCCATGGACATTATTTTCAGAAGTCTCAGTAAACTTTTTCTTTTTAAGCCTCAGTAAATTCTACCGCACATTATCACATTACAATTGATGTGGACATTAGTTTACTGCTTCAGAAAGTAACAGACTTCCAGTTTGCATTTCCATATATATGAAGCTTGGGAGATGTCACTCCACCTGAAATATAAAGAAGAGATGCAGAGAATGGAAAACAACTCTTCTTGAGTCTGTGAGAGAGATGACGATTCTCAGCCAACTGCCATCCACAAGGCTGCAGAGCCAGACAGGCACTAGGAAGAAGTACCTGCAGAGATTCCAAAAAGATTCAATTGGAAACTACTGAAGGAACTGCAGCAGGAATTCCCAAAAACCTGAAGCGTAATTGCAAAATTGACTGAGACTCAGTGCGGACAAATCTGAGAATTAAGACACTCGGGGAACCAAGTCACAGATGGGACCCCGACATTTTGTGAATTTTCATTCCAGGAGCTCACAAATAGCAGACAAATGTCAGTTCATACTTTTAAAAGAAGAGGCAAAGCAAAAAGAAAACACTTTAAGTAACTCAAGGGTACTATTTCTTTCATTTATTCATGTATTTATATATATGTATGTACATATGTATGAGGTAGGGAGACATGAAGAGAGAGCTCACATCCACTAGCTTATTGTCATTATTACTCTTTTTCAAAAAATTTCTTTATTTCATGATACAGTTCCAAAGGCTCAGGGATTTCCCCTCGCTTAACTCCCCTGTTCCCACTGATTTCCACCTACATTATAATAGTATAATCCTCCAAAAACAATCATAAGTGCATCATTCTACTTAAGTATACTGACATTATAGGTATAGACAACTGCAGAAAAGTTCAGTATCCTATTGTCAAGATATATTTAACAGTTTCATTGGGAGTTGTTTGGTCTGGAAGTACAGCTGCATACTGCTTTGTATCTTCACATCTTGATATGACAGTCTCTATTATACAGTTACTCTAGATGACTATACATGTGTGTTTGCCTATGGATCTACTGATCTTGTATTTTGCATGAAAGTTGCCTTATATCAGGGAGAACACACAATTATTTCTCTTTTGGGGATTGGCTTATTTCACTGTGCATAATGGTCTCTAACTGAGACCAGATTTCATTTCCTTTGTATATATTCCCAGAAGTGGGACAGCTGGGTCATACAGCAGGTTAATTTTCAGTTCTCTTAGCATTCTCCATATTGATTTCCAATGTGGCTATATAGCCTATATGTCCCAGCAATAATGAAGGAGGGTACCTTTCTCCCTACATCCATGCCAACAGGGGTTGTTAGAAGAATTCTGAATGTAGGCCAGTTGAGTTAGGTTTTCATTTGTATTTCATTTGTACTTCTCTGATAGCTAGGAAGCCTGATCATCTTATCACATGTCTATTAGCCATATGAATTTGTTCTTTTGAAAATGTCTGTTCCTTTCCTTTGCCCATTTCTTCACAGGATTGTTTCGCTGTCATTGATTTTCTGAAGCCTTGGGATTCTGCATCCACGTGGGCTACCTGGAAGAAATTCCTGGCTCCTGACTTCGGACCAGCGCAGCTCTAGCCGTTGTGGTCGCTTGGGGAGTAAATCATCAGATGGAAGACCTTCCTCTCTGTCTCTCCTCCTCTCTGTATGTCTGACTTTCCAATAAAAATTTTTAAAATGCTAAGGAAATACTCCCTGAGAGCACAGACTGACTGAGTGAGGCTCAGAGGCTTGTGCTCAGAATTCCCACAACTGCAGGGTGCACAGTCTGCTGTGGTCCTGGTGACTTGTAGGAGCAGCAGGGTTGTTTCTATCCCTTAAGTCAGAATGGAAGTAAACAGAAGCTCTACTACAACAGATGGGCATCTGGTACTCTGCAGGGAGGGAGGCAATAGGACTTCCATTCCTAGAACAAAGAAGTTGTTCAGTCAGTTCTGTAGGCTGCATTTGAAGTTAGTGAGGGCCATGGAATTCCCTTGTAGTTAGGGCTGCTGATCCACGGTGTGCTGGCCCTGGGCTGTGGTGCTGCATTCTTTTTCCCATATCCTTCCCACTAGGAAGCCAGTGGCATAGAAGCTGTGTGTTTTGTTTTTTTCTCACTACTGGTTTATGAAGTCTGTGCTGTTCTGTGATTTCCTTTTTGCAAACATCCCTCTATCAGTGCCCTGGCAATTCAGTCCTTCCTTTGTTGTTTGGTGTTTTTCTGCAGCAGAGGTGAATGCAGCAAGTCCTTGCTGCGTGGGCATCAAGGGAGTTACTTAATAGATGGAAGATCAGTTTTCCTCTTCTTTCTGCCCTCAACATCATCACTCATCCTTGAAAATAAACAAATCTTAAAAAGACAAGTATTACCAAGTCTAGAAAGACTATCAAGGAAAATTACTAATTAAAAGTATCAGCCACGCACTCATCAATTCTTCTGTTTCATCAAGCATTACTACAACCTCAAACTTTCACTTATTTTTGATTCTATAAATTTTATGGAGACATTTGTAAGCCATACATTACATGTCACATGTAATAGCTACTTTCCATCTAGAATACACATTTTTCAAAAATATTAACTGGCTTACTAATCATACACATGCTAATGGAATATCTCAGTTTTGTTTCCCTTATGTGTTTAAGTACAATGAAACGTATCATGGAGGCTATACACAGAAACATGAAAATCATAGTAACCACATTGTTTTCACATAAAAAAAACCTATGGGCTCGAATGAGGACAGACATACTGGAGAGCAATGGTTGTTCCAAATCCACCTTCACCTCACTCTTATACTATCACTGGCTAATAAAATTACACAGATCAGTGTGCATACAGGATACTAGTGCCACAGGCAAAGGAACAGCCTGTTATGCCACTGTACCAATCCAAATATTTATTTTCTTAATTACACTGTTAACCTGATAAGGGATCTAAAGATAGGTGATCCCACAGTATATCATCTCTGCTGTCAACATGTGCTAGTAATATAGATGCCTGTTATCTATGCTGTTAAGATATTCATTTTCCAAATCAACATCTCAAATGATAAGTGATTAGGCATAATCTAGGTCACACAGATTTCCCCTAGCCATAACATGAACTGTAACTACAAGTTGTTTCTTTTCTTTCATATGTCCTAAGAAGACAGGCTTAACTCCATCAAAAGCAAACCAAACTTTTACCTACTTCAAAATACTCAACTCTTTAATTTGCTATTTAGGTTTTTACAAAGATCTCTCTTCAATATGTTTTCTAGATTCTTCTCTCAATCTTTTTCTTACCTATACCCTATCTTTCCTTAACTAATACCTGACTCTTCTTCCCTACTTCCCTCCCCCGGGCTCTCTCTCTCACACACAGTCTTTTACTCAAGTATAATGTAATCTCTGAAATACTTCACTACCATTGTCCACAGTTCCCCTTAGTAACAATACTCCCTCAACACAAACAACATCTCTCATGAAGTTCATCTTCTTGTCCCTCAAGAGGAAATACTCATTGTTGTCTCTAAATCACATTTTACACAGTATATGCTTTACACTCTACCATACCCACCATTAGCCTCCTTTCAGAATAATTGGTGCCCATTCTGGAAACTGAGTTAAAATTTATTTTTGCATGCCCTTAAAGTAATCTGAAAACTAACTAACTTAAGAGAGCTTTGTATTATGTTTCTCTTAACACTAGTCTGGAAACTTCATTAGAGCTAGAGGCACATTTATTCATCCATGTGTCCAGTATCCAGTAGGTACTAAATGAGTTTATTTGTTGGATGGCAAGAAAAGATTCTTGCAGCTAATATTGGATGGCTGATTCGAGTCTCACTTGCTCTACTTCCAATTCAGTTTCCTGCTAACATACCCAGGATAACGGTCCTAGCTACCCAAGTGTGAGATCCAAATGGAGTTCCTGGCTCTTGGTTTTCACCTACCCAGCGCTGACTGGTGTGGGCATTCTGGGGAATAAATTAGCAGATTGAATATATCAATCGCTCTCACTCTGTTACTTGGCCTTTTAAATAGGTAAATGAATAAATCTTCTTGGAAATAATAATTTTGTCTCCTAGTAACCTCCCCTGTGAAATTGCAAGGTACTCAAACTGCACAGGAAAATGCCATGTACATATGGACACACTGTATAAATTTATGAAATACCTGGATAAAAAAGGAATTATTTGACAAAAGGAAGTTTACAAGTTTTTTCTTCACTCTGGTAAATCCAGAAAGAAGAAAGTAGATTGCATTATCAGAAAAGTTTTCCTGCCAAACGCACAGCCCTGCTACGAAACTGTGTGTCCACTTCACTTATGGCCTCTTATTTCTAGGAACAGTACATGAGCCTAAACATACATGGGGCTCAGTGTAGCTGTGTGGAACCGAGGAATGTTTCTTACCCCTGACTGTAGAAACCATTTGCCTGCATTCAGAGTTGACAGGAATGTCCAATTGAAGAGGGAAGGATGTTCCATCGCTGCTTCTGGCAGGACTTCTCTGATATTGGTCGTTCTTCTCAAGTCATAGTCATGCATGAGGAAAGGCACATGATCTATACTGCAGGCAGAGGCAGAAAAGAAGGGCAGGCGTAGATAGGCTGAACTTAGCCATCTTGACAGACAGGATTCCCAGAAAGCCCTTCAAGGTTACAAGTCCTACAAAGGTTCCTTATTCTCTAAAATCTCAGCAAAGGACTAAGGATAAGTCACGTGCAAATTGTTGCATTTATCTGTCCTTGGGATCAATATTGCATGACATTAACGATGGTGAAAAAATGCTTTTTATTTATTTGGGCGTTTTCTGACATAAGGGAAACAGTGGTTTTGGCGGTGGTCTGAAAATAAGCAAAATGAGGCTGAGCGTAAGACAGAGTCCTAGTTCTAGGAAGTATAGTATATAGGCTTTTACATCACTCACATAACCTGCCTTCTTCTGACCGTCTTCCCAACTAGGCAACTGCCTGAATATTTCTGGTCCTAGACCCTCACATATCAGCATCATTAGATCAGTTCCTATTTGCTTCAGAGAATCTCCTTTATAAAACTATGTCATTTCCATTAAAATATCTATGAAGAGAATAACTACAATGGTCATGAAGGAGAAGAGTAATGAGTTACTTTCCTACCATAAACAACAAGGCAAAATAAAGGAAACAGATCTGTTTTCCATCAACAACAGAGAGCACAAAATGATCACTGAGACAAAGGAAACAAAGTAAAATATCTCATTACATAGTCTGTAGGTGACCATTCTGCAGGTGAATACCAGGATTGCAGAGCAGACACAGGGAAGGGAAGCCTAAAAGGGACCCAGCTATTTCAAAAAAGAAGAGAAAAAAATTAAAGTGGAAGTCAAGATAGAATTTGAGGATGAAACTACATTTTTTTTAAGTTTCAAGGAAATAGGCACTAAAGTCCCTTGAGTATGTAACTAAACATTCATTCCTAATTTGCCTTTTGTCTCCATGAATTTTCTATTCAAGATATTTCACATGACTTGAATCATACATTATTTACCATTTTGTGGTTGATTTATTTCAAGAATCATCCATATTCTAACAGCCATGCTGTAGAAGACTTGATTCATATTTTTGGTTTAATAATAATTCATAGTATGTATATAGCACGAGTTGCTAATCCAGTCATCTAGTGTTAGACATCTGTTTCCACCTTTTAGCCATCGTCACTGTGCTGCAACGAACATGGACTCACTGATCCATTTTGATTTACATTTTGTATACAACATTGGGTCAAGGTTATTTAACGGCTTTTAATTTTCTTCCAAAAATCATTTGGCATAAAAAACTGAAAAGATAAAACATTTAATGGGAAAATAATAGAATTCTTCTTTAACTCATGGATTTCTTAAAGGTGGGTCTAGATATCTGTTAACCTTGATACTAATTTCTAATTTGATTCCACTCTGAACATAGAATTCCTCTATATGATTTAAATTCTTTTAAATTTTTTGAGGTTTCTTTATGCCCAGAAAAAGTCTATGTTGGTATATATCCTGTGAACACTTGAAAAGACTTGTTTTTTTCTGCTGTTCATTGGTTAAGTATTGTATAAAAGTCATTTAGATCCTGTCAGTTAATGTTGGTCAGGTTTTCTCTAATTTTGATGGTATTAATAGTAGATGCTGTTTAACTCTATTTTTTAATTCTATTAATGATTACATCAGTTATTATGATAGCGATGTTGTCTTCTTATATGAATTTTAAAAACATAATTATGTGAGGCTGCCATTGTGGTGCAGCAGGATAAAAAAGCCACACTTGCGAAATTAGCATCCCGTCTCTGGGCCATTCACTGCTGCCTGCCCAGGTCATCGGTAGGGAGCTGGTTAGAAGTCTACTAGCCGAGACAGGGACCAATGCCTGTAACAGAATGCCAGTGCCACAGGTGTGTGATTAGCATGCTATACTTACATGCTAGTCGCCAAATACGTTTTTGAGACTCTACTTTCAGTTCTTTTGGATATATAGCCAGAATTGAAACTGCTAAGTAATAAAGTGATATTTTGTTTAATTATTTGAGGAATGGCTACGACAGACCAGGGAAGTTTTAAAATCTGTATGTATAGTCCTAGGCACACTTCTAAATCACATATGTGTGAAAACAACAAGCAATGTACAGTGGAATACTCTAACACTGCCTTGAAAAACAGCCCGGGTTGTGTACAGGTTTCTGGGGAGCGCACAAGTGGGAAAGGCCAAAGTGGCACTGTAGAATCACAGAAAACAAAACCGGTGCTTGAACCTGGGCCCACAAATGTTGACCAAGCTATATTCTGAATCCAAGCTTGTTAACTCTCTGCCAGAAATAAACAAGAATCATAATTTTTTGCTACTGAAATGTTCAAGACATAATCCAAAACCTACAGAAATCTCCACTTGAATGAGAAAAGACAACACATAGGTGTCAACATCAAGAGAAATTGGTGTTGGAATTATGAGGAAAAGATTTAAAATTAGCTCTAGAAAGTAGTTATGAAATAAGTAAAAAATAGAAAACCTTAGCTTATAAAGAACTAAATGGAAAGTTTTTCAGACAAAAGAAAATGGTTACAAAAGTAAACTTTGTGCATCAAGAATAAAGAAAAAAGCAATGTTGAGGATAAAATATAAATAGTTCTCTTGAGATCTTAAAAGTTGATTGAGGCAAAAAGCATCACACTGTCTGAAGCACGTCTCAATTTTGAAATAAGAGAAAGGACTCAACTTGTTTGAGCTTCTCTATTCAATTTGAAATGGTAGGATGTTCAGTGTTAGACTGTAATAAGTTTGTGTACATGTTTGTGTATTTCTAGACTTAAAAATGGAGAAATGTAATTAAAGTTACCCATTTTCAATAAATTTTGACCCCTCATGTGTATTTTGTAATTTCTAGAGCAATTAAAGCCAAAAGTTACACAAAGAGATACACTAAATATATACAGACAGACAGAGAGATTCTTAAAAGTTCACAAAACTAACGAGAGGGTTGGAAGTAGGAAACAGGGTAACATCAAAAGGTAACAAAATAAAACTAGTATTAGAATGGCAGATTTAAAGCATAATTTATCAATAAATATATTTCAACATAGATGATCTAATGATACCAATTCAGACAGTGACTTGTAGAAATAATTTTAATACCATGAACAATCTACATGCTGTCTGTAAGAAATCTGTCTTACATATAGGTATGGGTAAATTAAAAGAATGTAAAAAATCTACTTTGCAAATTCCAATCAAAGAAAGCTTGAAATGTCTATATTTACATTAGATAAACAAAGAACAAAGAAAATTAGGCATTACATAAATTTTAGTTTTTAAACTGATAAAGGTGTACTTTTAAATTAATTTATTTAAGAAGCACAGCAACAGAGGGAGATCTTCCATCCACTAGCTAACTGTCCAAATTGCCACAACAATGACATCTGGTCCAGGTCAAGCCAGGAACTGCATCCTGGTCTTTCACATGATTGGCAACGTGTGGGAGTCCGGAGTACAAATGTGACAATGAATTGAATCATGCTCATACAGAAAGTAAATATAATAGCAAAGGTTTTCTTATAAAAAAGAAAGTATATTTTTTAGGAGAACAGAAGTGAGCCAAGATTCAGTTGAGACTGAAGCTGAGACTACAGGTCCTGAAGACAACCAGGGCTTTGATTTTTAGGAGTTGGTCTTGGATGGGAGGCCTTACTGTGGTTTTGAAGTCACCTGGTCTGTAGGCCATCTGGCCATATCATATCTATGTTAAACTTCTGAGTGAAGTTTTTTAAGCTTATAATTTGGAAACAAACCTGGAATGTATTTTTCTCATTTCCCATAGTTAACACTAAGTTGTCTCCTGTCTCAGCCGGCACCCAAGCAATTGAACCACAGCATCTACCTTGGTGAGAATAAGAAATCCTCTTCAAACAATAGTTCTTGGGAAGTTGGAAACCCACAGGCAAAACAAAGTTGGACCCTTATCTTACAAAATACATAGAAGTCAATTTGAAATGTACCAAAAATCCCTGAAAGAAAATATAGGGTAAAAGTTTCATGACAACGACCATGATTTCAGATATGTCAACAAAAGCAAATAGTAGATAGATGGGACTACATCAAACTTAAGAGTAGTTAAGGAGTCGATTATATAACAAGCTGAGTACATAAGGAAGGATTATGTACATCAAGCTTGAAGTCACCAAAATAACAGAAAAAGACAAGGAGTACAGAAGCATATGCCTGGAGGACAATGGCTCTCTTTATGCCCATGACCACCAGGTCCTTCTATGAACAGATCCTAGAAGTTCTAATAGAACAACCAGTTTCAATTCCTATTCAAAATACTCTATCACTGTTGGATATTTTCCAAAATTCTAGTCTTAGATTTAGGAAACATAGTTCTAACTCTGACTTTATATTCTACATTTTAACCTTCTAGTTTAATTCATTTCCCCTCTTTGAACTCAGATTCAAACCAGACACCTCTATGACACAGAATGCCCACTTTTGTTTTCCGCACATCACCTACACTAACACACCCATCACAGAGATGAAGCCTTTTTACCTTCTCAGCCACATACAGACAAAGATGCCATAGAAATTACATCTTTAGATGCCTGTATTTGCTCTTTTCAGGCTGCTATCCTTCTCTGATCATTTTTCATCATGGATTGCCATATTTTTAAAAAAATACGCTATTAGTCCTCTAAAACCTACCATGACTGCTTGCTCATGAAACACTTTGGCATCTCCATGGTTTGGCTTCAGTCTTACAACCATGACTATTCCTCATATAGCTGTCCCCTGTCCTTAAAGTGCTTTACTTTCAAAATTTAAAATACATAATTTTTTTGCAAATTTATATATCTGTTATTTCTCATTTAGACACAAATGAACAGGTTAGTGAATAAGCTCTAATCTGTGTATGGAATGCTCTCTTTCCCTCACCTATGATTGGTAAAATATTTTCTTTCAAGGTTCAATCCAAAAGCAATTTGAAACAGAAAAATATATTTTCTTCTTTTCAGGTATTAGCGAGTGACTTTTATTACTCCGAGGTTATTGCACCTGACTAGTTCTTGTTCTGCCATTATTTGTAACCACACTGCCTGCTTCGCTACTGGAAACATCTCTTAGGCATGACTATTTCCTACTTATTTGCATCTCCTCAGCACTCAGGAGGAGGACAGGAAAATATTAGGTGCCAAGCATACGTTAGCTAACTATTAAGGTAGAATAAAGGGCTTAGTTGTAAGCATGGGACAAATTTGAATTATGTGTGCAGATGCACAGAGTTTTGAGAGTCTGTCACTGATATTATTGAGAGTTATAAGAGAGATATGGCCATGTGAGTGAAATATACACACACAGGCAAAATTCTTCAGGTCCTGCCCTCTCCATTACTTTGGACCAGGCTGGTCCTCCCCCGTGGACCTTACCCTCTCCTGCCCCTCTACCTCAATTCTTGCTTTCCTACCTTATATGTACATCAGTCTCCAGCCCATAAGCCCCAAATTCAACAGCTTTCTCAAAGGCCATCATGGTATTCTCTGGTCCATGCTGTGGAAGAAAAATATATCAGCCTTTTGTCTCACAGTCTTTCTTCCCAATATACCTTTGATAGCAAAGACAGAACCAAGTAATAAAAGGGCTCCCTTAGTTCTCTTTCCATTTAGCCTGTCTGTATTCCTCCCTGTTCAATTGAATTCTGGGACTGCTCATTTGTAGCAATGTCACTGAGCTTGGTAAACAGAAATGTTCTGGCAGTTAGGTGGCTTGGATCTAGGTTCACCCTCTACAATTAACTTGCTTTCCTTTAAAATCAATTATTTTATTCTCTTTCCAGGAGCTTGTATGTTGCTAAGGTTTCCTTTTCTCATTCACGTATTCCACACATGTCTGTACTCATATATGTTTATCATGTTCAGACCTACCATGGGTGCTCCTCTATGTGCAAAGAAGACTGGTTTTGGTGCCAAATCCTCTTTTTTCTGAATGCAGGGAGAATAAATCCCCAGGGGCATCAAATAAAGACATATGAGGATAAGAAGAAAAGGCAATCCAGTAGCCAGTTGTAGAGCTGAAAAGTTTAGAAGGTTGAGGAAGTTGGGAGGAAAAGAAAAATAGGTAATCATTCCAGGCAACTAATTATTCTAAGCAAATAATCAAAGTAAATCCCAGTCCATGGATTTTACCAACTCTGTGGACTAGTAAGTTTACTTTCTCTTACAGTCATATTCCACTTAGGCTCAGGGATTTGAACATAAAAGCA
This sequence comes from Ochotona princeps, assembly GCF_030435755.1. Lineage (NCBI taxonomy): Eukaryota > Metazoa > Chordata > Mammalia > Lagomorpha > Ochotonidae > Ochotona > Ochotona princeps. The sequence continues at coordinate 56,247,906 of NC_080835.1, forward strand.
CTGTCCAAATAAAAAGCATTATTATGGCAAGATTTTTGACACTAGAGCTTACAAAGATGTCCCCCCATCCCATTCCTCATACTGCCACATGCAAAGTATATCCATTATCTTGTTATTATTGATCAGTTTGCAACATTTAGATCTCTGAGGATTTTACATTTTTGTACATTTTAAAGCTACCATTTATGCTTCAGTGACTTTCAAATCTAGTTCTCCAACTCTAACCTCTTAACCTTGTGAATATGTTACATTTCTTGAGTCTTTCTTTGTCATTATATGCCATCTTGTATCTTCTTACTCTAACTGAAATTGAGAAAGTGAAAAAGAGGTTACTATTGTCCCCTACAAGTTCTCGACCCAGAAATACATTCTAAAATTTGCTCCCCCTCACAAACACAAGGGCACCACTATCCACCCAGCACTGATTTTGCCACAGTCTCCCATTAATTACACAAATACTATTATAACCAAAAGTGAAAAAAAATGGGAGACCTACAGAGAAACAGTTCTTATTGGTTTGTCAGTAAAGCTAGTGACCAGTAACTCTGTTCTCAGAGTGATTTAATGTACTGGTCTGGATCACTTTTGCTTCCTTTTACTAAGACAAAGAATAGAAAGGAAACCAGTGGCAGATATTTCTGCTTCTGCAGTAAGTCTCTAGGGACCCACAGGAGCCTGCTTTGAGTTAGTTAGATGTGATCAAAAATGTCTGGACTTAGTATCAGCTGAAACTAGTAATTTTTTTTTTAATTTTTCCTACTCATTTTTTTAAAATTTATGATACAATTCCATAGGTTCTCAGATTTCCCTTGCCTTCTCCCAAACCGCCCCCCCCGCGCGCACTGATTTCCCCTCTGTTATTACAACAGTGTAGTCCTTCATAAGCAGTACTAAGTCCACCATTCTGCAACCTAAGTGTATCCTGACATTGCAGGTACGAACAATGGCAGAGTCCAGCATCCTACTGCCAAGATATATTTAACAGTTTCACTGGGTGTCCATCTTCGATTTGGAGGAAGAAATGCATCCTTTATTGTATCTTCACATCTGGATATGATAATCTCTATTACACAGTTATTACACATTCCCTTAAATGAAAAAGCCATAAAACTAGTAATATTTGAATGGGAACTAAAAGTGCTATATTAGCACACTAGTGAAATAAAATCAAAAGGCCTCTACTGGACTCAGCCTTGTGGCACAGCAAGTAAAGCCACTGCCTGCAACACCAGCATCTTATCCTATAGGAGCCCATTCATGCTCCAGCTGTTCCATTTCCAGCCTAGTTTTCTGCTAGTGTCCTGAGAAAAGTAGCCCATACCAGCTATTTGGAGACCTGAAAGAAGCTCGTGGCTTCTGCCTTTGTAGCCCCAGCCACTGTGTCCATTTGGAGAACGACCCAGGGGATGGAAGATCTCTTTGTTTCTCCCTCTATCTCCCTCTGTAACTCTGGTTTTCAAATAAACAAATCTTAAAAACAAAAAGGAGAAAAAAGGCCTCTACTGCCCCCTACCAATCCCTAGTTAGAAAAATATGTAATAGCAGAAAAAGTCTTACTTTCCAGAAGAATTCCTCTTACGAGAGGCCTGTTTAGTCACAGAAGTGCTATGACAGGCTATATGGGATGGCAGAGAACAGAGCATGCCTGAGTAACAAGTAAAATGAATTTCAAAGGACAGGAGGAGGATTACTAAGCTTCTGGTTGTTGTTTTTTTTTTTTTTTTGAGGGAATATGCAAGTAAAAGACAGAGCTGAAAAGACAAAGTTGCACCCACATGACATACCTTCTCTTTCCAAACGAGCAATATAGCAGGTCAAAGGCCAGGAAAGCAGCACCATCACAGTTATGCTGCACAGGTGTATGTAGGGAGAAAAGATCTGAGAGAAAGCCAAAAGTCAGGTTAGACACATCTGGACAGATAGCGTCAAGTGCTATAAGAGGATGCTTACCTGCAGTGACAGCCCAAACGTCAGCCATTTATCATTCCAATATACAAATAGCATAAACATAAAAAAGATGTAGAACAAAATCACCAGCACAATCAGGACCTGCAAAACAGAAAAGATCTTCTAACTCCCAGGCACTCATTTTGGGTCAGAACCATCCTTTGGAATTGCACACGTGTCTTTATAATATCAGGGATCTCATTTCAATATTTTAATCTACTCAGTTGTGCAAACATCCATTAGCGTATAGACAGAATTATTTCTCTTCTTTGCCTCCAAGTCTTTTTTTGTACAGCATGGCTGGAGAAAATTATCCAGCTGTGTGTTCCAATGCCATTACCAGTCTATGATCTCTAGGTACAACTGAGCCCTACCACGGCTTGAGATCTCTCATCTGAATTCAACAATACAATTGAGAAATCCTCACTTCTTTTTACTTCAATTATATACTTATAATATTATTTACCTAGAAATTGTAAAAACTACATTTTTGACGTAGGTTTTCCCCCAACAGATTTTAAACTTCACAAGTCAAGAATCATCATATTATGATTATATCATCACTGCCTTGCACAATGACTGGCACACAGTAAGTACTGAATAACAAAAGAATAATACTGCCTATCACAACTATAAAGAACATTGAGACCAATATGACATACCTTTCTTAACTTCCTCTCCTTCAAATATATTTTTTCTACATCTGTGCTGCTCTATACAAAGTCCATTCCCTCGATGAGTTTCTATATCTAAAATCCACAAATAATCCTCTCACAATTTAACTCTTTGCTACCATCTATGATAAATTCTGCCAAGTATTTAAGGAAGAGATATCTAAACTTTCATTAACTCCCAGGGAGCAGGCAGAGAGAGAATATTTTCTAACTTACATTATAAATGTTGCTACCCAAATCCAACAAGGACATGAGGAGAAGAGTAAACCACAGATCAGTCTATCTTATGTCAATGATTGGTGAAAAAAAATCTTAAAATAACTGTAAGTAAACTAAATGCATCATAACACAAAGATAGACTTGTTAAATTAACTTATTTCAATCACAAATCCTATTCCCAGACTGTGCATGACTTAATGGCTATCAAGAGAATCAAGAGAATAAAATGGCCCCCTGGAGAAGTCTGACTATGTCACATACAGCAACTCAAGAAGGGTCTTTGCTCTTCGGTATTACATCATCCAACCTGCTTTGGTACTTGAAATGTGAGGTGCGCTCCAGGCAAACTGTAGCAACACTGCTTCCTGAAAATAGCCATTTGGTTTCCAATCATTCCTATGAGGATTCTAAGCTTGGACCAGGCCCAACACAAGAGAGGAAGTTGAAGCTTAGTTTATTATAGTCAACTGATAGAATGTTTCTGCGACTAAAAAGAACTAGCAATATAAGGTATTTGTCTAAGATGTAAATAGGATGGGAAAAATGCCCTCTCAAAGTAGTGAGAAAGGATAAACTCCGGATTCAAGCTTGGGTTTATTTCCTTCAGCATGTCAGTTATAAGTGTTAAGTGTAATTAATTCAGTTACAATTATTTAAGTAGGTATCTTCTCTCTGAGGAACCCTGAAAGAAAAAGCGACTCTGTGTGTCAAACTGAGTGCCAAGGAAAATAACCTATGGCTGCAGATGTCCTACCTTATGACACTTGTGCAGGTAAAGTTCAATTCTTTCCCGAAGCAACAAAACCCCAACTATCTGCAAAAGGAAAGAAGAAAGACAAGGTTGTTTTGAAATCACCAAGCTGCTGCCCAAATCACTGTTCTGGAGCTCAAACTCTTTCACAGTCAGTACTACATTCCCTTTTCAGCCTCTGGGAGTTCACCATGCCGTTCCTCCACCTCACTAACCCTTCCACAGCCACTTTAAACATGACCTCCTGTTAGTAACTCCCACCAGCACCTCCAAGAACATTATGACATTTCATAATAATTCACCACACTGATGGCCTTCTTCAGTTCCTGTCTACCTCATTCCCCCACGATGGACTTTACACCTGCTTTTACTTGGAGTTTTAGACAACAGAGGTCAAAGGATATCCTTCCCAGGTCACTGAAAAGCTTTTCCTTGAGAATCCAACGTTGATGCTGCAATTGCTGTCAACACTGGTAAATATTCAATCTCTGAGATCCACATCTGAATTCCACTGGTTAATATTCAGTCTATCTGGGGTATGCATCTGAATCCCATTGGTAAACATTCATCTGAGATCTGAATCTGAATCTAGCCAGTCACCGAGTCAACCTGGGGCTGGAAACTGATAACAGGAGTCCTCAAATAACAATATTAATGATATGTGCACTGGTGTTTTTAACAAAAATTATTCTACTTGTTCTTTATTCATTCTGACAAAATATCATTTTATTAAATGTAAACACACATTTCCCTCCTTTTGTTTTTTTACCTTTATTGCCATTGTATGCATCCAAAAGAGGCAGAGCAGAAAATACAAAATACACTGTTAAATAAGCTGTTTGATTGGACACCAGCACTTGTCTCCTCCTTAGCAGCTAATTATATCATTTCAGGTTTATTGTGAAAGAAAGTATTAATATTTAGTGGCCAGATTTTGGCCCAAAACACATATGTCATTTCCATTGTTTCAACTAAAGGGAAGCTTCCAATTGGTCTGTATATAGCATTCTCTGTTTCCAACTTTCAAAACAATTCTCTAAAATAGAAACTTTATGCCAAATGTTTTATCTTTATTTTCTGGGCTTCTGACATGTTACAAACCTAGCTCTTCAGCCATGGTTCCCTATTATTCTTCATTATACTTTATACCAAAATAGAACTGATACTTCCTTCTTCACAGAACATTCCATTATTCCATGATGTTCCCTCAGCTCAGTACGGTCTTTGACACTCCCAAATATGTATCTAGTGTCCCTCCATCCCAATAAGCTTCCTATCTCATACTAGTTCTGTGAAGCATCCTGTCTAAAAATAGAAATTGTTGGGCCCAGAGCGGTACCCTAGTGACAAAGTTCTCGCCTTGAACATGCCAGGATCCCATATAACCACTGGTTCCTGTCCTGGCAGTCTTCACTTCCCATCCAACTCCCTGTCTGTAGATTGGGAAAGCAGTCGAGGATGGCCCAAGGCCTTGGGACCCTGCACCTGCATGGGAGACCCAGAAGAAGCTCCTGGCTCCTGGCTTTGGATCAGCTCAGCTCCAGCATTGCTGCCACTTGGGGAGTGAATCAGCAGATAGAAGGTCTTCCTCTCTGTCTCTCTTCTTCTCTATGTGACTTTCCAATTGAAAAATAAATCTTGGGCCCAGCAGCGTGGCCTAGCAGCTAAAGTCCTCGCCTTGAACACACCGGGATCCCATATGGGTGCCGGTTTTAATCCCGGCAGTTCCACTTCCCATCCAGCTCCCTGCTTGTGGCCCGGGAAAGCAGTCAAGGACGGCCCAATGCATTGGGACCCTGCACCCGTGTGGGAGACCCGGAAGAGGTTCCAGGTTCCCGGCTTCAGATCAGCGCAGCACCAACCGTTGCGGCTCACTTGGGGAGTGAATCATCGGACAGATCTTCCTCTCTGTCTCTCCTCTGTGTATATCTGACTTTGTAATAAAATAAAATAGATCTTTTTTAAAAAAAAAAGAAAAAGAAATCTTAAAAAAAAAAGAAAGAAATTGCCTGTGTTACTGATTTCTGTATAACTGGAACTTCAAGACAATGTTATGTTTGCATAATAATTCATCCATTCTGTTGGAAAAAATGCAATGCCAACAGATTTGGAGAACAAGTTGCCCTGTATCAGACTGGTTATCAGCAGGGAAAGGGAATTGTAAAATCACAGAAACAGTCCTTTTCCTATGTACAAGCAAAAGTGGAAGCAAAAAATTAACCCAATAGTGTCCACCTATCAACCTTCAATTTTCTGCAGACTTCTTTTGCATGACAAAGTCAGAAAACAGAGTAAGGATTATACTACTGACTAAAGACTTCTGCTAAAATGTCATTTATATCTGAGCTAGGTTACTAGCATTTCCAAAATTCATCAAATTTAACAAATTCATAAATTCCCACAAGAACTGGTAATTTGAAACCATGGTTGTCTAAACTAACAATTCTTTTTTTTTATAATGTACTTTATTTGACCCAATAAATCCAAATTATTATTATTATATGTAGTCAATTCATATTATGGACATTTTCTTTTTTTCTAAGTCTTGGAAATCTCCTGTATATATTATACCTAGAGCACACCCCAATTTGAATAGGCTACATTTCAAAGGCCAATCGCATCTAGAAATGCTGCACTGCACAGTTCACGCTTAGTGTCTATACTATATTTTCTGACTCCCAAATGTATAATTTCTTATTTTGCTATCTTTTAATTTACTTACGTGATGTGGACAAATTTCACAAAAATTACAATACAGATTTAGGAGCTTACTCTTATTTCCCACTCAACCCACACCCTCCTCCTTCCTTAACAGGCTTGCCACTCCATCAATACCAGACAGGTAGAAAATAGTAACACAAAGAACAAAAAGTCAAAACAAAACAGAAAAAGCCTACTATTCCTTGGGTGCATAAACCAAGACTGTAACAATGATCAAATCCCAGGATATCACTCCAGCATCTATAGATTACACGTTGGTACTCTATGTATTAGCCAGCACAGATTAAGGAAAACATATATTTGTATTTTTCAGACTGGCTTATTTTACTAAGCAGAATAGTTTCCAGCTGCACCCATTCAGTTGCAAAAGACAATGTTTCATTCTTTTTATGGTAAAATGATAATTCTGAATGAATGCTCAAAGAGACTATGAAACAAGAATGGAGGGCCAAACTGGTAAGACACACGCTCTAAGTGCTAGTCCCCAGTCTCAGGTCCTTGTGACTAACCAAGTAGCTGATGTAAACCCAACTCCACTTAGACATGAGTGCTATTTAGGTTTTTAAGTCTCCTAACCCCAATTGGATACTATTTCCCAAGCAAGACTAATGGGAAGCGTTACTCACCAAAAGCAATGTAGTATAGGCAGTCAGGGTCCCAAGTATGCTCAGAAAAATTATGGAACCGAAGACCCAGAATCCTGTTTCCAGAAAAAGGACCCTGAAAAAAATGTATTTTAATCTTTAAAATAAAGCAGAAACCAGCAGCCTCTCCATCTATGATAGGGACAAGCAGGCTTGCTGAGGCATAAGAAAATGGAGGGAGATAAGAGAATCATCTGAAGAGTGAACCACCAAATGGAAGATCTCTTTCTCTCCCTCTACCTCTGTAACTCTTTAAAGTAAGTCAATCTTTACCAAAAAATTAAAATTTAAATATGTAGATTAGTATAAATGAATACTAATTATAAAAACTAATGTGATTTATGGTTGAAAATATGCGTAGGATTAAAATATATGATGATAATGATGCATAACAGAGATAAAGTTAGGGTGTTTCAAGATCCTTATCAAAAAAGGGCAAAAAGCTAATTAGTTAATTAAAATTTGATGAATAAAGATTACATACTGTAATTTTGAGAACACACAGGAAAAACAAGAGCGGCAGGACAGAAAATATGGGTAACCTTTTAAAATTAATACATGAAAAAGTGAAATAATAAAAAACAGCTACAAGGCTAGTGTTGTGGCGTATCAGGCTAAGCCGCCATATCAGGAGTGCCAGTTTGAGCCCCAGCTACTCTGTTTCCCATCCAGCTTCCTGCTCATGTATCCGCTGCCATTCATGTGGGGGACCAGGGTGAAGTTCCTAAATGCCCAGAGCTGACTGTTGTAGCCATCAGGGGAGTGATTCAGTGCAGTAAGATTTCTTACTATCTCAACCTTCTCTTTGTCAGCTTGCCTTTCAAAGAGATTAGTCTTTTTAAAAATTCTTAAGAGAAAAAAGAATATAAAATTAATAAAACTATTACAGTATCAGGAAGATGATGAATGTAAATTTAAATATACCTACAGTTATGTTAGTAGAGTGATATTCTTTTATTAGGACATAATGACAAATTTACCAAGTTACATTTAAGAAACCTAACATATGTTGTTTACGAGAAGCTTCCAAAACATAAGACACAGAAAGATTAAAAAAAAAATGTTGGAAAAAATTAACTGCACAAAACTATTCTGGAAACATTAATATCATATAAAACTACTATTTTTAAGGTAAATATGTATGAAGAAAATAAGATTAAGTCTATTCAAAAACATACAATAACTCTGCACTAGGACTGAAGGCCTCACTTCAACTCACACGTGTAAAACTGGCTCAACTTGTGGACTGCCCAGGAGCAGAGGATCACAAGTGGATGCTATAAGGAAAACTTCACAAGTTCCTTAGCCTTGTTTGTGGTTAATGCAAAAACTTGTGAGCACCCTTTTGGCCATTTACTTGAAATAACAACTTCAAAAAATGACTTCTGGCTAAGTGCTCAACTGGGACATTTGTAACAGAAGAATGAACAAACTGAGCAGTGTAGAATGAGTACCAAAGGGCCCGGAGCAGTAACCTAGTGCCTAAAGCTCTCGCCTTGCATGTGCCGGGTCCGGCCGTTGTGGTCACTTGGGGAGTTAATCAACAGATGGAAGATCATCTTCTCTGTCTCTCCTCCTCTCTGTATATCTGACTTTTCAATATAAATGAATAAGTCTTTAAAAAAAAAAAAAGAATAAAAACCAGAGATTTTTTTCAACACCGTCACACTAGTCCTACAGGGTTAATTCCTAGAATTTACAAAGGAGGAAAAAATCCAAAAAACTTGGATATTAGCTTTTTATACAAACCTCATCAAGTACAGATCAAAGGGTTAATTTTTTAATTTATAAACAAATATTACTTTATATATCAGTTTGAAATACAGATACTACGGATTGAAATGCAAGTGCTATAATAACCCAGATCTAGTCCATAGATAATAAAGATTACAAACACCCTGACAAGAAAACTTAATGAAGACCCCCCAAAGGATAAAAGTGGGCAAAGAAGAAAAACAAACAAAAAATGAAAATAATGTGCTAAATAAACTGGTTTGAAAGTTAATGATTTAAAGTAAAACAAAATAAAAATAAAGAAAATATAATTTTCCAGGAAAATTTTTAAAGCATTTAAAATTAGAATATTTGATGCTGCCAATGCAGATTAAAACAGAAATGGTTATAAATAGCTTTTGTTAAGTGGAATTTGCTATAGTCTCTTTAGAAAAGACTTTGGGAATTCACATCACGACCTTGTGAATGTTCATTGTTGACTCAGTAATGCCACTTGTAGGAATCCACTCTAAGAACCTTTGTCTGAATATAAAAATTTCTCATTATTTTACAAAAACAAGAAAATTGGAAGCACTCAATGTCCAACATTAAAAAATTGCTAAGTGTGTCAACAGTATTTTCAGGTAATATTTTGAAACCATGTTAAATGATATTCTTAAGGAGTTTTAATATAAAATGTTTATAAATATTTTAACAAAAGAGCAAAAATATCTATTTTATGAGAATAACCAAAAAATAAGCATAGAAAAGGCGAGATATTACATACCAATGATTTTTGTTTGAAAATGTGTATTGTCATTTTCTGCATATTTTGCACATTTGTAATAGCAATATATTTTCTCCTGTACTGGATAAAATAAATTGTATTCCACTTTTAAAGTTTCAATTACTCTGCTAATTTTGCTTTCTCCTAAAGTACCTGAAAAGGAAGCAGAGAATAGCCCAAGCAGACCAGATGGGGTTCCTGCCTCCTGGCTTCAACCTGGCCAAGCTCTATCTGTAGCAGTCATTTGGCAAATGAACAAGCAGACAGATTAATGTCTATTTCTCCTCTGTCACTCTGCCTTGCAAACAAACATTATACAGCAAAAAAAAGCTAAGTGTCATACTTGAACATAACCTTCTCTCTCAAATTCCAAATAAAAGGTAAAGTTTACAGCAAGGTTAGAAGGCATTATGCTAAGGGGAGGCTGGATGTGGCTTTTCCCCCTATCTTTCCATTTCCCTCAGACACAGGAAGGAAAAAAGAGAATATGGAAATAATGGTCTCACCCACCTTCCTCCAGCCCTTGACCCTTCACACCCTAATCAACTATGTAAAAATCATCAAAAATAAAATTAATGGAAAAAAAAAAGAAGGCATTATGCCAGAAAAACTGAAAGGTCTGACAGCAGACCAGGAGCAGTTTAGCTATGAAAAAGTGCTACGTTCAGAGTGCCAGAAAGTCCCTTAAGGACAAAAGGAGGCAACAGAAGCCTGAGAGAAAGCAGAGTTCACAGACAGAAATCATCAAGTTCAACTGGTGTAGGTATTAAGCAAATAGGTTTTGGGGAATCATTATCTGAGGAAGAATCGTTCATCACCTGAGATGTTGAGATATGGTGAAGTGAGAGTCCGAGCACAGGCAGAAACAAGGTTTTCAACAACATATAATGCCCCCAGAGTCAGGCCTCTCACCCACAAGCTACGGAAAAGAGCAATTTGTCTACTTTCCACTTGCAGTGTGAGGTCAAAATTCACCTAACTATCAAACCAAACAGCCCTTACTTAAATAAATGAAAATGTAAAAAGAGAAACTTACCAGTCAAAGCCAAAGTATTCATTTGACATTTCAATCCACATAAACAGCAAAATCACAGATAGGATAAATGAAATGACCAGGAATACAAAAAAGACTTGCTCTTTCTGTGAATAGAAAGAACGTAACGTTAGCTCCATTTATCCATGTTACCTCAGCAGTGTCTGCACATCCCGCCAAAGGGCAGGCCCACACACCATACATTACCACCGCAGGCCAGAGGGACCTTTACACTTACTGAAGCTGTACATGCCCCCTACTAAACCACACTGAGCTATAATCAGGTATTTTCATCTAACACTACATTGTTTTTACTTTTAGGAAAAGAAATCTTTGTGTAGCAAATCTCTATACTGACAATATTTAGTAGTTTTTGAATGTAGTTTGTCTCAGCAACCACAAGCTAGGTTCATCTAATCTCAATCTACAAAATGTTTGGTGTCCCATTCATGAATTCACTCATTCACCATCCGTTAATTCAGTCATTTATCTACACATTTATTAGTGGAAAGAGGAACCAGAGTTACGGAATAAACATTTTTAGTAGCTATTTTATTCCAGCACAAATCTAAGGAGTTCAAAAGTCACTTTCATTTGATTTATTTATGGTAAGAGTCATGTAACTTAGATACTGCTAATCACACTTTGCACAAGTGAAAAATCAAAGAGGTAAAGTAATTGACTCAAGATTACCAGAATAGTAGCATTAGCAAGAGTAGAATCCAGATCCACGTGCGCTCAGAGCCAAGATGGTCTCTTTAAGCATTAAGTTGAAACTTAACAGCCATCACTGAAGAGTACAAAACAGCTATGCCACAGGATGACTTGGGTTGCCATCTGAGTGATAATACTTTTTCCTTAAAGATTTTCACTGTTTTAGGGGAGGGTGGTATGGGAAATCCCTGAGCCTATAAAATTGTATCATTAAAAAAATATATTTTTACTGTTTTAGTTTTCATTTGAAAGGCAGAATTACAGAGAGGAGAGACAGAGAGAGAGAGAGAAACAACGGGACACAGAGAAAGAATCTTTGATTCACTGGTTCATGCCTTAAATGGCCAGAGCTGACTGGATCTAAAGCCTGCAGCGTGAAGCTTCTTCTGAGTCTCACACTTGGGTGTGGAGTCCCAAGGACTTGGGCCATCCTCTGCTGCTTCCCAAGCCATAAGCAGGGCACTGGATGGGAAGTGCAGCAGCCAGGATTCAAACCAGCACAAATGCCAGCACTGTAGGCAGAGGTCTATTAGCACGCTAATCTCAAAAGCCTTCTGGGCCAGCATTATAATGTGCTAGGTTAAGTTACCATTTGCAAATGCCAACATTCCACATGGGCAACAGCTCAAATCCTGGCTAAACCACTTTCAATTCTACTCTATCAGCAGATGGCCTAACTACTGGGGCCCTTGCATCCAACTGAGATGAAGCCCCTGGCTTCTAGCTGCGGCCTGGCCCAGCCCTAAATGTCATGCTCATTTGGGGACTGAACCAGCAGATGGAAGACTACTTGCTTTCTTCATCTCTCTCTCTTTCTCTCTCACTTTCCCTTTAAAATAAATAATTCTTTAAAGGGGCTCAGCACGGTGGCCTAACAGCTCAAGTCCTCACCTTGAGTATGCTGGGATCCCATATGGGTGCCGGTTCTAATTCCGGCAGCTCTGCTTCCCATCCAGCTCCCTGCTTGTGGCCTGGGAAAGCAGTTAGGACAGCCCAAGGCCGTGGGACCCTGCACCAGCGTGGAGACCTGGAGGAGCTCCTGGCTCCTGACTTTGGATCAACACAGTTTTAGCTGTTGCGGTCACTTGGGGAGTGAATCATCGGACGAAAGATTTTCCTCTGTCTCTCCTCCTCTCTCTGTATATGTGACTTTGCAATAAAAATAAATCTTAAAAAAATAAAAATAAATAACTCTTTAAAGAAAAAAAAGAAGACATTTTACCCACTAAGATGACACTACTTTTAATCTGTTAAAACCAGAAAAAATATGGGTAGGGCGTCTCCCTTTATCTTCCTCCTTACCCCAGATACAGGGGGGGAAAAAAAAGAGAGAGAGAATGTGGAAACAAAAATCTTACCTGGGAGGTCCCAGGCCGAGCTGGACTCCATACTTGATTCCAGCCACCACGACTATGCGGTAAGCTGTCCCCAGGCCTGCCCAAGCTCGAGGCTTCTCCCTTCCTGGTGAGTACACGGAGAGGGAAATTCTAGAGAACAGAGCAGGCCCAGGATCCACCCAACACCAACATCATGTGGTGGGTGCAACCGGATGGTGCGACCTTGGGGTCTGGGTGGGAGAACTTCCAACACGCTGCTGGTGCCAGGCTCCTCCTGCTGGCTGCCTGGCAGCGAGTTCTGGGGATTTGGGGTATGAATTGCTGCCTAAGTACCTCCATGTTTAACTCACTGTGCTTCTGGGTTGGCAATCATTCCTGAAGGACTCCAACAACAGAGTAACCTTTCCTTGAAGGTAAGAGAGGGTACTGAGACTTGCTGGTTTGGAGAGAGACTAGATGATCTTTATGGGTCACACTGATATACCAGCCTTCTTTGAGTCCTGTGTAGAACTTGTTATCACCTAATAATGCTGACCACCAGATACCAGTCCATCAAAAGCTAAGGTCGGGGGCTTGTCTAGCAGGTCCAGATCCTAATACCTGACAGAATGTTGGATCAAGGGACAGGTCACATTAGGCAGAGCCATGACATTAACCAGCACATGAGAGAACCATTTCCTGGGATAGATTCTGTGGGGAATGTGTGGGCCAAACCCTGTGGCAACACTAGTCCCACTGGTTAGCTCAAGAGTTGGGGTGGTGATGGGATGAGCTAGGTGTGACCAAGAAACCTGCCATCATTCACAGGTAAAGGAATTGACAACACTCTGGGAAGGTCAAGGCAGCAGCACCCAAATGTGCATCCTAAATAGAGTGTGGGGTAGGCAGGGCTGCAACATTCACTAGCTCATACAAGGCCAAATGAAAGAGCAGACTATGCCGGACACTGGCCAAACACCCACTGGCATGTATGAGAACTGGGTCTGGGAGTGGGTCAAGTGGAAGAACTTGGGAAACTCCCCTAGAGGGTCATATCTCCCACTGGTTATCACATGATCCAGGCCTGCGGGTCGGGCAAGCTGGGCAAAGTAGCTCCAATTGCTGGCTAATGTGTGGGTTGATTATGGAATAGGGCAGACTAGGCAGGGCCAAGCAAACCTCAGCTCACAAGGAAGAACAGCAATCAGGCTGGAGCACAGGTCATGCCAAGCTAGGCTCTTACAAGGACTGGTCTGTAATGTGCCAGGGACACTGGACCACAGCATCTCAGGCAAAGGCCAAGACAAGTGAGGGGCTATGCCAAGCTGATCAGAACAACCACTGGCATGTGTGCAATCTATGGCTGGGAACAGGCCCAGTTGGGGAGCTAAGAGGACACCCTAGTTAGGCTGGGGTTCCCATTGGTGAGTGCAGGGACTGGAGTTGGGGCTGTGTACTGGTCTGGATATGGCTGCAGTCTCCCTTGGCACAAGTGTGAACTGTAACTGGACACACCAAACCGGGCTAGGTTCCAACACCATTTGGTGCTCTGGGTAGATGTAGGACAGACTAGGCTAGGTCTCTGCCCCCATTGAGCCATGTGTGAGCTGTATCTGAGTATGGACGAGCCTTGGTTGGGCTGAAACACCCAACAGTAAGAACTAGAATGGGTTGAACGCCAGTCAGCAAAGGCCACTGTTCCTGCTAGAACAGAAGGTGGACTAAGTAGGGCTGGCCCATGGACCCACTGGTATGTGTGAGATCTGGCATTGGGAGAGGTTCTGATGGAGGAGCCTGGGCAACTCCTCTGGCAGGACACAGTCCCTGCAGCTAAGCGCAAGAAGCATGATAGGGAACAGCCCAGACCAGGCCAGAGATAGGTACCCACCACCATATATTTGGCACAGGTCGGGGGCAGATCAGGCTGAACCAGTTCACATCACCTGCTGGCAAATCCAAGCACAAGAACAGAGTGTGGGTCAGGCCAGGTATGGTCACAACACATATCAGTACACATTACAGCTGGGATTGGGTACATGCTGGGCTGGGATAGAATTTAACCCCCATCAGCTGGAATTGGGAGTAGGCAGGGCTGGGCTAGGCTATAGCATCCATGGGCAAATGCACAGGTGAGGTGGGCCATGCCAGATTGGGCTGCAGTGCCCAACCAGCACATGTGAGAACCGGGGAGGGAAGGGGTAAAGCTGGTAGGGGGAATGTGGAGGGCTCCTCTGCTAGAACACCTCACCCACTGGAGAGCATGTGTTGGGATGGGGGCCAGCAGGGCTACAACACCTGTGGGCCATGTGAGCCAGATTAGGGAAGAGCCAGGCATAGAATACTGTCCCTATTGGTGCAAACATAAATCAGAATGGGTGAGGGTTGGTTGGGCTTTGCCGCAGCATCAGTTAGCAGATGCTGGCACTGGGGCTAATTCTGTCATGTTAAAAACTACAGAACCACCCGGGAGTGCATGATCCAGATGTGGGCACAGGAAGGAAACAGTGGGCACATGAACCAACTGCAGTCCAGCCTTTGGCCTCTTAAATGTCTGAGCATGTAATCATATACACAATTAGAGCACTTCCATGACATACTGAGATTGTAGTCATCTTTCTCCTCTGTAGACTATAAGTTCTTTGAGAGTGCAAACCATGTTTGAAACACTTCTGCCCCTTTGACCCCGAGTAAATAACAGAAACATCTGGGCAGGAAAAACATTGGACAGTCTCTCATTACCCTCTCTTTTTCTTGAACATCCCACTTCAGATGTAAGAAATTTGAAATTTGGGGCTAGAAGTAACGGCTTAATGGGTTGGGTTGAGCCACTGTCCACACAGGAACTGACTAGAGTCCTGGCTCTCTGCTTCCAACCCAGCTTTCACTAACGGACCTGGTAAAGTAAAAGAGGGTCCACGTACTTGATCCCTGTGCCCACATGGGAAACCAGGATAAAGTTCCTGGCTCCTAGAGTCAAACTGTCCCAATCCCTGTTGTTGTGGCCATTTGGGGAGTGAAACAACAGATGCAAGGACTCTAAGTATCTTTCCACCTTCTCTGTAACTCTCTCAAATAATAAACAAATCTTTTTTAAAAAATTCAAAATCTAAGAAGCCAAATTCTTGAACTCTAGCTGAATCTTATTTATAAACAAGTGAATATATGGCATTTGATTCCCCCCTCATCTCACATCACTGTGCTCATCATTTGATCTCTTACATCAGATAGCCCACCAGAAGGTCTCAACATATGGCTAAGAGGGAAGGAAAAAAAGGCTTTCAATAGAGCTGGACCATACACCACCTCCAGGCTTGTTATAGGTTTTATCAGAAAGAAAGTAGGCACTGGCGTCACAAGTAATAAAATCACCTTGTTACCCATATGGTTTTTGCTTGCTTCTCATGAGCATTGATTGCTTCATTGGAAAACCAATAGAGAAGAGTAAATTAAAGCATTGGCATGTTTAGGATCACCATTGTGAAACTGCAAGTAAAGCCATCACCTGTGATGCCTAGACCCCAAGAATGCCAGTTCAAGTCCTACTGCTCCATTTCCAAATTAGTTCCCTGCTAATGTTCTGGGGAAAGCAGCAGCAGCTGTTGCAAGCACATGGGACTCTGCCAGGCATGTGGGAGATCCATACGAAGTTCCTAGCTCCTAGGTTCCTGCCTTTGGTCTGGCCTAGCACCAACTGTTGCAGCCATCTGTGCACAGAAGATCAATCTCTTCCCTTCTTCTCACTGACTTTCAAACTAAATAAATCTTAAAAAGCAAAACAAAATAAAACAAAGTTTCAGGTATTCCTATAATCCAAAAGCAGAAACAACTGCACCAGAACATTACTCTTGCAATATATAAATGTAAAATAAGCAAAAAAGACAAAGTGAAAGAAAATAACACATCAATTACATGTTTCAGGAAGTCTAACTTTGGCTCTAGAATTGGTGCAGTACTTTCTTAGAAGTGGAGTCCCAGAACCTACAGTTCTGGAGACTAACGAGCCTTCATTGCACGAAGGCCCAGTCCCTGCTCCCTGCATCAGAGAAAAACACAGCACAATATCTTCCCCATATCTCTGTACCCGAGGACAGCAACACGATCCAAGTTTAGTTTCTTCCCATTGTCTGAATTTCCAGTGGCAACTGTAGCAGCCAGTGAGGAAGGTGATATAGCATCTGTAGTTGAAGATTTTTTTAATCCATGAGCTATCCTTTTTCGATATTCTTGTATTTATGGACTTAATCCTGCTGGCCTTGTTAGACATCATTCACCTTTGTGCTGAAAGGACAAATGAAAGAATCAGGATCTAGTATAGCTCCTGTTAATACATTCTATTCCTATTCTACAGAAACATGATTTTTAAAGGTTTATTTCTATTATATACATATTTATTTATTTACTTATGTTTGGAAGATAGAGGGACAGACACAAGGAAAGACAGAGGTCTTCCATTTCTTGGTTCATAACCCAAATGGCCACTGGGTCAGGATCTGAAGCCAGAAGCCAGGAAGCCCATCTGGGTCTTCTATGTGGGAGGAAGGGCCAAAAACTTGGTCCACCATGCACTGCCTTCCCAGGCTGATGAGCAGGAAGAACAGCCAGCAGCCAGACCAGCACTCTGACATAGGATGCCAGCATCACCAGAACAACCCAGCTAGCTGTGACACAACGCTCGTGTCTCTATAGATATTCTAATCAAGGATAGTTGGATTACAAAAGCTTATAATCACCAAAAATATACTGAATTTACAGCACAAGAATGAAGTTTCATCCTACAGCTAATGATGCATGTGGAATTACATAGCATATTCAGAAAGAGTTTCAGTAGTGGAGGAAAATTAGGCCTACATAAATGGTTGCTATGGTGTGCTGCAAGGAAGCTTACTAATAAACTTTGAAGGAATCAAAGTATTTCTAATTATTTTGCCTCTACTCTGGAACAAAGCTCAAGAATAAGTTTTTAAACACAGGAAAGAACCTACAAAGTAAACTTCATTAAGCCTACTATTGAGTTTTGTGAAATAGCAGATACACAAAAAAGAAACAAACCATAAAGCATTAATACTTTAGCAACATTTTAGATGATAGAATTAGAAGGCAGGACATTAAAACATTGTAACTATATGCCATAGATTTAAGAAAGTAGAGGGGCCAGCGCCAGTGGCATAGCTTGTTAGTCTTCTGCCTAAGGCACCAGCATCCCATGTGAACGCAAGTTTGTACCCCAGCTGCTCCACTTCTGATCAAGTTCCCTGCTCATGGCCTGGGAAGGTAGAAGAAGATGGCTCAAGTTCTTAAGCTCCTGCACCAGCATCCCACACAGGTGCCATATCATGTCCTGGCTACTCTACTTCCAGTCCAGCTCCCTGCTTGTGGTCAGGAAAGCAGCAGAGGATGACCTAAAGCCTGGGGACCCTGCACTCATATGGGAGACCAGGAGAAGGCTCCTGGCTCCTAGCTTCAGATCAGCTCAGCTTCAGCGATTGTAGCCACTGAGGAATGAACCAGCAGATGGAAGATCTTTCTGTCTCTCATTCTCTCTCTAAATCTGCCTTTCCAATGATAAAAATTGGAGATGAAATCTTTGTTTAGTAAAATAAAAAGCACAACAGTTCTTTAAAAATTAGCCATTATTTATAAATCACATATTTTGAAGATATATTGTTGTTCTTGTTGTTCTTTAAGAGAATTATAAGAGAGATCTTCCATCTACCAGTTGGCTCCTCAAATGGCTGCAATGACTGGAGCTGAGCAGGTCTAAAGCCAAAAGTCTGGAACTTCTCCCAGGTCTCCCAAGAACTTGGGTCATCTTCCACTGCTTTCCCTGGCCATCAGCAGAAACTGACATGGAAATGAAGCAGCCAAGATGAGAATCAGCACCCAGATTGGATGTCAGCACTGTGGGCAGAGGCTTACCTGCTATATCAGGTGCCAGCACCACAACTGGGGGTTTTAACAGAACAGGATCAAGTGGAAGCATTTCTGACCTTAAGGATAAGAAATTTGAAATAATCCAGTCAGACAAAAATAAAGAGAAAACAATTAAAAGGAATGAAGAAAGTCTACACAAAATGTAGCATACCATTAAACAACCAAATATTCTTATAGTAGGTATTCCCGATGGAGACAAATAGGGAAAAAGGATGCTGCAATCTACTAATTAATAGTTGGAAATTTCTCTGGTCTTGGAAGATAATTAGACATGCAGATACAATAAACTCAAAGAACTCCAAGTAGGTTCAACTAAAAGGTCTTCTCCAAGGCATATTACTGCCAAAATATCAAGTTACAGACAAGGAGAGAATCCTAAAAACAGTAAGAGAAAAACATCAAGATAGACAAAAGAAAGCCCAGTTAGCTCAACAGTAGACTTCTCAGTGGAAACTCTACAAGCCAGAATAAAAAGGTATGATATATTCAAGGTCTTAAAAGAAAGCAATCTTCTAATCAAGAATATTATATCCAGCAAAGCAATCCTTTAAAAATGGAGTACTAGGGGCCAGTCGTGGTGGTGTAGCACACTAATCTTCCGCCTGCAAGCAGTGGCACCAATTCATGTTTCAGCTGCTCTACTCAATCCAGTTCTCTGCTTACAGCCTGGCAAAATAGCAGAGGATGGTTCCAAGGCCTTGGACCCTTACACCCAACTTGGGAGGTGAGCAAAAAACTCCTGGTTTCCAGCTTCAGATCAGTTCAGCTGTGGCTATTGCAGCCAGTTAGAGAATAAACCAGTGGATGAAAGATCTATCTCTCCTCTGGTTAGAAAAATCTGCCTTTCATATGAAAACAACTCTATAAAAAAAATAAATAACAGGCCTGGCACTGTAGCCTAGTGACTAAAGTCCTCACCTTATATGTGCCAGGATCTCATATGGGCTTTGGTTCATATCCCGGCTGCAAACTTCCCTTCCAGCACCTTGTTTGTGGTCTGGGAAAGCAGTAGAGGATGACCCAAAGCATTGAGACCCTGTACCCACACGGGAGACCTGGAAGCTCCTGGATCCTGGCTTCAGATCAGCTGAACTCTGGCCATTGTGGCCACTTGGGAAGTGAACCAGCAGATGGAAGATCTTTCTCTCCGTCTCTCCTCTCTGTAAAATCTGACTTTCCAATAAAAATTAAACATTTTAAAAAAGGAGTAATAAAGTATTATCCAGATAAGCAAATATTGAGAATTCACCAACACCAGTCTTAGTAAACATGAAAATACAGGATACTACCAAATTCAGTAACAGGGCCCGGCGGCGTGGCCTAGCGGCTAAAGTCCTCGCCTTGAAAGCACTGGGATCCCATATGGGCGCCGGTTCTAATCCCGGAAGCTCCACTTCCCATCCAGCTCCCTGCTTGTGGCCTGGGAAAGCAGTTGAGGACGGCCCAATGCATTGGAACACTGCACCCGCGTGGGAAACCCAGAAGAGGTTCCAGGTTCCCGGCTTCGGATCGGCGCGCATCGGCCCGTTGCGGCTCACTTGGGGAGTGAATCATCGGACGGAAGATCTTCCTCTCTGTCTCTCCTCTGTATATATCTGGCTGTAATAAAATGAATAAATCTTTAAAAAAAAAAAAAATCAGTAACAGAAAAAGAAGAATCATTGTCCAATCAACAAAATGACAGATCTTAGTTCTTATCTATCAATATTAACTTTGAATGTAAATAAATGAATTAAATTATCCAGCCAAAAGACTTAGGTTGGCTGAATGGATTAAAAATAATAACAGGGCCTGGTGGCATGGCCTAGCGGCTTAAGTCCTCGCCTTGAACGCACCGGGATCCCATGTGGGCGCCGGTTCTAATCCCGGCAGCTCCATTTCCCATCCAGCTCCCTGCTTGTGGACTGGGAAAGCAGTTGAGGATGGCCCAAAGCCTTGGGACACTGCACCCGTGTGGGAGACCTGGAAGAGGTTCCTGGTTCCCAGCATCGGATCGGCGCACATCGACCCATTGCGGCTCACTTGGGGAGTGAATCATCGGACTGAAGATCTTCCTCTCTGTCTCTCCTCCTCTCTGTATATCTGGCTTTGTAATAAAATAAATAAATCTTAAAAAAAATAATAACAAAACTCACATATGCTGCCTACAGGAAACTCAGTTCACAGATACACATACAGACTGAAAGTGAAGGGTTGGAAAAAGACATACTGGGTGGGGCCCAGCAGCGGGGCCTAGTGGCGTGGCCTAGCAGCTAAAGTCCTCGCCTTGAACGCCCCGGGATCCCATATGGGCTCCGGTTCTAATCCCAGCAGCTCCACTTCCCATCCAGCTCCCTGCTTGTGGCCTGGAAAAGCAGTCAAGGACGGCCCAAAGCTTTGGGACCCTGCACCTGCGTGGGAGACCTTGAAGAGGTTACTGATTCCTGGCATCAGATCGGCGCGCACCGGCCGTTGCAGCTCACTTGGGGAGTGAAAAACATCGGATGGAAGATCTTCCTCTCTGTATATCTGACTTTGTCATAAAAATAAATAAATCTTTCAAAAAAAAAAGACATACTGGGTAAATGCGAACAAAAGGTATGCAGGCATAGCCTGCTCATATCAGATAAGACACACTTTAAATCAAAAATGTAAAAAGAAATAAAGGATAAAAAGATTCAATTCAGCAAGAAGACATAACAATATAAATATACGTGCAAAAATGCAAGACTGAAAATACTATTAGATATAAAAGGAGAGACAGATTCTAATACAATGAAGTGGGGGACTTCAATACCTCACTCTCATCAATGAGCAGGTCATCCAGATCAAAAAAGAACCAACAAGGGCTTGGCAGTGTGGCCTAGTGGCTAAGGTCCTCGCCTTGGTCCCATATGGCCGCTGGTTCTAATCCCGGCAGCTCCACTTCCTCTCTATCTCTCCTCCTCTCAGTATATCTGACTTTGTAATAAAAATAAAATAAATCTTTAAAAAAAAAAAAAGAACCAACAAGTATAAATCAGAGATGAAACATACTATCGAGCAAATGAACCTAGTAGACATTTATAGAACATTTCACCCAAATGCTACAGAACACGCATTCTTCTCATCAGCACATGTAACATCTTCAAGGACAGACCACATAATTAGGCCACAAATCAAGTCTAGGCCAAGTTAATAAGACTGAAGTCATATCTATTTTCAGATTCCAAATGAATAAAACTTGAAGTCAACAAAAACAGAAATTAACATGCCACTGAATGATCAACAGCTTACTGAAGAAATTAAAAAAGAAAATAAAAAACTTTACTGAAAATGAAAGCACAACATATAAAATCTGTAGGGAAGTTTATAGCATTAAAGACTTACATTACAAAAAAGAAAAATGAGGCTGGCATGGTGGCTGGCAAGCTAATCCTCTACCTGTGGTGCTGGCATCCCATACAGGTGCCAGTTTGTGTTCCAGCTGCTTCATTTCTGATCCAGCAGATTCTGCAGGGGACTTGTGGGTTCACCTCTGTGGAACTACAGCACCTATCAGTTTATACAGATAGACAGCCGGGGGTGGTGACAGATCGAGCCAGGCTAGACCACAGAACTCACCTGACACTTGCAGAAGCTGAGATTGGGAGGAGGTCTGGTGGGGCCAGACTACAACAACTGCTGGAACATGCAAAGGCCAGGACTGAGGGCAGATCACGCCAAACAGAGCCAATGCATCCATTAGCACTCATGAGATCTGAACTGGAAGCAATCCTGGCAGGAAAACTTGGGGAATTCCCCTATTACTCTGCAGCTCCCACTGGCAAATATGAGTGCCAGAGCTGTGGGTGGATCAGGTTGGACAAGGCTGTAGCACCCACTGGCATGTGTGTGGGCCGGGTTTGCAGGCAGGCCAAGCTGGGCTAGGCTCCAGCACTCACTGGCGCACAGGAGCCAGAACAGGTTTGGGACATACCAGGCTAGGCCACAGAACCCACTGGGTCATATGAGTGCCAGGTCCAGTAGGCCAGGCTGGGCTAGGCTGTAGCACCCATCAATGAGAGCCGAGATGAGTACGGGCTGGTCAGGCTAGGACATAGTACACGGCAGTGGAGTGCTAGGACTAGGAGCCGGCCATGTCATTCTGGGCAGCAGCACCTACCAGTACACATAAGATACATTGTTGGGAGCAGGCCTGGTAGAACTTGGGAGAATTCCACTATTAGGCAACACTCCCACTGGTGAGTGTGAGACCCAGAGCTGGAGGCAGGCCATACCAGGCTGGGCTGCAGCACCTATTGGCATATGTGTGACTGTCCAGTGACAGACTGGGTAGGATCACAGTTCATAGCACACACTGGCATGAGTGAGAGTCAGGACAGGGTCTAGATGAGACGAGATTGGACACCACCACCCACCAATTCACCTGAAGGCTGGGACTAGGAGTGAGCAAAGCTGAGCTAGGCTGCTATACCCATTGGCAAGAGCTGAACTAGGGACAGGCTGGGCTGAGACAGGTTGCAGAACCTGCTGCCATATGCCAAGACTGAGAAGGAGCTATCTTAGACTGGGCCATAATACCTGCTGGCACAAACAAGACCCAGGGCTGGGAGCATGCCTAGCAAGTGAACTTCCAGAACTCCCCTGCTGAGACACTGCTTTAAACTGGTATGACATCTGGAACTAGGGATTGGGTAAGCCTGCTGAACTTGCTGGCCTGCACAAGAGCCGGAATGAGTGTGGGCCAGCCAGGCTGGGCTGTAGCATCAGCTAGTAAATGTCAGGACTGGGTGCAAATCATGAAAATTTTCACCACATTACCCTCCTGGCAGGTGAAAAATCTAGGGCTGGGAGCATGCCTGGCAGGGGAACTGTGGGCACTCCCCTGATTGGCTGTACCTACCACCATTGAGCACAAAAACCAGGGCTGGGGACAGACAAGACTGGGTAAGGTGGCGGCGCCCATCAGTATACATGAGGGCCAGATTTGGAGGTGAGTCAGGTTGAGCTGAGCCACAGCACCCATGGGTGTGCACAAAAGCCAAATGGGATGTAGGATGGACCAGGCTAGGCCACAGCAGAGGCTGGCACATGCTAGAACCAGGGCTGGGGGCAGGCCTGGTTGAAGTTATTGGGAGTCACCCTGACTGGGTCATGGCACCTGCTAGTGTTTGTGAAAATCAGACCTATCATGGGCTGGGATACACTGCAGTACCCATCAGTTTGTGTGAGGTATGGAGCGGGGACAGAACTGACTAGGCAGCTGCATCCACTAGTATGTGCACTGGCTGGTGCAGGTGAAAGAACACATCTGACCTTGCACTGGCCAGAGCATGCAAGAGTCAAGTGTGAGGTCACCCAAGATGAAGTTTCTTGGAGGACTTCCCAACCAGACTGCTGGACTTAGAAACTGGCCACAGGAAAAATCAGAGGACACATGGTCCAACTTCGGGGTGCATATAACAGGAATGGGCATCCTCAGTTGCTGACGCTCATGCAGTAGACAGCATGCCCAGCTGCACACTGGGGACATAATGGACAGCTCATCTAGGTCAGCAGAGGGTGTTGAGAGCCTCATGAGACGACAGAAAATAGAACAGGTTGGACAACTTTCCTGGCCAAATTTTGCAACACATTCCTGGGTCTGTGGATGCACTAAGGTGGACTTTGTCAACCAATAGACCTTGGAAAGATTTTCTCAACCCTGGAACAATGAAACCAACAATGTCTCAGAACTATCAAAACCACTCAAGTAACACCTTTGAACACTCTTCCCCACATCAGGGTCTCTAAGGTGTCATTAAATGACCATTCCCCATCCCTGGTTGCTGATATAGTTTGACAACAAGGAGTGGCCCTCTCTCCATCCTCCCCTGAAGACAGAGAAAAAAAATACTGAATCATTTGTCCCACCCACCTTCCTCTAAACTTGACCCTCCTCACCTGAATCAGAGGCCTACATGTGTCTCTCAACTATGTAAACAATATTAAAAAGAAACTAAAAATGTTTTTAAAAGATAAGGATGTCCACTTTTGTCAGTCTCATTCAAGACTTCAAAACAAAAGGAACAAAAGCAAAACAAATTGTACTATAACAAACTCAGAGGGTTTGCATAGTAAAGAGACAATCAATAAAGTTGAGATACAGCCAATAAAATGGGAACACTATTTGCAAACCAACTATTTAATAAAGGATTAATATAGCAAATGTATCAGCAACTTAGTAAGCTTAAAAGCAAAACGAACCAATTGAGAGAGAAAGATGTAAAGGATCCCAACAGACAGTCCTCAAAAGAAGAAATGCAAATGACCAAAATATGTACTTCAAAAATTCTCAACATCACTAACAATCAGAGAAATGTAAATCAAAGTGACAAAGAGGTATCACTTCACCCCAACAGAACAGACAAAATCCAAAACAGAGTAACAAACACCTGGTGAGGATGGGAACAAAGGAAAACACCTACATACTCCTTCAGGACAATGTCATTCACCAACACACTGAGTAAATGCAGCTACTGTGGAAAACAGTGCAGAGATTTCTTAAAAACAAACAAACAAAAAACAAACAAAAAAAACCCACTACCTACAGACTTGCCATAAGATCCAGCAATCTGACTACTGGTTATATGTTTAAAAGACTTGAACACAGTGAATTAAACAGATATCTACATCACCACCCTTACAGCAGCCCTGCTCACAATAACTAAAATTTGGAAACAACCAAGGTATCAATCATCAGAGGAATGGATTTAAAAAAAAAAAGTATGGTAAAGCTTTTTCACCAAGATGCCACTGAAGGCAAAGAAGGAAGCTCCTGCCCCTCCCAAAGCCAAAGCCAAAGCCAAGGCTCCGAAGGCCAAGAGGGTGGTTCTGAAAGGCATCTAGAGCTACAGGAAGAAGATCCATACGTCACCCACCTTCCAGCGGCCCAAGACTCGGTACCTGCGGCAGCAATCCAAATACCCTCAGAAGAGCACCCCAGGAGAATCAAACTTGACCACTATGACATCATCAAGTTCCTCCTGATCACAGAGTCAGCTATGAAGAAGACAGAAGACAGCAACACACTCATGTTCATTGTGATGTCAAGGCCAACCAAGCACCAGATCAAACAAGCTGTGATACTGATGTGAATAAAGTCAATACCCTGATCAGACCTGATGGAGAGAAGGCGGCTCCTGATTATCATGTTCTGGATGTCGCCAACAAAATTGAGATCATCTAAACTGCATCCAGCTTTCTAATCCTAAATATGTTTTTTTTCACCATTAAAAGGGTGTGGTATATATACACAAAGAAATATTATTCAGCTATTTAAAAAGTTCTACCATTTGCAGCAAAATGGTTTGCAGCAAAAATGAATACAACTGGAGGACATCATGCAGAGTGAAATAAGGCAGACCCAGAAAGACAAATACCACATGTTTTCCTTAAATATGGGAGCTAAATTTAAAAAAAAAGAAAAGAAAAATAATTAATGGGAGAAAAAGAGGCTTCAGGAATAACCAGCTGTCTAGACAGTATACTACTTTAGGCAAAGCCTGCAGCATGACAGTCAAGGAGCCTGGCGTCAGGGGTCTTCCCATGCAAGGGGTTTTAGATACTAAGCATTACCCCGAGGAGCATACTGGAAACAGACAGATAGGAAAAACAACAACAACAAAAAGACAACAGATACAGATACATAAAACAGAGAACAGAGTCCCTAAGCAGCACCCCGGGTGAAGCCCATCTCCTCTTTCAAGCCTTCATTTCACTACATTTATTACTGTTGGTCTTCACTTCACAGAAAGGTGCTGTCACTTTCTCACCAACCCCATGCCTCCTGCTTATACACAGCAGCAAAACTGTCACTCTTCATGAATCAATTATTTGATTGCTTTGCCTGCTGGCACCTTAAAATTCCATCCACACCCACCTTTTTATCTTGGCCCTCAACCCAGAGCTCAGCTTCTACCTGCAGCTGCTGAGGAGAAAGGAACAAAAAAGCTGATGACACAAAGAGCACTGGACTGGTGTTGTGATATAACAGGTAAAGCTACATTCTGTGACATCCCATATAGGTTGTGGTTTGAATCCTGGATGACCCGATTCCAATCCAGCTCTCTACTAATGTGCCTGGGAAAGTAGCAGAGGATGGCCAAGTGCTTGGACCCCTACACCCATGTAGAGATCCAGAAGAAGCTCCTGGCTCCTGCTTTTGGACTAGCCTAGCTTTAGCTGTTACAGACATTCAGGGAGTAAGCCAGGCAGATGGAAGGTTCTCTCTTGTGTGCTTGAGCTCTTTCTCGCTCTCTATAACTCTTTCAAATAATAAACACATATTAACAACAACAAAAAGGAGCACCAAGATCAGCCAGGTTCTAGGGCTCCTGCTCTCGTCTGGCCCATCCGGGACTCACATGGATCTAGGATGACTCTTGGATCTGGGGTGTCGGCAACCCAAACAGCAGCCAAGCCACTATGCCAAATGCTTGCCCCCGACTTTGCTTAATGAAGCAATCAAGACTACAATTTTCCTTTGTTATGTGACCAATCTAACTTGTAGACCCTTTCTGATATTTCCTTATTCTAAGGGTACTTTTAATTTTAATTAATATTTGCAAAATTTTATTTTTAACTAACACGTAAAGATGGCATGTATTTATGAGCACCAAGCAAAAAGATTTATTTATTTGAAAGGCAAAGTTTTAGAGGGAGAGACCAAAAGAGACGGCTCATCCAGATTTACTCTTCAAATGGCCACAATGGCCAGGCTGGATCAGGCCAAAACCAGGAGCTTCTTCTAGGTTTCCAACACGAGAGCAGAGGCCCAATTTGAACAGCTCCTCACACACCAGTCCCCTTCACAAGAGCTAAGGAAGCCAACTGAAAAGCTACAGTGTCTGGTCTTTTTTTTCCTTTTCCTTTTCCTTTTCCCTTTGTTCTGTTTTTTCTTCTCTCTCTTTTTATCTGTTTTCAAAGATTTACTTATGTATTTGAAAGTCAGAGAGCAAGCAAAAGTTTCCATCCCTTAGTTTACTCCCTCGATGACCCCAAGAACCAAGGTTGAACCAGACTAAAGTCAGAGCCAGAAGCTTTGTCCAGTCTGCCACATGAGTATCAGGGACCCAAGTACTTGGGCCATCTTGCAATTCTTTCCATGGGTCACTAGCAAGAAATAAACTGGAGCAGCTGAGAAACAAATCTGTTGCCCATACAGGTTGCCAGCACTGCAGGCAACAGCTTTACCTGATCCACCACAATGCTAGCCCCAGTGTCTTGTGGTAGTATAAGACGACGCATCAGAGCTGGCATTGCAGCACAGCAGATCAGGTGGTTGCCTGTGACACTGGCATTCCATACTGGACTGAGATTCTGGGTGCTTTGCTTCAGAATTTGCTCCCTGCTAATTTGTCCAAGAAGGCACAGGGAGATGACCCAAGTGTTTGGAACCCTGCCACCCAAGTAGGAGACTCTGATGGCATCCCTGGCTCCTCACTTAATCTTGGCCCAGCCCAAGGAAATGACAGAAATAGAAATCTATTAATTTTTGACCAAGATAAGTAGCTAATCCATTGGAGAAATGATAGTTTTCTTTTTACAAATGGTTCTAGAACAACTGGATATTAGTCTGCAAATGAAGAAACCTCAATTCACAACTCTGCACTCTGAAAAACTAATTTAAATGTATCTAAACCTTATAGGAAAAAACACAGGATAAATCTGTGTCCCTACTTTAGGTTAAGGTGTGCTAAGTACAACAGCAAAAGTATGAACCATACACAACATGATAAATTGTACTGCATCAGCATTAATGTATGCTTTTTATTGGAAGATCACATATTTTAAAAAGAACTTGTAACCAAAATTTTAAAACTCTTTAAACTCCATAAAGCAATATGAAAAACAGGCCAAAAAAATATGGGAAAGGATTCCTACCAGAGAAGTTACAGATGTCAAGTAAGCACATGAAAACTTTCCCAACATATTCAAAGGAAGTGAAATTTGGATATGAAAAAGTGACCTGCAACCCTATGTTTACAGCAGCAAAATCCACAATAGCAAAGACATGGAAACAACTTAGCTACCTGTCAAAAGAGGAATGGATAAAGAAACCGGGGGTACATCTATTCCATAGACTACTACTCAGTCATTAACAAGAATGAAATTCTATCATTTGCAACAGAATGGTCCCAACTGAAAATCATTATGCTTAGTGAAATAGGTTAATCCCCAAAGAACAAATATCGTATGTTCTGATATAAAGCAACATTCATGCAAAATACCAAAAACATATATGTATAGGTGAACAAGTATGGATGAACTGTATAAAGGAGGCTAGCATATCTGGAAGTAAAGATTCCTTGCACTATGCATTACTACTACCAAATAAAACGAGGACTTCCAGTGAAACAGTTAAATATATTTCAATAATATGATGCTAGATTTTCTGCATCTGTCTATACCTAC
Organism: Ochotona princeps; assembly: GCF_030435755.1. Lineage (NCBI taxonomy): Eukaryota > Metazoa > Chordata > Mammalia > Lagomorpha > Ochotonidae > Ochotona > Ochotona princeps. The sequence goes on from NC_080835.1 coordinate 56,276,772, forward strand.
AATGCCATTGTGCACACAAAGTGCTGAACTTGTAACTGTTGCTGAAGGACTCTACTGCTTTAATAATACGGGGGAAATAGTAGCAAGGGGTGACAGAATGAGAATAAAAGGTAAAAGAAAATTTAAATCTTTTTTAAGAAATAATAGCTGAAAGCTTCCCAAGTCTTGAAAGAGATGTGGATGTTGAGACCTGGAAGTTCAAAGAACGAAGTAGAACTTTTGCCAAGGTAAGGCAAACTGTCAAAAGAGAACAAATTAAAAACAAGAGAAAAGCAACAATTAACACACAAAATACCCCCTAATGAGCAAGCTTCTTAAAAAGAACCTTCTAGGTTAGAAGAAAATGGAACCACACAAAGTACTGAAAGAAAAAAACAAATAAAAACTGCCATCCTTAATTATCTAGCAAAGCTATCTATCATTCATGAAGGAGAAACAGTCTTTTTGAAAGAGGCAAAACCTGAGGAAATTCATCACTTTTAAACCTGCCTTATAAGATACACTTAAGGAAGTTCTATATCTGAAAACAAAAAGAATGAAAATTACCATCAAGAAACTATCTAGGGACCAGCACTGTGCACAGCAAACTAACCCTACTCCTATAGTGCCAGCATCCCTTTTTAGGGCCAGTTCCTGCCCTGGCTGCTCCACTTCTGATCCAGCTCCCTGCTTGCTGCCTGAAAAGTAATGGAGAATGACCCACATCCTTGGGCCCCTACATCCATGTACAAGAACTAGAAGAAGCTCCTGAGTTGGAATGAACCAGTGGATGAAAGATCCTTCTTTATCTCTCTCTCTGCCTCTCCTTTTCTCTGCAAATCTGCCTTTCCAATGGAAAAAAAAAACAAAACTTTTTTTTTAAATTAGAAGAACAGCACAGAACAAAAACAAAAAGATCAATACTATAAAAATTGGTTCTTTGAAACAAAGCTTTTGATCACCAAATGAAACAAAGGAGTGGACAGACTATCTGTTGTAGAGGAAAAACACATGCAAAATACCTAGCAAGAGATTAACACTTAGAAAATATTAGGAATTCAACAGCAAAATATTTCAAACCAAATAATCCAATTAAAAATAGGCAACTGGGGTTGGCACTATGGCATAGTGGGAAAGTATCCCATTAGGATGCCAGTTAAAAATCTGGTTGCTTGAACCTGGCATGACTCAGTATCTAAATCTTTGACTTGCAAGTGTCAGCATCCCATATGGACACCAGTTCATGTCCTGGCTGCTCCTCTTCCCATCCAGCTCCCTGCTTGTGGCCTAGCAAAGCAACAAAGGAAGACCCTAAACAAAAGCATAGGCAAAAAGTTCTTAGAAAATATCCCAGAAGTAGAGCCAATAAAGGCAAAAATAGATAAATAGAATCGCATTAAAAAGCTTCTACACAGTAAAGGAAGACTCAACAGACCATTTGCCTACCCTAGGGAGAGTGGACTTGTGGAGGACTGGGGGATGGCGCCAGCAGGTGCATACAGGGAACCCTCAGAACATGTTCCACATTGGGGTCCCTGGGATGCCATCTGGTGGCTATTCTCTATCTCCGGTTACTGAGGTGGTTGGGAGGCTGAGTGTGGCTTCTCCCCTTCTCTTTCTCCTACTCCCAGATACAGGAAGAAGAAAAAGAAAACTTGGAAACAATGGTCTCACCCACTTTCCCCTAATTTTCAACCCTTCCCATCCTAATCAACTATGTGAGCATCATCAAAAATAAAAAAGAGCTCAATGAAGTGAAGAGGCAGCCAACAGAACAGGGAATACATTTGCAAACTATGCAATTGATAAAGAATTAGCATCTACAATCTTTAGGGAGCTCAAAAAACTCAACAACAAAACATTTCAGCTAAGAAATAGGCAAGGGCCATGAAAAGGTATTTTGCATTCAATCAACTAACAGTGTTAACAATATTCCCAATACTGGACTAGATGCTGAAAACAAAACAACAAACAAGACAAACTTGGTTTTTACAAACATGAAGCAGAGCTAAGATAAATCTTCTATCCACTGAGTCACTCCCCAAATGGCTGTAACAGCCAAAGCTGAGCTAATCTGAAGTCAGGAGCTTCTTCTGAAGGGTCTTCCACGCATGTGCAGAGTCTCAAGGCTTTGGGACATCTTCCACTGCTTTCCCAGGCCACAAGCATGGAACTGGATAGGAGCTGGAAGGGAAGTGGAGCAGCCAGGACAAAACTATTGCTCATATGAGATCCTGGCGCTTGTAAGGGGAGGATTAGCCTATTGAGCCACCATACTACCGCCAGTTCTTCCTCTTAAAAACCAAAGTAAGAACACAGATTGAGTAAAGGCCTTCACAGTGATCAACATCTCCTAATTTCACTAATTTGCCACGGTCCTAGGTCACATTCTCTTAAGTATTTCAACAGCTAAAATGGCTTTTCCAAATCCATCCCTATTTTAGAGTAACTTTAAACACATGGTATCTTTTTAATATGTACAATTTACCCATGCAATTGTGCTTTCATAAAGATTTTTTAAGCTTAAGGCAAAACAGAATAAAAATGAGCAACTCAAAAGAAAGCAAGAGAAAGTGAAAAGGGAACCTAGAAGAAGGGGACATATGGAAAACAAAGAGTGACAGATTTCAACCTAAAGAACTATTATGGCAAATGTAAATGTTCTAAATAAATTTCAGAATAAGAAAACTACCTAATGGTATTTAAGCAACAAGACCAGTCCTAGGCTCATTACAATAGCTTGGTTCATGGGGCACCATTGTGGCAATGATGTGCTAAACTGCCACCTACAATAGCAACATCCTGTATTGGCATTTGTTGGAGTTTGGATTCCCAGTCAAGCTCCCTGCTAATAAGCCTGGGAAAAGCAGTGGGGGGATGATCCAAGTCCTTGGGTCCCTGCCACACCCATATGAGAGATCAATGAAGCCCTGACTGTTCTTGTTATTTGGGGAGTAAACCATCAGATGGAAGACCTCTCTCTCTTTTCCTCTAACTCTACCTTTCAAGTAAATAAGATCAATCTTAAAAAAGGGGGGGCCTCAACATGGTACCCTCGTGGTAAAGTTCTCACCTTGCACGCACTGGGATCCCATCTGGGCGCCATTCTAATCCTAGCTGTCTCCTCTTCCCATTCAGCTCTGTGCTTGTGGCCTGGGAAAGCAGTCCAGGTCAGTCCAAGGCTTTGGGACCCTGCACACACGTGGAAGAGACCAGGAAAAGTTCCTGGCTCCTGGCTTCAGATCGGCTCAGCTCTGGCCGTTGCAAATACTTGGGGAGTTAATCATCAGATAGAAGATCTTCCTGTCTCTCCTCCTCTTTGTACATCTGCCTTTCCAATAAAAATAAATAAATCTTTAAAACAAAAGTTTGGTTCACTAAAACTGAAAGAATGGGCAGGGCATAAATTATTATTAGATTTTTTTGTTGTTGTCAGAATAATGCCATGTATTTACCAGAGAAAGTCTCACACAGAACAAGAGTTGACTGCACACAACTGTGGTGCCTGGCTATATGTTCTGTTGACCTAGGCTGGCCTCAGTCAGCATGACAAGAACAAGTGGACACTGCTCCACGTGTCACTCAACAGCCTAACCACATTCTCATGGTGACAGAAGTTGTACAGAAGAGCAAGCCTTGGTGGGCAAGCTTCTGCTTCAGAAATGCCCATTCATACGGTGGCTGAATGTAAAGTGAAAACTCAGCACAGGTCACCTTGTGACAGCACAGCAAAATCACACAACAGACAGTGTGAGCTCTGAGTCCCTAATGACAGAAGGGGTGAAGACTTGAGACCAACGTACACAATCCACTGCACTGATTAACAAGAAGATGCAGTGTAAGATCAGGGCAGTGAATATAGCTTTAAGTAATGATAAGGATTAATTAGGGATCTTAATAAATTAGTGTGAAGTAGATGAGGAAAAGGTATTGAGTCATAAAAAGGTGTTTGAATACCAGGCAGCATTAGAGCGGTAGTCACTGAGTATTGATAATCTAACTGCTAATTTTGCTTCTGTCCTGACTGCTTTTGCTTTAAATGTAAGAGACAAGACTAACACCATGATAGGCATTAAGTAAGACAGTAAGCCTAAGTCATTTCCCAAAGGTGACAGCTCAGGCTCTCAGAGACCACCCAGGGAAAAAAATGTAACCAACAGAAAAGAGATAAAAAAGCCCTTAGCCTTGGGTGAGGGCAACAGACCAGTCATAATTGGCTCTCACAACCCTTTGTGTAATTTGATCTGCACTACATGAACATACAGTATGTAACATAAAAGAGATAATTATGTGGTGTATGTGACTAGGAGGATATAAAAACTGCCTGGGAGAACCGAGCAGGGTCCTTGTCAAGACTCTGCTGCGATGGATGAGACATGGACCCTAGCTCGAGCTAGCAATAATTTCTTTGCTTTTGCATTGTTGCCTGTGGAACAGTCAGGGGATCTTCTGGACCTAACGAAGTCCCTGGAGGCAGAAAAACCATGACTAGACACAGAGGGTCTTTCATAATAATAAAAAAAAAATTTTCTTTTTTTTTTTTTAAGATTTATTTATTTTTTATTGCAAAGTCAGATTTATAGAGAAGAGGAAAGACAGGAAGATCTCCTGTTCATTGATTCACTCCCCCAGTGGCCAAAACTGCCAGAGCTGATCCAATCAGGAGCCATGAGCCTCCTCCAGGTCTCCCACACAGGCTGCCTTCCCAGGCCACAAAGTGGAGAGCTGGATGGGAAAGGGGGCCTCCAGGACTAGAACCAGCACCCACATGGGATCCCGGGAGTGCAAGGCCAAGACCCCAGCCACTAAGCTACCCATGCTGTGCCCAAATAATGGTTTTCTAAAAAAGAAAAAAAAAATTTCTAATTTGTCCCCAATCACATAGCCTCTAAAAAACAATCATGGTGAGAGATTTAAAATCCTCTGGTCAGTCAAGGGCAGAAAAAGTGGAAGAAAAAAAAGGGGGATGAACACAGATGACACCAACTTAACAAATTAGTTTTAATTAACATTTACACAAAACCACACACATCTGCTTTAACATATATCCTTTTTCAATGCACATAGGGCATTTATTGAAAGAGACTGAGACACAAAACCGGTTTTTCTCTAAAGAATTGACATCTTAATGTATTTTCTGACTAGAGTGCAATTTAAGTTCCATCAAAATCAGAAGAAAATTTCTCATGTGGCTTTTAAACACCACATTCACAAAAACTCCTACCTAAGTCAGAGGAAAAAACAAACTAAACAATAAATAGATATTTGAATTCTCTGACAACGAAACTATATATCTAGAAGCTGATGCGACTAAGGGCACACGCCTGGAGGCCAAGCAAGCAGGCAGTTTTTTAGCCAGTATAATCACCGCCACCACGTCCCACTCGGCCACCACGTCCCACTCGGCCACCACGTCCCACTCGGCCACAGCCCCTGCCCTCGTGTCGACCCAGCCAGCGCCCACAAGGCCCCTGGGAAACCCAGTAACCTGCACACAGACTTTCCCAGAATCAGTTGCCTTCCAAGTCTCTTCTGCTTTCCACACTTGCACTTCCAGGAGTCACAACTCTCTCCCGGTGTTCTCGCAGGTTCCTCCACCTTGTGGGTCCAAACCACACTGCTGCCCAGCTGACCCAGCACACACGGGGGTGGCGCTGGCCACGGCCCCCAAGAGGCACTGGACGCTACCAGGCCTTGGCCATGAGGCGCCTGCAGGCAAGCCTGCCCCGCCAGCCTCTGCCCGAGGCCAGAGGCCTCACCCCAGCAGCGTCGGGTGAGGCGGCGGCCCCTGGGGCTCGGCTTCCTCCCTGAGCTGGAGAAAATGGCAGCTCAGGCCCAACGGACACCCAGGGAGCGGGCAGAGCACCGGGTTTGGCTGCCAGCTGCCAGCACTAAGGTAACCGTGGGCTCTGGTGACTCTCAGAGGGAGGCAGGGGGCCCGCCGCACTACTTACAGCGACTTCACAGTCCCAAACGCAACTGGGGGTTTCAGTGTGAGGAGACCACCGGCTCTTAAGATGGAGGCCCCACTGGAGCACAAGGCCTGAGGGTGAGTGGGCGTGGCAGGGCGTGGCTGCTGGGGGCAAAGCGTGGTGGGCGTGGCTGCTGGGGGCAAAGCGTGGTGGGCGTGGCTGGCTGACACTGCTGTGGGCGTGGCAGGGCAGAGTCGGGCAAGCCATGATGTGGTGCGCCTTGCATGGCGACAGATGCTCCTTTTCTGCAGTAAAAACTATGCGCTTGATCCCCAGCCTTACATCTGAGCAACACACTTAAAATATATTTTAAGGTATACTCCCTTTGTTTTGTTGTTTTGGCTTTTTCAGGGATTTTTAAATTTTTGTTTCCTCAGGACTTCAGAGGTAGATACTGTCATTCTTCTCATTTCTGAGAGCTGAAGCCTCAGCTCAGAAGGTTTAAGTAGCTCCTTCTGGGACACTTGCAGCTGCCCCTAGGCCCTGTGACCAATAGATTTTTTTCATGGGTACTAATTTTCTAACTTTATGTACTTATTATCCTTTGATCACAGATCTTTTTGTTGGTTTCTCAAATCCTTTGTAAAAAATTGCGTGTTACAAATATAAATATGAATGAGGACACATGGCCTGATTTTTGCACGACTTCCCTGGTAAAAGATGTTGTCTAGACTCAACAGCCAAGTATATGCTCTCAGTAAGAAATTAATTTAAAATGTAACAATGTAAGTCAACCAAAAATTAACAGAAAAGTCGTATCATGCAAATGTAAATCAAAGGAAAACAGAAGAGAATACACTAATATCAGATATTGGACCTAACAGCAAAGGAAATTACAAAATAGGACTTTATGTAATGATAAAAATGTCGAGGCATAATGAATATGTAGCAATACGAAATATGTGTACAGCAAACAGACCTTTCAAATGAAAAATCATAGAACTGAAAAATGAAATAGACTATCCACAACGGTATCTATCTCCACCCCCAACTCACACATTTTTCATCTCTGCATGAAAATTAGAATGCCATAATGGCTCATTTGACTAATCCTCCCCTTGTAGTAAGAACCAGGATCGCATATAGGCACCGGTTCATCTCCTGGCTACTCCCATCCAGCCCCTTAGTTGAGGCCTGGGAAAGCAGTGGAGGATGCTGTACCACTTAAGAGACCCAGAAGAAGTTCCTGGGTCCTGGATTTGGATTAGCTCAGCTCTGATCATTTCAGCCATTTGGGGAGTGAACCAGCAGATGGAAGATCTTTCTGAGCAACACGAGTCATCATCATCATGCAGACCTCAAGTGAGATGCTAGCTACTCCCTCAAGGCTCTTGCCTCCTACGGTTTCAGGCATTGTTCAAAGCATTAAAAAGCTTATTATTTACATAAAATAAAAACCCAGCTTCCTCAACATTAATTCTTACACTTCTTGCCAAAAATTAAGCTTACAGAAAATTAATTACTTTGGCCCCATACAATAGCTTAGTGGTTAAATCCTTGTCTTACACCTGCCAGGATCCCATATGGGTGCCAGTTTGTGTTCCGCTTGTTCCCATCCAGCTCCCTGCTTGTGGCCTGGGAAAGAGGTTGAGGATGGTCCAAAGCCTTGGGACCCTGCACCCACATGGCAGACCCAGAGGAATCTCCTGGCTCCTGCTTTGGATTGGTTCAGCTCCAGCCATTGCAGCCACTTGGGAAGTGAACCGATCTTTGTCTCTCCTTGTGTCTGTATATTTGCCTTTCAAATAAAAAGAAATAAATCTTAAAAGACAGAAAGGAAATTAATTTCTCATGAGCAGAAAATCACTGTACTTTGGATCTAAGACCAGTTGGGTTTTTTCCCTTCTTCAGGTGACAGATGGATGTAGCTGAATCTGTGAATGAGTGTCCTGGTCCAAGCTGTGCAACATAAACACAGAAGCAATGAACAGAAGGGTCATAACCAGCACTGAAGCAGAGCCAACTTTGAGCCCAGTGAATCCTCCATGTAGAATCGCCACATGCATCTATTCTCTGCCAAGGTCGTGCGGCCCGTGCTCCTGGTCCAACAACCGGCTTTTTCCCTCTACAAGACAGTGACCCTACCACACAGGGGCTGCTACTTTACTGGGAAAATGTCCTGAGGAGTCTACCTAGTGAAGGTAGGAGTCAGACTGGGCTTGCTGAAGACTGGGGATTAATGGGATGAGGAAGAGGATGGCAGCTAAAGTTGCAGGATTATCAGGTGTTCCCATATTTCTGAGGGGTGTGCTATGGAAAGAGCTAAAACACCTGACCCACTACAATTACCTTAACAGAAACATGGGATTAACCGAATCCCTATTAATCTACCACACTTCCATAACAGTTGGACTACATTTACTTGTGTGCAAGAGTTACGTTCCTAGCACAGGGTCCATGTGGTAAGGTATACAAACAACATCAAATGCAGGAAAAAAAGTTACTAATGTGACCACAGTCAGATGAACCACCACTAGGCAGCCATGAGCTAGCAGTCAGTACCTTTGGGCTTGGGTCATCACACTCAGGGCATTGTACACATTTCCCCAGTGCCAGAGAGAATCAGGGTAGGAGGAAGTGGCAATGTGCATTCAGGCATGTCTAAGACCTTTTTGAGCTACCCTAACAGAACACCACCAACCGAGTTACCTGCATAGCTTGTGGTTCTAGAGGTTGGGAAGCTCACGACAAGGTGCCTGCATGTCATAAGAAGCTGTAGCCTTGTAACATTGTGGAAGGCAGCACATGGGCAAGATTGGGAGTGTGGGTGTGAAGGAGCCCCATCCCATATATAAGTACTTCTGATGAGGCCATCTCTCCATATACAATTTCACTGCAATATAAGTTTCCAGCACAGGAACTTTGGGCCACACATTTAAACCATAGCAAGGTACCTGCATTACAGCTGAGCTATAAGAGTTATTTTCCCCGTTGAACTTGACTGGACAATAAGATGCTGGACTCTATGTTTGGTATACGCTTGCAATGGGGGAATTTCAACTGAACTTAAGCTGTGGTTATGCAACAAGGTGGAGGAATCCACCATGGTGGGAGGGTTTGGGAAGGGGTGGGGAGAACCCAAGTACCTATGTAACTGTGTCACATAATACAATGTAATTAATGAAGTAAAATAATAAATAATTAAAAGAAAAAAAAAAGAGTTATTTTCCCATCCACAATCCCTGAGTCCAGAGAGATCCTTGCAGGGTAGGCCGCAAAGAATTTGAAGATAGCCATTTATGACTGCCAGCCCTTTATGTACATATACCTTGTCTGTTATTTAAAAGTAGTGAACTATGTACTGTGGTAAAGGGACTTGAGAGATGTAATTAAGTATCCAACTCAGTTGACCTTGAATAGGGAGATTTCTATAGTGTGAACCTGGACTAAACACAGAGCTCTTTAAGAGTGAAGTTTTCTTTCTCTGGCTGATTGCAGAATCAGAAATCAGAGAGATGTGGTCTGTTGACCTAAAAAACAAGCAAACAAAACCATGAAATCTTGTGAGTTGCTTATGGGGTCCATGTGGTGAGAATCCTACAGGCAGCCTCCGTGAACAAAGAAAAGTCCTTGGCTTTCAGCAGGAAAATGAAGACTGTCTTAAATATAACAAGGTAAGTTCTGCCAACAACCAATAAGCATGGAAGAGGATCCCAAACCCCCACCCCTATCCCATGAATCGTAGTTCCAACAAATATCTTTGATTTCAACCTGCTGTGACCCTGAGTGGAAAATACAGCCATACCATGGCTAGACTTCTAACCTTAGAAACTGAGATTATCTGTGTTGTTCTTAGTAAGCAATGTATGGTCATGTGTTACTCAGAAATTAAAAACTGGGCCCAGTACAATGATTCAGTGGTTAAAATCCTTGCTTTGCATGTGCCGGGATCCCATATGGGCACCAGTTTGTATCCTGGCTGCTCAACTTCCTAACCAGCTCCATGCTTGTGGCCTGAGAAAACAGTGGAAGATGTCCCAAAGCCTCGGGTCTCTGCACCCACACAGGAGACCTGTGTGGCTCCTGACTTCAGATTGACTCAGCTCCGGTGGTTGCAGCACTTGTGGAGTGAACCAGAGGATGGGAGATTTTTCTTTCTCTGTAAATCTGACTTTGCAATAAAAATAAATAAATCTTAAAAAAGAAAGGGAAAACTGATATTCAGGGGATAGGTATATTCAGCCCACACATAATTCAACAAATAGCATTTGTCTCTGAGTAGAGCTTGAGTTCCCACCTCTGTACTTTTCAGGCAGTTAAAAGACATGGGAATGTGCTGTGCTAAGCTGACTGGGCATTAGGAATGTTGCACTGTCTGAATGGAAGTCTAGATATCCCAGTAATAAACAGTCCTCTCTCCAAAGCCTAAACTATGTGTTCTAAAGTCCTTGGGGCAACCACTGTTTCTGTCTTTAACTCTCTGGACAACTTTGTTCCAGAGGGCAGTCAAAACTGTTAGACTAACCAGTTTACCACTGAACCTCCCAAGTGAAGAGGTACAATCTGTGGATTCTCATTACTCCTTGTCTTCCTTTATCCAGGATTTTTTCAGTTCTTACTAAGCACTCCAGTTGCCACTTGTCCTGTAATAAGTGCATGGAGGAACTGATGTGCCCTTATTTCCCCTCCTGAAAAAATACTGGAGTCATCAATCTTATCACTTTTGACCCCTTGCCACTTACTATTTTAAAAGCTGCTGATTCAGCTGGTTCTTGCCAAGTATCTGTTTTACCTACAGACAGGGATTCAGATGATGGTTAATTTTTTTAAGATTTATTTATTTTTATTGGAATGGCAAACATACAGAGAGGAGGACAGACAGAGAGGAAGATCTGTCCAATGGTTCACCCTCCAGGTGGCCGCAATGACTGGAGCTGAGCCAATCCGAAGCCAGGAGCCAGGAGCTTCTTCCGGGTCTCCCACGTGGTTGCAGGGTCCTAAGGCTTTGGGCTGTCCTCGACTGCTTTCCCAGGCCACAAACAGGGAGCTGGATGGGAAGCAGGGCTGCCGGGATTAGAACTGCTGCCCATATGGGATCCCTGCATGTGCAAGGTGAGGACTTTAACCACTAATCTATCATGCCAGGCCCAGATGATGGTTAATTTTAAACAATTTTTTATTTACTTGTTTCAATGGCAGAGAGACAGACAGAGACAGGAGATCTTCCATCTGCTGGTGAACTCGCCAAATGTCAGCAATCGCCAGTGATTAACCAGGCTGAAGCCGGGGCAAGGAATGCCAGTCCAAGTCTCCCACATGCATGTCAGGAGCTCAATAACTAGAGCTATCAAGTTATGCTCTCTCCCAGGGACTACGTATGCAGGAAGTTAGAGTCAGGGTTAAACCTGAGGAAAAATCAAGGTGTTCCAAAAGTGGATGTGCACATCCTAACTGCTAGTTTAAACATCTGCCCCAGAGTGGTTAATTTTACACGCAAACTTAACTAAGCCACAGAATGCCCAGACAGCTGCTTCAACATTGTTTTTGTAGCCAGCATCATGACACTGCTTTCCACAAAAGAATGTTGCTTCAAGTGTCAGCTGCTCCACTTTCGATTCAGCCCGCTATGGAAGTGTCTGGGAAACAGCTCAAGCAGTTGAGCCCAACATTCATACTGGAGGCCAAGATGGGGTTCCTTAGGCTCCTGGCTTCAGCCTGGTGCAGACCTGGCTGTTGTAGCCATTTGAAGAATGAAATGCTGAAAAGAGAATCCTGGATGGGGAAAATGTTTTAAGTTAAAAAACAAAAACAGAATTAAATTCTGTTTTAGAACACATATGAATATAGTAAAAACCAAGAAAGTGATGTTACCAGATGTCAGGACAGTGGTTTCCTGTTGTGGAGGCTGTCACAAGAAAGGGAATGGCAAGACACTGAAGCTCCTGGGATGCTAGCAGTGTTCCATTTCTTTCTTTGAGTGCTGGATAATGTGCGTTAATGAATTATCCTTTAAAAAGTACAACTAGTTTTGGCCCATTCCTTTTAATTACTCTATATTTAAAATAAAAATGTAAGAACAAACACACATCAAACTATATAGTGGCAAAGGCACTATCCTTTAGGCAATTTACACTCAAATCATTAGGGAAGAACCATTTTTTGTGATTTCATATAAAAAAAATCAGTAAAGAAAGGAAGGAAAAATGGGAGAGAAGAAAGGAGCATACTAGAGAGCATTTTCATCTCCTTTTATTGAAGGAAACAGAAACTTGTGCTCCCAAGGCAGTGACACCTCAGAGCATGACAAAGTAGTCAGTGGGCTGACACGACAAGCCACAATGCTGGCCGGCCGTCCTTCCCCAGAGGGAGGACCAAATTCACAAAGAAAGCAGGAGGTAGCAAACTTCCTCAACACCAGTGTATGCATTTCCATTTGCAGAGCTTGGCCATGCATCTGAAAAACAGGGTCCCTTTACAGCTGGCAGGGTATCATCTTGGACCACCGAATCCATCCAAAACTACCACACAGTCTCAGATTGGGATACCCATTCCTTTGACCCAAAGATTTGGACCATCAGAAGATCTGAGATCAACTTTCAGCTCCTTATCCCTAATGGAAAAAGAGGCTGGGGTCTTAAAACATCACCAAAGTATAGCTGGCGGGTACTGATGCCCGGCCTTGCTCTAAAAGCACCTACATTGTCCTCCTGACACTTCACAATGTTCTCACGCACCACGTGCCCTAGGAAACCTCTCCAAGTTAGGAACAAGGACAGAATGGGGGCAGCAGCCTAGGGATGCAGGGAATCAAAAGCTGCGACATAGCCAAGACCATTTCACAAGAAATAGCATGGGGACCATTACTGGGTCAAGGTCCTCCCAAGCAGCTGCTAGAAGCACACAAATAAAAATGTAGTAGTTCTCCCATGTCAGAATCAGCTGTGCTAAAGTCATGGTCCAGGAAGCTGAGCCACTTCAGGTCCCTGGCAGACAATCAAACCCCATGGCATTCCCAACTGTTCCAGTTTTCAAGTACAATGAGGTGACTGGGCAATCTAGTCACAGAAAGGCAAGCACTAAAGAACTCTCAACTAATAATAAATTGGAAATGTTATCAAAACATAACTTTATATAGTCCAAAACTGATTGTGGGGTAGGGGTGGGGGTGGAGGTAGGGATTTTGCTACATAGAAACAGGGGTCCAGGGTTTATCTGTATAAAACCCTTGATCAGAAATCATTCTCACACCCACACATCAGAAGGGAATTCCTTATTCAGAAACGGCATCATCTAGTCAGGCATCGAGTCACAGTTCTCCTTAATGCTGGGCATGTGGTTTCCAAGGACTGAAGTCTTGAGTGCGAGCTCAGAAATGGGAGAAGCACAGCGAGGAGAAAAGAGCATCAGGGCTGGGACTTCGGAAACGAGCGTTTACTTCACAGAAGGCTTGGCACGATGAGGCTGCGGTGGGAGTGGCCTTAGTGATTGTTCTTGGTCGCCTCCTTTGCTGCAGCAATCAGTGGAGTGAGGCTGGAGAGGGGCTTGGCAATCTTCAGGAACTGATGCTAGAGTGGAGAAAAGGGACAAAGGGTGTGTGACTAAACACTGTCCTTGAGAACTGCTATAAAACCAAAGGGAGCCATGTGTGTATATGCCACTGCCGGGAGAACTGCAGAGCATTCCCAAACTCAAGCGAACCACAGGTAACAAGCCACTTTGGAAAATTCTTTGGCGGTGTTCACCTACAGGTAAACACACCTACTCTACACCCCAGCAATCCCAATCCTAGGTACATTCGAGTCAATAGCTGCGAGTGCTCCCCAATGTTCAAGAGAATAGAATAATAGTGTTCCAGTTGTATAATTATATAATGTGTAGTATATAATTCTATAATTATATGTATATGATATATAATTATAATTATATAATACACACGATTGGCACCTGGACATTCCATATCAGAGAGCTTGGATTTGAGTTCCAATTTCACTCTTGATTCCAGCATCCTGCCCTGGGATGCAGCAGGCATTGCCTCCAGGGAAAAAAGGTCTCTGCCACCCACCCTGTAAGCCTAGACTGAGTTCTCAACTCCTGGCTTTGGCCCACTGCACATGACCTTTGTGGGCATGGGGAATGAATCAGGAGATAGAAACTCTGTCAAACATTCTCTCCCCAGTCTACTCCCTCCTCTCTATGTCTTTCAAATAAAGGAAAAATAAAAATTCTTGTACATATTATATAGCAATAAAAATAAAAAGAATTTATACTCTAAGAACAGGATGAACCTCAGACATGTTGATTTAAAGAAGCAAGACAAAAAACATAAAAGAGATGATAATTCATATTTCATGATTCTGTTTCTTGTTAGGAAAGACTAATTATGGTGATAACAAGAATAATAGTTATATCTGGGTAAGGTAGTGACTGATCGTGACCAAGAGATACATTGTAACACTGCATTTCAGGAGTTTGTTGTTCTATCCTTGCTAATTTATGGTAAGGCTAATTTATCCGATAAGGATTTCAACAGCCTAGTCTTTTCCCAAATAACTTCCCCTGGGCTGTACTTTATGCCATAATCAATTTTTAAAGTGTATTTAAGTGAAAACACCATATAAACACTGCATCTACATTTTCAAGTAAAACGTAGGGAAAAGTAATTTTTCATATTGTTCAGATATCTTATCTAAAAAGATTGTTTCTTTTTGATTTAGCAGTAAAAAAGCTTTCTGATTTGAGGATGTGGGATATGTCTTTCATTTGATAAGAAATAGGAAAGGGATTCAAAAAATTTATGGAAAATTTGCAGTATTTTAAAATTCACTCTTTCATGACCTTTTTTGTTTGCTTTTTTTTTTTTAATTTGAGATAGACATTGAAAGACAGTTCTTTGTTCTGCTTTACTCCCCAAATGCTCCCAGAGGCCCCAGGATGGCCAAAGCTGGCAGCTACACACTCAATGCAGGTATCCCCGAGTGCGTGGCAGCAGCCCAGTCGTGCTGCCCGTCACTGTTGCCTTTCAGAGCCTGCATTATCAGGAAGCTACAGATTCAAGACGTGGAGCTGAGACTGATTTGGGATGTGGGTAACTTAACCACTATGCTAAATGTTCATGCTGCCACAAACTCGGGATAGGACCAAAGCATAGTTCTTTATAGACAAACGAAGTCCAGGTTACTGATTCTGCATTCAGTGCGTCCCTGCAGAGGGACAGTTACCTGTAGCAGCTCTTTCGCCGAACCTCTCTTCTCTACATCCATCTCCAGACAGCGGTTCAGAAAGTCCCGGAAAATGGCCGAGAGCTTCTCTGGGTTCTGAAGCTCTGGGGTTCCGTTGGTGGCAATGAGGTACAAGGCCTGGCAATACAAATGGAGAATCATCTTGGGCTCAAGCTGAGATTCTCTCTTGATACCCATACACATGAAATACACCTAAGATCACATTATTGAAAACCCCAGTCTTATTTCCATCATACCCCATGATCATCAACTTCAAATCTCTGGAATGCCATTCTAAGACAGAGAACAGCCATGTTATGGGTGGAGTTAGAAGTTGAGATCAAAGGGTGGGAGACCACAAAAGGTCTTAGTTGGGTACACTGAAGCATTTTCAAATAATCAGAGATTTTCAAGAGTGAAATGAGCAGGTAAAGACCTGGTAGGATATCATGAGAACCTGGCTTTTATTCTACAGAATTAGCTGGTTGATCCTCAGAGGATTTTGAGCTAAGGATTAACATGATCTGACTTATGTTTTAATGAAATCGTTTTGGCTTTTTTTGTGGAAAACAAACTGTGAGAGCCTGTTCTAACAGTTCAGATGAGAGTGGTGACTTGGGCTATAATTGCTAAGAGTTGAAGTAAGCAGCTGTTGGACTCAAACTATCTCAAGTTGGAGGGAGTTGGCAAAGTTGTCTGAAGTAGCCTTTCTACTATAGAAACTGAGATGTGAACATTGGATCTGCAATACAGAAATGACAGATGACTTTAACAATTACTTACAGATGACTTTAAAAATTAGTTACTGGTACAGTAGTAGAATGAAAGCCTAATTAAATTCATGAAGGTAGAAAGAGAGGAAATTAAGGTGGCATGCATAAGGTTTTTTTTTTCCTTTTAAACAGTTTTCACTGCAAAGAATAACAGAAGGGCCAGGGTGGCACATCAGGCTAGTTCTCAAGTTGCAGTGCTGGCATCCCATATAGGCACTGGTCCAATTCCTGGCTGCTCAATTTCTGATCCAGCTCCCTGCTTACAGCCTGGGAAAGCATCAAAGGATGCTCCAGGCTCCCAGCTTCAGATTGGTCTAGCTCTGGCCATCGTGACCATTTGGGGATTGGTCTAATGGCTGGAAGACGGCTTTGTGTTTCTCCCTCTCTTCCCCCCCTCTCTTTTTATAACTCTTTCAAGTAAAAGTAAATAAATAAATAACAGAATTGGAGCAACAGCTTGAAGAAGGATCAAGGGAGGGCTATTATTAAAAAAAAAGAATCTTTATATGTTAATAGGAATAATTACACAGAAAGGTAGCCAATGGCCATGTACAAGAGAGAAATGATGGCTGAAAAAGCGAAGTCCTTAGTAAGATGAGTGAGATGGGGTCAAGTCTGAGGTCAAGGGCATTCATCAGGTTAGAGCACAGATGATTCCTCCTCATCACAGGTGAAGGGCAGCAGATCAGAGCAACACAAATGCAAGCTGACTAATAATTTTGAATGTGGGAAAATGTGAATATTCTGATCACTCTTATTTACTTATTCCAACCTCCCTCCAAAACAGGTGTTCTCTATGCACTGACACTGATACCTTCGTGATCATCTACTCTAATCCATTTTCCATAACACAC
This sequence comes from Ochotona princeps, assembly GCF_030435755.1. Taxonomy (NCBI): domain Eukaryota; kingdom Metazoa; phylum Chordata; class Mammalia; order Lagomorpha; family Ochotonidae; genus Ochotona; species Ochotona princeps. Next base: position 56,293,508 of record NC_080835.1, read on the forward strand.
CAAAAATATCACACCATGCCACTGTTCAACTGACAATACACCAGGGACACCTCTGCAGAACAGAAGCCAGATTCTCACAATGACTATTCGGTTTTTACCTGATGGTTCTCTGATTCTGTTTGTCACTCCCCCCCCATCTTCACCCATTTCAAGGACACCAGCCTCTTTGGGACACTTTCCCTAGAATACAACAACTACGTTGTCCTTTAAACACTGAATACCTACAAAACTGGTCTTGAGATTAATCTCATGGTTCATCCTTCAGTTACTGCTTTCAGGTTTCTGCTGAAGTAACTTGGAGAACTTCCTTCTCCGCTATTTTTTTCCCCTCTAGCTTTTCTTTAATACTCTCTTAAATCTTTACTTATTTTTTTCACAGCATATTTCATCTGTTACTAGAAACTGTTTTATGAGAACAATTTCTTACATATAACAGAAACTCAAATAATTGTGGAATACACAGATGAATGACTTACATTACTGGTTTCCTTTGAGTATTTGTACTTTAAATTCAACAGTGCTTAGTTTACCCAGAAAAGAAACATCCCAGGTGGACATGTAGAGTAACTGAAGTCCCAGTTCCTGAGACTAGTGACAATAACCAAAATCACTTGAAATAGGTCTTTTAACGCTTACTCTCAGAGGGTTTTCATTGAGGTATGGGGGCTCCCCTTCAATCATTTCAATGGCCATGATGCCCAAGGACCAGATGTCAACCTTGGGCCCATAGGCCTTCCGTGTCACAACTTCTGGTGCCATCCAGTACGGGGTTCCCACCATGGTGCTCCGTTTGCTCTGCTCTGGAGTTATTTGTGCACAGAATCCAAAATCAGCTAGGAAAAACAAAACCAAAAAGCACATAGTTAGGGCTCTCTGTCTTTTAAGCACTGTGTGTGTCTACCCCAAGGTATCCAGCTTTGCCTGGCTCCCAGCTCTGCTACCTCTTGGCTTCACAAAATGCAAATCGCTTGACTGCCATATCCAGCTCTAAGTCAATTCTCTGATCAACCTTGAAAAGAAGAGGAACATCAGAACCATCGCTTCTATCCTCCACCTCCCCCCGAACTAGAATGATGAGCCAATAAAGTGCAAGCTGCCATTTGGCCTAACAGTGTGCCCCAATTCTCATTTGTTTTGGAAAACTGTTCCAACATCCTTCAATCTATGGCACTTGCCTATTTTCTGGGCATTAGTCTGACTGAAGTTCATTTACTTAAAACTAACCAGGGCCCAGTTTTTACAAGTTTTTCCTCGTGCTCAGGTGAGAAGGTACTAACAGTCTTTCCATAACTGCTCATCCCCTCGTGACATAGCTTGGCTGGACTAGTGAATCTTTATAAAATAATATGAATGTTCTGTCTGCAGCTCTTTTTGTATTATGTGGAAATTATACACTTTGTTAAATTAGGAGGACTTTGACAGCTAGGACTATGTGTCCTTAGTTCTGCATACTCCCAAAGGGTCCAGCATGTAATAAATGCTCAACAAGAACTGCAAATTTGTGTCTGAATAGAATATAGGATACAAAACTTCCTAATTATCCTTTAGATGCCTCTTACATGATAGACTGGGAACTCCCTGTAAGGAGGCAAAAAGCAAGCTCAGTGTCCACACAGGACCTAGAGTAAAACAGGTTCACAGGGATTCCTTTATTTTTATTTCTTTATTTATTTTTGGCTAACTGTAACAATAATGAAAATGCATTACCAAGAATTATAAAACGCTTGCACAACCAATGAAGTACTAAAAACCCTTTGATTAAGTGTTGTAGTTGGTATGATTATCACCCCACAGGAAATAAACCCCAAAGGGAGAGAAGTATTTTCACTCCTACTAGTCCTACTTACTTAGTTTGACTGAGCCATCCATTCCCAATAAAATATTATCACTCTTGATGTCTCTGTGTATGACCTGGTTTGAATGCAGAAACTCCAGAGCCTGCAGACACTATTTAAGTGGTGTGGGAAGAAGAAGAAAGAAAGGCCATTTAATATAGAAGATCTAAGAGAAAATCAATTTAAGCTCTTCACTTTAAGATAAATAAAGTAAAGCACTAATGAATAAAAGGACCTGTCTCACATCAGTGGCAAAGCAGGCTCTAGAACCAAGTCTTCCATCTGCTGTCCTAACACCCTTTTATATGGCAGTATCTTTCTAATAGCAGTTCTTGCCATTTATTTTGATATTTTGTTTTGTTTTTGTTTTTATACAATATCAGATTCTGAATAAATTAAGATCCAGGAAAAATGACTGAAGAATGGAATAAAAAATAAGTGTCATGTCATGGAAAGTAGACAATGGGAAGTGACATTAGAAGTATTGAGTTGGTAAAATAATCTTATTTTGGCAACGAGGTAATGCTATGTTGGTTATGCTGAATTTGACACATCTACAAAATGTATAGAGACAAATGACCTAAAATTTATTATGAGGATGATTGTACAACTCCATAAATACACTAAAGTCCTGTTAATTATGTACTTCAAATGGATGGACTATATGGTTATGTGAAATATATCTCAGTTATTTTAAGAAGGGGAGATGATCTCCATTAGAACTGAAGAACAGTAATATCACCTATTTATGTAGCATCTAAATTTTTTCCAAGTGCCTTTTAATACATACAGTACTCTATTTGCATATATAGTGTGATTGTTGTAGTTTCCATTTTACATATGAATAATTTGAGGCAAATAATTTTCTTATGTACATGTATGCATCCATACTTTACCAGTGACTGTGGGGATGAAAAAAATTTTGGACATTACAATAGTTTATGGCCCTCCAAAGTATACATACAAAATACATCCACAGGAAAAACATGATAGAGAATGTGATATGAAAAATTAATTAAAAGACTCCTTACCAGGATGATAATGGGGAAAAAAAAAGGTTGAAAAGCATTGCTTTAGTCGTTGAAAAAGAAAAAAGTGAAAACTCCTAAGAATCTTCATGGCTTGGTGTTAGTACCATTAATTTAATAAGTGCCTTCTAGATCCCAAAGTTGCTAATGCAAAATGGACATATTTTCTAGGGCTGTATTGACTTCACATTATTTCATTTTTCCTAATATTTATTTAAAAAGCAACTACATAAATCCTCCTCTATGCCTCTAGATTTTTGCATCATCAAATCCCAATCACATCATTATACTTAAACTCTTATGAAAATTGAAACATCAACCAATCATCCATCTTTCCTAACTTTCCTACCTTTTCTATTAATGAGTCATCATAGGGGTCTGCCCTATCATCACTAAAACATGCAGGATCACTGATTTCTCAATGTTTCCTCACCTGCCTGACCTAGTGGAAATGTAAAAACATGGCTCTTCCCTAAGGATGGCTTCTCAGAGACCTTCTGAAGGGCTTCACCTTTTTTCATATAGCAGTATATTTTAAATTCTAGTCACTTAATAGCAATGGGAAGGCAGAAGAGTACCTTTTCTGGCTTGATTTTTCTTAATCTAGTGCCTGGAAACATTTTACCCTAGAATTTTGCTGGCTTGCCTTTGAACACCATTTACATGCTTACTAAATCTACAGTGAAACCTTCCAAGACCACTCTCTTATTTGGTTTTTATTTCCTTCACAGCATACACATAAACCAGGAAAAGAAGGCGAATGGACATATTCATATACAAGTTAAAGGAAAATATCATACGGTGTTTACAGCAGTTATCCTTAATGCTAGAAATTATGGAATGATTCTTAAAAATACATACTTTCTGGAAACTTTTCATTTTCTACAATGAGCATAATAAAGTTATCCTTAAAGAAAAAGTGAAAGTAAAACACAGCGCTAACACAAGAAAGACGAACTGCTAGCACTAACCTCTACTTCTCAGAGGCACAGCTGAGCTTTCACTGGCATGGAGCTCTAGGAGACAGGGCTATAAAGGCTACTGCCTGCTCTAGGCTGCCCGGCTCCTGGCCTTACCTCACGGCACACAGCTGCAATCTGGCCTTCATCCATACAGGTTTCCGTCACCACATCCGTCAAGGAACCTCCAGCTAAGTATTCCATGACAACCCACAGCTCATCACCCACAAGGTAACTGCGCAAGTACAAGTAAAGAGATAGAGAATACAGAGTTTCAAAGGCCAAGCATACACACAGCATAAAATTGCATTTCAATCAATTCTGGCAGAGTTCCCGAAGAAAACAAAGGACACATGTTCAGTGGAGCCCCAAAGAGCTTAACTAAGATGATGAGGCTGAAGATGTGATAAAAACATATTTCACCATAACACAGAGGAATATTTTCTAAAATTGGGACTGGCAGGATTCCCATATCTCTAGAAGCAGCTAAACAGCGACTACTCAGACATTTTACAAGGATTGGAATGAGGTCCATGTTACCAGCATAACAGAGCTACTAGCTTCCCTGAGTTCTACTGGATCTGAAAGCCAAGAGATCAAGTATCAGGTCTTGTCAAAAATTTTGCTCAGAGATGCAAATCAGATGTCAATATTTATTGAATAAATCAATGAGTAAAATAATATAACTGTAAACATTAAACAAAATAATGGTTGTCTAAGTCCTTTAAAAACTACATGTAAAGTGTTTCATACATAGTAATTATGCTGACAATAACCTCCACTTTGAGAGTTTATGGCTCTGATCTGTAGAAATTATAGACTGACATGAATTATATACATGGATATGACTGAGGGTTTCACTGAGGGGTTTAATCACTCAGCCTTCTTATGGGACAAATAAAAAAAGACTACCTGGCCTATTTGGTCAGTGCTTCCTCACCTGTAGAATAACCAAAAACAGTAACAGCAACAAAACAAAGCAAAGAACCACACACACTATCCTAAAGCCCTACAGGCTTCTGCTGGCCTGGGATAAAGATAGGAGATTGGTAGGGCCGGTATTGTGGCACAGCAGATAAAGCTGCAACTGCAATGCCAGCTTCTCACATGGATGCTGGTTTATGTTCTCAGCTTCTGAGCCATCTCCCAGTTAAAAATCTAGGCAAGGTAGTGAAAGATGGCTCAACTGTCTGGGCCCCTGCCGCACATGTGAGAGACCCGGAAAAAGCTCCTGCCTCCTGGCTTCAGCATGGCCTAGGCTAGCTGTTGTAGCTATCTGGAGAATAAATCAACGGATAGAAGATCTCTTCTCTCTTTGTCTCTCCCTATTCGTTTCTGTGACTCTTTCAAAATAAATGAATGAATGAATCTTTAAAAAGAAACTAGATTTTTAAAAGCAATTTTTGACAGTTTTGAGCTGTGTGATATGTATGTCACTTGATCTTTGCCTTGCTATTTCACAGCTGTCAAGATGAGACTACTGATTTAGTAACTGTCTTTAACAAAAGAGCAACATTTAAATTCCATTCTCTTAAATTCCAGTGCTTTTTCTATAAAACTCAGAATTCTTTCTAACTAAAGGCTTCCAACTTTTTAATACCAATAAAGAATGACCACAGCAGACCAAGTATTTCTTCAGCAATCTCTTTTGAGAGAGAAGATTATGAGGATTTAGATAGTTCTGAATTTCTATGCCCTCCAAGGTTCACATATTGAAACCAAATTACCAATGTGATGATCTTAGGAGATAGGGACTTTGGGAGATACTCACCTCAGCATGGCAGAGCCCTTCTAAAAGGAGCCATAGAGCTCCTTACCCCTTCCACCATGAGACAACACAGCAAGAAGGTGCCATCTATGAGCCAGAAAATGGGCCATCACCAGATAACAAATCTGCTAAGACTTTGATTTTGTGGATTGCTCAGCTTTCAAAACTGTAAGAAATGTATGTGTATTGTTCATAAGGTACCCAACCTCTGGGACTCTGCTATAGTGGCTCAAAAGGGTGAAGACATCAACTAAAACAGTGTTTTTAGGGCCTTCTATACTTCTGATTCAATAGAAATATCAGTTAAGGTATGATCAACAATATGATTTTCCAGTCTTTAATTCATTCCTTCAGCAACGTGGCTCTGCATCTGACAGTTTAGATGCCTCCACTGACAGGCCACTCACTGTGCTAGGAGCCAGGCCACAGTCCTGACAGCTTTCATTTTCCCTTGTCCTAGACCTGTCTCCTTAGCTAGTTCATCAAAGCTATGTTGTCTATGCAGTAAGTTCTTAAATGATTTGGGAAACTATTTTTAAAAATGTTGAGAAGATTCTTTGAGGTAATTCAGGACCCTTTTTAAGGGAAGACAACCACCTCTAAAACAACAGTCTAGTCTACAGCCACCAATATAGTATGTTGGGAAGGTCAAAACTCTGTTACATTTTTAAAGAAACTGAAAATTACCAACGTTTTAGATATAGAACCAGTAAGCACACTTATGAAGTCTGAGAACAGCAGGGAAAGGTAGCTGCTAATGCAATGCAAGTAATAAAGAAACTAGATCCCCAATTTTTCCATTAACATCTCCACCTATGATATCTCTGAAACCTGCAAATGGGGAAAAAAGAATGATATGACAGGATATGGGTTTTGGTGCTAGGAATATTTAAACTCAACAACTTGATTTGTTTCTTACTAATCTACTGGTTTTGGACAACGAATTAACTTCTATGAACTTTCTGTTTCCTCATCTATAAAATACGAATAAGCTCTACCTCACAAAATACTCTTCATGAAAACAGGTACAAATTAAAACACAACTGAAATGCCAGCTATAACCATTCTGACTACACAGAAGAAATAATTTTGGCAGACTAATCAGTTGTAATAACAAAATTAAGATTTAATAAAGATAGCTAAAAATTCTATATTTTACAAGATTATGTAAACAAGATCAGTGATTTCGGTTGACTAAAAACTTACTAGGAGTCAACAAAACAGGCATTCTAAAAATCAAAACAAGAATGGAATCATTAAATTGTGTGGAGTTGAGGTTGGTACTGCGATACAACACAACGAGTCACAACTTGTAATGCTAGCATCCCAAATCTCTAAGCAAGTTCAAGTACAGCCTGCCCCCTTCCCATCCAGTTTTCTGCTAGAAATGTAAATAATGTCCCAAGTATGTAGGTCCCTGCCACCCATGTAGGAGTCTGGATGAAGCTGTGAAGCTCCTGTATACAGATTTTAGGAGGACCAGTACGTTATTCAGGAGGGTGAGTGCATTAGGCAAAGTCTTGGGGTGTAGAATAAGTTAAGGACCTGGACATTTGGACCTGCATGATGTCAGATGGACAGGTAGAAGGGCTCCCTGAGGTAGAACAAATACTATCACAAACAACCATAAGAAACTACAGGGTAAGGTTCACCCTAGTCCTGAAAGATTCTGAAAGCAATTCAAGGTGTCCAGCTTTATACAGAGCTGAGTTCAGGGACTGTCACCTCATAGGATTAATACATATAAGCAGTTTTGAATGCTGGTATTTCCACATCCTATGACAACTCTACCACCCATCATCCTGAAAGGCTCTAGCCCCCTGATAGGACCCACCATTACATACCTGTCCAAATAGTTCACTATATTTGGGTTCTTGTTTTCCCTCATGACTAGGATCTCATTAATGATCAGCTCTTTCTTTGGCTGCTGCTGCAGATTCATCTGCTTAATGGCCACCTGGAAACAAAGTACAGCAAATGTATAACTTGAGTCATTTAATATCTACTGAGCACCTACTGAGTACTAGAACACTAACTACTAAGGCAGAAAAAGATGAGTAATGTATAGTTTTAGTTCTTGGGTAATTCACAATGTATATGTGCAGACAAACGGTTCTTAAAGTGAGGTCTCCAAACCAGCAACATCGTCATTATCTGGGAACTCACTGGAATCAAATATTTTCACGACCCATGAGAAACTTACATTTTCATGAGACCTTTGGGTTACATAAACCAGAATTTAAGCACCAAACTTCGATATGGAAAAACACTTCAGAAAAAGCAGATACTATCCCATGTTGTATGTGAGATTTGAAAAGACTTTACCTATACACATACATTTTCACATAACACAAATACAAGGTATACTTTAGTTTGCAAGGCACTGTATCCAATTCTGCGCAACAGGCAGCACCTGAAATGTCCTCAGATTTGTTATTTTGTTAACCTTCATGATAGCTTGTGTGTTAAATATTACCTTCAACAGGTTAAAAAAATGGGATTCAGAGAGGGTATTTGACTTGGTACATGGGTACTAGGCAACAGAGTTAAGATTAGAATGCTCAAATGTTATTTTATTTCACTTAACTTATTCTGCGTTTATACATTTAAACTTTTCCTATGGTACATATGTGGTAACACTTGTTCCTCCTCAAAAAAAAAAAAAACCATAAATTACATCTTATTACAAATCCACCACTGAAAGTAAGCACTTTCTACTGGGATTCTCTCATAGCCTCATGTTTTCCTATCTTTGTTCAGGGTCTTTCCATCTGGAAAATCCTACATCATTTCTACACATTCACAAGCTACTTAGGTTTTACATCAGGCTAAAGCTAATATCATTCTCAAACCAAATATGCTTTGCCCCTTCTTAAAGGCTCTATGAGGATACTAATACCATTCTTACAGAATTTACAACATGCTTTCTTGTATGTTGTATGTGTGCACATGCATGTACACATGTGTATCTCCAAGTTTGAGAGTTTTGGTGAAAGCCCAGAATTCTTGGTGTTAAGCACAGGAACTTACAGTTTGTGATTAGCAAATGTTAGAGAAAAAGAAGAAAAGAGTCAATGGGTTGGTAAGTATTTTGGTTTCAAACAACTGAAGTTGGCAACAAGCTGCTGTGTCACCATACAAACATACCTTAAATCGTTTGCTACGTGTTCACTCCCTAGAATACTCCCACCCCCCTTTTTTTAATGTAGTATACAAGAACATGAATATCTATTAGAACTAAAATATCTTTCCAGAAGCATCAAAAAGTAGAAGGAGGGGCTGATGTCATGTGGCATAGCAAGTAAAATGGGAGCCTGCTCTGCTGGCATACCATATGCACATTGCGCTTCATGTCCCAGATGCTCCGCTTCCAACACAGCTCCCTGCTAACAGCCTGAGAAAAGAAGTGGAAGATAGTCCAAGTATTTAGCACCTGCTACCCAGGTGGAAGATTAAGAAGATTCTCCTGGTTCTAGCCTGGCCCAACTCTGGCTGTTAAGGCTTCTGAGTGTGGACCAACGGATAGACACTGGATTTTTCTGCTCCTGTCTGTAATGACTTTCAAAAAAACAAATACATCTTTTAAGAGAAAAGTACAGAAATGAATGGTTCAAGTCTCTATTGGAAAATCTCCTGGCTCTATTATTTCCTCAAGTCAATTACTGGCAGTCTTCCGAAGAAACAGTTCACTATTAAATGATTTTAAAAAAAAGATTTATTTTTATTTGAGAGTTATAGAAAAGGAGAATGTGAGAGAGAGAGAGGGAGAGAGAGAGAGAGAGAGAGAGAGAGAGAGAGAGAGAGAGAAAGAGAGAGAGAGAGAGAAAGAGAGAGATCTATTAATTGGTTCATTCCCCAAATGACTGCAATAGCTGGAGCTGGGGTGGTGCCAAGCCAGGAGCCCTGGGGCCAGCATGATGGCTCAACTGGCTAGTTCTCTGCCTGCAAGTACCGGCATCCCAAGTGGGTGCCAGTTCCTGTCCCAGCAGCTCCAGTTCCCATTCAGCTTCCTGCTTATGAACTGGATAATCAGCAGAAGATGGCCAAAGCTTTGGGACCCTGTACCCGTGTGAGAGATCAGAAAATAGCTTCTGGTTCCTGGCTTTGGATCAACCTCAGCTCCACTTGCTGTGGCTATCTGAGGAGTGAACCAGTGGATCAAAGATCTTTCTCTGTCTTCCCCTTCTGTAAATCTGCCTTTCCAATAGAAAATAAGTAAATCTTAAAAAGGAAAAAAGCCAGGAATCCAGAGCTTCTTCAAGGTCTCCCACATGGGTATAAGAACCCATGCATTTGGACCAACTTTGTTGCTTTCCCAGATCATTAGCCAGGAGCAGGATTGGAGGTGGAGCAGCCAGGACTCAAACCAGTGGCCACATGGGATGCTGGTGCTACAGATGGAAGCTTCACATGATATATCACGGAACCAGTGCCAAGAAATAACTCTTCTAAATAGTATAATTACTTCCACTCCCTATCACACATGGAAGAAAACTGCTTTAGGGAGTTTCCTGTTCAGCTTCTGGTCTATCCTTAACTTTCTTTAACAGCTGAGGATTAGCCTGCACTAGTGTGTAAAATGTCTAAAGAGAACAAGCATTGTAGGTCTAAGTCCATATAACGCAGATAAGGACTGGACCAGAAGAAGGTTTTGAAGCTCCTAGGGCCAGCTGGAGAATCGGGCAGCACTCACGGCAGCAAAAGGGAAAAAGAGAGGCAAGCAGAGGTTAACAGGGAGGCTATAGAATACTGGGAGGGTTTTTTCCCCATAGCTGCTAATACAACCCAGGCTAAACGTCTTTCACATAGAACTTCAGGCCAGAACACAGCACCGTTAAAACTGAAAAACAATCAGACTTGAACTCTAAGGACCTAAGATCTAGGCTTGACTGTCAATGACCGACTTTGACCAATCACAAATTCTCTGCACCTTACCCTTTTTTTAGGTACATAAAGATACTCTCTACCCTGATTCCCCCACCATCCTCCATTTAAAACAGTTTTCAGTACTAAGTGACAGAGTGGCTAATGTGTTACTCATCTATAAAGTAAAAACACACATAATAAAGGCAACAACAAAAGTAGCAAAAATCACATCTGATAAGATTAATAAGAATGACAATGTGGATGTGCATTATGGTCGAGGCTACCAGGTTCAGCCACCCCTGCAATGCCCATACCCACATGGGCACTGGGTTGATTTCCAGTTGCTTCACTTCCACTGCATCTCCCTGTCATTTTTCCTGGGAAAAGCAGAGGGAGCTGGCCAAAGTCTTGGGCCCCTTCACCTACATGGGAGACCTGGATGAAGCTCTTGTTTCTTGCTTAGGGCTGGCCCAGCTCTGATTATTACAAGGCAGTAGGAGGGAAGTGAGTCAGTGGATAGAATATTTTTCTCTTTATATCTCCCCCTTTCTCTGCCTATCAAACAAAAAAATAAACAAACATGTGTTTTAAAAATGACAATGGTAGTGGTATAGGAACAGCAGCAAAAATCAACCACCTTCACATCACTATTGTATACAGAATGCCTTCTGCATGCCAGGCTCTGCTAGGTTATTGCCTATACTAATTACCTCAGTGAAACCTAACAAAAACCCTGCACAGTAAAAATCATGATATCTTCTTGTTTTTTTCTTTTCAAGATTTATTTTATTCTTATTGGAAAGTCAGATATACAGAGAGGAAGAGAGACAGAGAAGATCTCCTATCCGATGATTCACTCCTCAAGCAGCCACAACAGCCAGAGCTGCACTGATCCAAAGCCAGGAAACCAGAGCCTCTTTCAGGTCTTCCAGTCAGGTGCAGGGTCCCAAGGCTCTGGGCCATTCTTTACTGTTTTTCCAGGCCACAAGCAGGGAGCTGGATGAGAAGCAGGGCTGCCAAACTGGTGCCCATATGGGATCCTGGTGCATGCAAGGTGGGGACTTTAGCCACTAGGCTACCGTGCTGGCCCCGTATTTGGGCCCCATGATATTTTCAGGCAATGAAACTGAGGCTTAGACTAATAAAAATATTGCCTAAGGTTGTAACCAAAGCCCACATGTCCGTATGAACCTCAAAGGCTTTTCCAACCTGTTCTTTTATATACATTCCTTGTAAAAACAAGCTTAAAAAATGATTGTTGAATCCATAACTGGAAGTCTTCCCAGCACTAACATGCTAATCTTCCTATATGTGACAGACAGTAGCTCTGCTCTTCCAGCTAGAAAACACCCAATAAGCACGCATTCACTAAGTCAGAGTATCCTACCAGCTCCGCTAATGATTTACACTCCCTAGGGCAGGAAATGAGGCCTTCCTCACCACAATGCATTAGCCCCTAATGCACTCAGTTCCATTCATAGTTTGAAAACCACAAGGCAGGCACACAATGAAGCTGAGTTTCTCTTTCCTGTGGTCACCATCTCATACAAGCAGCCTTCTTGCCTTCCAAGAATTGTGCATCACCCGCTTGCTTCCCATCAAGGACACAAGGCCTCTAAGGCCAGAACCATGACCAAGGATGCCTGGTACCTAATCTCAGCCCTGCTGTGTCCTTTCAGCACGGAACACACAGAACCTAGAGGCAAAGCACTCTATCCCACTTCCTTGCTGTTCACCAAGAGCACAACTCTACAAAAACCTACTTGCATTTGCTTAAGCCTCAAATTCCTCTCCTGGAAAAAGGAAACACTGCTAGCTACCTCACAGGGTTTCTTTCTATGGTTAGCATAATCTCTTTCTCGTCTCTGCAACATCTTTTAACATCTTGTATCATCTCTCAAACAGGTACACTAATACCATCTTTCCTCTTCTCGTTCTTCACCATTATTTTTACTTTATGGAAGATTCCTCTAAGCACTGTAAAACTTCCATGTAAACACAATGGGAGTCATGATCTATTATTACATTTCAGTCTGATTTTAACATCATAGCACCTACTCAAGACTGAACTGTGTTCTCAGCACAGGAGCAGCACCAAGCTAATGCTCAGCAAATGCAATAAATAAATATGTATATGAGTTAAATAAATATGTAGTCCTAAAAGTCTATGATGCCATATACATTGATTTGCTGAATTCTTACACATCTTTGTAAGGAACATATTGTTGTGCACATCTTATAAGTAAATAAAATCCAGGTTCAGGGAAGTCCAATGGCTTATTACACTAAGAGCTAAAGGTAAGTATCGGTGTCTTCAAATTCTCACCTCAAAGAACAATGAATAAATTGCTAACCACAACGATGATATAATAGTCCACCTGTCCTAGAAGGAGTCCCAGTATTTGGCTTTAATGCTTGTAAAGGCTCCTAAGAGCCCAGTGAAATACATGCTATTCTTTGAACTCTAATTTCCCCAGGGCTAGAGTTAACCTGGGGATTTTAACTACCAAAAACTTATAAGCGGTCTTCAGATGAATCCTCAGACTCTCTTGATCTGAGTCTCGGTACTCCTTGAATTAAGAGCTTGTCCCAGGTAGCTGACATCCATAGCCCTCCCTTGCAAGGACATCAAAGCACGTACATTCCCTTCATGGCATCTTCTGCTACAGACAATATCTTGGGTCAGTGGCTTATTTTTTCCATGAATTTAAAAAAGTATATATATTATTCACTTATTTAAGAGGCAGAGTTAGAGAGGAACAGAGAGAGATGTCTTCTATCCAATTGGTTACTCCACATTGGTCGCAACATCTGGGTCTAAGACATATGGAAGCCAGGAACCTGGAACTCCATCCATGTCTCACACATAGTTGGGAGGGGCCCAAGAACTCAGGCTACTTTCTGCTCATTTCCCAGGTACATCAGTAGGAAATTGGACTGAACTAGGACAACTGGGATTAAAACCAAAGCTCATATGTAATGCCAGCATCACTGGCAGCAGCCTAACGTGCTGTGCCACAATATTGGCCTGGAAATTTTTTTGAAGATTGAAAAAAAAGTTATCAAATGCTTATTTATTTGAAAGTCATAATTACAGCCTGAGAAGGAAAGAGACAGAGAAAATAAGGCCTGATGGTTCATTCCTAGGCAGAAGCCAGGAGCCAAGAGCTTCTTCTGAGTCTCCCTTAGGGGTGGTAGGAGTTAAAGCACTTGGGCCATCTTCCACTGTTTTTCCCTGGCCCTTAGCAGGGAGATGTGTTGGAAGTAGAACAGCTGGCATCAACAGCACTGCAGGCTGAGGCCTTACATGTGTACCACGATGTTATTCCCAATACTTATTCTACTTATTTGAAAGGCAGAGTGGCAAAGCAAGAGACCATAAATTTATCTTTTGTCCAATAGTTCACCCCCCAGATGAAATGACTTCAATGGCTGGGGTTGTGCCAGACCAAAGTCAGGAGTCCAGATCTCCATCCAAGTTTTTTTTTCCTACATGGGTGGCAAAAGCCCAAGCACTTGGATTACCACCAGCTTCCTTCCCATCCAAATTAGCAGCAAGCTGAGCTGGAATAGAGCTGAAGCAGCCAGAAGTTGAACTGATGCTCCAACATGGGATTCATGACTTACAAGTGGCAGCTTAACCTACTGTACCACAATGTCAACTTGGATCAGCAGGCTTTATTAACAAGGCATTATACTCCTGGACTAACGAAATGAATAAGAAAGTGGTAACTCTAGTTAATCAAGAATTCCAAAGTCTAATGGAGCCCAAGGCACACAACAGTGGCAAGACTACTAGACTCGGAGCCAAGAAACATAGACTTAATTAAGTGTCTCCTATATCAGATTTGTCTTCAAATTTGTAAAATCAGTTGTCTACCAGATAATTTTATAAGACAGTCTCTCAGGTAGTATCCAACTTCTTTATGCTTACTCCCATCTTTTTTCCTTTTTCCTTGAATAAAAGTTTTACAAACTCATCCTCACATTAAATCTATCATCAAATCATATTGAATCTACCTTAGGGGGAAGAGTTTGACACACATTTAAACTGGCACTTGGGATGGCTGATTTCCACATTGCAGGGCCTGAGTTCAAGCCCTAGTACCACTCCTAATTCTAACTTCCTGCTGGTGTACATTCTGGAATGCAGTAGGTGATAGCAGGAGTATTTGAGTCCTTGCACCCACATGAGATACCTGTATAGAGTTGTTTAATCCTGGCTTCGGCCTGATCCAGGCCTGGTTGTTGTAAGCATTTGAAGAGTGAACCAATGAATGTTATATCTTTCTTGGTCTTTGTCTCTTGTATTTCAAATACAGTAATTAAAATAAATATATTTAAAAATCTTCCTGTTAAGTATCTCTAAAATTTATCTACTTCTGTCCACCAGCACTATGCTATTACCTAAGTCCAAACCATCCTCTCTCATCTGTGATCACGCAGTAAATTCTTGATTTACATGGTGTACTCTCAACCTCCTCCAATCTCTTCTCCACACTACTACTGCAGTGACATTCCAAAATCTGTCTAGCATTTGATTGTAGTCTAGCATAGTAAGAAACTATAAGTGCCCCAATTGAGTTAAGAAGAGCTAAAACTTGGCCTCAGATAAAGACAAACAGAACTAAAGTAGCAACAATCGGTAGATACTCACCTCCTGTCCCGTGGCTACATCCATTGCAGTGTATACGGTGCCTGAAGCACTGAATAGGTGTGGGAAAGAGAAAGGGGAAAAACACAGATGTCATGAAGTGATAGTTGTTAAATACAGCTCTACATACAATCTGGCCATGTAAATGTTAATAACAATAGCACGAAAAAGTAATCCTCCCAGCTGAAGCTCTTCCATCCTCATAGTTGAGAAGCAGTATGTGGTAGTAAAGAAAACACAGGCACTAGAAGGAAAGCAGACCTGAGTTCTGATCTAAAATTTCTATACAGTACCTAGTAACTATATGATCTTACAAATTATTTAGTTTCTCTGGGCTTTACTTTCTTGAACACAGAACTACATAAAATATTTGGAACTCATTACTTTATGTGAAGCACTTGGCCAAGTGTCTATAACTTAATAGGTGTTCAATACACGCTAGGTTTCTGTGTCTGCTTGCTTCTCCCCTTTGCTTTACCATCCTTCGCAAACTAATTTCCTGTAAACTCTTCCTCATCTGTAAACAGAGGTAAGATCAAACCTGTGATTTTTTTAAAGATATTTTTAACATAGAGCCTTATAAAACATTTTTTTCTTATGTTTTGTGCTAGAGGGAGTATATTACCTCTGACATACACATGAGGAAATCTATGTTAATGTAATTTATTTATTCATTCATTTATTAGGTGCTAATTTGTAGTAAGGAAAGAAATGCCCACACAGGATGGTAGCAGTCCCAAATCTTCTCATAGGGTCTGGTGACATCGGAACTACAGCCAGGACCCCCCGGGTTGCACAGTTACACATTTTTATTTTATTAACATCCATATTTAAAAACCATGAGTAACAAAAAAAATTAATAAAAACCACATTGAAAAGTCTAAAACAATCTCAAACTACCCTTCCCACCCTGAGAGTACAGGATCCCAAGACACTGTGTTTTCTAATCATTTATCCTGTCAAGGTAATAAGTGAATTTTATTTTCTGTCATACGTATTATGAAAAAAGCCTTTAGTTTTCACTTTTTAAACATAAAATGATGCTAAGCCTATGTTGTTTTTTTCCCAAATACATTTGCTTCCAGAAAATCTGATACCACAGGTAACTACTACTCCCCTACTCTCAAGGTCTGCATAATCCCACCAGATATGCATATGTGCACAGTATGCATGACGCCTTTACTTATTTAGGCTCAGGAAGTGAAGGAGAAATGCTAGCAATAATGCTAGGAAAATAACATCAATTCAAAATAATTAAAATCCTCATTTTATAACCATAACCATTAACCCATTTATTTGTAGGCAAGTAAATTATAATATACATCCATGTGTGCAAGCCATATGTCACTTACAAATGACACAAACTGAAGAAGTTTTACAATTCCGGTCTATTTTAAGAATAAATTTGAGATAAACACTGGGATTACATTTTCTGAAGAATTCAGATCATTTCCAAGTATATCTTTTCTACTAATAATCACAGTCACCTGCTCCCTAATCACACTCTTCAGGGGACCCTAGCTATATGCTTGGAAACTATGAGCATAAGATATGGGCTAGAAAACATGGCTTTGATTATTTGCCCTGCTAGCTATTTCTTTATTGTCTCATCACCTTACCTTAATCTTAGTCATCTCCCACCAAAAAGCTGGCATCTGATTCCTATCTTTCTAGATGAACTCTAAAAGGAAAAACACGCCAAAGCTTCCGGAGAGTCAACATTTTGGGACTATGACTCCCTGAATGAAAAGTGCTAGAAAGCTACTCAGTTTCACTGGTTAAAATCTAATTATTTCTACCTTGAACAGAAATTATGATTAGATACATAAACTGTAGGTCAGAGAATGATCATCTTAACATTTTAACAGGAAGACACAAGGCAAGCAGGGGCTGCTGTTGTAGCACAGCAAGTAAAGCTGCCATTTGGAACATTGGCATTCTACACTTTAGTGCTGATTCAATTTCTGTCTGTTTTACTTATGAACCAGTTCCTTGCTTTTGGTGCCTGAGAAAGCAAGAGATGATCATGCCTGCCATCCACGTGGGAGACCAGCTGGAGCTTCTGGCTCCTGCTTTCAGCCTGGCCCAGTCTTGGCTTTTGAAGCCATTTATGAAGTAAACCAATAGGTGAAAGATGTCTGTTGGCCTGTCACTGTCCCTGTCTGTGTGTGTTTCTCTCTGTCACTAAACCTTTCAAATAATAAATAAATCTTTATTTTTAAAAAGTAAAAATTAAAATGTTACCAGCTTGCAACGTTCATGGAGCATTTTTATTTTTTAAAGTACAGAATGTTGGTACTTAATAAATATTTCACTTCTCTTCCATTACTAAGAAACTTGTCAACTAAGCAAAGAAAGAACACTTTGCAGATGTTATCAACTTCAAGATATTATACATTTGCAGTATTTTTTCTAAGTTTTTGAGGTAAAGGTTCCTCAATCTGTAACTCTACTTTCTTAAATTTACAAATGAAGAAAATCAAGAGCAGAAAGAGGACTTATCATGTCCACACTTGCTCAAGGAATTTTCTACTACATTCTTTTTTTCTCCCTTTAAGATGTATTTATTTATTTGTTTTTATTTGAAAGGCAGAGTTATACAGAGAGAAGGAAACAGAGAGAGAGAGAGAAATCCCACCCACCAGTTCACTCCCTAAATGGCCACAACAGCCGGAGCTGGGCTGGTCTGAAGGCAGAAATCAGGAGTCAAGAGTTTCTTCTGGGTCTCCAGGGCACACAGGGGCCCAAGGACTTGGGCCATCTTTTGCTGCTTTCCCAGAACATTAGCCGGGAGCTGGGTAGCAAGCATCTAGGACTTGAAATGGTGCCCATATGGGATGCCAGTACCACTGGTGGAAATTTAGTGCTATACCAAAGCACTGACCCTGAAGGAAATGCTATTAACTTTATTCTGTAGCAAACAAGAGAATTTCCTATCATGGTATTAACTACCTTAAGCTACCTTATACATTCCAGACTCAAAAAGCATACTTTAGTAAGAAAAACACTGGAACCAGAAAAAATTAGATTCATCCAAACTTGCTTTGAAAATTAAATAAAAGGTGCCAATAACAGATGTAATCTGGAGAGTTCTGTACAAATATGGCATCCCTCTATTATGAAAGTTTTTCTTATTTTCAGAAGTTCTTGGGTGCGTAAGAAGGAAAACTGGGGACCATATCATGGCAGAGCAGGTAAAACCATTGCCTGTGACACTGGCATCTTGCCAGTCATACGCTAACTGCTCTACTTTTAATCCAACTTCCTGTCAATGACCTGGGAAAAGCAGCACACAAGATGGCCCAAATGTTTGGGGCCCTGCAACCCACTAGGGAGACCTACAAGAGGCTCCTGGTTGTTGGCTGCTGCCTGGTCCAGACTTAGCCATTGAGGGCTTCTAGGAAGTAAGTCAGTGAATAGATTCTATCTTTTCATCTTTCATTTGATTTTAGCCAAAAGACCAATAAGTAATTCTCTTTTCCCTCTCTTTCTTGTTCTCACTCTCTGCAATTCTGACTTTCAAATAAAGAAATCTTTAAAAAAGAGAACTTGAAACAAAATGGCAATGATTTCATTAGCTATAATCTTTTCACTCTGCTGACAGTCTATTTAAAAGCAACACTTCATTTTCTAGTTTCTTCTTAATCTTACATGTTTGGGTAGGTTTAGGTCTGTAAAAATCCTGTTTCCATTTTTATGCAGAAATACCTGCTGCCTAAAGTAATCTGCACGATACTTAAGTGTATGGCTTACAGCTTCTCGGACCCTGCGTTCACCAACATTCACCCCTGACCGTCGCCCCCTCAGGTCTTTCTCCATGAGAATTAATCATGACTGACTCCAACTTTCACTATCATATACAGAGACGTCACACAGCTTGCAGAAAAATTAAACTAGAAGATCCTGTGAACCTTCATGCAAAAAAATGTTAAAACCATGCATAATTTTTCCTAGTACACATTTCTATGAATATTTTGAAGCCCCTTTTATGTGAGCACTGTTGCTTTTGAACATCACATAAAAAGAATTATACGAGGTATTATATCTTTTATGTCTGGCTTATTTTGCTAAAAACAATAGCCAAAGATATTTAAGACTCATCACAGTATATTACAATTCTCTGTCTTATTTCTTTCTGTCAATTTGAGGCCTTAAAGGGAGACTGTGAGTCTCAATGGCTTACACACAGTAGCAACCAGTTAACTTCTGCACAGTTTTATGCTCTCAGGGAAGCACATATGAAGCAGAGATGGACCAAGAAAGCAGGACTCAGGAGTTCTGGCACCGACCTAGAAAAATGTGCCATTACCCCAGCAGAATCATTTCTACATTAGGTCTTTCATTTTGCATAAGTGTAGGTAAAGGCAAGCAAGGTTTCTCTGGAAAAACAGATCTATAATTTGACAAGCTGGTTTTACGCTAAGAAAATAAGTGGATTCTTGTACTATCGCTGCGACGTAGTCAGCTAATGGCACATCTGTCATACCAAGCACAATTCTGCCAAACCTGAAGCCAGCCTAACATAACAACTCCATACTGGTAAAAAAAAAAAAAAAAAAAAAAAAGAGGTAGAAAGAGAAGACTTACGAGAAGCAAAACAAAAACAAAGCCTTAAACGTTAGTGCACACAATTGGTTTCTCCAGAGAAAGAAAATGCCCCTACTAACCCTTGTCCAATCTTCTCAAATCGAGTATATTTCTTCTTAGGATCGCCCACACTCACTATGCTTCCTTTGAAAGAAACAAAAAACAAGAGTCATTTTACCCAGATCAATATACAAATCAAGCCCTCTGTTCCCCACCCCTGAAACTGGCAAAGATTAAAGAATGATCTTTAATACACCCAAAAATATGCTACCTAAATCTGCGTTTTCCTCAATAAGTTGCAATCCTAAATTGCATGTCTTTGACTGCTTTTATCTACAGTAGTCTGTTACATTCTAATAGTATAAAAGCCATCATTTCCTTTTCAATTCATTCATTGAGTGAATATTTACTCTCAATATACTTGTTTATTATGTACTAAGCCATCTGCTGAGTGCTACGAATAAAGACACATATTAAGACACAGTTCAGACAACCCTGCTCTCAAAGAGCTCAATTTCATGGGGAGATAGACAAGCAAGCACAAAGTTCCATGGAAATATAATAAGTGCAGTGATAAATGCCAAACCGGTAGAAAAAGAAGTGAAAAACAACAACAACAAAAACAGCCTTTGCAGCCTTCTGTTTGGCTTCAAAAACGTGGTATGGCAGTTTGGGCTGATTTTTACAGGATACATAGAAATTAGCCAGCAAGAAAAAGTAAAAGACACATTTACAGCAGGGAATACTTTATGTGTAAAGACACGGATATGTTAAGAGTTCACTGGTTTCATCTCATGAATTCTAGAGATGGGCAACTGAAGTCCACAGGGAAAAAAAGATACTTATCCAAAGTCACATAACAAATCAGTATGAGAACTAAGACGAGGAGTTTGGTTTTTAATCTTTCAGTCCAAAGTACTTCCCACTAATACCAATTACTAGGATATGGTACTTCTCACATGCATTTTCTCATTTGATTTACAAATTTCAGGAATGCTGTTGCAGGTGTGCAGCTAATGTGCTGAGGAAGGTCAGCCAGTCCAGGCCCAAGACTAGAACTGGGATATTTAGAGCCAGGGGAATATCATTTCTGTGTTTGACCAAGCCACAGCCCAGCGAAGGTTCCAAAAGTTACAAAGTGCTTACGTAATTTCTCCAAGATCTCCTCATCAGACATTTTAGGCTTCTTCTTCTGCTTTTCAGTATTTCGAGTCAGAGCATCGGGTGGAGTGGTGTTATTCTCAACAGGTGAAATAGGAGATGTAGCCACATCGCGAGTTGGGGTAGTAGGAAGTGGTTCGATCACAGAACGCGTGTATACCTGTATTGTTGTTACAATTTTGGTGAAGCCAGACTTTATTAACACAGATGTAGGGTCAGAATATCCACATTACAAATCCCTATAAACCCATCCTTTATTTTACATTAAGACCCACTTTATTTCTCCTCTTCTCCCAGGCTCATACTCCAAATAAAATGGGCTTCCTTGCTCTCATGGTATATAACAGGAGCTAGTGAGAGTTTCAGTATAAAAGATAATCAATAAGGCCTACCCAAGTCTCAAAAGATAATTTAAAGGAGAACCTATCATTAGATGAGAATTCCTTAGATTTGTAACATTCTAGGCTCCCCTAAACTGAACGGAAATGATATCCTCTATTCCCTTAGGACTTTGTACTGCCAACATATCACATAACATATTGAGTTACTCCTTTAAATATTGAGCCCTTGCAGAAAAGGAACTATTCCTGTTGTTCTTCAAGAGACAGTAGGGTGGGATAGAGTAACGATAATTAATTTTTAACCTGAGAGGAAGAGACACATAGAGAGGGAGACACAGAAAGGCAGAGTTCTCATTTACTCATTTACTCCCATAGTACTGGCAATGGCTCAGGATGAGACATGCTGATGCTGAGAGCTGTAAATGCAATTCAGAACAGTGAGATGGGTAGCAGGAGCTCAATTATCACAACCCAGTTATCACTACTGCCCTTCAGATTCTACCTTAACAGCAAACTGGAATTGGGAGAAGACCTGAGACTCAAACCTGGAGGGTCTAGGTCAAATAACCAACCCAAGTGATTAAGAACTCAGACTCTGGAACCTGATTGCCCTGGCTTAAATACTAACTCTTAATCTTAACATCTTCATGACTTCTGCCAGATTGCTTAATTTTTCTATGCTTTAGCTTCTCCATATAAAAAATTATGACAACAATGTCTACTTATCTTATGGGGTTGCAGGAATAATTGGTTAATGTGTGTGAGGGGCAGGCACGTGTCTCAATTGAGATAACCCTATGTAGTAATATGGAGTATGTGAGTTCATACCCACTTCTGGTTCTGACTTCAGCTTTCTGCCAATGCAAACCCTGGGAAACAACAACGACGGAACAGATAACTGGATTCCTGCCCCCCACATGGAGACCTGGATTGAATTTCTGACTCCCTGCTTGAATAGTGACCCAGTACTACAAATGTGGGCTTTTAGAAATGAAAAATGAAACAGTAGATAGAAATTCTAAACTATTTTCCTCCATTCCTTCTTTCTTCCTATCTATCTATCTATCTATCTATCTTTCTATCTATAGTGGTCTCTCAAAATGTGCTCTAAGGGATGGTCTAAGAAATGAATAAATATAGTACCGAGGTTCAGAAGTAACTTATGTTTCTTCCTCATCACCACCAAGAGATAATTCAAATTATTTATCAGATTTTATCATAAAAGTATCAGAATTATCTTTTGAATGCTTTACAATTTCTTCGAGAACAGGCAATATGATGTTATTCATCACTGAACTCTTAGAAAGAAGCACTGAATTAATGAACAAATGCGGGATCCTTTAGCTGGAATTTTAAGGATAGATTAGTTTTTAATAGGTAGAAATAGGAGAGAACTTTCCATGTGACAAGAATAAGTCAAAACTCTGAGATTGAAGACCAGTTTCTTTCTCGACTAGCATAATGTATTTCTTATTTTTCTACTCTTTACCTACAGAAAAACTATCCTAGGAATCTGAACCTATGCCTTCATATCCCTTCCTCTGCTTCTCTTGAAATGACTTTTTATGGACAGAAATCCTGCTTTTTCCTTCTTGGCTAGTCTCCCACTCTGGCTTCCAGTACAAGTCTGCACACATAAAAATGCCAATGTGCAATGCTGGAAAGCAACATGGACATGAAGTCAATGACCTGTTTTCATATCCTTTCTCTTTTGTTTACTACAAGACTGAATAGATCGATTTATCTCTCCAAATCTCAGCTGATTGTTCCATAAACTAGTAATTAACAATAACTTTTAAGACAGGAATACTATGAAGTTCAAATGTATCAATTCTTTCAATATTTACTACCCTCTAATACCTCCTAAGAGCTATGTTAAATATACATATATTTGGATTTGCTCTATTTTTGTGGAGTTCATGGTTTAGTAGAGAGAAATACTTGAAGTACACAGGTTTAAAAAGTATAACCATACAGATGCAAAACAGTCTGACAAATTCTGCCTTTGTAAATTTTAATCTACAAAATTAAACGAAGAAGATATTTTCACCCTAAGAGAACATATAATTCCCCTGAATTTCTTTTACAGCATCATCCATAATCATTCTGTCTGAACATTTCCCTGAAAGCTCAATTCAAGAGCACTAAAAAAGAACGTTTTCTGTTTTGGTTTATTGCTGAGTTTAAATCCTAGATGAATTTTATCATTTTAAAGCTTTCATCACAAATAAAAAGCCAAAACTATGAAACACTGATAAGAACATGATCTGCTAGTGCTCAATAATGCTAAATCAAGCAAGTCATGGGGAGACTTGATTGTACAAAGTAAGGATAGAGGGACGGTGGCTATTCGTAGACATAAGAACCCCAAAGGAAGTTAAATAGAAATCACTGCCTCAGGCTGCACTCCATAATATCCAGAATATTAATAGCACTGATGTATTTATAAATTCTCCTGGGTCTCTTAGTATCACCAGTGATGCTCTAAGAGATTGAATGCTGCACACTTAACAGAGAAGAAAAGATCTGTAGCATGCCAGTTCATGGCTTCCCAGGAGAGTAGAATCATTTCTGTTGGCTCTGAATTAAGCAACATCAATTCTATCTGCAAATAGGCTGGGTTAGACAGTGCTGGAACAGTATAAACTTCAATTACCTTGACATTTTGGGACTATCTTCAAACCAATGATAAATATATCCATTCTTGTTTTTAATCACATAAAAAGCACCTTCAGCAAAGGTGATTCAGCAATTTCACCAGGTCCCCTACATCAGAATCTTAAACTTCTAGATCTCAGTACCGATTGCTTCCTCCCATTTCTCACACAGACAAATCACAAAGCTGTCTAGGTCCTTTTCCCAACGACTCACAGATTTTGTGTGCTCTGGACGGGGAGCAATCACTGGAGGTGGAGTAGCATCATCATCATCATCTTCATCTTCTGAAACTGGTGGTACTGCAGGAGTCTCAGACACAGTCTTCACATTCTATACACAGAGAAGAAAAGCCAGATTCATTCAGGATAGCTGACATGCAACCTAAGCTGTCAGGATAGCCAATTTCCCAGAAGAACCTCCCCACCTGCTGACATCTCTTTTGAAACCTGCATTCGCCTCCAAGGTTTCTGCAGTTGTACAGCCAGTCTTAGGAATCCAGTCAGCTGTTCTGTCTTCTGTTAGGCTTCATCATTCATTTGGCCATTTGGGGCTTCCTTCTTCCACCCAAAAGCCAAACTTGTGGAATGGGAAATCAGTTTATAGTTCTTTACCTGACTCTCATTAACCAAATCCCTAAGGACAAATTCATTTTTAACTTCCATGCTGAACAGATAATACATTACAAAAGGTAGGGAAGAGATCAAATGTTTGGAGTTTTTCAAAATTAATCATTACAATTCCTTACTCCTTCTTGATATAGTAAGCAGAAGTCTAAATTGGCTTGGGCCCTCTCCTTTTTGTCTCTTTTTAAAAACTACTAGATCCATTATGTAACCAGTGCAAATTGCCTTCATTTCAAGATACAGAACTCCAGGACCGTCAGCCCAAAGAGGATGGATTTTCCCTGCTGGATACTATCTTGCAGTAAGCTTCAACCCTGTTAAGGAATCAATCCTACCAATATCACTAATCAGATCTGCTCATAATATGGAACAACCTGATTTTCCCATAAAAACTATAGAGAGTTTGCCCAACAACAGTGGAATTTAGGGCAGATACAGACAAAAATAACATTCTATAGCTATTTTTACACAGACTCAAGAGATAAGGTGGCTTCAAAACATAAGACTTCTGACAGAGATCAAGTAATTCTATAAACTGATCATCATGAGAGGCAGTAGGGCTCTTTATACTGCTATAATTCAACAGTTTACAGAGCACCTATTTTGTGCTCAGCAGACACTGTGATTTATACTGCTGACAGGTAAAAAGATGAAAAAGAGTGTTCATGTCCAGCAGTAACTCACACTCCCGCACAGGAGAAAGGTTGAGCTTCCTTCCTACCAAGTGACTTCTGAAGAAAAAAGTTAAGAGTAAGATGATGGGATAAAAATGGAACAAAGGAAACAATGGATACCCTAGAACTACCCTGTATGGGAGAGCAGTTTTTACCACATCTAACATTTGAGGATACAGAAAATGTGCAATCTCATAGATTATAACAGTATCTCCAGTAAGTAAGTAACTAGCTGTAGTGACCACAGGTAATGAATCAATCTTCTACATCTGGAATTCCATCACTTTAGGAACATTAAAGGGAGAGGTATAGTGTAATGACTTCACTGACTTTTCAATTCTAAAATTCATTAGAGGTTCCCTGTCAAAACATGTATCTTAGTATCTTTCTACTCTGTTTTCTCTCTCCCTGTAACTTCACTCAACAGAAAGCAACTAGGAACCTAAAATTTAAATTACATTGCCTCAGCAACCTCTTCATGATTTGGTGGTCCTGGGGCTTCCCAATGTACACTATAAACTCCAGGTATGTTTGCTTTTCAAAACTGTACAGTAGAGCATTTCATCACCTTCCTCAGTAACATTCTATTTTTCATACATGAGAGCTTTTGGCGGTGTTATTAACAACTGAAAAAGTTGAGAGACTTAAGACTTCTGCCCAGATTTTTACTTCTTAGTCTTGTAAACACAAGAAATGTGCTAAGCCTCACATTTTCCATCTATAACCTGGAGATAACAACAGCATCTCTGCCCATCTGGGAGGGCTACTAGGAGGATAAAGTGATATAAACACACTTCGAAAATAAGTAAAAGGAATCGATTATTATATCTAGTAAGTATATACTTGTTTTAATTTAAAAAACTCAGACACTCCAACCTATCATCTATCCATCCATTCATTCATCCATCTGCCCACCCACACCCACAGCATGTCAGGCTATATTAAAGAATAAAATAGATGAAGTCACCTCCTTGGCTAACTTTATTACTAAATATTTTAATACTCTAGTTAATATTATAATAAATTGAATTGCTTTATTAATTATCTTCTTGGATTTTTCATTATTAGTATACAAAACATGTTCAAAAAGTTGATGGAAAATATGCAATGAGAAAATATGCATGGGAATGATGATTTGGCCTCATGGTTAAGATGCTAGTTGGATGTGCATGTCTCTAATTATAATTTCTTTTTTATCTATTTATTCATTTTTATTGGAAAGGCAGATGTACAGAGTCCTCCTCCAGCAGCCACAACGGCTAGAACTGAGCCAATCCGAAGCCAGGGGCCTCTTCCAGATCTCCCTTGTGGGTGCAGGATCCCAAAGCTTTGGACCGTCCTTGGCTGCTTTCCCAGGCCACAAGCAGAGATATGGATGGGAAGTGGAGCTGCTAGGATTAGAATCAGCACCCACATGGGATTCCAGCATGTTCAAGGCAAGGACTTCAACCTCTATGCTGTTGAGCCGGGTTCTCTAATTAGAATTTCTAAGTTCAGTGAACAAGCTCTAGCTCCTGATGGCAGCTTCCTGCCAATACAGACTCCGAGAAGCTGCACTTAATGACTCCAGTGGTTGGAACCCTGCCACCCATGAGATCTAGATAGAATTCCCTGTTCACTTGTCTGGCTTGGTCCAGTTCTAGTTGTTATCAGCATTCAAGAATGAACCAAACATAATTACTTTTGATTAAAAATTCAACTTCAGATAAAATGGAAGCGATCTTTGACATTCTGGCTTGGGGATGCCCCCATCTACTCCCAGGTCCTCTGTATGGGATTCCACCAGCCCAGAGTAAGATATAACTTGCTGTGACTGTGTGGTCCTAGGGTGATCAGTTTCATTTGGAGCTGTGGGTAGTACCCAGGCTCAGTGGCACTGTCAGAAGAAACAACTTTCAAAAGTGATGGGGTAGGGAGGGTCAATTGCATGGCTCTAAAGTTGCAGTCACAAGTAAGATAAAAACATTTCTGGATCAGGTGCTTATAGACACAGTAGACACTGTAAACCCAGATGTCTGTGCAGAGGAGGACCAGCAGAAATGAAAAGCCAAGACAGACCTCCAAAAGGCCTACACAATGCATGTACACTCCCAGCTACACACAGAACAATCAGCAGAAACAAGAAGCCCTATTGATCTGAAGGTTTTGAGCACAACTTCTGTTTAGTCCTTGGCTGACCCTTTGGCTATGAAAATGCAGAGGAAACCCCTGAAAAGCTTGGCTAAAACATAAAGACTACTACAAAACATAGGGATGGGCATTGTGTACTCACATCCCATATCACATTTTGAAGGTGAAATAAAGACGCTCCAGATAACACAGGAAGAACACACTGCTACGTTTGAATAAATGCTAACACAATACATCAATCTGAATGGAAATAATATCAACGGCAACACAAATCCACATGTTAAAAAAGAAAAGGAAATGAGAATATATAGAATGACATGAAAGATATTCTAGATAAATATTTTTAAATTTTTCCATTCTTTTTTTTAAAAGATATAAAATTATCTAAAGGAATAATTAACACACCATATTACTGAATAAAAAAAGAAGGGTATTTTATAATGATAAAAGATTAATTATTTCAAATTTTTATCAAATTATGCCAAAAACACACACACAGACCTAACACCAGTTTTGCATATGGCAAAAGATGATCGAATTGAAGGGAACAAGAAACAACTCCATGAAAGATTATATTTATAGGTGATACTAACCCATTCATAATAATCAACAGAACTAGAATGAAAATTAGTAAGAATACAGAAGACTACAACAACATCAATTAACTTGACCTAGCTGACAAATATGGAAAATTCCAGATTATATATTCTTTTCAATCATCCATGGATCAGTTTCCAGTATATTCTACAGGTAGGCAACAAAATATATCTTAATATATTTAAGAGGACTGAAATCACACAAAATATATTTCTTGAAGACAGTCAAACTGAATTAGAGATCAACAGGAAAAGCATTTTTCCAAAGAAAATACACAAATAGCTAATAAGTACAGAAAAAAAAAAGATGCTGACATCATTACCAACTAAAAAAGTGTACATAGAACCGCAATGAGATAAGCTTTCACACCCACTAAGATGACTATAATCAAGAGAAACAACAAGAAGCATGAGCAGCGATGTGGAGAAATTGGCACTTTAATAATTGTAGGTGGGAATGTCAAATGGTACAGACACTGCAGAAAATAGTCCAGCTAATAAATAATTTAAAAAAAAATAGTCCAGCAATTCCTCAAAAGGTAAACCATGAAGTTATCATATGACCTGGCAATTCTAGTCCTCAGGCGCATATCCAAGCGTGAAGCATGCATGTATCCACATAAAACTAGCATATGCGTTTTCAAAACCTCATTATTCATGATAGCCAAAAAGGACCACTCAGGGCACACATCAGCTAATGAATAAACATACAAAATGTGGTATATCCATATAAAAGAATCTTACTCATACATAAGAATGACTGAATACTGAAACATGGCACAACATGGATGAGTCCTGAAATCATGTTAAGTAAAAAAAGGTCCACACAAAAGCTATATGCTACATTAAGTCCGTTTATATAAACTGCCAAGAAAAGGCCAATTTATAGAGACAAAAAACAGATCAGCAGTTTCCTATCGCTAAAACTAAGAACTGGAATTACTGGGAAAAAAGCACAAGAAACTTTTGGGGGTAAAGGCTATGCAAAGTTATTAAAATTGTTGAATAATATGTGTATACTGGATGAATATCACAGGATCCACATCTCAAAACAGTGTAAAAAAGTTAGAATGGTCAATTTTTGTGAGTCATTAAACTGATGAGGTTGGGGAGAACAGAAAAGGAAGAAAGGACAGTTTAAAACAAACAAACAAAAAAGCAGCAAACCAGATGAATGAACACAATGAATTCAATGAGGCTGAATCAAAACCTGATAGACCCAGAAGACCGAAAAACCATGAATCTACCCTGCAGAATCCTCAAGATGGCTCAAGTTCAACTGGGCTGTTCCTGATTCCAGCTTCCTTCTAAGGAGCTCCCTGGGAGGCAGCAAGTGATGACCCAGTTAGCTGGGGGTCCCTAATACCAGCATAGGAGACCAAGACTGAGCTCCAGGTTCCTAGGTTCGCTCTAGCCCAGCCCTGGCTGTTGTAGGCACTTGGGGAATAAACTAGCAGATAACAAATTGCCTTTTTTTTTTAAATCTGAGCCTCTTTCAAATGAAAAAACAAATATCCTCTAAAGGCTCAGGACTGATAGTTCCTGCAAATCCCTGAAAACAGAGCTGAAGTAGAGAAGTACAAGAAAGCAATGGGGGTGCTCGTTTGAAAGTTATTTAAGAAGATTGTTTCAATCTATAAATCTCCTTCCCTACTCTATATCACTGGGTGACCGCTTTCCCCTTCCATAGCTAGAAACTAGAGGATTACTCTAGAGTGGGAAAAAGGATTTCTGGATTAGGGATGCCATACACAGCTAAATAAAAGGGTACCATATTAAACAGTACAATTAAGTGAATCACTGTATATCATATGCTCAATGTTGAGACTTTTAGCTCTCTTGCCATAGTAGTCCCCTAGAGTACTAGACCATTCTTCTCTAGGTATGATTGATGTAACAAGACAGTTCTGAAGACAAAATATGGAAAATGGATTTTTCTAAGTGGCCCATCTGAATTATCAAATAAGGAAGGAATACTTGTAACACAAAATAAATTAGAACAAATGGCAGACAGTACCACCTGAAATAAATTCAGCAGAGAGAAAAAATTCTACCATTTCTTTTCTTTTTTTTTTTTTTTTTAAGATTTTATTATTATTGGAAAGCCGGATATACAGAGAGGAGAGACAGAGAGGAAGATCTTCCATCTGATGTTTCACTCCCCAAGTGAGCTGCAACGGGCCGGTGCACACCGATCCGATGCCAGGAACCAGGAACCTCTTCCGGGTCTCCCACGCGGGTGCAGGGTCCCAAAGCTTTGGGCCGTCCTCGACTGCTTTCCCAGGCCACAAGCAGGGAGCCGGATGGGAAGTGGAGCTGCCGGGACTAGAACCGGCACCCATATGGGATCCCGGGGCGTTCAAGGCGAGGACTTAAGCCGCTAGGCCATGCCGCCGGGCCCTACCATTTATTTTCTTAGAAATAAGTTAAGCTTTTTAAACTAAAAAAGCACTTGTAAATTAAACATGAGGACAGAAGTGAAAAATTAAATTGATGGATTAAAAGCTGAAATTGAGTCTCCTAAAACGTACAACAAAACTCAATGCAAGGAAAATAGAGAAAATAAAAGGAAAAGGAAAGGAAACCAGTCTAAGAGGCTCAAGGACCTCTCTGAAAATGTTTTTGCTTTTGTTTCTGTTTGTTTTTAAAGCTTCGCTGCATTTTCCCTCAGATCTTCAACATGACAAGACTTCCATTTGAACCACTTCTAATCAATATGGTACTAGAAGTTTTAGCAAGACCAATTAGGAGAAATAGGCATTAAAATCAGAAAAGAAGTCAAAGTACCCATGCTTGCAGATGACATGATATTGTGCATGAAAAAACCTAAGCACTCCGCTAAAAAGCTTTTAGAGCTGGTAAACCGATTCACTAAAGTTGCAAATTACAAAATAGGCAGGCACACACACACACACACACACACCCCAGCCTTTTTATAAATTAATGATGAACTCACTGAAAAAGAAATCCTGGGGCCAGCATTGTGGCATAAATGGCTAAAACACAGCTTACAGTGCTGACACTTGTGAGTGTTGGCTCAAGTTCTGGCTGTTCCATTTCTGACTCAGCTCCTTGCTGATATACCCGAGAAAGCAAGAGAGGATGACCCAAATCCTTGGGTCCCTGCACCAACATGGGAGACCTGGAAGAAACTCCTGGCTCCTGGCTTCTGACAAGCTCATCCCTAGTCATTGGAGTCATTTGAGGAGTGAACTAGTGGGTAGAAGACCTCTCTTTCTGTATCTCCTTCTCTCTAAATATAACACTGGCTTTCAAATAAATAAAATTAATCTTTAAAACAGAAACAAATAAAGCTTATTCACAGGCTATCGTAAAAATGAAATATTTAGGAAAAAAACCAAAGAACCGAAAAAAAATCTCTATACTGAAAATCATGGGATCACATACCACCCAGAATGGCCAAAGAAACGCTTAGTTAAAAAAAAAATCAAGCTGCAGGCATCTACATACACACCTGACTTCCTAGCATGCTGCACAGCCACAGTAACTAAAACAGCCTGGTACTGGTTACTACCTGACACACAGATCGATGGGACAGAGCAGAGAGCCAAGAAACTAATTCACATACACACAGCCAAATGATTTTTGACAAAAGTGGTCAGACCATACAATGGAGCACAGATAATTTCTTCAACAAATGGTGCTGGCAAAAACTGGATGCACGTAGAATTAGATGAAATCCATATTTTCTCACCGTATACTAAATTTAACTCAAAATGGATCAAAGACCTACATTTAAGACCTCAGACTATGAAGATGTTAGAAGAAAATGTAGGGCAACACCCCATGACATTGGTGTTGCAGAAGACTTTTTGGACAAGACTTGCAAAGTTTAGGTACAAAAGCAAAACTAAACCAATGGAGTTATATCAAACTCAGAATCTTCTGCACAGCAAAAAGAAACAATGGTGAAAAAACACCCAACAAAATGAAAGAAAATATGAGGTACCTGACAAAGGATTAATATCCAGGATATACTAACTCAATAACAAAAAACAACCAATTAAACTAAGCAATGGACAAAGGACCTCAACAGACAGTTATCAAAACAACAAACACAAATGGCCCATAAACTTATGAAAAACCTCTCAACATCACCAGCCATCAGGGAAATGCAGAACAAAACCAAAATGAGCTATCACCCCACCCCTGTAGAATGGATCAAATCTTAAAGGCAGTAATAAATGCTGGGGAGATGGGGAACGGGGAACTTTTATACATTGTTGGTAGTTAAGCCTCCACTTGCAATGACTGATCTCGTATGTCTGAATTTCAGCTGCTTTGCTTTCCATCTGGGAAATGCATCTGGGAAAGTGGCAGAAGACAGGCTCACTTTGGACCCCTGCTACCCATGTGACAGACCTGGATGGAGTTCCTGCCTTCTAACTTTGGCCACCGAAGCCATTAGGAAGTAAACCAGTGTACAGAAGTCAGTCAGCCAGTCACTAAAAATCTAGGAGAGGGGCAGGGGTCGTGGCACAGACGATTCAGTAGCTCCTTAGGACTCTGCAAGTACCCCATACCAAAAGGCCTGGTTGAGATCACAGTTACACTGCTTCCAACATAGCTTTACGCTAATGTAAACCATGGGGGCAGCAGGTGACGGTTCACAAACTTAGGTCCCTCCACCCCATGTAAGAGACTCAGAAAGAATTCCAGGTGTCTGCTTTACAGCCTGGTCTGGCTAGCAAGTGGGGAGTGAAACAGCAAATGGAGGCTCTCTCTTTCTTTGTTCTACTATTAAGTACATAAGTAAAGCCTTAAGAATAGAATCAGAAATGTGTTCTTTAATGAAGACTTTTTAAAAAAGATTTTTAAAATCTTTATTGGAAACTCAGATATACAGAGAGGAAGAGAGACAGAGAGGAAGATCTTCCATCTGTTGACTCACTCCCAAAGTGACCTCTACAGCCAGATTCAGAGCCAGGAGCCAGAAGCCCACAAGGTCTCCCACGCAGGTGCAGGGTCCCAGGCCACAAGCAGGGAGTTAGATGGGATGTGGGGTCACTGGGATTAGAACCGACGCCCATGTGGGATCCTGGCTAGTGCAAGGCAAGGACTTTATTGCTAGGCCACCACGCCAGGCCCTACTGAAGACTTTAAAAAAAAATTTTATTTATTTTACTTGAAAGTCTGAATTTTAGAAAGAGAGGGAGAGACATAAAGACAGGTATTTCGGGCCCCGCGCCGTAGCCTAGCGGCTTAAGTCCTCGCCTTGAACGCACCGGGATCCCATATGGGCGCCAGTTCTAATCCTGGCAGCTCCACTTCCCATCCAGCTCCCTGCTTGTGGCCTGGGAAAGCAGTCGAGGACGGCCCAAAGCTTTGGGACACTGCACCCACGTGGGAGACCTAGAAGAGGTTCCTGGTTCCAGGCATTGGATCGGCGTGCACCGGCCCGTTGCAGCTCACTTGGGGAGTGAAACATCAGATGGAAGATCTTCCTCTCTGTCTCTCCTCCTCTCTGTATATCTGACTTTGTAATAAAAATAAATATTTAAAAAAAAAAGACAGATATTTCCTCCTTTGTGATACTCCCCAAACAGCCTCAACAGCAGAGCTGAGTTCGTCCAAAGCTGGGAGCCAGGAGCTCCTTCTGGGTCCCCCACAAGGGTGCAGGGGCCCAAGGCATTGGCCATACTCTACCGGTGCCCGAAGAGGATGCCGGTACTGTGAGCTAAGGAGGATTAGCCTGATATGCCACCACGCCACCCTGGATGAAGACTTAATGTATTTTCTTTCATTGCATTGCAACTACTTCTCCTTTTCCCCCTTCTTTCTGTCTGTCATAAAAATTTATAATTAACTTAGGTTCTGCTCTGCTTCTCTCTCAGGCCCCAATTCCCCCAACAGGAGCTTTCCTTAAGGAGGCAGTTTACTTTTCTTTAGAAAAAACATGCTTTTTTTTTTTACCTTAGATACACCAGCTGCACCTTTCTCACTGTATCAGAGAGGCTGCCCCAGCTGCTTTTAATGTGTTCACTCCTGAGGGTAACCCAGGATTCCTTTCTGCTTCTGTCCTTCATGAATTCCTCACAGTAGCTAACAGGTCATGTTTTGGCTTCAGCACTTTTTTCCTTTTCTTTATTTGTTTGAAAGGCAAAATGACAGCGAGAGATCTAACTGGTTCGCTTCTCAAATGGCTACAACAACCAGGGCTGACCCAGTATGAAGCCAGGAGCCAGGAACTCCACCTGAATGTTCCACGTAGTGGAAGGGGCCCAGTCTTAGGGGTCACTATCCTGTGCTTTCACAGGCACATTAGTAAGGTACTGGAATGGAAGCACAAGAGCTGGGACTTACTTGAACAGGCACTCCAATAGGGGATGCCAGCACTGCAAGCAGCAGTTTAACCCAATGCACCACAACACTGGCCCCGGGAGCACTGTTTTAAATTTATTCCCCACTATACTTTTTCTGAAATTAAGAAACTTGGTATTATCAAGAAAGATTGTCACATGAATTGTGTCTACTACCTTGACCCAATTTGCAGAACAATCTAAGATGTTTAGTTCTCTAGCCCACCCCACTGGGGATCCTTAACAATCTGGCTTTGTTCATGCTACCACTCAGACAAGAAAGCACTGTCCTTTTCTCCAACTGGTATTTCCTGGGTGTACCTAACACTATACTATACATCTCTGTTTACATATTCATATTCATTACTAAACAATGAGATCAAGAACAAAACATTACCAGTCTTCTATTATTCAGCATGCTTAGAGACCATCATTTGGTAGATACTTCCTATGCAAAAAAAAAAATTAAGTGCTAAAATACTGTAGTATCTTAGAGTCAGACCAAGGAGCCACACATAGCATAATTTCAGAGCTAGAAGGAACCTTAATGATAACATATATTGAAGAGCAAACCTTTAGAGTTTGTGAACTCTATACAGTCTTCTTTGTAGGTACTCTCAGGCAGGGGAGGAAAAAAAAGAAAGAAAAGAAAAGCCATCCCCAAAAATCTGACCTCATTATACATCACTCACATCTCTCTTGCAGCCCCTATCTCTCCCATCTGTAGTTTATTTTTCTCTCAATGTCTAAGCCAGTATACATCATTTTTGTGTCACCTAATGCTTTGGCACAAAGAGAGTGCTAAGGAAATACTTACGGTGTGAGTGAATAAATGAATGCTGAGAACAAAATTTCATAGTAGTTTTAAACTACTCTTTTATATGAGAAGAGGGGAGAATTCACTTATTCTGAGTCTCAATTTCTTAATCTTTATTATGGAGATAATAATTTTCTTCAATTATTTCACAAATCAAGTACTTCACAAAACTAACACGGAAAACAATTACAAGCTGCTATAATATAAACCATGTCCCTCAATGTAAAACTAGTACAGGAATATAGAGCACTGAGCTACAGAGACAAATGTTCCAGCTTGGGGGAGAAGCGTGTCCTTGGCAGCCTGAGTGGCTCTAACCATAGATACTATGCCAGGACAGGTTTTTCCCAAGCAGGTGTCACACTCTCTGCCATATGGCATGAGCCCCAGGGTTCTTCCTCCTCACTAACAACATAGCTGAGGCTTTACTGCAGTCTCCTTTGTAAGTCCTCTACGACACCTTTTTCTCTGTTCACAGTGAAAAGAATCCTGGATATTAAGTCTATTTCCTGTATTGCATGGACAGAGATTCTCAGAGCCAACATGGGGGAGTGCCACGAAGAGTCAGTCCCTCCTAGCCTAGGCTGTGCCACTATAATAGTGTGTTGCTGCATGCTTACCTCCATACCTGCCAATATCAGAAGAGAGGAAATAGAAACTTACCAAAGTGTTAGAAGAATTATACTCCTCAGTTGATTTATCTGCAAAAGAAGAAAAACAAGAGACTGAATAACATTTACAGTTAGAGCAAAGGAAGTCTCTTGTTTAAGCACTTGTAGGCTCACAGAACAACAGTACCACCACGACAGGTATTGCGGGCCAGACATCACTGTTAAGCACATTATGCATATCAGTTCTTTAATCCTTAGTGTGGCTTTGAATACTGTTACTATACCCACTTTCACAGAACGGGAGCTTGCTCAGAAAAGTAAAGCGATTGGACCAAGAGACACATAAACTGATTCAGACACTTTAATCCTGCTCTAATTCTAAATGCTACGCCAGAACTATATTCACATCATCAGCTACATCAGCATAACGATTCAAAGAATAAGAAAACTGACTGCATCCTAAAAGAAAGAGGAAGAATCCAGGGCACTGTTCTGAACTATCTATGATAAATCACAGCACACTGTACCTTTAGCTGGCAGAAAGCCTCCTCCCTCATCCATGTCTATCCCCCAAGGGGGAGAAACACTAACATTTAGGAAGAGAAGTACTAATCAGATCAATTGTAATTAAAGGTGGGGTCTTGCTTTCTAAGAACAGAATCAAGTTCCCTCAAGAAAGAAATCAATTATATTTCACTGATTCAGAGAGGTGCATTTTTTACATTAACATTTCTGAAACAGAGGTGTGTTCTGCAACCAAAGGTTATTTCATCATTTAATGGCAGAAAGTATATATAACAATACATCTTATCAGCATGCTGTATCTTAAGCTATTAAATGTGAAGTTGAGACCCAAAAGAGATCTCAGCAAAGAAAATAAGTTTAAAAACCAAGTACCATTTTTGGTTCTGTTCTTTAATCCCTAAGGGTTCAAGAAGAAGTCAATTTTTCCAGCCGAATGTTGGTGCAATTATGGAGAAGAAACATTCTACCAGATCTAACACATTTTTCTTCAATAACCAAGCCCAACGCCAAAGACCTAACCCAATCATGTAAGAAAGTGGCCTACAGCAAATCATGAAGCCAAGAAAAGCAAGAAATAAGGCAAGCTATGACAGTGTGTTCTTAAAATAAACCTTAAATAGCCAGCTACCTGCTGGAGAAATCAATTCAGGTTCTCCTTTAAACATAACTCACTTATTTTTCTCATCCTACAGAATAGCACTACTGGTGAAGGGCAACACTATAGCCTCTCTGCACTGCCCCAAGCCTTAGGCCCTGCTAGTATTTCTGAGGACTGAATTCCAGTAACACACATCTTTTATATATTTATATCTATATAAATTATTGTACATTGCTCCTTTTAAAGGTGACATACAATTTTTACATTAAAAATTGGTTAAAACAATCAAACTCCAAAGCATAGAAAAACAGAATAGAGAATACATCCAAGCTTTTCATTTTAGATGTAAGGAAACAAAAGATCAGAAAAGCAAAGAGACTGGTTTAAGGCTGCATAAATCAAGGGCAAAACAAGGCTAAGATCAGTTGTGTGGTCAATCCAGGATACTTTTTCCTTACCACACTAATTATTAGCACAGAAAATCAAGTGTTGAAGAAATTAAAAACTTGACAAAAAATTGGCATGCTAGGTTTCATTTAGATTATACACAGCAAAAGGTTTAGAGACCCAGGTCTAAAACATTACTGCCATTGGCTAGTAGCTGTGTCATCCTGGCTAAGTCATTTAATTTCTGAGGCTTCTTAATATCTTTGAGTCTGCAGGATAGGAGTCATATTCTTTGCCCTGCCAACCCCACAAAACTATCATAAAAATTATCTAAAAGTATGAAGGGAAAGGAAACAGGAAAATATGGCATTAAAAATCAACTGTGCTAAATACATTTTTTTTCCTTAGGGTTGGCCCTTTTCTTCAACTTGCAGAAAATTTAAAATCTCAGACATACACATGTATACACATGTATACATAAACTTATGCACACAAGAATAGATTATGTGCACATATATCTAAATGCATACATTCAATATTATTCAAATGTGTGTATCTATGCGTGAGTCTAGTGAAGAATACTTAGGTAGTTTTTAATTCTAACTATGTGCCAATCCACAACATGGTTGTGCCTCTATACACATAGATGTCACTTAAACACATCTATATATGTACATTCAGAAAAACAGATTCTTGGAGCACCAGGACAATGGCTCAACTGGCCAATCTTCCAACCCCAAGTGCTGGCAGTCTATATGGGTGCCTGTTCATATCCTGGCGGCTCCACTTAGCATCCATTTCCCTGTTTGTGACCTTGGAAAGCAATAGAGCATGGCCCAATGCCTTAGGACTCTGCACCCACATGAGAAACCAGGAAGAAGCTCCTGGTCCCTGCCTTTAGATCAGCTCAGTTCTGGACACAGCAACCACTTGGGGAGTGAACCAACAGATGGAAGATTTTTCTGTCTCTCCTTCTTTATAAATCTGCGTTTCCAATTTAAAAAAAAATCTTTAAAAAAAAAATAGTCTGGTGAACACTTTGCTACTGAGTCTACCAAAATTTCTCACTAGTGGTCTCTATTACAAACTTGTTAAAAGTCAGCTCTAACTTCCTGACTAGAAAACTTTCCTCCTAAGTAACACCTCTCATCACAATTCCTCCTTGAAATGACACAATCCTTCAATGGAAGAAGTGAGATAAACCCAGCAGGCCAGAAGATGGAAAGGAAATACTGCTGCGCATAGGCATGGCCCTCTACTGGGTACCACCATGGCAGCATGAGTGAAGCTGCAGTCTGCCATCCCCACCATCTGTGCTCATTGATACAAGCCAAATACTGGCTAGCGAAAGCATCCTTCAAAATCATTAGTTTATACTGGTTCTCAACTTTTCCAATAACACTCTCTTTTGAAGCAACAGACTGGGAATTAAGAGAGTAGCTCTGCCACAAATTTAGACACATTAGAAAGGCCTTTTTGGCTTTTATGATCTTTAAAACAAGGGACAACTGGCATTACTAAGATACTTCTTACTTTATCATTCTAAGATCCTAATATTAAGAGGCAAGCTTCCAGAAATATGGGATTCACTGAGAAAAAAAATTTTCAACTAAGGAGGAAGGTGCTCCAATTAAAATTACTAGAGGCAACAAATAAATTTGAAAGATGCTGTTCTAGGAATTAAGAAGCCTAGATTCTAATACTGATTTTGCTATTAAAAACACTCTCAGGGGGCCAGACGTTTTGGTACTGTGGCTAAGAAGCCTCATATGACGCCTGCTTCCCATATTGTAGTCCTAGGGTTTGAATCCTGGCTCCACTCCTGGTTTAGGATTCCTGTTCATGTTTATTTACTCTGGGAGGAATGGCTTGAGTAGTTGGGTTTCCCACCAATGTGGGAGTTCTGCATTTCCTGGCTCCTGTCTTCTGTCTAGTTCAGCTGCAGAAGTTGTAGGCATCTCGGGAGTGAAACAGTAGATGAGATTCTGCAGTATGTCTATCTGTCTCTCAAATAAAAGAAAAAAAACATTTTTAAAAAGATATGTGCATAGGGATTATACGCTAGCATCCCATATGGGTGCTAGTTTGTGTAGCAGTTACTTTACTTCCCCCATCCAGTTTCCTGCTTATGGCCTGGGAATGCAACAGAGGATGGCCCCAGTACTTGGCCCCCTGGACCTATGTGAGATCCAGAAAAAAGTTCCAGGGTCCTGGCTTCAGATCACTTAGCTCCAGCTATTATGGCCATTTGGGACGTGAATCAGTGGGTGGAAGATCTTTATCTCTCCTAACAGTAAATCTTTCAAATAGAAATAAATAAATCATAATTTTTTTAAGATAAGCACATAAAAACACTCTAAAAAATAAATTCTTTCTGTAGAGAATACATCCAAAGAACATTTGTTATTACTTGACAGTTCATTTGACTGATTAAATATTAGTCCCTTAAGACACCTGGCAGCTTAACTAGTAAAAAACTACACACTGGTGTATTTAATAACCAATGATGCTAATAATAACGATGACAGCTTTCTATGGTGCTGCTCTACAATCTATAAAGAACTTTCACATCAATGAGCTCATATATTCCTCACTACAACTTTTGGAGATAGGAACTACTATTTCTATTTTGAGACTCAAAGAAATGAATTCTTAGAACTTTGTATCAGAATCTAGACCTTTTCCAGAAAGCCTACATGCAATTTAAGAATCAAGACTCAAGTTCTTGGAAAACGTATCACTTTGGCTGTTGCAAGTTTCACCTCCCCTCTTTCTAGGACTGTTCTCTTACTCCAGATTAATGGGTACATGAAGCTTTTATACCCAGATAACAATCTTCTCTCACTCTTTTAAGTTTATTTGTTATTTGAAAAGTAGAATGACACAGGGGGAGAGAATCAAGATGGCGGAATAGGGTAAGGACATGTTTATACAGACGGAAAAACATTGGACCAGGATGAAGTAGAAAGGACATATTTCAGGAAATAGGAAAGGACAGAACAACAGCAGAGGGGTACCTGGAGACTGACAGACACAGGGAAGCAGTGGACACAACGGTGTGGTGTTGCAGTGACTGATACTCCAGTGGCATTCAGCTAATGGCGATCTGAACTCCACCAGCAGCCTGAACTCCACCAGCAACCAGGTGGGAAGGGACTTTCACTGGGAGCTCGGGTGGTGAACCCAGACAAAGAACTGTCCGTTCTGCTGGTCTGTTTGATTTGACCAAGAGCAGAGACAGAGCAGCAGATCTCAGACAGGCAGTGCGAGAACAGAGTGAATTTCACAGTCCAGTCAGCCCCCTAGAGCTGAATTGGGCGCCATTTTGCCTAAGGAGGAAAGGGCGAGGGAGAGGACTGAGCATGCGCTGAGCTGGGAGTAAGCTCATTTCTGTCTGGGTGAACTGCAACGACGTGGCATTCTACGGGTTCCACTCAGGGCAGGTCTGGGATAGCCCTCAGATCTGACTGTCAGCAGATCAAGAACCTTAGTGGTTGCACGGCAGGCGCCATTTTGGGCACTGTGGCAATATCTTTGGGACTGCAGGGGACAACAGTGAACTGCGCATGTGCTGATCTCGCAAGAACTTGCTGAGGTCCGAGACTGCACTGGTCCCGCAGGAAAATAATACTGACTGTGTCATCGTACGGATCAAAATAGGTCCGTGTGGCACCCAGACCTAATGTCCAACAGGTTCCGACAAGATCAGCGCCACCAACAACCTAATTATATAGGACACCTGGTGTCTCTCTAATCCTGGGACCTGCTCCAACCGGAAGTGGGAGAAAGGTTGCACAGACAACAGTGCAGCCTCACCAGAGTATCACAGGAGGTGGAGAATGGTGAGCCAGGAGCCAGGGCTGTGGAAACCACAGTGGAAATCTGACATAAGAACCCAGACCTGGAACTTGCTGGAGGTTGTGGCACAAGTGGCTGCAAGAAAAGTTGTGTACCAACCGCAATAAGTAAAATTGCATTGTAGACCTGTGGGTGACACAGCTTAGAAACCTACCCCAAGGAGAAAACTCTGCTAACCAGAAGTACAATGATCAAGAGCAAAAGAAGAGACAAAGGCACAATGAATATTGCCGAAAACTCTCCTGCAAGGGAGCAAAACCCTATGCCAATCTCAGAGTTAACTGAGGAAGACATCGAGAAAATGGGGCACACAGAATCCATAAGACTCATTTTAAAGATCCTGATCAACAATGAGAAGCTCATGCAAGAGTTCAAAGAATTTAAGGAAGCAATAAAGCAAATCAAGGCTGGTATATCAGAAATTAAGAACACAGTAGAGCAAATTAAGAGTACAGTGGAGAGTCTCCAAAATAGAATGAAGCAAGCAGAAGAAAGAATCTCAGAATTGGAAGGTATTTCCTGTCACCAGGGGGAAGCAAACAAAAAGCTGGAAGCAGAGCTAGATCAGGCCAAAAAAAGTATTCAAGAACTGAAAGACACTATTAAGAGGCCAATCTAAGAGTTATGGGAGTCCCAGAAGGTGCAGAAAGAGAAGCTGAGTTTGCAAATGTATTTAATGAAATAATAAAGGAAAATTTCCCTAATCTAGAGGAAGAATTGGGAAACAAGTTCCAGGAGGGGCACAGAACTCCCAACAGGCTTGACCAAAAGCAATCTTCACCACGACACATGATCATCAAGCTCTCTTCAATTGAACATAAGGAAAAGATCCTTAAATATGCACGTGAAAAAAAGCAATTGACATATAAAGGAAAGCCAATTAAGCTCACAACAGACCTCTCACAGGAAACTCTACAGGCAAGAAGAGAATAGAGTGACATATTCCAGATTATAAAAGAAAAAAATTTTCGGCCCAGGATAACACATCCAGCAAAGCTTTCTTTCGTCTTTGAAAATGAAATAAAATTCTTCCACAGTAAAGAAAAGCTAAAAGAATTTGCCTCTTCCAAGCCTGCCCTACAAAGGATACTTCAAGAAGTTCTCTTGACAGAAAAGAGGAATAGCACCTACCAAAATCAAAGGCAAACGGCAAGAACATCCCAGTAAAATGACAACAGAAGACTACACCAATGAACAACCCATTCCTAAAATGACAGGTCCATAGTACCACCCATGTAGATTAAACTCTGAAAGTAATTGGCTTAAGCTCAATCAAACGCCATATATTAGTAGACTGGATTAAAAAACAAAACCCATCTGCTTATTGTCTGGAGCAGACACATTTCAACAGAGATCAGCGGAAACTATATCACATGGGTTTTGTTTTTTTCTGCTAGTTTCATCTCTTCAAAACACTTTCTTTGGATTAAATCATTCAATGACTCATAGATCATGCAGTGGCATCATTTTCTTCAAGAAGGTTCTTAATTTTCATTTCTTCAGCTACACATTAGTCATTTAATAGCATGTTATTTAACTTCTTGGTGTTGTTAATTTCTTTTTCTCCCTGATGTTGATTTTGTTTTGTGGCTCTTCATTTAAGGGGATGTATAGTAGCTGTGTAATGGAGACTGTCATATCTAGCAACATGTCATTTAACTTCGGGCATTGTAAATTTTGTTTTGTTGATTTTGTATCATGACTTTTCATTTAAGGGGATGTACAGTAGTTGTGTAATGGAGACTGTCATATCTAGTAACATGTCATTTAACTTCATGGCATTGTAAATTTCCTCTTTTCTTTCTATTGTTGATTTTGTATTATGACTTTTCATTTAAGGGGATGTACAGTAGCTGTGAAATGGAGACTAACATTCAGATGTGAGGATGTAGTGTGGTATGCATTTCTACTTCCAGACAAAAATGGACTTACAATGAAACTGTTTACTGTATCCTGACAATAGGGTTCTGGACTCTCTGCCATTGTCCAGGCCCGCAATGATGGACATATGACTGAGTATGAAGAACTATATGTTAGTAATGATATAGAGGAACTGGGGGGGAGGGAACTGGGGAGGGGATAAGGGAATATGAAACTGTACTATAAAATAGTAAGAATAATAATAAAAAAAAAGAATGACACAGGGAGACAGAGAAGGAGATTTTCCCTTACTTATTTACTATGTAGGTCCCCAACAACCAGGGCTGGGCTACACTGAAGACAAGAGCCTGGAACACCAACCAGCTTTCCCACATGGATGTCATGAACCAAAAGTACCTGAGCTATTATCTGCTGCCTCCTAAGCCAAACATTTACAGGAACCTTGATAATAAGTGGAGTAGGCCGGGACTAGAATCAGGCATTCCCAGGTGGGATGTAGACATTCCAAGCAAGTGCCTAAGCGTCCTGCCACAATGCTCACTGTTAAGCTTTTCTTTCTCAGACTCCCGTGGAAGCAATCTTCCTACCTGTAAAGCTCATGTACTTCTGGCTGTTGGAGGTCTTCTTTGAGTTGTAAAATTCTAACACATCCAGAACAGCCTGCGGGTTTTTCTTCTGTTCCGACTTAGTAATGTTTGATGTCTGTAGCAAGCGGGCCCATTGCTCTGGCATTCCCTGTAAGACAGACATTGAAGGGTGTCAGGAAGGCACAGTCTCAGGGGACCCTGAGGGAGCAGTCTCAGGGTCTTAGGCAAAGACGAAGCATGGAGGAAACTTTCTGACAGACTCTCTCTGACAGCACATAGCCAGAATTCGAAAGCAGCAGAGGCCTTTCTGTGACCTGGGACTCACCGTGAACTCCCCTGTGACTGCATCAAAACCAACGTGAATTGTGTGCTCAAAATCTGAAGGAAGAGAAATTTCTGGACGCTCCTTTTCCTTCTTTTTGTTGGCTGCAAGAGAAACAGAGAAAAGGAAAATTTTTTAAAAGAGACAGTATTACGTTTTCAGGTTTAACCAGTTCTTAATTGACCCATTGGTCATCTTTAAAGACTGGCTTCAATCCCACCTTTTCCAGGAAGGATATTGTGACCATGCTTTGCCCTATGAACTCCAAGATACTGAGTCAGCATGCATTTAGTCATTTCCTGTTTTATATTTCTTCTTATTTAAAAAAAAACTATTTGAAAAGGAAAGAGAGCAAGGCAAGGAAACAGAACAAAAGCAAACACAGACACTCCCATTCGCTGGTTCCCTCTGCAAATGCCTGTTGTGGCCGTGGCTGCGCCAGGCCAAACCCAGGAGGCAGCAGCAACTCAATCTAGATTTCTCCCATGCCTGGTTAAAAAAAACCCTGTGACCTGAACCATCACTGCTGCTTCTCAGGATCTGTATTAGCAGGAAGCTAAAGTGAGGAGACTGAGCTGGGTATTGAACCCAGGAACACCCATATGGGAAATGTCATCCTACACTAGACTAAACAACTTCCACCTCTTACTACTTTCAAACCTTAAAGCGTAAGCCTCTTGAAGATCAACTTGCATCATTATCCTGAATCTCAAACAAGACCCAGCACAGAGCTTACTTGGTTCAAAAACACACTACAAAATACTAGGAAGTGACCTTGGAAATTATGTATTTCCACTCCCTAGGAAAGAAACCCTGAGTTGCCCCAAGCCATAGAAC
The DNA here is from genome assembly GCF_030435755.1 of Ochotona princeps. Taxonomy (NCBI): domain Eukaryota; kingdom Metazoa; phylum Chordata; class Mammalia; order Lagomorpha; family Ochotonidae; genus Ochotona; species Ochotona princeps. The sequence continues at coordinate 56,338,131 of NC_080835.1, forward strand.
ACATGATGATAAGATACAGCTCATCTATCAAGTTTTTCATCTCACATCCGCTGATCCTTACTGATGGGAAGCCACCACTAAACTGGAAAAACAGTTTAGCACAGACCAGGCCTGGAATAACAGAAGGACCTGGCTGATGTAGGGAGGAGGGCAGCAGGTGGAAAGGCGACACTTACAGGCTGTGTGACTTAGGCTGGGTACTTACCACCTAAGCACCACCAGCAGGAAACACAGTTCCTGATGCAGGAATACAAGTGATCAGTCATGCAGTCCCGGAGTCACCTGGAATTCAAGTAAATCCCTTCCAAGAAATAACCACCACCTTCCTCACAAGTACATAGCTCTTCCTAAACGCCTGTCACAGTCACTGTTCTCCCCGGCTCCTTACAATAAGCCAGACAGCAGGGATTATCTCCTTTTAACAGCTGAGAAAAATCAGATCAAGAAATTAAGAGAAATTTCTGTCAGTGAGAACACAGCCAGAAGACATGAAAAAAAAATTATTCAGCATTATCTATGCCATTAACTCACTGTGTGACCCTGTCAAACTTTTTTTGAGTTTCAAGTTCTCAATCTGTAAAATAGCACAAAGACCCATGCTTGGAGTAGCAATGAAGGCAGGTAATACAAGATTATCTTTTAGAAGATTATGATACCTGAAAAAAATCATGAAGGATGAACGGAAATGAGACAAATAGAATTAAAGAAGAAAATTCTAGAAAGAAACAAAGTACAAAAATCACAGAAAAAGTGTGATCTGTCTCCCAGCTTTCCAACAATACAAGCAAGTCAGCCAAATTTTAACAGCTCTTTCTAGGAATACACTCTGAACTTGGGATTCAGAAAAGATCTAATGGTTAAAAAAAAAAAAGCAAACCCAGGATCCTGGTGGTTTCACGTCCCATGCCCACACACCAACATTCCCAGGACTAATCTGCTTTAGCAAATTTTTTAAGATAACTAAAAATATGAGTGGAAGAATATGATGAAAACTAAAGTGTATACAAAAGCCTGCAGATGAATGTTCATGGGTATTAACCATAACAGAACGTGGAAACAATACAAGTATTTTTCAATTGATGAGCAGAAATAGTAGCAGTATATCCATATAATGAAATATAAGTATGATTCAGTCTTCAAAAGAAATGAAATTCTGATTAATACTACAACATGGATGAATCTTGATAAAATGCTAAGAAAGCAATCACAAAAGGCACATATGGTACAATTCTATTTATACAGAATGTGCAAAATAGGCAAATTCATAGAAAGTAAATTAGTCATTATCAGGAGTTCAGAGACGCCAAAAATGAGGAATTACCATTGACGGATATGAAGTGTTTCTTAGAACACTGAAAATGTATTAGCATTAGACTGATGTAAAACAATGAGTGTACAATTTTGTGCATATATTAAAAATTGCTAAAGTGTACATATTGTGTACTATATCTCAATTTTTAAAATACATACTAAAATAAAGCAATATACATGTATTTTATAAATCTAACTAATGCTGAAATGTGATATTACTCATAATTTAAAACCCTAAGCACACTAGGATTAAAAATTTACTTCTTCTAATAAAAGATAATCACAAAATCCCTAGGTAAACATTATATTTAAAAATATGAAATGCTGAAAGATTTCCCTTTGAGATTAAAAACAGACAAAAATGTTCCTCATTCCTAGTGCATTCATCATAGCACTAAAGGAATGAGCCAAGTGTAATCACACAAGCAAAAGTCAGCAGAGAGGACCAGAAAGGAAGGCAAGGGCACTGGGAAGCAGCAAGTGCAGTCACTGCTTAAGAAACCCACATTCTGTAACCCAGTGCCACTTCAAGCATCAGGTGATCGGTTTGCAAACAGCGTATCCTGGGAAGCAGTGGCTGAAGGCTCAAATGCTTGGGCCCCTGCTACCACTCATGTGGGAGACCCAGATGGAGTTTCAGGCTCCTGGTTTTTTTTTTAAGGAAAAAAAAAAAAAAAACGGGGCCATGGCAATAGCTCAGTGGTTAACTCCTTGCCTTGCAAATGCCAGGATCCCATATGGGTGCCGGTTCTAATCCTGGCCACCCCACTTCCCATCCAGCTCCCTGCTTGGGGCCTGGGAAAGCAGTCAAGGACGGCCTAAAGCTTTGGAACCCTGCACCCGCATGGGAGACCCAGAAGAGGTTCCTGTCTCCTGGCTTAGGAATGGCACAATTCTGGCCGTTGTGGTCACTTGTGGCATAAATCAGCAGATGGAAGATCTTTCTGTCTTTCTTTCTCTCTGTAAATCTGCCTTTCAAATCAATCAATAAATCAAGCAAGCAGTAAATAAATGAATAAATCTTTTTAATTCCCTTTAACAGCTCATCAAAAGTATAGCCAACTTTTAACAAAACTACAGTTTTTAAAAATAACACTTTTAAACAACACTTTTTTTAAAAAAAAGATTTATTTATTTTAAAGGAAGTTAGAGAGAAAGTAGAATAACAAAGAGAGTTCTTTCAGCCACTGGTTCATTCCCTCAGATGGCCAATATGGATGGCAATGGGCCAGGCTGAAACCAGGAGCCAGCAGCTTCTTCCGGGTCTCCTACAAGGGTATAGGGACACAAGCACTTCAACCACCTTCCAATTCTTTCTCAGGCACATCAGCAGGGAGATGGATCTGAACTGGAGCAGCCAGGACTCAAATGGTCACCTATATAGGAAGCCAGGATTGCAGGAGGCAGCTTAACCTGCAGCACCTACTCCAATTCAACATATCTTCCATCTTCAGTCCTATAATCCCTTCAGAAACACTCAGATAAAATTACTATATATCCATATAGCAGCCAAGATAACTGAAGCTAAGAAAGGTATAGGAAAGCAATTTATTAAAGGTCATAAAGTCAGGGTTAGGCAGTCATGATGACTTCAGATGCCCAAACTCCTACTTGTATATGCACTATGCAGACTACACAGATATGGTTGTTGCATGTCCGAATTAATGCTACTACGTGCAACTTCATTTTAAAACAAGTTTAAAAAAAAAAACAATAAAATCAATTTTACTGACGGCACTAGTCTGTGGGACCAGTGTTGTGTCACAGTGGGTTAAGCTGTCATCTGTGACATCGGCATCCTGTAAGACCATTGTTTGGAATCCCAGCTGCTACACTTCTACTCCAGCTCTCTGCTAATGCACCTGGAAAAGAAGCAGCACCTGCCACCCATGATGGGAGGTGTGAATGGAGTTCCAGGTTTTGACCTGGTCCAACCTTGGCTGTTGTAGCCATTTGTGAAGTGAATTAGTAGATGAAAGATTCTCTCTCTCTCTTTCACATTTGTGAAATGAATTAGTACATGAAAGATATCTCTCTCTCTGCAACTCTACCTTTCAAATACAAATGTTAAAAAAGCAACACTCTGAGAGATTTCCAATATTATGTGGTATCTGAATTAACAAGCATAGTCCAAAAGTGAACAGACTTTGATGGACTGACATGTGGTGTAGACATTCCATTATGGGTGCCAGTTCATGTCCCAGCTGCTCCACTTCCAATCCAGCTTTCTGCTTGTGGCTTAGGAAGGCAGCAGAGAATGGCTCAAGATCTTGAGCCTCTGCACTCACATGGAGGACCAGGAAGAAACTACTGGTGCCCAGCTTCAGACCAGCTCAGTTCTGGCCATTGTAGCCATGTGGGGAATAAACTGGCAGATGAAGAACCTCTCTCTGTAAAATCTGCATTTCAAATAAAAATAAATTAATCTTTGGAAAAGAGAGACATTGTCTAAGAACTGTAAAACAGAAAAGTGCTTTGAAGCAGTTCTTTCAATCCCAGCTCTGTCACTACCTAGCTAGACGACCTTGGGCAATGACTTAACCTCTGTAAACTTAGTTTAAGTTTACTGTCTGAAAAGTGAACTACTCAACTACTTGAATGGTCTGTTATAGATGACAAATATCAAAGTTCTTAAAATGTGTGGCAGCTAATAGGATTCCAATAAATAGTGGCTGTGTCACTATTTTTACTATGTTGTTGATATTACTATTTTGTTATTTTTATTTTATTATTGTTGTTATGATTTTCAGGCTTAACTAAGATTTACAAATGGTCAAGCTTTATAAGCTAAAAGAAGCTTTACCAACACAAATTATGAACAATATAAGAAACTGAGTGTAGGATTTTTTTAACCTACTTTCTAAGACAGAGATTCTGTAGGTAAGAAGTAATACATAAAAGAATCATCCTGATTTCATGCATGTGGAGAGCTCAAGTTTAAAGGAATAAAGTAGGAAAAGCAGCTTGTAAATCAAACTTTAATCTTATCTTTGGCTTAATCCATTTGAGTTACCAGTTAAACGATAAATGAGGCAAAATCCCATCTTCCAAGATAACCATCAGAACACAAATCACTGGTCTTTATTTTTAAAAAATTTTAAGTAGCATCTCTCACTAGATCAGCTGAACTAATCTGAGCTCAACACAGTTAAATATTCCAGATCTGGAGAAATAAAATGCTGACGTAATGCAGCGGTAAAATTAACTTTGTTAAATTCTTCCCAAGCTCAGAAAATTCTACTTAGCTTGTAAAAGTGAGACCAGAAAAAGACTGAACTAAATGCTTCAAGACTTCTTAGAATAAACCAAGGCTCCACATCCTAACCACAGGAACCAAGCTTTCCCACATGGAATTCTGCAACTCAGCGCCAACTAATACAGGCCCTCAATTACAGCTTCTCCTTTCAATCGGTTATACATGCCCCAGGCACATACTGGGGCCATGCTGGAGGTCAGCATTAGGTAATGTTCTGAGACATTCTGCTTGCTGCCAGCTAATACATATAAATAGATAAAAATTATTATTCCCACTTAATAGATGATGTTTTGAAATTAACACTTTTTTTTTAGTGAAGCATGAAGTAATGTCAGAGGTAAGACTTGATCTATTCTCCACACTTGATCTTAGCCAAAAGGCCGAGAAGCGATGACTTGATCTATTCTCTAAATTCAGTTCTTGATCATTTCTCTACATAACAGGTATAATTCTCCAATAGTATGACATGAAGGGTGTAGCACTTCAAAGACTACCAATATTGCTGTGTATCCTGTTAGAATTAAGTTGAGCAGATAGCTGGTTGGAGACGGGCTTCAAATGAAAGAAAAACAAATTTCCTTTTACTTCATTTTGGTGTATGTATTAACTACAGTTACCACAAGAGTCTGAAAGCAAAAGGGCTGAAACCTATACACCCAGGGCATATAGAAAATCTGTAGCTAGAGGATGAAAAAGCTTATGGGACATTTTGCAAGGATTTCCTGTAACTCTTCTTTCTACTTCTATGCTAAGCTACACAGCTAGAGCTTTGGATCTGAGGCTATGAGACTTATTTTCAGATCAGATTGGTCTGGGGTTCCTCGATTAGGATTTCTGGAAGGACTTCTGAGGCTACAGTTCTATCATTGATTAAAGTACTTTATAATAGCCTAGTATTTTTTCACCTATGTAGACAAGCCTGATTTAACTCTATCTCTATAACACTCATTTACATAATCACAGAATTTCAAAGCTAAAAGAAACTGCATATCTGCTACTCTTCCATTTTTTTTTTTTTTTAGATGAAGGCATTGAAATCTACAGAGAAGTGTTTGAGCTAAATCAACCAATTCATGGAAAATTCAAAACTACAACCCAGATATCTAGACCTCAACTTCCCCTTTCAGCACATACAAATGAATATCTTTATGGTTTCCAATGATATTTGAAAGCTCTGTTTTATGCAGGAATCTTTTTCAAAACAAAAACCAAAAGCAGCTCACAGAGCATTTGCATCACTACAAAAAGACATCTCTCACCTCTTAGCCAGTTCCATCTGTCTCACATCCTCTGTGGCCCTAGGTAATCACTCATCTACTCCTGCCTATGGATTTATCTATTTTGGGGATTCAATGTAAATAGAATTATAAAATAAATGATCCTCTGCACTGGCTTCTTAAATTTAACACAATCTTGTAAAATTCCATCCCTATCTGTAGCATGATCAGAACTTCATTTTTTGTTGTTATCAAATAATACTTCACTGTATGCATATACCAACTTTATTATCCACTCAGCAGCTGATATATTAGTTATTTCCATTTTTTTGGTTACTAGGAATAATGCTGCTATAAAATTTCTTGTAGAAGTGTTTTTTAAACACATTTACATACACCCTAAGTAGAACAGGTTCACATGGAAAATTCTCATTTAATTTCTAAAATGCCAAATCGTTTCCCACAGTGGCTACATCATTTTATATTCCTGCAGCTATTATAAAGATTGTAATTACTCCACATTCTCAACAACTTTTGTTTTTTTTGCTTTTACTGTAGCCATTTTAGTACAGTGAGATCTCATTTTGATTTTCATTTGTATTTCCTTGATGGCTGAAGATCTTTAGCATCTTTTTTTGTTACCTACCCAAATTTAATTCCTTTCTTGGTGAGTGGAAATTAAATATTTCACTAGAAGCAGCTGTCACACAAAGTGATTTATATTTGCAGCAAATTACAAGACTTTGGGAACCTGCTGCTTCATGGACAAGGGACTCTGAACAAATAAAGGAGGCATGGTATTTCTTATTCAGAGTGAGTAATGGATACTGAAAAGGGAGTGTTCTGTGATTACATGTAGAAGCAAGTGTAAGCTTGTACCAGTACAATGTGGAAACATGCTCTCATGCACATAGCATATTATGGTGGTGAACCTTAAGGTGGAGATCTTAACACTAAAATTAAGTAACAGGTGGTTTTTGGACACTTATCAGCCACTGCAGGCCTCCTCTTGTGGTAGAGTTCAGATCACAGCAGGGTGGCTGGTGATTCCATCCCTCCCTGGAAATGTTACTGAAAACAACAGAAGACATCAGGTGCTTTGGAACCTTTACTACTTTGAAGTAGGAGACAAGTCAGATTCCTGAGTTCCTCAGGCAGTTGGCCAGTGACACTGTCATGTGCTTACTGGCCATTTGTACATCTGCTTTGGTGACAGGTAGACTAAGATTCTTTGTCCACTTTTCAAATTAGTTGTCTTTTGATTGTTGAGTTGTACCAATTCTTACAAGTCTTAAATATAAGTCCCTTAGAAGATAAATAATTCTGGGGAAGTACTTATCTTTGTGGATTACATTTTATTACTTTCTTGGTGGTGTCCTTCGAAACATTAAAAACAAAACAAAACCCTAAAGAGATGCTGGAATCCCAAAATAACCGCTTAATCTGTGGTGCCACAAAACCAGCTCTAAAATAAAGAATTTCAACATTTTGATGACTACTGGCCAAGAATCTTATTATCCTTACTCACCTTAAAAAGAAAACTTAAACTTCTTAATGTAAAAAGTCTTCTTTCATTACTTACACAAAATTGGGTTACAATCCTACTTATAGAGTAGGATTTGCTCACTTATAGAGTGAGCAAAAATACTGCTTGATAAAGGTACAACAAACACCTAAACTTTGAAATAAAAGTAGCAAGTTACATTGCTTATACCATAGTCATTGTACCCAGAAAGCTGTCAACTACTATAAAAATGAATTTGACATCAAAGCATCAAAGTTAGGAACCTTATGCACATGTATCTAGATCCCAAAAAACCCCATAACGATGGTGCAGCATACCTTCAGAAGTCCTCAATAGTTCTTATTTCAGTTATTCAACAGCCTTTATTAGACATCTCTATATAAGGAGACCTTAAAGGCAACATGTCTAAATTTAATCTTTTCAACTAAAATACAATATTAACCTTCCATGTTCTCTTATCACCAATCCACCTAATTCGTTCTTCCTTCCTGTGTTCTGGGTTTAGTTTATGATATCATCATTTATCATCTCCCTTAATCTACAGTTATACAATTACATAGGTACTTCAAAAACTCCACGGAAAAAAATGAAGTGGAAAGATAAACTCATTTGGTGGAAACTATGCATAGTTCTTTTTTATAATACACATTTTTCATTAACTTTTTTGAAAATCCTTCATATATATGGATTTCAAAAATTCCTGCACCAAAAATGAATTTATCTTTTGATATATCAATTTCCCTAAACTTTTGAAAGCATTCTCATCTGAAATATTTTCTACAGTTCATCATTGTACTTGTTATGCTTATTCTATTTCTGAATCTCAATTCTGTCATCTGTTAGCTACGCTCTTAGCTTCTATTCATCAATAAAGTAGTAAAGAGAGAAATAACTCACACTTGAATACCTTCTGTATGAAAGACAGCATACTGGGAAATTTACATGTAATCTTCACAACCACTCCACGAGATATCTCAATTCTAAAGGGAGGAGTCTACAGGTAAAAGGGGCCAACTGACATGCCCAGGATCACAGAGCTTACAGGCTCTGTAAGCAGTGAACCAGGTCCATCTGAATCAGAAGGTCAAGGGAACCATTTACAGATGGAAAGTCAATTTCCTCAGCATCCCACAAAACAGAACCCGAAAGAGCAAAAAACTACCTCACATCAATAGCCACTTACAGCAACATTTCTGGGGTTCAATGAAAGCAACTAATCTATGTGGACACCCAGCCTTCTATTTCAGTAAGTTGTCCAGGAAATCTCTGTGACTCTTTCAGAGGCACTTTCAAAAATCCTGATTACTTTTCCAAAAAGGAAACGAGGCTGAGTTATTCACAGTGAACTCCTGTTGAGTTCTCTCCAATTCCTTTGGTTAGCTATCACTTGACATTTCTACTATAGTAATCCCCCAATCTGGGTGTGAAACCTGTGGATTTGGATAAACAGGCAGTTCAGAATTTGGAAAGAAGATATTGTATGTGAAACCAATTTAGGGAAAATAAAACTTACAACTTAAGACAATTAGTATATGCTAAGGTTACATCAACAGTTTAAGAACTTACAGATTAAATAAATCAACAACTTCAGATTGCTCCAAAACTGGCATGAGCAGTCTTAATTTTTGCTCATATATAGTTGATAGAGTACAAAAATGGGTCTATTTTCCACTTGGTATTAGCCACTTAAGCAAGGAAAGGAAAACATTTAATTAAAGAAAAAAAAAACAAAGAAAGAAAATTGAGAAAGGACATTTTTTCAGGTAGCAAACAAAAAATATGTTAAGCATATAAATGATAATAAATCAATGAAATACTGTACTTTTATCTCCAGGTAAGATGGATCGGTAAAATCGGTCCTTCTTTTTCTTCTCCTCTGGGTTTGGGGGTAGAGGTTTGGAACCGTGATTTAAGGTTCCAGCATCTTTGCTGCCTGCTCCAATCATAGTGCTGGTGTTTCTCATCGGAGGAGCTGGGGGTTTGTCTTGAATGTCTAAGCCGTTATTTGACATTGTCACTACCAGCAACAGCTACTGGAATCAGAAAGAACAATAGAACTCATTATTTATGAGCAAGGCAAAAAGCAAGTTAAAAGTTCAAGAATCCAAATTATAAAGCCCTTCCTTCAGGCCCTGCCCAAGTACTTCCAAAGTACACCATGAAGATTGCTAGTCTATTCGGTTAACAATTTTTACAGGTATTACAGGCCTACTCTGGGTCAAGCATGACTAAAAATTTCCCAGGATCGTGCTTTTCTCTACAGAGCTGCATCTGAAACACTGGAGATCACAGAAAACCACCATGATGTAGTACAAAAGCAGAAATGTGGTCTACCAAAAATTACATATGAAATTCCTTAACCTCTTGGTTTCTATTTATTCGTCTATTTGACAAATTTTTAAAAATTGCTGGGACTGGTGTTTCACATATTGAGTCAAGCAACTGCCCAAAGGTCTAAACCCCACATGAATTCCAACTGGGAAGGCAGGAGAATATGGCCTGAGAACATCAACTCCTGCCACCTATGTGGCAGACCTAGAAGGAGTACTGAGCCACTGGTTTGACCTAGCTCAGCCGAGGCCGTCTGGCCACTTCGGGAGTGAACCAGTGGATACAAGATCTCTTTCTCTTTCTCTTTCTCTCCGCACCTGCCTCCCATGCCTTCCAAATAAATAAATCTTTTAAAAATAATTGTAATAAATGATTGTTAAAAACAATCAACATATGGGCACAGCACTGTAGCCTAATGGCTAAAGTCCTCACCTGCATGTACCAGGATCCCCATATGAGCGCAGGTTTGTGTCACAGCTATCCCACCACCACCCGGCCGCTTCCCATCCAGCTCCCTATTAGTGGCCTGGGAAGGCAGTCAAGGATGATCTAAAGCCTTGGGACCCTGCACCTGCGTGGGAGACCTGGAAAAAACTCCTGGCTCCTGGCTTTGGATCAGTTCAGCCCCCGGACATTACAGCCACTTGGGGAGGGAACCAGCAGATGGAAGATCTTTCTGTCTCCTCTCTGTAAATCTGACTTTCCAATAAAAACAAATAAATCTTTAAAAAAAAAAAAAAGATGAACATACTGAGTTCTCTGCCAACCTCTAACTTTTTAACCTTAGACAACCTACATTTTCTCTTTCTGGAACTGACTATTCAAGCATAAGCGAAACTGTTTTGTAAATCGTTTTATGGGAAAATACATTCATTCACTTATGTATTATCATTTCTTTCACAATAAACTGGCAGAGCAGAGCAGTAACAATGGAGACTAAACAACTAAAAATAGCATCTGACTTCCAGAAATATAGAAAAGTGTGCTAACTTCTAGATATACCATCTTTACAGTATCTCCTTCATCTAAAATTGTACCTTGTTTAAGGGCAAGTATTGTGACCAGCACGTTACGCCACTGACTATGACAGCAGCATCTTGTATCTGAACACTAAGCTGAGCCCCAGATGCTCAGCTTCGGATCCAGCTGCCCGCTAACGTGCCAAGGAAAAAAGCAGAAGATGATCCAAGTTCTTGGGACCCTGCCACCCATCTGGAAGACTCAGATAAAGTTTCAGGTTTCTGACTTCTGTGAGCCCAGTCCCAATCACTGTGGCCAGACAGGGAGTGAGCCACCAGCAGGAAGACAGCTGTTTGTCTCTTTCTAACAGACTTTCAAATAAATAAGTCATTTTTAAAAAGCAATTTAAAATTCTACCTTGTTCTAAACATATGATGATCGAAGTACTAATTATCTTGCTCCATATGGTGTTCCATATGCTTTGAACAATCTTCAAAGTTTTTGAAAAATAGAATAAACTTTCAAATGGGAGGGAGTACCCTTATCACATACTACCAGTATTTTTAATAAAGTTTCTCACTCTTTCATGCAACAGTAGAAATCATACCTTTAACTATGACTATATGGAATAAAGATAAGCTTCTTAGAGTTAAACACAACAGTACTTTGGAAACTAAAGGCTTAAACACAGAATAGGAGCTGGTATGATGGCTCAACTAGGGACTCCTCCATTTGCAAGTGCTGGGATCCCAGATGGGCACTGGTTCATGTCCCAGCTGCTTCAGTTCCCATCCAGCTCCCTGCTTGTGGCCTGGGAAGGCAGTGGAGGATAGCCCAAAGTCTTGGGCCCCTTCACCTGTGTGGGAGACCTGGAAGAGGCTCCTGGCTCCTGGTTTCAGACTGGCTCAGCTCCAACCACTGTGGACAGCTGGAGAGTGAACCAGTGGATGGAAGGTATTTCTCTGTCTCTCCTTCTCTCTGAAAATCTGTCTTTCCAATAAAAATAAGTAAATCTTAAAAAAAAAAAAGAAAAGAAAAGAAATACATATATCCGGGCTTGACCCCATAAGTTCTCACTTAGTAGGCTTAGGTAAAAAGCCAAAATGTTGAAATGCTGTATTCTGAAAATCAGTGATTCCAACACGTGCAGATTTCAATATCAATACTTACAGTCATCAATTACTTAAAGCATTATGAGCAAAATCTATAGCTTTCAAAATTTCGTATTTATTTGTGAGAGACCAGATGAAGTTTCCATCCATGAGTTCGCACCTCATATGCCTCCATTACCTGGAGCTTTGCTACAGCCAAAGTCAGGAGGTAGCAAGTCAACCTAGTTCTCCCCTGTGGGTGAGAGGAACTCAGCTACTTGAGCCCTAACTGCTGCTGCCTAGGATCTACATTAGTAACCAGCTGGAGTTAGGTGCCAGAACCAGGCATGGAACTCTGACAAGGAACATGCGGGTCTGTATGGGATCTAAACTGCTAGGCTAAAAGGCCAGCTGAAAGGAATCATATTTTTGTTTTTTACATTTTCTAGTAAAAAAAAATGAACTAAATGATCTACCACAGTTAATTTTTTCCTCATTTTTTTTAGGTACCATCAATGATCTTAAAGCACACCACTCCTCTACCTTTCAGAATTTTCATTGATACCCCAAAATAAAATCTAGACTCCTCTGTTTGCTTTAGAGGCAATTATTTGATCTAATTCCTTTTTTTTAAAAGTATTTATTTATTTTTATTGGAAAGGCAGATTTAAAGACAGAGAGAGAAATATTTTTCTTCCTCCGGTTCACTCCTCAAGTGGCCATAAAAGCCAGAGCTGAGCCGACACTAAGCCTGAAGCCAGGAACTTGGGTCCAAAGCTTTGGGCCTTCCTCTACTGCTTTCCCAGGCTACAAACAGGGAGTTGGATGGAAAGCAGAGCATTCAGGACACAAACTGGTGCCCATATGGGATCCTGGTGTGTGTAAGATGAGGATTTAGCACTTGACCCATCACATCATGCTCTTGATTTAGATCTTTTACCTTCATTTTCTTTCACTATCACTCCCTCTAACTCCCTTTACACTCCATATCTAACTTCTCCAGCTTCTTCATAGCTTTAACACTTCCATTCCTTTCTCCCCGGAATGTCAATTTCCCTAGTCACAAACTGAATCCACTCGTCCTACATGGTTTAATTCAATTGTTATTCTTTCCATGAAGTTTTTGAAAATGTTCTCATCTCAAAGCAGATTTCCTCCTGCATGTTCCCAAAATAATGGACATATTTTCAAGTTATCCTGCACATAAATGTCTACAGCAACCAAAATATTCCTCAAACATAGGATCTATTTTGTTGCTTCTGTAACCTGACAGTGTCTTATATATTATCTGACAATGGATTCAATTTTTTAATTCAATTTTAAAAATTTTTTATTTTATTTTATTTTATTTTATTTTATTTTATTTATTTATTTTTTTTTTTTGGAAAGTCAGATATACAGAGAGGAGGAGAGACAAGAGGAAAATCTTCCTTCCATTGATTGACTCCCCAAATGACTGCAACACCTGGAGCTGAGCTGATTCAAAGCTAGGAGCCAGGAGCTTCTTCTGGGTCTCACACACCAGTGCCGGGTCCCAATGTTTTGGGCTGTCCTTGACTGCTTTACCATGCCACAAACAGGGAGTGGGAAGTGGGTTGCTGGGACTAGAACTGGCACCCATATGGGATCCTGGAGCAGGCAAGGCAAAAACTTTAGCCATTAGGCTACTGTATCAGACCCTAATTTAACTTTTTTACTTTATAAAAATTCAATTTTTATTTAATAAAAATGTATTTTAAAATTAATAAAGTTGTCACAAGAACAGATATCCTTGCCTTTAAGGAGTTGGCACAGATGAAATTCAATATTTTTTGCAATTTGACACTGACCTGCCTTACAAACTAAGCCACCACACCTAGCCCCAGCCTACACTTAAATTATCTCAGATATCTTTGTTCTTCTGAATTTATAAAACATTCATTTTCATTCTCTCTCTCACACTTATTCTTTCTGTCATGGTGGTTTCTCCTTTCTCTCTCTTCAACATTTATTCCTTTATTTGAAAGAGTTACAGAAAGAAAGGGAGAGACTAAAGGTCAACCTTCTATCTAGTGGTTCACTCCCCAAATGGCTGCAACATCTGGGTTTGGAGTCAGGAACTCCATCTGGGTCTGCCACATGGGTGGCAGGGACCCAACCACTTAGACCATGTGCCACTGCTTTCTCAGGTGCATTAGCAGGTACCTGGATTGGAAGTGGAGTAGCCAAGCCTCATATGATGTTCCGTACGAGATTGCCAGAACTATAGCCAGTGTCTTCACCTGCTGCATCAGCATGTCTGGCCCTTCTGCCTGCTCTTGCTGATAACAATCTTACTCCTACTTCAAAGAAAAACTCAAATCCCACTTCTTGTGTATAATCTATCCTAATCCTATCTCTCCATTCCCTTTCCTTCCATCCCTGTCTCAGTTTATATTTGAGCAGCAAAGAGACAAGGTAAGACCAGGGACAGATCTATCGGCCAGGATTTCAATCCAGATCTACATGTGTGGAAGGAACTCTACTAGTTGAGCCATCACTGTTTCCTCTCAAGGTCTGCATTTACAGGTAGCCGGAACCAGCTATGAAACCCAAACACACTGATGTGGGGCATAGGTGTCTTAACCACCGGACTAAACACTTAATCTCCTTACTTTTGACCAAAAGAAATCAAGCAGTCAAAGACCATATAGTGACTCTAGATTAACCCTGGATGGAGTGCTTTTTACCCATTTACTCTAGTCTCACTAGATCTACCTTTGCTTTCCCTTCCCAGCCCCAACTCAAGTTCCTCAGCTCCCCAAAGGGAGCTTCTGCTGTCTCAGTTCTCAAGTGCACCTTCACTCTTCAGGCTGCCAATTCCAAATTTATACTCGTGTAGCTACCTGATACCATAATCAAGTCCTTCCTTGCCTCCCAAGTCCTTCAACCAATAGCTTCACTGAACATAAACTCCCTTTCAGATCCACAGCTCAGGATCACTTCAGAAAAGGCTTTAGTAACCTTCCTGATACAGGCTTCTCTCCAGTTCTCAGTCCTTTGACTATATTTGGGGAATTTTCAGAGGTAGAACTTCACTTTCAAAGAGATTCTCAATTACATACAATCCCAAATACACTGGGAACTTAATTTTGAATGATTTTTGTGTCATCCACGTGCAGGGATGTTTTGTTCTAATTTCATTGTATGTGCTGCCAAAGTAAACACAGTATCTGAATCCTTTTAACTGCAATGCAATATATTCTTAAAAATCTTCCATGATAGGAAAACTATAATCTAAAAAGACAGCATATTCTGTCTTTGATCACCTCCTGTAAAAAGGCCAACAGTGTGGTGCAGTGCATTCAGCCAACACCTGTAGTGCCAGCAGCCCATATGGGAGCCGGATCCAGCTCCAGGTGTTCCACTTCTGATCCAGCTCTCAGCTACTAGCCTGAAAAAGCATCAGAAAATCCTTGGGCCTCTGTTACCCAAGCAGGAGATTTGGAAGATGTTCCTGGCTCCTGGTTTCAGCCTGCCTGACCCCAGCCTCTGCAGCCATTTCGAGAGTAAACCATCAAATGGAAGTTCTAGCTCTCTTTCTTCATCTCTTCTTTCTCTGTAATCCTGCCTTTCAACAAATAAATAAATCTTTAAAATAAAAGCTCTCACTTATATGAAATTTCACTGTATTGAAACTATTTGTTACACATTCACTTTCCCATTTAACCTGTGACCAAAAAAAAAAAAAAAAAAAAAAAAGACAATAAATTCCTCTTTGACAATGTTCATCCTTGATATATTTTTCCATCCCCAATACCAGGCCTGGTTTAGAGTAGTCAAAAAAAAAAATCTATGACCAAATATATAAAGAAATCAAAGAACAAATAAACAAAAATTCTCCATTTGTTAGTCTTAAACTCTCTTAAAACTACTCAGAAAAGTCTATTTTGACTTTTTCTCAGACAGAATTTTAGATACTTGAAGTAATCTCTCAAGATCCTTAAAATATGCTCTCCCAATGCTAACTAACCATTTCCTGTACCTTCCAAATATTCACAAAACACAAACTTTGACTTTGCTTGATCACCTGGACTCAGGGCTCTCTAGCCTACTTTCTAGCTTTCCTGTAGCCCTAAACCAGACCTTTCCTGTGCTTTCTTAACAGGTCTTCCTTTCTTTACATGCTCAAATCCACTCTTTGGTCATTTTATTCACGTATACTCAACACAATAAATAGCACATTTTAAATCTATACTATTTTAAGCTTTGTTGATAAGAAAGTAGCCCCAAAATTTCAACCCTGAGAATAAATACGCTCATTACTTGAACAAGGAGAACAAATACATCTTAAATCTTCTAACAGTCTCTACGATGAAAAGTTGGAAAAGATGAGAAACTAACATAGAGCTAGGCCTGAAGTCAGCATTCATGACAGCTTAAATGGTACCCCCTTCCATCCATACGGAAAACAGATACAAAACACAAAGACAACAGACCACATCTTACATTGCAATGCCACAGAAGCTTAAGAAGCTTGGTCATCTAGGAGAAACTAATCATACTGAGGAATTATTTACAAATCAACTGAAGGCTCTATAATAAAACCACCACAGAGAGATTTCAAAAGAGCAACTAGAATGGCAATATATAACACGAAAGTTGGAATTAAAGCTAAGAGACCCAAGCTTAAGTCTTGGCTCTACTATTCTTTTTTTTTTTTTTTTTTTTTTAAGATTTATTCATTTTATTACAGTCAGATATACACAGAGGAGGAGAGACAGAGAAGAAGATCCTCCGTCCGATGATTGACTCCCCAAGTGAGCCGCAACGGGCCGGTGCGCGCCGATCCGAAGCCGGGAACCCGGAACCTCTTCCAGGTCTCCCACGTGGGTGCAGTGTCCCAATGCATTGGGCCGTCCTCAACCGCCTTCCCAGGCCACAAGCAGGGAGCCGGATGGGAAGTGGAGCCGCCAGGACTAGAACCGGCGCCCATATGGGATCCCGGGGCTTTCAAGGCGAGGACTTTAGCCGCTAGACCACGCCGCCGGGCCCGGCTCTACTATTCTTAATAGAAATCCCACCATCTGTAAAATATGATTTTATGTTTTCCGGCCGTTCAAGTCGCAACTAACGAGAGAAAGAGATTTGTACTTACTTTGGATAATGTGATTAAAAGCATACAGACACAGTGCTTAAGTAGAAAGAAAATGCTTTCTCACGTAACCACCATGTATAAGACACATTACAATCTGAAAGAAAGTCAATGGGAACCTGAGAAAAGAGTATGCTCACTGATAATTACATCCTTCACTTGGCCATCATGGATTAAGGAGTCACAGTATAAAACAGAACCAGAGTAATCAAAGATTTTAAGATGTACCAGCATCAAAGTCAGAAGTAACCTTAGAGATCATCAATTTGACTCCTTCCGATATTACAGGTAGGAATACTGAAGTTCAAGAAGCAGAAGGAGAGCCTGGGGCAACAGCTCAATGGCTAAATCCTCACCATGTAAGCACTGGGACCATACAGGGGCGCCAGTTCATGTCACAGCTGCCCCACTTTCCATCCAGTTCCCTGCTTGTGGCTTGGTGAAAGCAGCAATAGATAGTCCAAAGCCTTAGGACTCTTCACCTGTGTAGGAGGTCCAGGCTCTGGGCTCCTGGCCTCAGAATGGCTCAGCCATTTGGGGAATTGCAGCCATCTGGGGAATGAACTAGCAGCTGGAAGATCTCTTTATCTCTCACTGACACTGTAAATATACCTTTCAAATAAAAATAAGTAAATCCTTTTTTAAAAAAAAAGTTTTTAGGGAGCACTGTCATGGCATAGCCTGTTAAGACATCATCTGTGGGGACCAGCCCAACTGGCTAATCCTCAACCTTCACACGCCAGCATCCTATATGGGCACCAGTTTCTGATCTGGATGTTCCACTTCTGATATAGCTCCTTGCTTCTGGCCTAGGAGAACAGCAGAAGATGGCCCAAGTCATCTGCAAGGAGATCTGGGTGAAAACTGGCTGGTTTCAAACTGACTCAGTTCCAGCCATTGTGGTTATGTGGGACATGAACCAGCAGATGGAAGATCCTTCTGTCTGTCTCTCTGTAGATCTGATCTGCCTTTCCAATAAAAATATTTTTAAAAAGGGGCAGGAGGAAATTGCCCAAGATTGTATAGTAATTTAAAGATAACATCGGGGTAGAATGGTAGAGCCCTTTTTAAACACATAAAATTTTTACTCAAGCTTTATTATGAAACTTAAACTTCATCTTAAGATTCTCTGCCAAAGAATTTCTAACAGTTCTGCCCTTATGGTAAATTCAGCCCCTCTTTCTGCTCTGAATTATCTGTGATTTAGGTTTGGGTTAGTCAAATTGAGCCAATGGCAAATATCAATACATATAAGCATGAGCTAAAAACTAGGAAAGATAAATGAGTTCTTGTTTCTCACATCAAAAGAACACAGCACAAACACAGGCATATGTGTAACTGAAGGCATAGGTAAGTCACGTATACTTTGGGTGAATCTGTAGTTCCTTCAATTAAGTACAGTTCAAATCAACTGACTTTTACTGAGAACTTACATGTAAGGTTCTATGCTAGAAACCAAGAAGAAATAAAGATAAAATTAATGAGTAAAAATGAATAACACCTGACTCAACCCTAGACTCTTACATGCAAGCAGCAAGATCTAGAAAACCACAAAGCCAAGCTAACTGTGAATAGTGCTACAGAACAGTACAAACAATAACATGTCCTAACACATAAAGAAAGCCTAAAATGAAACGGGATAATCAGCAGTAAAATTTCACAAAAGATAAAGTAATGGCTCAAAGAATAAACAGCTGACAGATGTCTGCTGTAGCGCTAAGAATGCTCACATCCCACACTGGAATGCCTGGGTTTGACTCCTGACTCCTCTCTCAATTCCAGCTTCCTGATAAATGCATACACTGGCAGGCAGAGGTGACGGCTTAAGTAGTTAGGTCCCCCCACTCATGTTTCTTTTGAACACCAGTGCTGAAGTACTTAAAGGGAAGTGTAACAATGCATGCAGTTTACTTTGAAATTAAAAATGCTTTAAAATAAAACAAATTAATAGATAAACTTGGATTGTAATATTCATGCAAATATATGTGTAAAATGAAGTCAATAAAATATACTGTGCACTGCTTCGCAAAGGGCTACATTCTGAGAAACACATCATTAAGTGATTTCATCAGTACATAAATATAATACAACCTTCACAAACCTAGATGGTTCAGGTCAATTATTTTACACTCTACTGAAGCAATCAAAAGATACAATAAACACAGAATGTACAAAGCTGTTGTTTGTGTTATATAGTAGTAGCAAACTCTAAAATCACAATAAAAAATATAGCCAATACATAAACTAGGAACAGTCACTTATTAGCATTAGGTATTACACACAATGCTTAACTGTATGTGCTGTATAGTACTAGCAGTACAATAGGCTTGCAGTATTAGCAGTACAACAGGCTATATCACCACAAGCATGTAATGCACAGCTATGATATCACTAGGCAAAAGGAATTTTTAGGCTCACTGTAACGTCATACAACATTGTATATGTGGTCCAAATATCATCCATAATGTTGTAGGTGACTGTTTAGGAAATGTTCACAGCAGTAGAATCTAGCTGGTACGTACACAGATATTTTAAATTATCTCTAGTACCATTTTTGGGAGAAAAAATCATAATTCTTTAACTCTGTATAGTCTCTTAGTTAAGTGGCATCAGACAGATCCATCATTAGTTAGCATCTGACTCAAAGAAACGAGACAAAAAAAATAAATGAATTATTGTAATGGGAAAAAATTATAGTACATGCATCTTAGGCCACTGAATAATGTATATGTGAGAGTAAAGTGTGGCAGAATGCATCATAAACAACTAAAAGCAGGAGACCAAAAAAGTGGGACACAGCAGATCCTGGTAGTATACCACAAAGTATACCAGCCACAAAAATGGTCCTTTCTAAGCAATTCTAGAGCTAGGCAGTAAATGACTATACTAAAAATAAAAGGTGACACTGTTGACTGAAAAACAAGGTTGTGGGGCAATGACAATGAGAAAGAGGCGTTGCCTGGAGGAGACCAGCTGCTAACCATCTGCACTGGGGACTCTGTGGTGCCCGGAGCTCATACCACAGGACCTGGAGATTAGAACAGTCCTCTAAAGTTATCAAGATCAGCTGAAATTTTAAGAACGATTTCCCCCAGAGAATTTCCTAGACGAACCATTTTTAATCTTCACAACTAAGGCTTCAGTCATCATTTGTAGCTCATACTTTAATCATAACTTTATTATATTTTAATATAAATATTTTATAGAATTTGTAGTGAAGTTGGTAATTTATATTTATCACTTTTTTCCTTCTTTAAGGCAAATTTCATCTACGTTTGGCAAGCTAATGCTAGGTGCTGAGTAAGTCAAAAGAAGAACTAGGGTTCCAGAAACAATGCCAATCATCACGCGTCACAGCGACAGAAGTAAAGAACTGAAATGACGTCTGTATAATGACCGAATTACTAAACCACATTTCACTGTTGACTCTAGAAGCAAGGGAATGAGCTAGATAACCTCTAAAACTCACATAACCTCTCAAGCCATTCAAAATAAAACAGGGAATCTAAGAAGAAATAAAGCCTACTCCACATACTAATCATATTTGTTAGTTCAAACAACCCAGAGCAACTGCAACTGGTATGCTCCAGTGTCCATGGGGACTGAGGAGTACTGTGTGCCCTTGGTGCAGGCTATGAGAATCTGATCTCTCTAATTAAACCATGCCAAGAGGTTTTCTTTGGCAGGACACTGGAATGCTGCAGACTTGAATTTGCTGAGGGATGTCATTCTCATGCGTCAAATGCTCCCACTATGGAGCCTCCGACCACTTGCTCTAGTTTAGTGTTTGGGGATATATGGAGCAGAACTACAGGCTGTTTCAAGACTATTAAAATAAAAAAGCGACTTTTATTTCCGATCTTTCATTTCTCTTACACAAAATACAAATTAAGACTATTTCATAGATTTACAATGAGAACTGAAAAGCAAATAAAATATAAATGCACCTAGCCTGGCACAAAAGATGTTCAACAAACATTCCCTATGCCACCTGCCTTTCTAATCCTATCACTGCCACTTCCTACACATGCCATTCCAGGTCAATATGTCCTTACCTCCTGCCCCTGAGAGGTTATTTTCTCTACCTATAATGTCCTCACTTGTCTGCCAAGCAAACTCCTCCACTCATTCTTCCAGGCCCAACCTGTCTCACTGCCTCTGCGAAATCTTCCCAGACCCACCCTCCCCACCATCCCAACCAAAACATAACAAACAGCCTCCTATTAAAATACCTCAAACTTACTCAAATTTTAAATCATTATTTCTCTAATTTTTTTTTCATTTTATTTGAAAGGTAGCATCAAAGAAAGATTTTCTACTTGCCTAGTCAATCTCCAAATACCCAAGACTGGCCAGGCCAAAGGCAAGACCCCAGAACTCAATTCGGGTTGCTCATCTGGATGACAGAGACCCAAGTGCTTCAGCCACCACCTGCTGCCTTCCAAGGTACACGTCAGTAGGAAGCTGGAATCAGAAGCTGAGCTCAGACTCAAACACAGACTCACTGAAGAAGAATGCAGATGTTTCAAAAATCATCTTTAACCACTACATCAAACAAAACCTACCGTGTTAGGTCAAATATCCATTGCTCAAAACAAAATCAACAGCATCTTATACGTTCATCTATACAGCAATTCCAAAATCTTAGCCTATCAGCCATAATCCATGAGTTGTCCTCACTCACCAGGCCATGAGCAACTCAAAGGACAAAAAGAGTCTGATTAATCTGTGTCCCCAGTGCTTACCCGTCATACACTTGGTGAGTAATGAAATTAGCAAAGGTTAGTGACTAAGGCAGCCAAGTTTAAACAAGAAAACACAGACTACTGGAAAGACCTTGAAGATGGGGAGATCACAGGGAACTGGAGTGCCCTCGTAGGCCGGGAATTCCGAGGTCAACCATTCCCCCTATAGGATCTCCCACATGGGATGGAAGAACTCCAGATCCTTCCTCACAGATCTAATGTCATCAGAACAACAGCCGGGAGCCCTGAGCGGTCCTCAGTAACAGAAGAACATTAAACTTCCTTCGGGACTCAGGACAAGAGCTTTCTCTGGTCCTAACTTAGTTCCAACTTTGGATCCCCGCCCTCTCTTACAATGAACATCAGGGTTGCTCCAGAGCTCCCCTAAAAATTAGATCAGATAGACAGAGACCAATAAGGAAAGCTCAGAACAGACAGGAAAAAGTCAGCTTGGACTCCCATATACCTTACTAGGTAGGACACAAAGATCAGTTACTCCTTACTAAGGTATTGAAGATTTCTCTGAATACCCTTCCTAAAATTGTTCTGCTCCTCAATCATTAACTTATGGCTAGTTAGAGTTATAAGCTTTTTTGGACTATCCTAAAATTCACAAAGTTCCGTAAAAATCACGCTTGAATACTACAAGCTGCTAAATATAAAAATGAAAATAGACACAAGACAGCTGAATAGTACCCTACAACCATTTTAAGGTTTATAGCAGCCAGTTGTATATAAACTAAAATTGAGATGTCAATGAAGTAGTTACAGGATGTGGTTAAGAACTTGCATGTTCTAACATATTGGTCACTCAATACCATGTCAATTAACTTCATGATGTTGTAAATTTCCATGTTTCTTCCTGTTGTTGAAGTTATGTAGTGGCTTTTCATTGGCGGGGATGATATCCTGCCAGCTCTACTTTCAGACCAGGGATGGTCTCCCAATGAAACTGTTGAATTTATCTGGATAATAAGACGCTGGATTCTCTGCATGGTACATGCCCACAATGAAGGAATCATGACTGGTTATGAACTGTACTACTGTAACAATATGGAGGAATTCAGTATGAGGGGAGGGCTTAGGGAGGGGTTGGGGGAATCCCAGAGCCTAAGAAACTGTATCATAAAATGAAATTAAAAAAAAAAAAAAAAAGTGCTGGTGGGCCCAGGATGGTGGCCTACCAGCTAATGTCCTCAATTTGAACATGCCGGGATCCTATATGGGCGTAAGTTCTAATCCTGGCAGCCCAGCTTCTCATCCAGCTCCCTGCTTATGGCCTGGAAAGGCAGTAAAGGACAGCCCAAGGCCTAGGGACACTGAACTCCACATGGGAGACCTGGAGGAAGCTCCCGGCTCCTGGCTTCAGATTGGCGCAGCTCTGGCCATTGCAATCACTTGGAGAATGAATCATCGAACGGAAGATTTCCTTTCTGTCTCTCCTCCTCTTTGTATATCTGACTGAGTTTGCAATAAAAATAAATAAATATTTAAAAAAAAGAAAGACCTTGAAGATCATTAGCCAGTTCCAAACCCTTATTTTATGGTAACCCAAAACCCTAGGGATACACAATTTACTTACAATCACTATATGAAATAGTGATGAAGACATGGATAGTTTCTGATTATTCTGATTCTCTTAAAAACCATACTGGTTCTATACTGCTTATAATTTGAGACAGAATAAAAAAAAGGCTGTATCTGGGCAGCCTCCATAATCAGAGGTAACTAAGTAGTAGAGAAAGAGCAGGAAGATTTGGAGTGTATAACCCAAGTTCATTTATGCCAGCCCTGTCCCTAACTACTACCACACACATGCACACCTGTAAATCTTCCTCATTCCCTCTACACCAGCTCCTGCAGTCACTGAAGAAACTAGTACTTACAGGTCTGATTAGCCTCTCCCTACAACCTTGAATTATTCCTGATCTGTAGCCCCAGTGGAGTTACTCCTAACAACCAAGACAAAAATTCAAATTAAATTTTCAAACCCTTAAGCCTACCACTGAATCCATACACTGAGAAAACTCAAGGCCTTTACAATCAGAGATGGAAAAAAACCACCACCTGGCTCAACCTCCAAAAAACACTGGGATTTATTCTCCTAAATGGTTGACCTTCTAGCCAATCTCTGCCTGAACAGAGGTTGTGATTTCCCACAATGTCCATAGGAACAGTTTTTCTATGCAGTAAAACCCATAGAATGAAAATGGACTGCCCTTCCTCCTCTAAAAGATAATCAAGACTAAGGCAATCAGTCTTCCAGTGTCCATTTATTACAATCATCCAGGGTTATCTGAACTGTCACTAATCATTCTATACTTTCTAATCTGACCATGTTTTGTTGCCTGAACTTTCCAGTTCCTTAGGAACTTCCCATTTGCTACTGGTTAATTCCTTTGTTTCCTTTTCCTAAAAGAACCTGGATGGGGCCACAATGTCGACACAGTGGGTTAAGTCGTCACTTGTGACACAGTGGGTTGAGTCATCACTTGCAACACAGGCATCCCAAACTGCAGCTCTATAGTCTTAATTGCAGCTGCTACATTTCTTACCTAGGTTCCTGTTAAGGTACCTGGAAAGGCAGAGGAAGATGGCTCAAGTACTTGGTCCCCTGACACCCATCTGGGAAAACAGGAATGACATTGTGGCTCTTGGCTTCAATCTGGCCAGTCCTAGCTGTTGTGGCCATTTGAAAAGTGAAAAAGTGAATGGAAGATCTTTCTTTCTTATTTCTCTCTCTTGCTCTGTCACTCTGCCTTTCAAATAAATAAATCTCTTTTTTAAAAATGTCTTTTGCCCTTCCCTTGCTTTCCAAAATCTAATTGGTAATCCTAGTATTAAGATTAATTATTTCAGCTCTCCCCCAAATGTCTCTGTGTTGAAGGAGCCAACACCCTAAAGAATATAACAAAACCTGGCTCACTTCTTTCACCTGAAGTTTATGTCTATCTTTTTACACTGGACACCTCATTCCCCCATTCCTCCTTAGCTCGTGAGTTCATTTTCACTGAAAAAACAGAAATGTTTGTAGAACTCTGTCTTCATGCCTTCCTGCATCAGCATCCACTTCGCCTTCCCCCAGTACCAGTGAAGGAGGTGTCCTCCCTGCCATCAGAAAAGATTCTCCCTTCCCCGTCAACTGCATTCTTCAAGTCCACTTGTACAATGTGAGATGGAAGTCACATAAAATACTTTGGTCAGGACAGGCTTTTCTGAGGAAGAGACAATTAAGATCTGAATTAAATGGCCACAATAGTCAGTGGTAGGCCCAGCTGAAATCAAGGGCCCAAAACTCAACCTAGGTTTTTCATATGGGAGGCAACAACCCAAGTATTTGAGCTATCACCTGTTGCCCTCCTAAGGCGCACATTAGCGGAAAGCTGTAATGTAACTGGGACTAAAACCACACACTCTGATATGGGATGAGGGCATCCCAGTGTCTTATCCACTATAACAAAACCCACCAGTTCAGAGGTTTTGTTTTTGTTTATATGGATTTATTTACTTACTTATTTGAAAGGCAGAGTATGTGACACAGACATACACCTTGTATCTGCCAATTCAATCCCCAAATGGCCACCGCAATTAGGCCTGGACCAGGCTGAAGCCAGGAACTTCCTCCGAGTCTCCCACATGAAAAAGAGGGACTGAAGAACTCAAGCCATCATCCACTGCTTCCCAAGTGCATTAGCCAGGGTGCTAGCCTGAAAGTGGAGGACAGGACTCAGGCAAGCTCTCCCAACAACAGAACATAGGCATCCTAAGCTGCAGTTTAACTTGCTGTGCCACAATACCAGTTCTAGAATTTGATCTTTTGAGGATAAGAATACATATTGCTTCACCTAGTTATTTTTATATAACTACTTTTAAGCTTTAAAATGACCTTGCAAAATAAATAAAGATATTTTATATATGAAACTTAGAGACGTTAACATTCATATAACCAGTAATTACTAGAACCAGGATTTGAACTAAAGTCAGTCAATCTATTTTTAAATCCTATCCTCAACACTTTACTTTTACTTGTGCTTTTTTAGGATCACTAAAAATAATATCCTTTATAGTTACTACCAACTGTTTGACTTTAAATAAACCACTCCTGTATACTTCTTGGTCTCCATTTTGAACATGGGGTTCAGCTAACAGGACCAAGCCTTCTCCATCCAGACCCCTCTTTTTTCTTCGTCCACTGAGAACTCAAACTCAGTTTTGGACTCGTCAGTAGCAACCCTAGGCTTTTAGACAATAGCACCACGTGTCTGAACAATTTTTTTTTCCTAAAGATTTATTTATTTATTTATTTATTTGAAAGGCAGAGTTATATGCAGAGAGCACGAAGGAAAGCGAGCGAGAGAGAAAGAACATGGGAGGGAAGGAGAGGGACCGAGAGTAAGATCTTCCATCCACTAGTCCACTCCCCAAATGGATGCAAATTCAGCCAGTCCAAAGCCAGAAGTCAGGACCCAGAAGTTTCCTCCAGGTCTCGCTTGTGGGTGGCAGAGGCACAAGAACTTGGGCTATCTTTTGCTATCCCAGGCACATCACCAGGGAGATGGATCAGAAGTGGAGTAACACTGCAAGTGGCAGATTAACACACTGTACCGCAACACAGACCCAGGCATTTTTTTTTTCACAGCTTAAGAAACCTACCACAATAACACCTATACAAAATGTTACAAACCGTTTTTACAAGCATTTCACAAGCTTTATTTGATACCCTATGAGGTGTTAAATCCCTATTTGAAAGACGCCAATAGAAGTAAAAAGCTTAACTTCACATCTGGTCTCTGGATTCTCTGGTTCACCAGGATCTAAACTAAAGAAGAAAAAAAAGTCTGTTTCCCTTCAAAGGTAATGAAAGTTTGTTCGACCATGGCACAGTGACCCACCACATGGAACTGTTTTTAGTTTCAAATCAGCACTACCTTGACTCTAGCCCCCAAAACAGACAGAAAATATATAAAAATTACTGTATACTGTAAGCCTACATATGATAGAATAAATATCAATTTTAGACAAGAGTTTAGATCCCAGCCCTGCTACCAACATGCTGAATCCTAAGTTCCCTCTTGTGCCCCAGCATAGTTCCTTGTGCTGCTCTCTACAAAAACTTCTGCTTGAGCTGCCACACCCCTTGATGTGCATGTGAATTCAGCAAGTGCATCCAGCTCCCACCCGTTTTTCTAGCATCCAAACCAGCACAGAGCAGAAGATTCAAACAACACTGTATAATGGACAGATGCCAGAATGAAAGGGATTTGTATATATTCACACTCCATATTCTAGTCTAGTCAGTGAGTGCCAATAAAATAGTAGCCTTGTCGTTGTCATCTCTGCCTACCCTCTTTCTTCACCATTTTGCAGACAATACTCCAGAAAAACGTGCTGAGTAGAAATGAACCCAAGACCAAAGAGTTCAGAGGCGTAGAGAAAAAAAACCTATACTTCTATGACCCCTTTCCCAGTCTGTAATTTTCCCTCTACAACCATCCCTGCTGCCTTACTGCATGTACAACACCTGTACTGTCCAGGCCTCCCTCTTCTTCAAAAGACCACTGTCCCTCCCCGAGGACTCTCCTCCTCTCCCTGGACTCAGAAATCAACCTCCTGCCCTCCAGTTCAGCAGTGCCTCTGAGTTGCCAAATGTCATTGGTCATCTCCCAATCACTCATCTCACACAAGGGAATCTGAGCCTTTGCCCAGCCCTACTTCACACTCTTACTCCCCCTCCCCCACTCTAGGCTTTACTTATTCAGTGTTACCGAGCTGCTACCCTTCACAGTGACAGAGGAGACAGGAAAAATCCAGGAAGAACGATTGCTCACTGCCATGCCCAAGGCAATGTGTGGAAGCAGGAAGGAGACAGGCTGATACTTGAGAAAAACAGAACTTAGAGGTGAAAACCAGAAATTAGGGGATTAGGGAAAACACACAAGTCTGACCTGACCAACACTACAGCAAAGGCCAGTAAAAAACAGTAACCAGATAATAATGAGAAAGTGTAAACAAAAGTTCTAATGGGAAAGCAGAAGAAAGCCTGATCAAGAGAAGGACCCAAGAGAAGGAGGGAGAAACTGGCTTCGGAAGGAGAAAAGATAAAAAAGAAGATGAAGGGAGCAGAAGAGAAAGAGAATTCTGGGGTGGGATTTCTCATGGGCAGGGAAAGTGCAGAACAAGATAAGGGACCAGACAAAGTAGGAAGAGTAAGGAGAGAACAGCCACAGTGTCGGGGAGAAGAAAGCCCCAAATAATAAAGCTACATTAGTTCCAGGCCTAATATGAGTTTCCTGGTGCCAGATAATAAAGAAATAAGAATTATAGTGATTAAAACTTTACACAGTGGCAAGGTCTGTCATTTGTTAAGCAAAGTAAAAAGGGTACTCCTGAAAAGACAGCTCAGTTTACTACAGCTTTTTACCTCGGTATAGGAGAACTGGTCAGTTCAGAGAAAAATCATTTATACATTGGGACCTGCTTCTTCACAGTTCCACCTCCCTCTGCCCAACATACCAGCATCTAACACTAAAATACACACCAGCCTTCTCAGCCTCTGCCTTGCCCCTGAAGTCATCAGGGTCTACACAGACCAGCCAACAGCGTGCTGGAAGACAGGATCCCACGGTCTGCTTTCCTGCCCTGTCTCCTACACGTTCAGAGAGAATAGCTCTGCAACCTACTCACCACCTTTCCAAAAGACAGTTAAAGTTACAAATACCATGGCAAGCCCCTCATGGCTGGCAGAAAGCGGCGGGGGGGGGGGGGGGCAGAGGGGCTGCACTAACAGGACTGCCACCACCCCCAGTCTCCTCTCTCAGTTCACTTCACCTGTTACCAGACAACCCCTCACCCCACGTCCTAGCAAAGCAGCAGCTAAACTGAGGCAGAGGGAAGCACTGCCCAGGACACCAAGCAAAAGGTGCTTGCAAAAGAGCAGGGCTCCTGAGGCTCAGCAGCTCCCCAAATGCACAGCTTCCCCATCACACCCTTTCCTCACCAGCACGCAGACTCCAGCTCAGGCCTAGACCTGAGTGGGCTCCTCTGAAGGTTCTACTCTCAGTTTCTTGTCTCATTTACAATTATCAATGCAAGGGGAACATGATATGACCCCCCAATAGTAACAGGACACCTTCCTCCCCCAGCACTATTCCCGGAAGCCAGTGGAGACCCCTCCCTCCCCACCCCCAGCACCACAGATGGGCAAGCCCCAGGCAGTGCCGGCATTACCTGGTCAAGGGATCCGGCCCCGGCATCTTTGACAATTGTTTCTGTTGTAGTCACACCCTCTCTGCCTGGCAGGGTTTGCATAAAGCCCTGGCTCCCAGGACTCCAGCCCCCTGCTTGATTCGGCAGGGCAGGGCTCCTGCAGCTGAGCCGCCCAGCTCCGGAGGTGCAGCAGGCTCTTGCTCGCTCCCTTGCTGGGCGGCAGCGAAGGCGCCGCGCAGGGGTTGGTGAAGCAGAAGGGGCGGAGGAAGCGGGAGGGAAGGAGGCGGGAGGAAGCCGCACGCTTCTCCTTTCTGCAAAAAATGCAGCTGAGGCGGGGAGATGGCTACCTTCCCACCTTCTAAGCTGTTCTCCCCCAACCAGGCTTCAGCAGGAGCTAGTTTCTTACTGGAGCCAAGCTTTCCAAGACGTCTGAGTCCTGCACAAGCCCCCGATTAAGGAAGAGAATCAGTCCCTCTGGGCCTCCGTTGCGGTAGCTGGCTACCGAGGAGCCTTTGCTAGAACTGCTCTAGACTCTGACCCAGGATTACCCCAAAGTCAAGCTGAGCTAAGAGTTTCAATTCTCCTACCCTCCAAATGTGCCAGGTTCTAATTCCACTCTCCCAGGGAAAACACTAGGTGGCACCTTTAGCTGCTCCCAAGCAAAGAAAGCTCAGAGCAGCAACCATGTTAAGTAACGTGGATCAGGTGTTCGCGGACACAGGGCAGTGACCGCTCCAGGACCACACGTTAAATGACTGAGTTGACTAGGCTCTGGGCTGACTCCAAAACCCACACGCCTTTATTGCTCTTATTTATTTCTCTCTGCTGTGCTGTTTACAAGAGACCACTGTTAGTCATCATTGTAGTAACTTCTCTCTTCCACCTAGCAAAGAACAAGTAACCAGAATTATGCCTGATGAATAAATTTAAGTGTTCTTAAGAGAAAACTCAGTATGTATCCATCCTTCCTGGGAGATGTCCACACTTCATCCAATGTACCCAGTTAGTCTAACTGAATAAGGAGAAGAAGAACTCCATGAGGGGGAAAAAAAAAAAAGAAAGAAAAAAACCCTCACTCTTTAGTTAAAGTATCACCAAGCTTCTGATACTTGTGCCTTTCCAACAGAGGGCTCCAATTTGGAAGAGAAGAAAGGGAAGACACCCACATTAAAGGAAGACGTGGTCAAAAAGAGAGTAGAAAATCTCTATCCCAAGAACTCAGTTTCAGAATAGTTTTACTATGTTTTGTTGATCCCATATCCTATCCTTCATCCCAACTGATATGGAGTGGATTAAGAGCAAAAAACAGTCCTGTGACTCGGACACTGGTTTTCGAACTACATGCTCAATAACCATAACTCAACTCCTGCAACATACGCAGGAGCAAGAGCTCACTTTCCACTAGCACCATCCCAAAAGTCTAGCCCTGAGTAGACTTGATGCTTTTCAAGTCAAATGGATCATAGTCCTAAATGTAAAACTCAAGATATAAAATGTTTAGAAGACAACACATGAGAAAATCTAGAAGTCCATGGAGTTGGCAATGATTGTCTAGAATCAAACTCCCAGGCACAGAGCCAGCATTCTGGCATAGCAGGTAAAGCCACCATCGCAACATGAACATCCTGTATGGGTACCACTTCCATAACCTGGCTACTTCACTTGCACTCCAGCTCCCTGGTGCCATGGGAAAAGCAGCAGCAAATGGACCAAGTACTTGGGAAATCCAGATGAAGCTCCTGGTTCTTATCTTTGTCTAGCCCCAGCCACTGTGGCCACCCAGAACCAGCAGATGGACATTTTCTCTCTCTTTCCCTCTTGCTCTGGAACTCTTTCAGATAAAATCTTAAAAAAAAAAAAAAAAAAAAAAAGGCACTGTTGAGCCCGGCAGCATGGCCTAGTGGCTAAAGTCCTCGCCTTGAACACGCCTGGATCCCATATGGGCGCCAGTTCTAATCCCAGCAGCTCCACTTCCCATCAAGCTCCCTGCTTGTGGACTGGGAAAGCAGTCAAGGACGGCCCTATGCTTTGGGACCCCACACCTGTGTGGGAGACCTGGGAAAAGTTCCTGGTTCCTGGCTTCGGATGGGTGCAGCACTGGCCATTGCGCTCTCTTGGGGAGTGAACCATTGGACGGAAGATCTTCCTCTCTGTCTTTCCTCCTCTCTGTATATCTGACTTTGTAATAAAAATAAATAAATCTTAAAAAAAAAAAGGCACTGTACCTATAAAACCGTGTCACATAATGCAATGTAATAAAAAAAAAAGGCACTGTTTCCAAAATACTTCAAGGAATTAAGACTCAATAATACTAAACAAATTTTTTTTTAATTTTAGAAAGTATCTGAAAAGATGCATCATTTAAAAAGGTAAACACATGGGCAGATTCCTTCCACCTTTGCAGAGTCAGAGCTGCTGGTGGCTTCTCTCTCTTCCATGACCTCTGCAGTCTGGGGACTCGTACTGGGGTCTGTCAGATCTGGGGGCTGTCAGGGCTGAGATCACATACATGTTTCAGTCCCAAGGGCAGAAAGGGTCCAGGCTAGCATCGCATGCCCATGGGCACTGCCTGGGGTCTTGCACACGCACTTGTGTTCCAAGTGAGTGGAGAAGTAAGATCTAAGACCTGCACGCATGCCAGAGGACTGGGTCTGGGAACCCATCTATGATCTTGGGTCTCTGGTGGGCAGGCAGAGCTCCAGGTCAGCATGTCACCCCACCAGAAGACTGGGCGTGGGAAGACTGGCCTGGGGAACCCATTCCCTCCCAGGCAGAGGGACTATGGATTACTCAGGAAAGGGGATATGGGAATGCGAGGGCAGAGGGACCACTGAGTGATTATGTTACAGAACAAGAAGGACTTCTGGGCAGTTCCACCAATAAGGCCACTGCACTTGCAGATAAGTGAGGGGGCTGAGACTGAGCAGCTTGGAGGGGGAAAGCCCAAGAACCTTTCTGGGTCAGACAGATGCTCTTAATCAAGTAGGAGACCTGAGCCAGACGAGTTAGCATTGACCACCATCAACCACCACCCACCAGTGCACACAAAAGCTAGGGCTGGGGCCTACCTGGCCGGGCTGGATCACAGCATCAGCCAGTGAGTCAGAACAGGGGATGAGTTACGTTAGCCTGGGCCATGACAATATCAAGCACACGAGAAAACCAGGTCTGGAGGCAGATTCTGTAGGAGATGTGTGGGTCCACCTCTGTGGAACTACAATTTCTGCTCATTTGCTTAAGAGCTGGGGGGTGGTGACAAGCTGAGCTACACATGACCATAGAACCCTCTGACATTCATGCGTACTGGGGTTGGGAACAGGTTGGGCTGCTCCAGGCTGCAGCACCCACAAAAACACCCAAGAATAGGGTTTGGGGTGGGCCAAACCACAACATCCACCAGCTCACACAAAAGCCAGGACAGAGGGGACAGACTATGCCAGGTAAGGGCCTAGCACCCACCAGCACATGTGAGATATGGGTTTAGGAGTGAGCCTGGTAGGAGAACTTGGGAAATTCCTCCGGTGGGTCACAGCTCCCACTGAAAAGCAAATGATTCAGGCCTGGGTGTTGGTCAGGCCAGGCAAGGCAGTTCCACCCGTTGACAAGTGTGTGGGTTGGTTCTGGAGGGGTGCAAAGGGGCAGGGCCAGCTAATCTTAGCCCACTGACATATACAGGAGCCAGGCTGGAGTGTGGGTCATGTCAGGCTAGGCTATCACACCTACTGGTTTGCATGAGCCACAGATGGGAGCAGATTGAGCAGGGTTAAGTGGCAGAACCCATCAGAGAGATTATCCCACTGGAACAAAACTCCAACCATGGGGAGAATCGTAGGATTTGTGATTTGACTGTGGAGTGTATGCATCAGAACTGGGCCTCCTCAATGGTTTAGATGGAGCAATAGACAGCATGTCCAGATGCAAATGGACAGTATGGCAGTCCATTGGAGCCTGAAAAGGGCATTTGTTTCCATAGTAGAGGAAGGAGGACAGAACAATTTGGTCAACTACTCCATCCAAATATTGACAGCAAATATCTGGGTGAATGGAGACTCTAAGGTGAACTGTCAGCCAATCGACCTTGGAAGGATTTCCTCATTCTTGGAGCAGCAAGATCAACAGCATTTCAGAACTACTGAAACCACCTGAGCAGAACTCTTGGCACATGCTCCACATCGGAGACCTTGGGATGACACTGGGTGGTCTTTCCCCATCACCGGGTAATGGTGTGACAGGGAGGCTGGGTGCAGCTTCCCTTATATCCCCTTTTTCCCCAGATACAGGAAGAAGAAAAAGAGAATCTGTAAATAATGGTCTCACCCACTTTCCCCTAATCCTCAACCCTTCCCACTTTAATCAACTATGTAAGCATCATCAAAAATAAAATTTTTAAAAAAGATAAACACATGACAGATAAGTTACAAATCAAAACAATGTGGTACTATTACATATTTATTACAACAGCTACAATCTCAAATACTGACTAAACTAAGTCTTATAACAATGTAAAGCAAAAGAATCCTTAATTCGCTAGTGGCAGATACAGTACAAATGGTACAGATACTTTGGAAAACATTTTGGCAGTTTGTTGCGAACTATGGCTTCCTGTAAAATCTAGCAATTACAACACTGGTACAACGAAGCTGACAACATCTCAGAACTATCAAAATCACTCAAGTAACACCCTCAAAACACTCTTCCCCGCATCAGGGTCTCTAAGGCATCATCAAATGATGTTCCCCTATTTCCGGGTGCTGGTGTAGTTTGATAACAAGGCCTATTCCCTTTCCCTCTCTGAGGATATACGAGGAAAAAAATTGAAATATTTTTCCCACTCACATTTTTCCATATCTTGATCCTCTCCACCTTAATTAGACTCACATGAATGTGTTTCACTCTCAACTATGTAAACAATGTTAAAAATAAAATAACCGAAGGTGGACATTTAGTCTAGTAGCTAGCACGCCCACATCTTACATGAAAGAAGCTGGGTTCAACTCCCGTCTCTGACTCCTCACTCCAACTTCCTGCTACTGCAGAACCAGTGAGGCAGCAATGATAGCTCAAGTCACTGGGCTCCTTTCTGTCACCCATGCAGAAGCCCAGCCTTGATCACTGCAGACATCTGGGGAATGAAGAAACAGACAGATAGGAGATCTCTCTCCCACGCGTAATACATAAATAAATGAAAACTTAAAAAAAATTAAGTCTACTAAAATAAAGCTTGAAATAACAGGAAACTATTAAGGAAAAAAGGGTATATAAGCTAGAAGGGTCAGCCTTGGGACACAGCGGACAAAAGCTTCCTTCTGCAACATCAGCATCCATATCTGAGTGCCAGTTCAAGAGCTGGCTGCCTCTGATCCAGATCCCTGCTAATGTGCCTGGCAAGATCACAGAAGATGACCTGAGGGCTTGGGTTCCAAACGTTTGGGAGACCCAGATGGAGTTTTAGGCTCATGGCTTCTGCCTTGTTCAGCTCTGGTCATTGTGGTCATTTGGAGAGTGAACCAGGAGATGGGAAGGTCTTTCTCTCTGTATCTTTCCATTTTTCTGTGAGTCTGCCTTTCAAATAAAATACATATCTTTTTTAAATTTACACAATAGTTTTTTCTCTTTTACTACATTCATGACACAAAATCACTCTGTCAAATCACTGTGAAAGTTTCTGAATATTCTTAATTTTTATGCCTATCTCCTTATAGACTAGGAATAGTTCAGACTCTGAATTGTAGTCACTTCTTGGCCTTTGGCTAAGATCAAGTACATTTTGGGCCTGGCGCCGTGGCCTAGTGGCTAAAGTCCTTGCTTTGAACGTGCCGGGATCCCATACGGGCACCAGTTCTAATCCCGGCAACTCCATTTCCCATCAAGCTCCCTGCTTGTGGCCTGGGAAAGCAGGAGAGGACCGCCCAAAGCTTTGGGACCCTGCACCCGCGTGGGAGACATGGAAGAGGTTCCAGGCTCCTGGCTCCGGATCTGCGCAGCACCAGCCGTTGTGCTCACTTGGGGAGTGAATCATCGGATGGAAGATCTTCCTCTCTGTCTCTCCTTCTCTCTGTATATCTGGCTTTGTAATAAAAATAAATAAATCTAAGGAAAAAAAAGATCAAGTACATTTTGAATTGTGGTGTTCTGAAACTGCCCCTAAACATACTTCTGTTTGTAATGATTTTACTGCCTGATAACCCAAGGTGAGCATAATACCCTAAGGACAGTCTATCTCCTACATAACATAGTGAGTATCACTTCCTTTAACTGTACTTAATACTTCCAATAATTCAGGCTGAGGCTGCATTAGTCTTTGACTGATACTGAGCTTAGGCTGTATAGCCATCACTTTGGTAAGAATAGCACCACCCTATGTCTCCTCCAGTCTGCCCATATGTTGCCATTTCTTTGACACTTAAGATGCAAAATTTCACTGTCACCCTCTCAAATTTCATTTGTTGGCTCCCTCTCATCCTTTAAAGCTTTTCCTGTAGCCCTAGCAGATTAGTTTTCCTTTCCAGTCTTTGTCACCTGGAAATCTAATAAGTACACCATCTTTACATTTTTCCAATCTCCATTACCTGCCCTTGTCTGTACTAGGATTGAGGGATTAAAGTGACCGAAAAACGGTGTACGTCTCCAGCAAGTCAGCACTAACAGGGAAGACTGGTTTATATGAAGCTTAAACAAACAAAACCCATTTCACTAAAAAACTGAATAAGCAAAATAAACAGGATGGTGGAGAAGGTACAATAAAATATCTGTCACTTGGCATTAGGCAGGACCACTGATATCTTCAACAAGAAAAATCAAATTCACCTTTTGGTTCTCTAAGTTGCACCATGGCAACTGGCAAGAACAAGTATCATATAAAAGGTAGCAAAATAGAAGTCAGAAAGAAACTTGTTAACCCATTTGCTAAGGATGGCACCATAAATAAATACTGGAGAAATACTAGTCATAAGGGCTTGATGAACTAAAACTATATCTAAAGGCATCAAGGACCAAGTGTTTGAAGAAAGACAAGCTGATTTGCAAAATGATAAAGCATTTAAAAATTCAATTAATGGTAAATGCTCCCCACACAGCAAAGATATGACAGCAAAATAAGAGACATATGTACTAGCATAAAACATATTTATACATACAATACACATAAATAGTATACTGGGGGGGGGGAAGCCTTGAAAATCTTCGTAGGTCTAGGAATATATTTTGTTCTCCAAAAAAGCTAAGGATACAAAGCTAAAGGATCAGTCTAGCTAATGTTAATCATAGTAAGAAATGTGAAACACTGTTACTTATGTTCTTTGTACCTTTCTGTATTTTATATAAACATGCCAAAACACTGATTATATTAATTTTATGTTTTTATGCTGTGTGATATGCAAGCAAAGAAGTCTTTCCTTTAGGGTTGTTAGGCAACAAATCCTCACAGGTCTCCTAAGTCTCTATGTTGTCACGCTGGACTATCCTTCCAACACCTTGGGTGACAGAGACAGTGATTCCCGGCAGACAATCGCACGGGGTGGCCATGTTTACAGTTCATTATTTAGAGTATGAGTTCCCTAAGCTCTGTCTTGCTCTCCTGGAATGCAATGCATGTGTACACAGGTGCCATGTGACCCTGCTCATTCTGCTCTATGGCAACTGGGCTCAAAAAATGACAACAAAATGCTGCTAATTAGGTTTCTGCTACTGTTATTGATGTAACAAATTGTTCTTTGCCTAAACAAACAAACAAAAAAATCAAGTTCATAATTGAGGATGGTTTGACAAAAACTACCTAACTTCCACAGTATGGCTCTTATTCATAACAAAGTGGATGTAATGATCAAAACATGACAGACCATGATTTGAGCTCATATTGATATCAAGACTACCAATGGTCATGTGTTTTGCTCATTGTTGGTTTCACTAAAAAATGCAACCAGCAAATATGAAAGACCACTTTCTTAGATTCAGCACCAATAGACATGGCAAATCCAGAATAAAATGATGGAATTCATGATTCAAGAGGTGCAGACAAAAATGGTTGGTAAATTGATTCCAGAAAGCACTGGAAAAAGATGTAGAAAAAGCTATCCTCCCTATGACTTCTTTGTTAAAAAGAAAAGCAGAACCGCTAAAAAAGCCCCGAGCTTCATGGTGAAGGTAACAGTTCTGAAAACTACTAGACATGACAGATAATTACCAAAGAATCTGTTTAAAATCCAGGCTTTAGGGCCTGGCGCAAAAGCATAGCAGTTAAAGTCCTTGCCTAGAACGCACTGGGATCTCATATGGGTGCTGATTCTAACCCCAGTGGCCCCGTTTCCCATCCAGCTCCCTGCTTGTGGCCTGGGAAAGCAGTCGAGGATGGCCCAAAGCTTTCAGACCTGCACCCGCGTGGGAGACCCGGAAGAAGCTCCTGGTTCCTGGCTTCGGATTGGCTCAGCTCCAGCCGTTCCGGCCAATTAGGGAGTGAACCATTGGATGGAAGATCTTCCTCTCTGTCTCTCCTCCTCTGTGTATATATGCCTTTCCAATAAAATAAATATTTTTTTTAAATTCAGGCTTTAAATAATGACAAAAAAAAAGTCCTGGGGGAGCAGTGTTTGGCACAGCAGTTACGATGCAACCTGAGACAGCAGTATGCCCTATCAGAATGCCAGCGTTTGAGTTTCCATCCTGCTCCTGATCCATCTTCCCTTCTGGTTTCAGCCTGGTTCAGTCCTGGATGCTGCAGGCTTCTGGGGAGTAAAGAGCAGATGGAAGACTCTGTCTCTCTGTCTCACTTTCTCTCTCAAATAAATTAAAACATTTCTTAAAATTGCATATTTGTAAAAAAATTAAAAGACCTAATCAGACATTTTATTTTTTCTATTTCAATTCTGAAAACGAAATGCTGGTTCCATCATCAGACAGGGCTAACAGCTGGCTCCTACGCCATTTTTTTTCAGTGGTGGACACTGCCATAGAAGCTGGGCTAAATTTGGCTACTTCTAATGAAACATAAGATTAATGAAATCTAGGCACATGTGTAAGATATTGGAAGTTTTATTTATTACTGATGTGAAGAGTTCGTAATCAAGGGAAAAAATAATTAGCTACAGAAGTGAAAAAAAGGGCCAGCTCCACAGTACAGTAGGTTAAGCCTCTGCCTTGTGGCATCAGCATTCCATATGGATGCTGGTAGCAGTCCCAGCTACACCACTTCTGATCTAGCGCCCTGCTAATGACCCTGGAAAATGGAAGAAGATGGAACAAGCCTTCAGGTGCCCGCATCTACACAGGAGACCCAGAAAAAGCTAGTGACTTCTTGCTTCTGGCTTTACACCAGCCCAGCTTTTCCACTGTGACCATTTGGGGAGTGATCAGCAGACAGATTTCTCTCTGTGTGTCCCTCTCTCTTACCTTGTTTTCAAACAAATAGAATTAAACCTGTTTTTTTTTTTTAATTTTTTAATATTTATTTTTATTGCAAATAACACTTATTTATGTTTGTTGGAAAGTCAGATATACAGAGAGTAGGAGAGACAGAGAAAAAGACCTTCCCATCCGTTAATTCATTCCCCAAGTGGCCAAAACGGCCGGAGCTGAGTCAATCTGAAGCCAGGAGCCAGGAGCCTCTTTTGGGTCTCCCATGTAACCAGGAGCATTTTTCGGGTCTCCCACATAGGTGCAGGGTCCCAAAGCTTTGGGCCGTCCTCGTCTGCTTTCCCAGGCCAGAAGCAGGGAGCTGGATGGAATGCGGGGCCACCGGGATTAGTCGGGATTAGCCCAGCCACTAGGCTACCAAAACCGTTTTTTGAAAAAACTGAAAAAACAGAAGTAAAAGATATATCAGGGATTTTAAAGATGAAGCAGTACATTTAAACAAAGAAATTAAATCCTTGAGATATCAAATGACTTCCTAAAGTTTATGCAAGTGAGCAATTAGCTTAAAATGCAATAACTCCTTGCATTTATACAGCCCTTTGGCTTGCAGAGCAAACAATTCACAAATTATTCTCATAAACCATGCATCTTGGCCAGCATTTTTTTCTCTGTCACCTTAGCCCTAACCAGGCCCTTTAAAGTTACTCATCTGGCCTTTATAGCTATATGACATTGCAATGCCTGTTAACTTTATTATCAATGATGAATATCAATAATAATAACTAGAAAATTTTTAGATGGGTGTTGTAGCATAGCTTGAGACAACCACATCCTACATCATTGTGCTAGTTTGAGTCCCAACTCTTCCACTTTCAATCCAGCTGCCCGCTAAATATGTATCTGGGAGACAGCAGATGATAGCCCAAGTACTCGACACCTAGATAATCATAATCATAAGTCAATATACTTCCAGTTCAAACAAGTCAAAGAAGCACAAAGAAACATTAATTATATCGCAGAATCTGTAGAACTAAGGGGAAACTTAACAGAAGAAGCAGTATTTGGGCTGGATAATGAAAAAGGAGTAAAATCTTGTTTTTCAGATTTCCCACAAAAGAAACACAAAAACAGAGGCTCAAGCAGAAGAAAAAATATGAGCTCTGTTTAAAACACAGAAAATCATCTGGTCACTCAAGGAAACAGTTTATACATCCACCATTCATTCACCATGTTTAAACACAGGCGCATGCGTGTGCTAGCACTATGACACAGTGCTAGACTGCTAGTCACTATGGATAC
Source organism: Ochotona princeps (assembly GCF_030435755.1). Taxonomy (NCBI): domain Eukaryota; kingdom Metazoa; phylum Chordata; class Mammalia; order Lagomorpha; family Ochotonidae; genus Ochotona; species Ochotona princeps. The sequence continues at coordinate 56,377,533 of NC_080835.1, forward strand.
AAAGACCTAGTTTTATTTTTTTTTAATTAGAATGTCAGATATACAAAGAGGAGGAGAGACAGAGAGGAAAATCTTCTGTCCGTTGATTCACTCGCCAAGCAGCCGCAACAGCCAGAGCTGAGCTGATCCAAAGCCAGGAACCAGGAGCCTCTTTTGGGTCTCCCAAGCAGGTGCAGGGTACCAAGGCTTTGGGCCATCCTCGGCTGCTTTCCCAGGCCACAAGCAGGGAGCTAGATGGGAATCGGGGCTGCCGGGATTAGAACCGGCGCCCATATGGGATCCCGGTGCATGCAACGTGAGGACTTTAGCAGCTAGGCTACCACAGTGGGCCCAAAGACCTAGTTTTTACCTTCAAGAAACAATCCTTTTTAAGGACAACAGCAGCCAAATCCGTGTCATCCTCCTTCAGTTGTCGCCCTACTTCAATAAATGGCAATTTAAATTTTTTTTTAGCCAAAAAACCTGACTCTTATTGGACTCCACTTTTTATCAGCTCCACAATGAATTCATCAGTAAGCCTTATCAACTCTACCTTCAAAACATTCTAATCACTTCTCATCACCTTTACTCTCACCACCTCAATCCAAACCACCAGCAACTTTTGCCTAGACCATTGGTTTTCAAGAAGGGCAGGAGAAGGGGTGGACTGGACTTTGCTCCTCAGGTGACATTTGGAAAGTCAGAGAAATTTTGTGTTGAAAAAATTTGGACAAGTGCTACTGGCATTTAGTGGGCACAAACCAGGGATGTCCCACAATGCACAGGATATTCAAAGAACGCAACAGCCTTCTTAGCTGATCCATTCTTTCCCTAAGTGAGTCCTTTTTAAATGTCAATTTCTGTTCACATTACTGTCATTTCAAATACCTTTCAACGGCTTCTCAAATCACTCAAGGTAAAAGCCAAGGTCCTCACAAAAGCCCTCTCCCTGCTGTGGTCTCCCATCTCACCCTGCTACTCCCTCCTTCACTCTGCTCCAGGCACCTTGGCCTTCTCCAACTGGCTGCACGCACCTTCTTCCCTGGCTCTTCCTGCTTACAGCTTCTCTGCATGAAAACACTCTCACCACAGGTCCTGGATAGCCCTATGATTCCTTCAGTCCCTTCCTTCAAGTCTCTGATAGAATGTCATTCTCAGAAAGTCCTTCTTTGGTATTTGTAATAAAATGACAAAAACCTCTATCCAATTTCTCTCAGTACTCTCAATCCTACAGTCTCCTACTTTATTTGCATCCTAGCACACATTATCCACTGACACATTCACCTGCCTATTAGTAGATTCTTCCAACAGAATATATACTCCACAATGGTAAAACTCTTTTTGCCTTTATCTCTGGATCTTGGAATTCTTCCCTTCACACAGTAAGACAATCAATAAGTAGTGGCAGAATAAATAAAGGTTGTAATGGTAGAAGGTTGTAATGGCCATAAGTAATGCAGAGTAAGTAAAGAACTGGAAAGGTAAGTCTGTAAGAAACCACAGAAACCCTAACAACCAGTAAAGAAATCTGTATGCAGGCTTCTAGTGGTCTCAAGAGTAGCTTTCTTACCATACCATAAAAATCATCTTTCATCCTCCTAATAATAGAGAAAAAGAAAGAAGGATGGGAGGGGAGGAAATAAGAAATGAAGGGGAGGAGGGTGAGAGAAACTGCTTTAAGAACATTACAGTAATCAGAAGCATCAAATAATGAAATGAACAGCCTTTGACGTATTAATCAACTCTTCAGCTGCAAATATAGAGCATCAAATTATTCTCCCATAACCTTCTCCTCCGATGGATCTTTAGGATACAGTTCAAATTCCAGCATCTATGAGGGTTTCTTAGAATCCCACTTACTCCAACTTCTTGGAAGTATCAGATAATACTTCTTTCCCCTTCTATAATAAATATAAATTTCCCCTTCTATATATAAATTATACAACTGGTGTATATATGTGTGTGTGTGTGTGTGTGTGTGTGTGTGTGTGTGTATCTTCTCATTGTTACTATATCCCAGCCAAGAATAAAACATCTTCACAAAACACAGGTACCACTACACAAAGTACAAATAAATAAAAACCATATTAAAAGTCACTGAAGTTGAGTAATGTTCAGTTGCTTCATAAATACCCAATCCTGGACCTGACACAATAGCCTAGTGGCTAAATCCTCACCTTGCATGTGCCAGGATCCCATATGGGTACCGGTTCATATCCCAGCTGTTCTGCTTTCTATCCAGCTCCCCGCTTGTGGCCTGGAAAAGCAGTAGAGAATGGCCCAAAGCCTTGGGACCCTGCACCCATGGAAGATCGGGAAGAACTTTCTGGCTTCAGATCGGCTCAGCTCCAGCTGTTGCAGCAGCTTGGGGAGTAAACTAGTGGACAGAGGATCTTTCTCTCTGTCTCTCCTTCTCTCTGCAAATCCGTCTTCCCAATAAAAATAATAATTTTTTTTTAAGTCTGTGAAACCAACATTCCAAACCCATAGGAACAGCAGATGGAGTCTTGGCTTCTCCACTTCTGACCCAATTCTTTGCTAATATGCCTGTAAAACAATGGAAGATGGTCCAAGTATTTGGGTTCCTGTCACTCATATAGGCAACCCAAATAAAGTCCCTGGCTTCTGGTTTCAGCCTTGTCAGGCCCTTGCCATTGTGGCCATTTAGGGGATAAACTGATGGAAGATTTGTGTGTGTGTGTGTGTAATTGTTTCAGAATTAAATAAATAAATCTTTTTAAAAAGTGTTTCAGTTCTTTATAAACACCAAGGCCAGAATGGAGTTTCAATGTGTATCTATGTACATATACATTTTTAAACTCACTTTTTGCCTCTCTAAGGGTTGAAGCAAGGTGTACTAGGTATACTTACTAGGCCTAAATTTGATGAGCACTGTTGTATCTGCCTAATGGTGATTGAAATCAGAGAAACAAAGGCTTTGGATTCATTTTATAATTGTCTGGAGAGCAGCATGGATGTGATGAGCTTTAGGATGTAATGAAGCTGACTTTGAATTCCAACTTGGCATCCACTATGTTTACAATCTTTGGCAGATGTTAAGCAGCCCATGACCTAGTTTAATCTTCTGCAGGTTGAGAGTACTAAAACCAACTTTTTCTTAGGGCTGTTTTTAAGATAAATGATATAACTGTTCTAGGGGTTGACCCTAACTTTGATTTCATCACTAACAGTAGGCATCATCCGTCTAAGTGCTATCCTTGGTCTAGTGTATAATGTCATTCCTCTCCCGAGCCACATTGACTCACTTCATCTTACATAATCTTCACAGGGTTTTCCAAAGGAGAGTGTAATCAGGCTTGAAGTATGAGAAAACTGATGGTTTGAGAAGTTCAGTGGTTTGTCTGAGGACAGAGCCCTCTTGACAGAGACATCTGACTCCTAGTCTGACACTCCTTTTGTACACTAACATGTACCAGCAAAGGGTAATGTTGTAAACAGGGGCCTTCAAAGGAAAGTCAAGAATAAACGAGATACAGTCTTATCCAGGAGAACTTGGAAAGTTACCTCAGGTTTCAGCTTTTTAAAATGGAGATAGCATAGTGGTTAAAGTCCTTGCCTTGCTCGCAATGGGATCCCATATGGGTGCTGGTTCTAATCCCAGCGGCCCCGCTTCCCATCCAGCTCCCTGCCTGTGACCTGGGAAAGCAGTCAAGGACGGCCCAAGCTTTGGGACCCTGCACCCGCGTGGGAGACCCGGAAGAGCTCCTGGTTTCGGATTGGCTCAGCTCCAGCCGTTGTGGCCGCATGGGGAGCGAATCATTGGACAGAAGATTTTCTCTGTCTCTCCTCCTCTCCATATATCCGCATTTCCAATAAAAATAAATAAATCTTTTTTAAAAATGGAAATGTTAGCTATTCTTCTTAACTCACTCCAGTCTGTTCATGTAACAATTACTGAACATTCACTATGCTTTAACTGTGCTGTGCCTGTACCTTCCCTCAAGGTGTTCCTGCCTCACTAAAGTCTACATGAGAAGAGCTATAATGAATGCATGTATGTCGCAGGGGGAGGTGGAGGTGACAGTAGGTGCTCAGCAGGTTCCAGCAGGTGTCCTAGACATGGCTTAGGGCTGAGCCGTGGTGGCAAGGAGGATCTCAAGGGCCTGTACACAAGAATTAAATTGGGTAATAAGTATAAACTTGCTTTGTCAATGGCTGCTCAAATGCACTTTAATATTGTCATCTTTTACAGAACTCTTTTTTTTTTTTTTTTTTAAAGATTTAATTTCTTTATTTGAAAGAGTTACAGAAAGAGAGGGAGAGACAATACTGAGGCTGGGCCAAATGAAGCCAGGAGGCTAGGGCTTCTTCTGTGTCTCCCATGTGAGTGCAAGGGCCCAACAGTTACGCCATTTTTACACTGCTCTTCCTGACGCATCAGCAGAGAGCTGAGCTGGATGAGAAGTGGACCAGCCAGCCTTCGAACCAGTGCCCATGTGGGATGTTACAGGCAGCAGTTTTTAGCCACTGTACTACAACACAAACCCTGCTGGTGGTTCTTTTCTGGGAATCCTGACTGACCTAGTAGAGCACTACAGTTGGAGTTAAGCTTACTTTAGCAAGGATTTCAGTAGCAAGAAAGCTTGGGATCTCGTTTTTTTTTTTTTTTTTTTAAGAAATCTGGTTATAACTTACATACATATATTATGTTTATATTATATATATATATATTAGAAAGTGCTCTAATCTTAATTTTAAAATTGTTTTAGCTAGATTGAAAGGTTGACAAGAAAAACAAAACTGAACTACATTTTTTGCTAACATGTCTTTGCTATGAGTACAAGACAAAATAGAGTCTACATTTTGAAATCTGACATTTCAATTTCAGAACACAAAAGAAAATCGAGAGATGAGCCTCTGATCTAGCAGCTAAGACACCTGTGTACTATGTCAGGGCACCTGGTTCCATCCTAGCTCCAGCTCCTGATTCCAGCTTCCCATTAATGCAGATCCTGGGAGGCAGCAACAACTGCACCTGCCACCCATGTGGAACCTACACGGAGTTGCGGTAACCCAGCTTTGGCCCCCTGCCAGGGCTATTGCAGGCATTTTGAAAGTGAACAAGTGGATGAACGTGCTCTCACACTTGGTATATAAGCTGTGTGTGTGTGTGGGAGGGGGGGGCGCGCGCCCACACACACTGGGGAGAGGCGGGGAAAGGGGATGTAAAGAAAGAATGGGAAAGGACCTGAAGCTATGAATTGGCAAAACAAAAGTGTGGTTCACAGGAAGAGCTAAAGAGGAATGTTTCCAGGGCAGGTATCTGGCACAAAAGCTAAGGCACAACTTGGGAGGCCCACACTCCACTTCAAAGTGCCTGAGTTCAAGTCCCTGTTCTGCTCCCAATTCTATTTATTTATTTATTTATTTAAAAGGCAGAGTTCCAGAGAGAGAAAGAAGAATCTTCCATCTTCTGATGCACTCCCCAAATGGCCACAATCGCTGCTGCTGGGTCAGGCTGAGGCCAGAAGCTAAGAACTCCATGTTTGCCTCCCATGTGGGGGTGGCAGGGAACCAAACACTTCAGCCACCTTCTGCTTCTTAAGTGCATTATCAGGGAGTTGGGTCAGCAGTGGAGCATCCAGGACTTGAACTGGCACCCAGTATAGGACACCTGTATTGCAGGCAGAGGCTTAACGCACTTCACCACAACACTGGCCTCTCTGCTTCCACCTTGGGTGGTGGCAGCAGGTGATGACTGCAATGGCTGAGTTCCTTCCACCTATGTAGAAAACTCACTGAGTTCCTAGCTTCCAGCCTCAGCCTGCCCCAGTCCCAGCCCCAGTGTCTGTGGGAATTTGGAAAGTAACCAGAAGACAGAGGATTTCTGTCTGTCTCTACCTTTTAAAGTGGGTTAAATAAATAGTTTTTAAACATTTATTGATTTTATTTGGAAGGTAGAATTACTGAAAGAGGCGAGATGCAGAGAAAGAGAAACTCTATCCACTGATACACTCCGGCTGCAACGCTAGAGCTGGACCAGTCCAAAGCCAGCATCCAGGAGCTTCCTCTTGATCTCTCATATGGTTGCAGGAACCCAAGGATTTAGACCTTCCTCCATATCCTCCCTAGGCCATTAGCAGGGTAGGGGATCAGAAATGGAGTCACTGGGGCTCAAACCAGTGCCCATGTGAGATGCTGGTACCACAGGCAGAGGCTTAAATCAGTACACCATGGCGCTGGCCCTCAGGTAAATAAATAATTTAAAAATAACATTTCCTGGGCCCAGCGTGGTAGCCTAGAAGCTAAAGTCCTAGCCTTGAACATACCAGGACCCCATTTGGGCACCGGTTCTAATCCCGGTGGCCCCACTTCCCATCCAGCTGCCTGCTTGTGGCCTGGGAAAGCAGTTGAGGATGGCCTAAAGCCTTGGTACCCTGCACCCATGTGGGAGACCTGGAAGAGCTCCTGGCTCCTGGCTTTGGTTCGGCGTTGCAGTTACTTGGGGGGTGAATCATCAGACGGAAGATCTTCCTCTCTGTCTCTCCTCCTCTCTGTATATCTGACTGTGCAATAGAAATAAATAAATCAGGCCCGGCGGCGTGGCCTAGCTGCCTAAGTCCTCGCCTTGAAAGCCCCGGGATCCCATATGGGCGCCGGGTTCTAATCCCGGCAGCTCCACTTCCCATCCAGCTCCCTGCCTGTGGCCTGGGAAAGCAGTCAAGGACGGCCCAATGCATTGGGATCCTGCACCCGCGTGGGAGACCCGGAAGAGGTTCCTGGTTCCCGGCATCGGATCGGCGCTCACCGGCCCGTTGCGGCTCACTTGGGGAATGAATCATCGGATGGAAGATCTTCCTCTCTGTCTCTCCTCCTCTCTGTATATCCGGCTTTCCAATAATAATAAAATCTTTAAAAGTAATAAATAAATAAATCTTTTTAAAAATATAACATTTTCTAGGTTTCTGTTCTTCCCTACTCTCATCCTACAAACGACCTAGCCTGTGATGCTTCCTTTCTGCCTACAGCCACTACACAGATTGATACAATACAGACTGGCTAAGTCACTGACACAGTTTAAAACACTCCCTTGCTAATACACCAGTTTAAGTGCCCCTGCAGAGACAGACTGAATGGCAGACAGACACACGTTGTCACAATGCTGGCCTTCAGCTTGGGAGACACTTGCTTGGAAAGGTGAGGAAGTGGCTATTATTTGCATTTTAAATACCTAAATGACAGCAGCAAGGAATTCTTCTATTTGAGATGACAAGACAAAATGTGTTTCCATCGATGGACACATTTAGAATTTACAAAAAGAAGAGAGTGCAGAGGATTAAGCTGCTGCTTTCAACAGGGGCACTCAGAGTCTTGATTCAAGTCCTGGCTGTCCCACTTCTAATTTCTCTCCCTGCTAATGTACTTGGGAAGCAGCAAAGGCCCTGGTCTCCTGAAACCCAAAGGGGACACCTGTGTAGAATCCCAGAGGTCTCGATCCGGCCTGGCTCATCCGCAGCCATCACTGGACTTGGGGAGTGAAGACATGGAAGAGCTATCTCTACCTCTCTCTCTTTCTGTCACTCTAGCTTTAAAAGAAACAAATGTCTTTTTAAAAAAAATGAATATATAATTTTCTCAGAGTTCTGCAGCAGAAAAAATATCCAGACCTAGAGACGCCAAACTTTAGCAGGGTGTATGAATGGACTTCAAGTGAATGTAACAGATTTGTTGCCATAGTAATGTCACCCCACAGAATCCAGAGTTTTCTCTTCTCTGAGCATGTACTAGATGCAGTGTCAGCTGTTGGCTGTATTCAAGGAGCACCCAATGAATCAGAGGCAACAGGTACACAAAAAGTGAATAATGAAAACAGGAAGAACAAAGTGACTCCATCAGGAGTTAAATCTGACTATGGAAGTGCCAGCACTGTGACCTAGGAAGTAAAACTTCAGCCTACACAGTGCCGGTTCATATCCAAGCTGCTCCATTTTCGGCCCAGCTCCCTGCTTATGGCTTGGGAAAGCAGCAGAAGATGGCTTAAGTCGGTAGGCCCCTGTACCCACATAGGAGACCTGAAAGAAGCTCTTGGCTTCCAGCTTCAGACCAGGCCAAGCTCTGGCCATTACAGTCATTTGCAGAGTGAAGCAGCAGGGGTAAAATCTCTCTTTCTCTCTGTCTCTCCTCATTGTAACTCTGCCTTTCAAATTTATATATATATTATATACATTTTTTATCTGACTATGGAGACCAAAGAGGCTTCACTAGGCAACCCCTTCATTTACAGATACTTTCCTTATTGGGCTCGGACTCACATCCCCACCAGACATGGATAGGACTCCAAGCGATTTTGTCAGGTAGTAAAGAAAGAAGGTGTCTAAGCCAGCAGAGGAGAGGGCAAAGCAGTCCAACATGCTGGGAAGTGTCTGAGGACTAGCCAGAGTCCCAGTGGGAATACAGGTATAGAGAGGAATTAATAAGGCAGGAAAGGTGTTTCTGGCAAGATCCTAGGGGGACCTGAATACTAACCAGCCTAGGAAATTTGAGATTAATTCCACTTGCAAAAGGAAACTATTCATCAAATTTTAAAGTAGAACAGGAGAATGATTTGACTCATATATCAGAAAAACATCACCCTAGGGCCCAACACGATGGATCAGTGGCTAAATCCTTACCTTGCACGTGCCAGGATCCCATATGCATACCAGTTTGTGTCCTGGCTGCTCCATATCCCTTCCAGCTCTTTGTTTGTGGGCTGGGAAAGCAGCAGAGGATGGCACAAAGCCTCAGGACCCTGCACTGATGTGGGAGATCCAGAAAAGCTCCTGGCTCCTGGCTTTGTATTGGCTCAGCTCTGGCCATTGTGGCCACTTGGGGAATGAACCAGCAGGAGAAAGATCTTTCCCCCATCTCTCCTTCTCACCATAAATCTGCCTTTCCAATTAAAAAAAAAAAATCGCTGTAACAAAAATGTTAAAGAAAACACTAGAAGGAGACAGAACAGTTAGGAAGCTATTTCAAGATGATGACAGTAGCCCAATATTGTGGTCAGCACCTGAGCAGAAATAGTCCAGAAGGAGAGGGACAAGGGAGACAAGCAGCTTGATGAGGAGAAACAGAGGCCAAGCAGAGTGCGAAGGACAGCCGCACTGGGGGAGGGACGTGCGGGACATCAGAGTCTGACGAGAGCCAAAGAGAGGCAGTGTGGCCTGCTGCATAAGCAGCTGGGCAATTTGGGGCTCCTTGGTGAAAAGACTTAAAATCCAGGACGGTGACAGGGAAAATACGAGCCTAGAACACCTTGTTGGGCCAGAAAGCCAACAAGTACTCAAAGAATGACAGAAAAAGTTAAGAGTAAACAGACTGGGGCTTGGCGGCGTGGCCTAGTGGCTAAGGTCCTCGCCTTGATCCCATATGGCCGCTGGTTCTAATCCCGGCAGCTCCACTTCCTCACTTCCTCTCTATCTCTCCTCCTCTCAGTATATCTGACTTTGTAATAAAAAAAAAAAAAGAGCAAACAGACACTATCTTGAATGGGGCTCCTTTGAGCCAAATCAGAAAGAAACTGAGCATTGAAACAAATTAACACCAGATTATTACCATTTAAAAAATGGTATAAATAACAGACATAAATAACTAAATACATTGGAAGTTTGGCAAGGAAAGGAATATTTACATAGTTTCATAGCACTGCCCTACAAAATACTTATTAATGGCAAAGGACAAACCCTAACTGTGCAGTAGAGAAGCCTGGCAGATACTATCCCAAGCAAGTCACCAAGTGAACATCAGCAGTACTGGGACAAAATGAAACCAGCACCAGGTGAAGGAACACAACAGCATCAAATCTTCAATACTCTCACTACCAACATATCCCATCAAAGACACATAACTAAAAGTTAATAGTGACAATTTACAAAACACCTGACATAACAAATATTCTACAAAAATAACAAAGTCTTCAAAAATCTGTAATCTTCAAAAAGTTTCAATGTTTTCAAAGTCAAGGAAAGCGTGAAGAGATTAGAAATATATATCATCTAGGGCCCGGTGCAATGGCTCAATGGTTCAGCGGCTAAACCTTTGCCTTGCACGTGCCAGGATCCCATAGGGGCACTGGTTCATGTTCCAAACTGCTCCACTTCCATTCCAGTTCCCTGCTTGTGGCCTGGGAAAGTAACAGAGGATGGCTCAGAACCTTGGGACCCTGCATGCACGTGGGAGACCTGGAAGAAGCTCCTGGCTCTTGGCTTTGATCAGCTCAGCTTTGGTCATCATAGCCACTTGAGGAGTGAACCAGTGGATGGAAGATTTTTCTCTGTCTCTCCTTCTTTCTGTAAATCTGCCTTTCCAATAAAAAATAAATAAATCTTTAAAAAAACAACAAAAGAAAAGATATGTCACCTAAATGTAACATGTAATTTTAATAGCTGAACACATCTAAAGATTAGACAGAAAAGACGTACCAATCTTAAATTCCTAATCTTGACAGACACAAGAATGTTCTTAATATGCAGGAAATACTTTGTGCCAACAGCTGTAAGGTCTAGCAACTCATTCTCAAGTGATTCAGAAAAAGAAAATCTGATTTTTAAAAAAATGCTTAATGAGAAAGAAAAGAGGGGTTGAGGATCTAGAGTGCAGCAGTTGTGGAATGAACAGAAAAAGAGGATAGCATTCCAGGGTCACATAATGAAGTTAAAGGTAAGGTTGAGACCACACTATGAGCCTCATATTTCCTTCCTGCTTCAACATAAAAAATGTTACCAAAGACAGATACTGAAGATTCAGAACCTTATGCATTGGGATATCATTAAATGCCAAAGGTTATTAAAAAAAGAGAGAGAGAGAGAGAGAAGATAATAAAACCTATCATTGAGTCAAGCTGAAGTTAAGAGGACACAAGTCTTTTTGGTGAGGAAAAACAGGAGTGACTCCTCTTTCTCCCATATCGAGTGATCCAGAGGTTGATGACCTCAAATGTCTCCTCAACAATAAGATAATGGCCATGTTATTCCAAGAGTCCTTGTTTCCATTTTAGCCCAGTGTTGTGAGTGCCTGAATAACCAGTGACTAAATTAGTTTCAGACCCACTGTCTCCTCCAATGTTCAGAACTGTTTAGACTTGGGGACAAGCTATGACTGTCAACAAGAGCAAATTTTATCCTTTCTTAAAATGGACTAACATGACCCACATTATAAAGACATTTGCAAAACAAGGTGGGGGCAGGTAAGATCTCTCTACCAAGGCAGCAAAATATATTAAGAAAAAATATAGACTCTGGAATTAGAGCCAATTCTGATTCCCGATTTGCCCTCTGGCCTAGTTATTTAGCTTCTCTGAATTTCCTCATCTATTAAATAAGGACAAATAGTTACTGTGAAATGTTGAAGAAAATAATATTTAAAGCACCTATCAAAAGTGCCAAGAACATAGTAGGAGCCTAAAATGTAGTTGTTATTTAGCTGCATTTTTTTTGCTATATCATATGTAACATTTTGTGATTCTCTGCATTATACAGCATCTGTAATAATATTACACATATGTGTATAATTAGTCATATTGTTACATTATTTTCAACTCTACCTTTTGCAAGTAGCTCACATGTATACAGTTTTGCATGTATGTAGGGCATCATTTATACTTTGTATCAACCTTAGAGATAATATAACAGAAGTGTTATTCTCTTTTCCCTTTGATAAATGAGACATGGAAACATGAAATAAACTGAGTTGCTAATGTTTAACAGCAAGCTAAATGCACACTTAAGCCCACAAACACTTTCTGCTAACTTCTCCAGTGACCCTTCCTTTTACAAGATTCATGTGATTTTAGCACAACGTAGAATGACATTGGAGACCATCCTTTCTTTGAGGTGGAAACGTAATTATACCAGCTAAAAGGTACAGCATCTCTGCCTCAACCTGAACCAGAACTGGAAGAATCATCCAGCCAGCCACTTGCTCTTCCAGAGGACCCAAGTGAAAGAATCTCCTCCAAAGTCAAGCTGCATAAAAAAAGAGTGAGAAACAGGCAAAGAGCCCGCGTTGCTGGTTCATTTTCCAAAAGCCTGCAATGGACAGGAATGGGCCAGGCCAAAGGATCTCAATTCAGATCTTTCATGTGGGTGGCACAGATCCAATTATTGCAGCAATGACCTGTTCATTCCCAGAGGCAACAAACGCAGGAAGCTAGAACTTGGGTGAAGAGCTAAAACTTGAACCCAAGCACTTCCATATGAGATGCAAGAGTCTCAGCCAGGATCTCAACTATGAGACCATATGCTCAGGCCCAAAGCCAAGTCATTTCACAGCATGCTGTAACTAAAGGGATTTTTAAATACCATCAAGTCTAACTTTACCATAGACAAATCTTGAAGCTGATACCTGGAGAAGGGAAAGTAATAGCTAAAGTCACAAGGAGTTAACAATATGTCAATCTTGTGATCAATGGGGAGTCTAAAAACAAGATCACTATAGGAATCATCTGGTAACTCCTTAATCATTACACATCAATACAAGACACTGTCTTTATCATGCATTTGCACTCTGAAGTTTAAGCCTGTGTGTTTTCCCATCTCTTCCATTAGAATGAATGACTCTTTCTAACATATCTGTGTAGTCCTACAGGTTTGGTAAGCAGTTAGTCCCCAACAAGTACTTGTAATAAAATAAGATTCCAGATATGTAAGGTTTGTGTACTATCCAACACAGGAATTCATGAAGAAACCATATTAGTAAATAAAGAGCAAAAGCCATATGATCATTTTATTGATACAGAAAAACAATTCGACACCTTTTCATGATTAGGAAAAAAAAAAGCCAGAAATAGAACAGCACTTCAACTTTCTCAACCTGACAAAGAGAAACTATGCAAAACTTACAGCTTATAGGGCAGTTACCTGATAAACAACCAAATGCTTTTCCCCTAAATTTAAGCCCTTGCTGTTTCTATTCAACAGATTCTATTTTACAGATATTTGACAAGATTACAGATTAGGCAAGAGACATAAATTGAAACATTTACCTAGAAAAGAAGTAAAATTCAACTATCAGATGACATAATCTTGCATGTAGAAAATCCTAAAGAATTTACACACAAAGTATCTTTAGAATTAGTAAACATGAGCAGGAGAGGGTGACAACCGGAACATGCTTCCTATTCCCTGCTCTGCAGGGCCCATGCACTGGCTGGCTCTTCTGCCTGGGATGCCTTTCCTAGCAAAGTCAGGCTCTTTCTCATCCTTCAAAGACTCAGTGCAACAAGACAGAGTTCTTGGTCCACTCTGTCTCCACAAGAGTTTCAGATTGACTTTTCCAAGACCCCAGCGGGAGAGGTTGTGATGCTGTCAACTTTTGGATTCACAAGGATTACATTCAGGGGCACTTTGAAAATAGGAGCACTGTGACAATGAGATATGTGTCTCTGTAGTTATCTGAGCAGGGAGTGAGATCTCTTCCTGCCCAACAGTAACACTTCCTGGACCTCAGAGGAGGGATGAGTAGCATTCAACATCATAGCCACCAGCAACCACATGTGGGCAACCCTTTGGCGCAACTTAAGCCAGAAACTCTCAGGAGATTCTGGCTGGGCAAAGCAATAACTGCAACTTGGTGGGCCTGGCTAGGCAGCACATGTTCCAGAACAGCAGCCCTTCAGCCTTTCATAAGGCATCTTTTTCTCAAGGCCATGCAGCATCATTGCAGCAGGAAGTAGGGTGGGGAGCAAGCAGCACAGTCATAACTGCTCTAAGCCAAAGAATCAGAAAGCCTTGAGGACAGCCTACAATGGCAGAAAACAGCAGCAGTGATCAGAGCAAGGCACACTGGCAGACATCAGCTTCCTTGGCCTGGATCATCAAGCCTGAAGACTAAGCTGCTTACTGTGAAGGGGAGAGCATCTTTCCTCTCAACTCCCATATGAACACCACGGCCACACCATCATGCAAAACACTGTCTACTTCACCAACCCAGAAATGATTCCCAAGCTCTACTATGCCCCCCACCAAGCTTAATGACATCTCTGTCCTGTCCTTTGATGACAGTCCCAATGTCATCCTGAAGAAACAGAGAAGTACGGTGGTCCAGGCCTGTGGTTGCCATTAGTCCCTTCCTTCCTCCAGGAAGTCAGAGTCTTTGGGACCACGCTTTCCCACATCTTCCAAGTGCCATCTCTTACCCCTTCAATATCTTCTACCAACTACCCTGGCAAGTAGCCAAGACCAGCTGCCTCTTTTGGAGTCACCTGTAAAGGTGTAAGAATATTAACGAATGTGAGCATCAGAATAGCTTTGGATCAGTTTTTCACTGTGGGTGGCATTCTATGGACAAGATCCTACAAGTTGCTGCACGCAAAACTGAGCAGGAAAAAAAGTAGCTGTTAAAAAAAATTACCTGTGCAATCTGAGCTGTGCATGGAATAATTCCAAAGGTGACTGTGAATGCCCTTCAGCCAGACCTCCAGCAATGGGAAAAAGAAAGAGGTGTGGCCAGGTAAGGACAAGTTTAAGGCGAGCTAAAGAAAAACTAGTGTGGACATTCTGCAATAAACATCACATATGAATGAAAATGATTTTAAAAATAAAAAAGAATAAACAACCAATAAGGTTGCATGATACCAAAAAAAAAAAAAAAACCAATAAACAAACAAAAATGAGCTGTATTTAGGTTCACAAAGAATGACTCAAAAAGTGAAATTTTTAAAAAATGCTGCTTTACTTCCAATCTTCCTATTTTTTACTTATTGTTTTACTTCCAATCTGGCTCCTTGCTAATGCTCCTAGGAAAACAGCTGATGCATGAGCCCTCCCCACCCACATGGGAGACCCAGAACCAGTTCTTAGCTTCTGATTTGGGATTGGCCCAGCCTAACTGTTGCTGCCATTTGGGGAGTTTAACTAACAGGTGGAAAATTTCTCTATCTATCCCTTCCCTTCTTTTCTTTTCTCCTCCCCTCCATCTAGCAGACCAAAGATACATTTTTCCCACCCCTTCCCTTCCCTGTCACTCCCCCACTCCTCTCTCTCATTCTGGCTTTCAAACCAATAAATCTTAATAAAAAAAAAAGTATGGACCAGTGTTGTGCTGTAGCAGGTGAAGTTACTACTTGCAGTGCTGGTATCCCATATGGGTGCTAGTCTGAAACGCACTTACAATCCAGTTCCCTGCTGATGCACCTGCGAAAGCAGTAGTGAGAGATGGTACAACTGCTTGGGCTGCTGAACTCATATGGGAGATGCGGAAAAAGCTCCAGACTCCTGGTTTCAGCCTGGTCCAGCCTGGTCCAGCTCTGGCTATTGTGGCCATTTGGACAGTGAACCAGCAGATAGAATAGTTCAATCTGTTTCTGCCTCTCTCTGTAACTGCCATTCAAACAAATAAATCTTAAAAAAAAAAAAAAGGAAAAAAAAAGACTAGAACAGAACATTCATATTTCCCAATTTCAAACTTGTAAACTTAAAGATACAGATCAAGGAAACAGAACTGAGAGCCCAGAAATTAATTCAATAGGAGTGTGAGGCCATTCAGTGGAGAAAGAACAGTCCTGTCAGCAAACAACGCTGGATTATCCGGATACCCGCACGCAGAAAGAATAAAGTTGGGCCTATATCTCATATCATACGTAAAAACTGACTTAAAAAGGAACTTATCTTTAAATATAAGAACTAAAAGGACAAAAATCCTAAAAAAGATAGAAGTGAATGTTTCTGATACTGACAATGGTAACTTAAATATAGTACCCAACACACAAACAACAAAATGATAATTAGATAAAACTGGACCGTGGGGGCTAGAATTCTGGTGGAGCGTGTCAATCTGACACCTTCAAAACAATATTTCATATGGATACCAGTAAAGCCTGAGCTGTTCTACCTCTGCTCCAGCTCCCAGTTAGTGTGTCTGAGAAAGGAGCAAAACATGTTCCAAGTCCCTGGGGCCTGCAATCATGTGGAAACGTGAAGGAAGATCCCAGCTTCAGCCTGGCCACGCAGCAGTCATTGCAGCCATTTGGATAGTGAGCCAGTGGATGGAAGCTCACTGTGTCTTCGCCTCTAAGTCTGTAATCTTTCAATTAAAATTAATAAAATTTTAATAAAATAAATATAGTCCAATATAACTGGTGTATAAAAAAATCTAAAACTTCTAGACTTTAAATAAAAGCAGGGCCTGGAGCGGTAGCCTAGTGGCTAAACTCCTCACCCTGCACGCACCAAAGTCCTATATGGGCACTGGTTCTAATCCCTATGGCCCCACTTCCCATCCAGCTTCCTGCTTGTGGCCTGGAAAAGCAGCTGAGGACGGCCAAAGCTTTGAGGACCCTGCGCCCACGTAAGAGAACTGGAAGAATTTTCTGGTTTCAGATCAGCTCAGTTCTGACCATTGCGACCACTTGGGGAGTGAATCAGCAGACAGAAGGTCTTCTTCTCTGTCTCTCCTCCTCTCTGTATATCTGACTTTCCAATGAAAAAATAAATAAATCTTTTTTAAAAAGTGAAAAAGCAAATCTACAGAATATGAGAAAGTATTTCCAAAACGTACATCTAATAAGGAACATAATCTTCATAACATTTGAAGAACTATTAAGAGAACAATTAAGAGAAATGACCCAATTTAAAAATGGACAAAGAACCAAAACAAAATTATCCAAGAAAAAACACAAGCGGCCAATAAGCACAAAAGATATTCGGCATCATCAGGAAATTCCAATCAAAACCACACTGAGAGGGTAGGCAGTTAGCTTAGCAACTGAGGCGCTCCCCACATCCCAGAAGGAGTGCCAGGGTTCTAGTCACGGCTCCACTCTAATTCCAGCTTCCTGCTAATGCATACTGTGAGAGGCAGCAGGAGTACAGAAGTGTTAGAGCATAAATATACACAAGCACTCAGCACACAGTCTGAATATAGAAGAGATAAAGCAGACAGCCCAATTGCCTTTTTCCTGGGTCTTTCACATGGGTGGCAGGGACCCAAACACTTGGCCTAGCCTTCACAGCTTTTCCCAGGTGCATTAGCAGGGAGTGGGATCGAAGTGCATAGAATCCCATGTAATACAAACCCTACTTTCTGCTTCAATCAGTATATCACAATGACCACATCACCACTAAAACAGAAACCAACTGCTCAGGAAAGAGAACGTGATTCCCAGTTCTGGTTTGGCATGAAAGAATGAAGCTTCCCTCATTCTCAACAAACACTTATTCTGTGGTTGAAGGTCACACCAGGACATTACTGGTGGGCAACCAAAGATGGGAAGGAGAAAAGAACGTCTGTTTAATACTTTTGTTTACAGAAGGGAAACAGCAAGAGTCTACCGCCTTACTGGCAAAAGGTATCTGGCAACCAACACAATATTACACGAAGAATTCAGGGTGGAGGATGGAAAAATTCAGAACTAGTCCCAGAACTGCTGTGTACTTTGGGGAGGTGGAAGGGTGGGGTAAGTCCGTTATGCAGTTCCCTTCCCTTATGCCTACTGATCGAGGATTTTCACAAATAAGTAACTAGTGCATGCAAAAGACTGTGCTGTGACAGCGTAGTGAACCAATGTTTATGCTTCTGGAACTACAAATTAGAACACTGCAGAAATCAGGTATGGAAGATACAAACAGGACAATTATAACATAATTACACCTTGTGACACACAATCTGCACAAACCAGGAAGTAAAACAAGGACAGGAGAGCGCATATGCATAAAATATCAATAACAATTTCCAGATTACAAGTCAGAAGCAGCTTCTCTCCGTTTGTCTTCCAGCAGAAATAGGGTCTTGGTATTTCTCTTTCATGCATTAGATGATCAGATAGCCCACTGCTCTGTATAGACAGTACCATCATGGTAAACCACAAACATAAAACATATAACAAACGTCAGCTCCATCAGATTTACCTCCAGATCTATAAATGGAGAAGCTATTACCTATTTCACAGTTCTGTCCTGAGGACAAATGGGAAAACACTCTGAAAACGAAAGAACTTCACTGGAGGAGACACTACTAAATTTAAAGACATAAATCCCTTACTCCAGTATGCCCTGGTGCCAACAGATACACAATATATTCCCCATTTGCAAAACCATCAGAATTCAACCCACAGAGTAACTGCAAGAATTACATGAGATTGGGGTCACTGTTGTGGTACAACAAGTTAGAGCCACAGCCTGGGCAGATGTGTTGGCTCCAGTGGCTAATCCTTCCTCACCTCAAGCACCGAGATCCCATATGGGCGCTGGTTCATGTCCTGGGTGCTCCACTTCCCATCCAACTCCCTGTTTTTGGCCTGGGAAAACAGCAGAGGATGGCCCAAAGCTTTGGGATCCTGCACTCATGTGGGAGACTCGGAAGAAGCTCTTGGCTTCTGGTTTTCAATTGGCTCAGCTCTGGCTGTTGCAGCCACTAGGGAGTGAACCAGTGCACAAAAGATCTTTCCTTCTGTCCCTCCTTTTCTCTGTAAAAAATATATATTTAAAAACTTACTGCAATTAATTAATTATTTAAAAACATAGTGGAATAGCCTATGGTCCTTGCCTTGCACATGCCAGGATCCCATATGGGCAATGGTTCAAGTCCTGGCAGCTCAGCTTCCCATCCAGCTCCGTTTGTGACCTGGGAAAGCAGTCAAGAATAGTCCCAGTCTTAGGAACCTGCACTGGCATAAGAGATCCAGAGACAGCTCCTGGCTCCTGATTGGCTCAGTTCTAGCCATTGTGGCCACTTGTGGAGTGAACCAGCAGACAGAAAATCTTTCTTTCTGTCTCTCCTTCTCTGTATATCTGCCTTTCCAAAAATAAGTAAGTAAATAAATAAATAAATGTTTTACAAAGTCTTTAAATAATTACATAAAGCAAACCACAGCCTGCGATGCTGGCCTCACTATATAGGTGTTAGTCCATGTCCAGCTGCTGCACTTCCGAGAGAGCTTCCTGCTAACGTATCAGGGAAAAGGGGCAGAGACTAGCCCAAGGGTTTGGGCCCCTGCCACCCATGTGAAAGACCTGGGAAAAAAAGGCTCATCAGAGAGTAAATCAGCAGACAGATGATTCTCTCCATCTCCCCCTCTCTCTGTAACTCATGACTTTCAAATAAATATTTTTAACAAAATAATTATATGAGCTAACATACAGATAATGTCCTTAGCATAGTCCCTGACACACTCTTACGAAAACACTAGGGATAGGTACTAGTCAGCAGTTAAGACAGTCGCACCCCACACTACAGTGCCTAGTTCAGTTCTGTCCTGGATTCGAGCTTCATCCTAATGCATATCCTGGAAAACAGTAGGTGATGGCTCAAGAAGTTGGGTTCGTGCTACCTAAATAGGTGACCTGGTTTGAGTTCTAGGACCCTGGTTTTGGCCTGGCCCAGCCCTGGCTGTTGCAGGCATTTAGGAAATGAATGAGTGGAAAGGAGAAGTAGCACTTACTCACTCTCTCCTGTTTTCAAAAAATAAATAATTACTTTTTAAAAACTCATTAGCTGCTATTAACTCACTTAATCTTCCTTTCCCTTAGCTTCTTCATCCATAAAACAGTGAAATAATAGTACCTTATGCAAAGCATTATTACGTAGATTAAGTGGGTCAGTATATTCACATATAGCACAGGAAGTGCTATATGAGGTTACATTTTTACTTCCATCTTTTACCTGTCCCCCACAATTTACATATATCACTGTATAAACGTTGTACAAGGCAGAGCTCAGTCTCACAATCCCAAAGAATTACACAGTCTAAAATAACAATAGTCCTAAGGTCAAAAAACTCTATTGACTAAACAAATCAACCTAAGTTCTTGCTTCTGAATTCCTCTAAACTCTTCAATGGATCGAGTACATGGATCTCTCTTCTAAACTTTATTAGGCACAAGCATTTTTGATCTTTCCCTCCTTCAGCGAAGTGTGGAACAGTTAAGCAGGTCACAGAGATTCTACAAGGAAATCCGGGAGCGGGCCACTCTCAGGTTGGCACTCATTCCATGAGCTGCCTCACAGGAACATCCCAGGTACGCGGACAGCGCTTCTCTCCAGTCCCCCCAGGTTGGAAAACAAGATCTACTTCCCCTCCTTTATTTTTTTCTAAAGATTTATTTATTTATTGGAAAGGCAGAGCTACAAAGAGAAGGGGAGACGGAGGTTTATTATCTGTTGGCTCATTCCCCAGATGGGTTCATTTCCCAGATGGTCCCAGGGGCCAGCACTGAGCCAGGCCAAACCCAAAATGTCAAGCACTTCATCCAGGTCTCCCACATGGATGGCAAGGGCCCAAACACTGCAGCCATCTTCACCGCATTTCCCAGGCCTTTAGCAGAGATCTGGTTTGGAAGTAGAGCAGCAGGACATAAACTATTACCTATTTCAGAAGACAGTGTTTCAGGCAGCAACTTTACCCACTACACCACAACACCTTTCTAGCACCATCAGAGGTCAGACACAAAGCTGACCTCTTCCCCTACCCTCCCATGTGCCTACTTTCCCAGTGACCAGACCTCTCCGACTCCTGTCTAGGCTTTGGACCAAGGGCCGGCAGTTCTTAGCCTTCACTGTCCCTTCTTGGGTCCTTTAGTGCACACATTACACCTCAACTGCTTCTACAGCCGTTCTCATTATTCAAGCCTGTTGCCAGAAACAATGTAACTTGGATTCTTGGGTTGAACAGCATGGATTACCTTCCTTTTCCCAATCTGTGGAAATGAACTGAGCTAAGGGAGAGCCCAAAGGCAAATTGTAACAGATTGCATTGGACTTTCTCCCCAGGAAGTGGCTTTTGCTTCCCACCAGCTTGGTGGTGTTAGTGCTTGCTCTCTGGCCCTTAGACTGGCATCAGGTGCCCTGGCTCCTAGACTTTCAGACTCAGACTGCAATTCACCACTGGTTTTCCTAAGTCTCTAGCTTGCCAACAACAAAGTGTGAGATTCTCAGCCTCCATCATCACATGAGCCACTTACTCAGAGCAGAAACAGAGCAGCATCTCTTAGTGATTCTGCCTCTCTGGAGAATCCTAACACAGCTCTCACCTACTTTACTCAACTGTTATTAAGACAATTTTTTCCTCTCTTTTGAAAGTGTACTATACGGTCTGTATAATATAGCAATTAACTGCAAAAAGTCTTGCATTTCTAACATACACATCAGAAGATTTATCCCGGACCTTGTGTTCATTCTTGTGAATATTTAAACTGTCTGGTCTATAGCAACAGTAAGAACACACTTTATACATCATACCTTGAGAACCAGTACACTTATGTGCATACCCATGTGTGTGCTCACATACAAACCTAGATACATTAAAAACAACAAGAGCCTGGCACAGTAGCCTAGCAGCTAAAGTCCTCACCTTGAATGCATCGGGATCCCATACGAGCACCAGCTAACCCTGGTAGTCCTGTTTCCCATCCAGCTCCCTGACTGTGGTCTGGGAAAGCAGTCAAGGACGGCCCAAAGCCTTGGGACCCTGCACCCACACGGGAGACCTGGAAGAGGCTCCTAGCTTCAGCACAGCTGCAGCCATTGCGGCTACTTGGGGGAATGAATCAACGGACAGATCTTTCTCTCTGTCTCTCCTCTCTGTATATCTGACTTTTCAATAAAAATTAATAAATCTTTAAAAGAAAACAATGAAAGTAAGAAAAAGTCTTTGTTCTTTCTGCTTACAATATAATCTGATGATTTTCTCTGGTATACCTTATTTGACTTTTTAAAATGATGGTCCAATTTATTTTAAATCCATAATTAATCATTTGAAAAACACCGCCACCCTTGAGACTTTCCTGGATAAGGTGTGAGTACAATAAAAACAATTCTAGGGCTGGGCAGCGTGGCCTAGTGGCTAAGGTCCTCGCCTTGATCCCATATGGCTGCTGGTTCTAATCCCGGCAGCTCCACTTCCTCTCTATCTCTCCTCCTCTCAGTATATCTGACTTTGTAATTAAAAAAAAAAAAAACAAAACAAAACAAAAAAAAAACAATTCTAACAACAGCAGCCAATATCTCAGAAATTTGGGGTTTACATGCATCTTCTGAAGCGAAGCTCCAGCGCAGGCCTGCTGGTCTGCGGGAAACGTCCACATTCTGTACAGGCTGTTCTACCACTGGAGCAGCATGAGGAACACATCTGAAGGATGGGGGAGGCGGAAGTCAGAAGGAATAGTCAGGAAACCTGACAAAACGAAAGATCACCAAGATTCTTGGGTACGGAAATAGGAACTTGGTATGTTCTGGAGAGGGTAGGAGAGTTAAAAATGCAGCATTCTATTTAAAAGCTTATCCAGAAACTGGAGTCCCAGCTCCTTGAGAAGTTCTAGGTATGTCTGTGGTGGAAGGAGCTTTTATCTTCTTTTGTAAGTTGTAAACAACTTGATATTTTTAGACTGAAATCTGTAACTTTAACTGCAAATCCCTTCTTCGTTACCAAGTCACATGACATGTAGATGGTCTTAAAGTGTGGTTAATACATTCTTTTTTTTTTAAATTTTTTTTTATTATTATTATTGGAAACTCAGATATACAGAGAGGAGGAGAGACAGAGAGGAAGATCTTCCATCCGATGTTTTCACTCCCCAAGTGAGCCGCAACGGGCAGGTGCACGCCGATCCGATGCCTCCAAGGCCAGGAACCAGGAACCTCTTCCAGGTCTCCCACGCGGGTGCAGGGCCCCAAGGCTTTGGGATATCCTCCACTGCTTTCCCAGGCCACAAGCAGGGAGCTGGATGGGAAGTGGAGTTGCCGGGATCAGAACCTGGCGCCCATATGGGATCCCGGGGCTTTCAAGGCAAGGACTTTAGCTGCTAGGCCACGCCGCCGGGCCCGGTTAATACATTCTTTAAAAGAACCATCTATAGAAAGCTATCCAAGACTTGCTAGTAAGAAATTATGATCCTAATCCGAGTTCTATTATAGAATCCCTGTGTGCCCCTGAACAGGTGGCCTTACCACTCTGGGATTCAGTTATAACTTACACAAACGGTGGTGAGAACAGACCTTAGATAAAAGTCAAAGAAAAAAAATAGCACTCACTTACAAAGACACAGGATGAATCTGAGGCTCTAGGACTAAAATCCTGGGTCTCCATCTTGCCCAGCCTTTTCAGCTAGAGTCAGAACGAGTCACACCCGAAGTCTGATATCTCCCAATTCACCTGTCCTAGTTTTCTTATTTGAGATGTCAGTGACAATAAGCCATAGAGTAGGTTTTAGTTTTGAAATATCTAACCATGAAAATGTCTCTAGCAGTACAGAACACTCCACCATGGACATGTGTATAAGCAGATGCTAGGGCACTATATGGAAGGATATTTGCACAGGAAATTCAAACAGTGAATAGTGGCTCGGTTGGATACCCCTAAAGACAAATTTTAATCCTAAAAGTCCATAGTTCTCTGCTTATACCATAACAGAAAGAGTAGCCTTCAGCAAAATTTGCAGGGGGATATCTATTCAAGGAGTTTTCTGGCCTTTGGATAGATATTTTTTAACAAAGCCACTCCCAGCACAATGGATCATACATTCCCAGAAACATCAAGACTAGAGTCACCTTCTCTTTTTAGGATTTACAGACTGAGAAGCAGAGGTTAAACTGTTCAGGGAAAAAAACATCAGGTCTAACTGCAGGTGCCCAGGTCCACATTATGGAAAACTCAGAAAGTGGGAAGGTAGAGATACTGCTCTACCTAGAAGGCACATAGCTTCTGCTCTACTCAAGGCACATAGAGGAATAACTCCCAGAGTATAATGTTAGGAATTTAACTTAGTTAAGGAACTAAATCAGGAACTTGACATCCATTAGTATGGATATTTAATCCAGTATAAACCACCCAGGCTACTCTAAGACCTCCCACACACTATTCAGTGAATTACTGGAGCCATCCATGGCTTTGCTCTGAGTCTGAACAATTTCAACTGTAAAACATACTAGTTCTAATTACAAAATGAACACATCACATGAGCCAATAGTGAGGTGTACCACGTTAAGCTTCTGCCAGTGATGCCATAGCTGGGTTGGTCAAAGCTAGAAAGCCAGTAGTTTCATCCTGTCTACCATGCAGGTGCAGGGGTCCAACTACTTGGGGGTATTCTGCTACTGCTTTCCCAGACACACAGCAGAGAGCTGGAGCAGAAGTAGAAAGCCCAGGACTCGAACCAGCACCCATATGGGATCCCAGCATGGTGGGTAGAGGTGTAACTTGCTATGCCACAGCAGTGTCCCTAAATAGATCTTTAAAAGAAAATGAATATGAAAAAAAATTTAAAGCGCTAAGTGGCGTGTACAGTACTCTCTGTTATGTTCTCTATAGATAAAAAGTTCAAAATGCTCACGTTCTTGGGGAAAAATTCCACTATAGAGTACCCAATGGTAAAGAAATCTTTTTTTTTTAAGATTTATTTTATTTTTATTGGAAAGTCAGATATACAGAGAGGAGGAGAGACAAAGAGAAAGATCCTCTTTCCACTGGTTCACTCCCTCAATGGTTGGAGCTAAGGCAATCTGAAGCTAGGAGCTTTCTCCTGGTCTCCACATGGATGCAGGATCCCAAGGCTTTGGGCCATCTTCAACTGCTTTCCCAGGCCACAATAAGGGAGCTGGATGGGAAGTGGGGCCACCGGGATTAGAACTGGAGCCCTTATGGGGTCCCAGCGGATGCAAAGCGAGGACTTTAGCTGCTAAGCTACCACACCAGGCTCCAAAGAAATCTTTTAGTGCTCCCAACACTCTAAAGTGTCCAGCTGTTTGTACAACAGACATGATTACATTATTAACCTAGAAAGATCAATACAGAAATGGGACCCAGGAGGCTTCCAAGCGATTCCCTGCTCCTTGCATCCCCAGAAACCATCCCTTAATGACATTTGGGAATTCTTGTATCCACCATGCCTGGAATATTGAATATAATCTGAAGCTGCTTATTAAGCAAATCCCCTAAAGAATGAGACGTCATCATGGACTTCAACATTTTTCTGCCACTGTTGAGGCCACCCTCCAAGAGGGTAAGTCTCCAGCAGTTGCATTGTTATACTCCTCATTTTTTAGACAAGTAGGTCTCTGTAACTTACAGAATACAGCAGAAATGAGAACCCACCACTAAAAAACAAAACCCTGGTGTTAATATATTTTGCCTTTTTTTTCCCTGCTTATCTTATTTGAAATGTATAATGAGTGAAAAAGAAAGAGCAAGCAAGAACTTCCATAAACTGGTTCATTTTCTAAATGTCCACAACCTGGCTGAGCCAGGCTCAAGTCAGAAGCCAGGAACTCCATGTAGGCCTTCCTCACGGATGGAGGAACCCGAGACCCAGAGTCATCATGTGCTGCTGTCCACTATGTGCATTACCAGGGAACTAGGCTGGAACCACAGGCAGGACTACATCCCAGGTACTTATATACACGACACAGGCATCCCAGACACTGAACCACTGTGCCAACAATAACAGAAAAAGTGCTGTTGTAAAAAATATTTTATTTGTTTATTGGAAAGTCAGAGTGTGTGAGAGAAAGAGAGAGAAGGGGATAGAAGGGAGGGGAGGAAAGGAGAAGAAAGAAGAGAAGGAAGGGGAGGGGAGGAGAGGAGAGATCTTCAATCTACTGGTTCACTCCTTAGATTGGTCACAACGGCACAATGACCAGGGTTAAGTCAGAACAGAGCCAGGTGCCAGGACCTTTTTTTGGGTGATAAACATGAATGACAGGAGTCCAAACACTTGGACTATCTTCCACTGCTTCTCCCAAGCTATTAGTATGGAGCTGGATCAAAAGTGGAGCAGCTAGGTCATTACCCAGAGTCCATAAAGGATGCTGCTTTCACAGATGGAAGCTTTACCCGCTATGCCACAATGCTGCTGCCCCCTCTCGCCCCCAACACAGCCAGCAAGCCACATCTCAGATTATAATCAAGACCACAGCTTTTGTTTTGGTTGTTCTCTTCTCTCTAGATTCATTTATCCAGGGAAGCCATCTGTGAGATGCCAGGAGGTTACTCCAGGGCTAGTTGAGCTTGTAGATGGCTGCAGCGCTGGCAACCTCATTAGAAACACCAAGACAGAACCACCACATCTGGCCACCCTAAGATACCTGACCCCCATAAGCCACGAGGATTTTATCATATACTTTCCTTATTAAAACTGCTACATTTTCCAAAGAATGGTTTATAAAGCAATAGATAACTAATACAAGCACGAAACTTAGGTTTCCTTGGTTAACATCAGACAGTTCCTTTTACAAAATCAGAAATCCAGCGGAAACAAACCAAATGCCTCAGGTGTCTTGTTGCAGGGAGCTAAGCCTCTACTTGCCTGGATGCTCCAACTTCAATCCAGCTTCCTGCTAAGGTGCCTGAAGGCAGCAGACAAGGGTCCAATGCTTGGATCCCTGCTGCCCACAAGACAGAATTCACGAGAAGGAATTCCTGGCTCTTGGCTTTGGCTTGCTCAACTTCATCCACTGGAGGCATTTGGAGAGAGCAAACTAGGAAATGTAAAATTTCTCAATTTCTCTAGCCACCCTGGCTCTACCTCATCTCTCCCTCTTTTCTGTAATTCTGCCTTTCAAATAAGTAAATAAATATTAACAACCACAACCAAAAAAAAAAGGCCTGAAGGTTGAGCCTTCCCCTAACTCACTATCTCCACTGCCTATCCACAAGGTGACCCTATACAAGCCACTTAGCTCTCTCAGCATGATACTGAGGACAAACGGATGTACATTATTAACAAGGATTACATGAGAACAGTTTTTCGAGGTATTTTCAAAGGGGCTGGCTTTATGGCACAGCAGGTAAAGCTGTCATCTGCAATGCTGGATTCCTAGATGCACTGATTCAAGTACCAGTTGCTCTATTTCTGATCCAGCTCTCTACTAATGGCTTTCGGAAAGCAGTAGAAGGAAGTCTTTGGGCCCAAGTCTTTGGGCCACTACATCAATGTAGGGGATCCGAATAAAGCTCACGGTTCAACCCTAATGGTTGTAGTACTTGGGGTGTGAACTGATGGATGGAAGATATCTCTCTGTCTACTCCCCTTCTCCCCCCATCTCCGAATTTCAAATACATGCATCTTTAAAAAAAAAAAAACACGTAGCTTTAAAACAGATTTGGGCAGCAAAGATACATGGTCCCTGGACGACAGGATCTCTTCAACTGGAAAGAATCACCGGATAAAAATTATTAAGGAGATGGGCCTAAGGATCAAATGGAGGGAACGAGCCTTGAACCCAGGTTTTATTTTTGTTAGCTTTCTATGCTGTTAGCTGACTTGAGAGATGAGAGGACAACTTAACAGCTCATTCCCACAAACAAGGAGGCAGAGGTATTTTACAAAGCCCACCTTCTAGCCTCTTTGCCAACTACCAAAAAATCTTTCCTGTTTGGGCTCCCCCTGGTAAAACATCAAATTGTTCAAATAGTTGGATGAGAACTCCATATTCCAACTGTCTGATCCTACATCTCCAGAAAAGTAGGTTACCAGCACCTTAAAAAAATCTTTTCTGCTTGAAGGCAAAAGATTTCAGAAGCACTAACACTGTTTCAGGTCAAAGCTGAGCTCATCAACCTGTCGGTGGTAGTGTGAAAGCAGCAGCTTTTCATCCCTTTTTAGAACAGAACATGCCCAGAGGTAGGTGTTGCTACATCTGTTAACCAGCTGAAACAGATTCATTTGTAAATGCCAAATGATAGGATTGCCTATAATTCGAATTAATTATGGTATTTAAGATCCTGGGGTCATTTCTTAATACACAGCAATTACGTGTCATAGTTTTTTGCTCTCCATTTCACCATACTCCCACCAGAACTTTGTCTATCATAGCATCAAACTCATCGACACATTCAGTTTATACCTTTCTGATTTGCACAGAAAGAATATTGAATTTGAAATCAGAAGAATGATTCTAAATACAGTTCAAGCTTTGGGTCTGCAAACTTGGGTGTGAATCCCAATTCTCTAAGTTCATCATCTGGGAGATCACAAATAAGCCACTTAATCTCTCTGAGTCTTAGAAACCTCATATATAAAAAGTAGCTGTAATACTTCAGCTGATGACACCCTGTGAGGATTAGCTTGCGAATACACACTAGGCAACTTGGATGGCACAGAAGCACTCAATACACAGGGGTTTCCCTTTCTCTTGGTCAAATGATATATGTTAGTTACCTCTACCCTTGGAAGAGCTGATTATTTCGACGAAATGTTTCAGGAAAGATAGGACAAATGAACAATTACAATATAGTACAATACAAAATATAATACAAACAGGTATAATATGATACAATAAGTGCTATCAAAGCCACTGGAGCAAAGCATAATGCAAATGCTGAAGAGAAGGATATTAATTCTGCTTGAGAGAGGAGGGAAACGGCAGAAAAGGCACCAGAGACAGATATTTAAACCAAGCCTTGACAGCTGTTAAGAAGTATAGCAAGCAAAGGAGAACATCCTTTGTTTAAGATTCATTTATTTTATTTGAAAGGTAGAGGGGAGGAGAGAGGCAGAGAGAATGAACTGATCTTGCCTTCTCTCTACTAGTGCACTCCTCAAATGACCAAAATGGCCAGGGCTAGGCCACACTGCTCAGGAGACAGAACCCCATTCAGGCTTCCCTGTGGGTACTAGGGGCCAAGCACTTGGCCCATCTTCCAGGCGCGTTGGCAAAGAGCTGGAACAAAAATGGAGGAGCCAGGACTCAGAACGGCACTGACATAGAATGCCAGCATTGCAGAGGGTGCCAACCCAACGTTCCACAATGCCTGCCCAAGGAAAACATCTTAAACAAAAAACTATGAGAAACCTGGGGGGTGAGGGGAGCAGTCAGCATGAAAGAGAAAACTGAAGAAGTAACAGAAGCACAACTACCACCAGCAAGGGCCTGCCTAAGAAACTTCCGTGGACAGTAAAGTGGCATGAGAGGTAAGGAAAGCAAAACCATCTGAGGAACTTTTCAAGAAAAACATTTAGCTGAAGAATTAAAAGGAAATCACCACTGTGATGATTAGAGATTGTTACATGCAACAGAATTTGAATTTATCTTGTCTAACCCAAGGGACAGATTTAAGAGCTAGATAAAAATTAAAGGGCATCAGGGCCACCAGCACTGTGGCTCAATAGGTTAATCCTCCACTCTGTGGCATCAGTATCCCATACAGACATCAGTTCGTGTCCCAGCTGCTCCACTGCCAATCCAGATCTCTGTTTACAGCTTGAGAAAGCAGTACAGGATGGTCCATAGCCTGGGGACCTTACACCTGAGTGGGAGATTCAGAAGAAGCTCTGGCTTCAGATCAGCTCAGCTCCAGCCTCTGTGGCCATTTGGGGAGTGACCCAGTGGATGGAAGACCTTCTTTCTCTTTTTCTTTTCTTCTCTACATAAATCTGACTTTCAAATAAAAATAAATAAATCTTTTTAAAAAAAATTAAAGAGTGTCACAAAAATGAGGCATGAATAAGAACAAATAAGGGGGAGTAGGAGCCAACAGTGGGTAAAGTTGCTGACTGTGGCACTTACATCCCATATGGATGCCAGTTTAAGTACTGGCTACTCCACTTTTGACCCAGCTTCCTGCTAATGTGCCTGGGAAAGCAGTACAAGATGGATCCTTGAACTCCTGCACTGGAGACCCAGAAGAAGCTCCTGGTTCCTAGTTTCACACTGGCCCAGCTCTAGCAGTTTGGGATACTTTGGGGAGTGAACTAGCAGGTAAAGATACCTGTCTTTGTCTCTCCCCCCAACTCTCTGTAACTCTGCCTTTCAAATAATATTTTTTTACAAATCTTTTAAAAAATATGCAATGAGGCCCATGGTGCAGAGGCTGACTGTGGCTTCTCTCCTTGTCTCCCTCCTTCTCCCAGATACAGGAAGGAAAAAAGAAAATATTTAAACAATGGCCTCACCCATTTTCCTCTAGCCCTTGACCCTTCATACCCTAATCAATTATGTAAAAATTATCAAAAATAAAAATAATTGGTTTTTAAAAAATATGCAAGGGTATATGAAATATAAAAGGAAATGGTCCTTCTACAAACAATGAAATTAACCCAGAGAACAGACAGAATTCATCTATTGGCTAGGGAACACAGTATTTCTCTTCCTCTTTAGGGACACAACTTGACTTGATGGGGTTTTGGTGCAACCAGGTTTGAGGAAGGTGCTTCTACCACTTCCTGAGGCCTTACACAATTCACTTCAGCTACAAATGGGAACATCAACCCACACAGCAACAGCTTTAAAAAGAAAATGAAATTAAAGCAAGCACTAGATTCTAAAGCACACTAGCCAGTGGACTTAAAGAGACAGGGTGATCAGATGGCAGGACATCAGGGGCAACCATGACCTGTCACTGTATCAAGGGTGGAAGTAGGCAAAGCAATAAATAGCTGACGTAACTAAGCTCAATACCTCAATCTGGAGAAACCTCAGACTCAACGAGGGAACAGAGCAATAGAGCCTCACAGTTCAGACCATCTTTTTTTTTTAACTTGTATTATCTCTTTTCTCTTTAGGATAATATTGTAAAGGAAGTATTATTTTCCTGATTAAAAAAAATTAAGAATTTTAAAGAATGACATGGAAACTTCAAAAGACTTACAGAAACATGTAATTGAAAGATGATTCTTTGGGCCCGGCAGCGTTGCCTAGTAGCTAAAGTCCTCGTCTAGCACGTGCCAGGATCACATATGGGCACCAGTTCTAATCCCAGCAGCTCTGCTTCCCATCCAGCTCCCTGCTTGTGGCCTGGGAAAGCAGTCGAGGACGGCCCAAAGCCTTGGGACCCTGCACCCACATGGGAGACCCAGAAGAGCTCCTGGCTCCTGGCTTCGGGTTGGCTCAGCACCAGCCGGCTCAGCACTGGCCACTGTGGTCACTTGGGGAGTGAATCACTGACAGAAGATCTTCCTCTCTGTCTCTCCTCCTCTCTGTATATCTGACTTTGTAATAAAAATAAATTAATCTTTTTTAAAAAAAGAGATGATTCTTTTAACACAAAAAAATTTAAATAGTTTTTTCATAATATGCATTTCCATGAACATTCTGAAGACTCCCTCATACAATGTTTGTGTTAGAATTACCTTTATGAGTTTCCACAGCGAAACATGTTTTGGTCACATGGATTGTAAATAATCTACCTTAGGATGGGCATTTGGTGCAACTGTCAAAAGGCCTCTTCAGACACCTGCATCCTATACCACACTGCCTGGTAGACTTGACTCTGTTCTCAAATGCAGCTTCCTACAACATGCACTCTAGCAGGCAACAAGTGATGACTTAAGTACTTGGGGGCCTGCATCTATATGGGAGTCCCTGAATCAGCCCTGGTCTGTGGCTTTGACCTGACTCTGACCTGGCTCCATATTGGCTGCTGCAAGCATTTGGGGAATGAACCAGTAGATAGAATCAATCAATCTCTCTCTCTCTCTCTCTCTCTCTCTTTTTCTCTCTCTCTCTCCTCTTTCCCTCTTTTATGCCTTTCAAATACAAGGTAAATAACAAATTAAAATGTTTCTAAAATTTGCCATCAGGAACAATTTCCCAGGTAAATATTGTAGATTACGAAGCAGTTTCTCCACACCCCACTCTTTTGAATCTCTGACTTTACAGTGTATTAGATCTTTATTCAAAATTGTTTCAGGCCTTGTGCTGAGAACAGAAAGCAAGTTTCAATCAGATAATCACCCTACCTTCAGGGCACACATTTGCCGCAGCGAGAGCACCTGGGAACCAGCATCCCATATCAGAACATCCCAGCTCCTCAGCCTCCCATCCAGCTTCCCACTAATGCACACACATTCTGGGAAGCAGCTTCCAGCGGCTCAGCTGTTGGGGTCCTGCAGCAACAGACTCCTGGCTTCACCCTGGCCCAGCCCTGGCTGTTTCTGGTCTTTGGGGAGTAAAACAGCAAATGGAAGACATCTCTTTCTCTGTGTATGTGTCTTCATTTCAAGCAGAGTTTAAAAAGAAAAGCTTATTTTAAAAAAGAAAATCCACAAATATATACTTCCCCTTTAAAAAAAATCTGTTTCCGCTCCAGTATGAGACCAGAGAAGGTGAATGTGAGTCAGGGAAGATCCCTGTCTTCGGAGCTAGTATCTGGTGCTTTGGACTCTGGCATCTCCTACGAGAAAAGCCTGGCTCAAGTCCAGACTCTTCTACTTGGGATTCAGCTTCTTGCTGGTGTTCACCCTGGGATTTAGCAGATGACGGCTCTATTACTTAGACCCTGCCGTTCACATGGAAAGCCCACACTGAGCTGCCGGCGCTTAGCTTTTTTTTTTTTTTAAAGATTTATTTTATTTTTATTACAAAGTCAGATATACTGAGAGGAGGAGAGACAGAGAGGAAGTGGAGCTGCCGGGATTAGAACCAGCAGTCATATGGGATCAAGGCGAGGACCTTAGCCACTAGGCCACATTGCCGAGCCCCCGGCACTTACCTTTGACTTGGCCCCTACCTAATGAAGTGAACCAGCAAAAGGAAGTGTTTCTCTCTCATTCTCACTTGTTATCTCTCTTTCTCTCCCACACCCACTCCTGCCTTCCTTTTCTCTGTAGCTCTGCCTTTCAAATAAATAAAATCTTAAAAAAAAAAAAAAACCTGGGTTCAAATCCTGAATCTACCCTCCACAAAATAAAGTAACTCTTTATTTTGTGTTCATCTAAACACCAGAGCCTTATCTGTGAAACTGAAGACAATATCCATCAGCAGTCTAATTCAAAGCATTACTGACGAGGATTTGGTGAGATAATGTACTTAAGCCACCAAGCAGAATGTCTGTTCCACAATACATATGCTCAGTATGTAGATACTGGATAAACAGCTTACAAGACAGCATCTTTCGGGAGGGTGAAGGGGAAGAGAGAACATCCAGTACTACCTTTTCCCATAACATTGGACCCCTAGAGGAAATGGTGTTTGTCTGATCATGTGGATTTCATATTCCCAGTTTCTCATATATTAAAACAAACAAACAAAAAAACAGAAAGAGGAACCTGGCAAGCCCTACATAGCGCCTATAGCAGAAAACAGCTGTCTGGTCTTAAAAGTTTACAAAGGGAAGTCAACAGCATAGCAAAACCAAAAATACAGGACCTGGAATCCTTCAAATCCAAAGGTAAAAGACTAGGAAAGGGAGCAGCAGATGGAAGATCTCTTTCTGCTCTGTCTCTCAAATATATAAATCTTCAAAAGTCTAGGTTAAACATAAATACCCCTGCAAGGTGGAGCGAGGGTGAGAGATTAGGAGTCTCTGGCGGTTAGCAGAATTCTCTGCACCACAGTAATTCTCCACTTCAGACTTTATGAAAATCACTGGCATCCTCAAAGTAGGTGGAGTGTATGGGGCAGCACCGGATTCAGACATGGTTCCAACTTTTACTGCACAAGGAAAAGAGGTTTCACTGCTAATGCTGATACTGCTATTCAGTGGCTGACAAGCAGGGATAACAAGGAGTAACAGCATTTTTCCAATTTCCATTCACCTCCCTAGTTTTCCAGTTATTAAATGTCATCCTCTAGTCTTTTGATCTATTTATCACAAAGCCTACCATCTCTAGTGGCCGTTCCAGATTATGAGCCCTTGGAGTTCAGAATGGAAAACCGAATAGACAACAGCCATATCTTATCCACACACAGTCACCAGAATTAAACTCAACAAAACTGCTTTAAAGAATAAATTTGATGATTTTAAATATTACTAATTTTTATTTAAATAACAGAGAATGAGCAAGTATTTCATCTACTGGGTCATCCCCCAGTGCCTGGCAGTGAAGAAGAGAAAAGGACAGACACAGAGATCTTCCATCTGCTGGTCCACTCCCCAATACCTGGGACTCAACTAAGGCAAAGCCAGGTACTAAGTAAGAACTTATACCAGGTCTCCCATACGGACAGCAAAGACCTAAACACTTGAACCAACCTGTTACCTCCTAAGCTGTGCGTTAGCATGAAGCTGAAATTGAGAGTGTAACCACACTCAAATCTGGACACTCCAACATGGGATACAGATGTTCTAAGCGGTATCTTAAACATTCTGCCAATACCTGTCCCTGTTATCTTTATTTAAAACATCAGAGGAATAGTTCTAGGAAGGCAGACTTCCCAGCAAGGTGGGGCAAGGGTAAAAGATTAGGAGTCTCCAGGGATTAAAGAAACTCTTCGTCTTCAGAGAGTGCAGAGCCAAGTCTTCTGAGACAATCTGAGCCATTTACCAAACACCTATTATGTGCTAGGTGACATTTAAGTGCTTTATGGTGGAGTTCAGTGCTCACCACTATGTGTCACCTTGGCCCTTAAGAAAACAACAGAAGGAATGCCATGCTCATCTACCCCGGCCCTTCTCTCTTAAAGCCATAAGACCTTTTATAAGAAACACCTTCCTTGGGGCCAAAACCATAGTTCCTCTACCTGCAAGAGCTGGTTTGTGTCCCGGCAGCTCCACTTCCCTTCCAGCTCCCTGCTTGTGGCCTGGGAAAGCAGCAGAGGCTAACCCAAAGCCTTGGGACCCTGACCCCCGTGGGAGACTCAGAAGCTGTTCCTGGCTCCTAGCTTTAGATCAGCTCAGCTCTGGCTACTGGGGCCACTTGTGAGGTGAACCAGCAGATAGAAGAGCTTTCTCTATCTCTCCTTTTCTCTGTAAATCTGCCTTTCAAATAAAAAATAAAACAAATCTTTAAAAGTTAAAAAAGTAACTTCCAGGCCCAGAGTGGTAGCCTAGTGGCTAAAGTTCTCACCTTGCACTGGCTGGGATCCCATATGGGCACTGGTTCGTGTCCTAGTGACCCCGCTTTCCATCCAGCTCCCTGCTTGTGGCCTGAGAACACAGTAGAAGATGGCCCGAAACCTTGGGACCCTGCACCACGTGGGAGACCGGGAAGAAGCTCTTGGCTCCTGGCTTCAGATCGACTCAGCTCTGGCCATTGTGGCCACTTGGGGAATGAATTACCAAATGGAAGATCTTTCTTTTCTCTCTCTCCTCTCTGTAACATCTGACTTTCCAACAAAAAATAAACAAATCTTTTTTTTTTTTAAGTAACTTCCTTATACCAGATGATACAAACAGCCTTATCTCTAAAGACCTAGAGACACAGAAGAATCTGAACAAACAGGACTTGCTAGATTCCTCCTAGTTTGTTACTATTAGGTCATATTCCCTCTGTCCAATCACACTTCTCCACAATAACCAACCCCACCACTGTATCAAACCCCAAGCCCAGAAATTACCCTGTTTCTCTGGGTCTGTATTTCATTATGAAGACTTCCTTGTCACATAAAACTGAAATCTATAAGCTTTTTTCTTGTTAATTCATCTTTAGCAATGGAGCTTGCCAAGAATCTAGCAAGAAGAAAAGAATGTCTTTTTCCCTGCATTTATTTACAATAACTTCCTCAAAACAACCTTATTCCCTTGATTTTACAAGGGAAAAATGATCATCACAGAAATTAACTGGCCTGCACCACAAATAATCAATAAACAATAAAAACTGAAATTCACAAGTAAATTGGCTAAGACCACATCAAAAGTCACCATCTTTTTTCCACTGCATCTTACATTTTATCCTACTAAACACCCTGTGAGAAAGATAAATATCAACATAATCCTACTTTACAAATTAGGATTAAAGAAGTGGTATTACTTTCTCAGGAATAAGTTGGCAGGGAGCAGAGCCATGGCTTTTCACAAATCCCTTTCTTCAAATCTGTGGTCTTTCTACTATCCCACATTTCCCTTTTACACTGTGCCACGGAGAGCAGTGGAGATACATTTAAGGAGGCAATCAAGAGTGTTGAGATGGTCCTGACTCTGTAACTAATTTTTATGACATTGAAATGATTTATATGTCTGTTCTTGGTCTCTGTTTTCTCATCAACAAATTAATCTCCATTCAGCTAAGAATGCAGGCTTTAATTTGTATTTAAAAAATATATCTGAAAAGCAATTTCTCTGGTTTCCTTGCCCCATCAGTAAATTTCTAAAATGAATGCCAAAATTAGCTGTTAAAGTATAGAAAAGGTACAAAGTACACAGTATCATAGAGTCAAAATGACATCTTCAATTTCATGTCTTTCTTCCTCCCAAAACCCTTGATATAACAAAGGCAGATGCTGGCATATTTATTAATCCACCAAGTGCGACAAAGGAATAAAGAGACCTTCTCCCTTCTCTCTTCCGGGGTGGGACAACACCTCTGCTTCTGTTATAGCAGGTCAGCCTCCAGGTTATTTAACTGAATCCCATCAGGTCTAAACAATTCACAGGTAATTTTTGATTAATTAATATTACAGAACAAAAAATAAAATTTAACCCTCAAATGTTAAGTTCTTCCTTGCCAAAAAATAGGAAGAGAGAAGCAGCAAGATTCATAAGATTTTACACAAATTGCATTCCTGTGTAACCTACTTTATTTATGAATAAAGTAAGAAAGTTCAAACCAATTCTAAATACCTTTTCCATTTTAACTAAAAAATATTCTATACTTAGAAAATACTAAATCTATATATAGCAAAATTGTAGCGAAAGGGCACAGTGTTAAATGACAGCCGCAGAAGACAATAAAAAGAAATAAGTTCACTGCCAAAGCAGAACATAAAATATGCATGGCTAGTCATATCACTCTGAATACATACTAGTTATAAAAGCAAAAAAGAACCCAAGATATCCCTGCGACTGTTGAAGTAAATAATTCACACACTGCCCCAGGGTAAGACTATAGAATAGAACCCATATTCCTGCAGTTAAACCAGAGTTGATTTGAGAACCAGCCAGTTCCCAACACCTGAAACAATCACTAAAAAACAAGAAATTGTCTTAAAAGGGAAAACTCTTGATGAAGCATGCATTTCATGTCCTCAGAATAAAGCTCATACTATTTTAGCTACTCATCATCAGATTCTATATGACTTGTTAATGTGCTCAGTGAAGTACAAGCATTTCCACATAAATTTGTTTACACAACTCCCAACATCCTTGAGGCTGTATTCCTTAGTTTTCAGATAAAAAGTTTGAAGCTCAATGAGGTAAAAAAGATGAAAATCCAACCTCTGGACACAAGTTCAGTATTTTTTCTATCTTATCACTTTTATACACCATCTCCTGCATTGTATAGATCCCTCAGACACACACTATTCAGTTAACTTACTCCTAACAACTACCTTGCCAGATGAGACATTCAGGACTCCCCATAAGCTGACCCTTATCTACCATTACAGTTATGAAACAGACACTGCTGACTGCCTGCCCGGCATCCACTCCTCTCTTCCTTCTTCCTAACCAAGCCCCAATTTCTGCCATTATGAATCTATTCTTGCCTCTTTGGCCTATGTGATTAGGGCAGTTTTCAAAATTTAAGTATGAAATAAAATCACCTGGAGTGCTTATTAAAAACCACAGAGTCCTGTGACCACACACAATTTAGGTCTAATCTGAGTTAGATTTTCAAATGATTTCAAATGTGGTAACGAAAAAAGGCAACAGTCATCCAAATATTCTGTATGGCACAATCTACAAAGTAGTTTGGGCAACACCTATTTCAATCTTTTTCTGACTTAGATTTGGGTCCCATAGAGAGTTGGAAGACAACACACTACTTTCTAGACTCATAAATGTGATTTAGTTTCTGCCAATGAGATGCTCTCAGACTCGATACTGACTTGGAACTGAATTACAGAAGGAGCAAGACTGGACCAGGGGCATTTCTTTTGCCAGAACAAACTTCGGCAAATATATCACAGTTGTCAATATAGTACATAAAACAACAGCTTCCTGATTCTGCAAAATCAGCACTACACTTAAAAGCTTAGTTCTTTAATGTTCATAGTACCTCAGTCTATTTCTCCAACTCTCCCAAGGATTCTTTAAGTAGGAATCTTTCAACAACACCCTGCTTTCTTGAGAGTGTGAGAATAGATTCTACAGTTTGCCCATATTAATAAAAAAAAACCTGACCAATAAGCCATCCAATATGCATTTTATTTTTTATGATGTTTACATAGTTGACAAGAATGCAGGCCCATGAGGACCACTGAATAGGGTGGCGAGGGTCAAACTATAGGGGAAGGTTGGTGGGACAAATGCTTCTGATTTTCCTTTTCTTTTCTTTTCTCTCCTATGGGGTATGGGGAGTGGGGAGGTAAAGGATGGGGGAGGGAGCTGCTCCCAGCTGCCAAACTACATCAGCACCCAGGGATGGGATGTCCGTGCAATGTCATTCTAGAAGCCCCAATGTGGAGAAGAATGTTCCAAGGGTATCACTCAAGTGGCCTTGACAGTTTCGAGACACTGCCAGACCCAACACTCCAAGGTTGAGAAAATCCTTCTAAACTCCCTGGGCAAGACTCCACCCCAGTGTATCCATTCACCCAGACACTTGCTGCCAAAGCTTGGCCAAGACAGCTGTCCAGTGTGCTCCAATCTCCATCCTCCCATGAGGCACTCCTCCACATGCCCAAATGAGCTGGCCATCATGCCCTCCCCTTGCACTCTGGGATGCCATCCACTGCACAGGCATCAGCAATTGAGCAGGCCTAGTCCCAATACAAGCATTCCAAACTCAGACCATAAATCCTATGATTCTCCCTGTGGCTAGAATTTTGAGTCTACTAGTCCAGTGGAGGAATCCTCCAAGAAATCTCTCCTGAAGTGACTCCAGGCCTGACTCTTGCATGTGTCAACCAGTGTGACAGACTGAACCAGACTATCAGCCTATGCACACACTGGTAATTGTAGTTGCATGATCAGCCCTGTCCCCAGCCCCATGTTCCATGCAAACCAACAGGTGCTACAGCCTGGCCAAATCCAGGTTGCCACAAACACAGCCCTTGCACAACTAGCAGGAATGAAAGCCTAGTTGAGATGGCCCCCAATAACCCCCACCAGGCCCACCCCCAGCTCTGGTTCCTGTGTGTGCCAGTATGAACAGCAGACTAGTCCATTCTGTGCCATATCCCCATCAGGCTGTCATATATACCCATTGGTGTTGCAGCTTAGCTCAGCCCAACCTACTCCACAGCCCAGTTCACATGTATGCCAATGGGTGCCATCGCCTTATCCAGCCTGGCCCATTTCCAGTCCTGACTCTCATGCACATCAGCAGGAGCTGCAGCCTAGCAGAGGTGTGCCCACCATATCCCTACTAGGCCCACAAGCCATCTAACTAAAGACATAATATTTACTATCATATTTCTGTAACATTGACCCTTTCATACCTTTACCTCAACTCTTTCCTTAGTGCAGAATTTTATTCCTTAAAATGACCCCTTTTGCAAGTTACTTACTTGCTCTACAAAGAGATTTACATAAAAAGGAGTTCATCAAAGAGGAAAGGAGAAAAAGAGACATAAACCTAAGCGGACTGAGCCCTGAAGAAATGAGCAGTATATGACCTGGGAGAAAACGAACAGAGGAGACAGCAAGTTCTTTCAGCATAAAGAACAGCCGTAAACAAAATCAAAAACAAAAGCAAAAAAGAATAGCCATAAAGGAAAGAAGGTTCTTCCTATTACCAAGACTGCATCGACACATGCACAACTTAAGAGTTGAGAATGATGCCACAGTGTATATCGAGTTTTACTTGATAAATTACTGTTGATTTTTTGAAGCTAGTTCCCAGTAATCACAAAACACTAATCACTGTGGGCATAAAATACTATATCATAAACTAAAGGAAGACTGCCATAGCAAATATCACAGTCCCCACTCCTAAAATGCATAATGGTGAAGAAAAGAAAGGCAGATGAAAAGATAAGGGGGTAACACAAAACTACCTTTTATTTATTTATTTATTTATTTATTTATTTATTTATTTATTTATTTTTAGAATTTATTTGAGAGACACAATTCCCTCTCACTGATTCATTCCCCAAATGCCTACAATGGCCAAGGCTGGGCTGGACCTAAACAGGTTACCAGGAATTCAATCGAGGTGTCTCCCATGGGAGACACAGACTAATTCCTTGAGCCATAACCACTGCCTCTCAGGGTCTTCGCTAGCAGGAAAATGCGGTCAGGAAACAGGGTGAGGCATCAAATCTATTAATCTGGCATAAGCTTTCTGCTCTATTTGGGGCTTTTTGGTTTTTTTTCCTACACCAAAAAATATGGGGGAGGAGGTGGACTCCCAAGGCTGAGGTCATATTCAGCCTGTTTCTATGGTTTCAAAAACAATTATGAAAAGGTATTCAGGTGCCTCATCCAATTGTTTATGAAAAAGTACTGTGAAAGCTGCTACCAGACAGTTCTTGTCCACCAGCTGAGACCGGTTGCTTTCATGGCTTCAGTAAGGGACACTTTAGCATTGCATTAATGGGCATAAACAGCTGTAGCACAAACCTGCAGCGGACAGGAGGCTACAAGCACAGAGAACAAAGGGAAATGCAGGAAAGCCATGATTGGCTGACCTGGCGCCGGCTGGGTCAGGGATGGCATTTGGTCCCTCCGCATTTCTCAATTCTCTTGAATGCGGATACCCAGGCAGCAGCCCAAAGCCTTTCTCATTTCCATCTCAATCTCCAGGAAGAATGATAATGAGAGCAAGAGCTACTGAGGCAGAGAGCAGATTTTGAATACTAAAATATACAGTAGACAGGAACTGGTAAAAAGAATAACAGAGGTTTACCTTTTAGACTTCACAAAAATATAACATCCAAACTGGTTCTGGACCATACAGTAATTTTAAGAAGCTTTTCCAAATCCTTTCAATTATTTTTCATTCTTCCTATCTCAACACATTTATTAGGTATTATAGCACTATAATAAATAAAGCACAGTCCTCAATCTGAGAATTAACTCTAATGAGAGAACCAGCATATGGATCAAATTTTTGTTTTCTGAGGATAATTTGCAGCCAAAAAAAAAAAAAATCAAAGTTAAATGACAAGGGCTAAACATTTCTAATAACCTCTTCACCATAAAGTTGTTCAAGCTTTTAATCAAGATAAATAAGAAGTTATTTTTAAGCAATTCTTAAATAACAAAATCTAGGTTAAAAATGCCACTAGCATAATTATTTAAAAAACAAATTCATTCACTTCACAACATATTGATACAATATATTTTATTAAAATATGTAAGAGGCTCAACAATTTTTCCCAGAGCCTCTCTTTAAACTTTCTTTAATCAAATCACTGTCTTCTGCATCTCTTGTTATGTCATCACTCACATTAAATTTCCCTTCAATTTTTAACTGGTCTAATTTTACCTACTTTTCATTTGTCAGTGGGTTGTGTGTATGTATGAGTGTTTCAAGCCATTCTCCAATATCACTTTATTTCAATTTCTAAAATTCTTCAATTTTCATTTTGGCTCTGACTGTCCCATACCATCAGATGCTAATTACCCTGCCATTACAAAGGTACTTACTGACAAAGGGAGTGACAATGACAGACCCCAGCAGTGAGCAGAAAGGGATATTTGACTAGGCCTAATTTTTTTTTAATTTTTTTAAAGATTTATTTTTATTACAAAGTCAGATATACAGAGAGGAGAGACAGAGAGCAAGATGTTTCGTCCGATGATTCACTCCCCAAGTGAGCTGCAACGGGCCGGTGCTGCGCCAATCCAAAGCTGGGAACCAGGAACCTCTTCCAGGTCTCCCATATAGGTGCAGGGTCCCAAGGCTTTGGGCCGTCCTCGACTGCTTTCCCAGGCCATAAGCAGGGAGCTGGATGGGAAGTGGAGCTGCCGGGATTAGAACCGGCACCCATATGGGATCCCGGGGCGTTCAAGGCAAGGACTTTAGCCACTAGGCAACGCTGCCGGGCCCTAGGCCTAATTTTGTAAGTGATCAATCCCAGCAGATATCAAATTAATCTCCATACGTCTAATTATAATGCAAAGCATAAGTAAAATGTTACAGAAGTTCAAGAATGCTGAATAGTTACTTATTGAGGGGTCCAGCACTATGGCAAGGCAGGTAAAACCACAACAGCCATTGTTGGGTCAGGCTGAAGCCAGGAGCCTGGAGCCTTTTCTAGGCCTCCCAGCTGGGTAGAGGGGCCTAAATA
The DNA here is from genome assembly GCF_030435755.1 of Ochotona princeps. Classification (NCBI taxonomy): domain Eukaryota; kingdom Metazoa; phylum Chordata; class Mammalia; order Lagomorpha; family Ochotonidae; genus Ochotona; species Ochotona princeps. Next base: position 56,419,434 of record NC_080835.1, read on the forward strand.
CTTGGACCATCTTTCACTGCTCTTCCAGGCACACTGGCAGGGAGCTGGATAGGAAGTGGAGCAGCCAGAACTCAAACTAGTGTCCATATGGGATGCCCACGTCACAGGTGGTGGTTTAACTCACCATGCCATAATGTCAGCCCCCAGAGTCAATTAACTTCTACACTAGAGCGGAAAGAATAAAGAAATATAAACAAATTTTAAAAACAAACGTCAGTGACAGAACTGACAGCTGATAACCCACATTATCAACAGCACGAGCTCATTCATCAAATAAATATTTGACAACATTCACTGTTGTCCCCAGAACCTGTATTAGGTGATAAGGAACAATGAGCAAGAAACATGAATCTTGACTCCACTGAGCTCAAAGTCTAGACATACAACAATCAATCACATAAAGACAGAATTATAAATTCATTACAGGAAATGCAGTGTTATAAGAGGATAACAGAGGAAACCTTTAGATTAGGAAGGTCCTGATACTTATTTACTAAAACAAAACAAGACAGATGGGGAAGCACAACTATTATGGTAGAAAGTGGCCCAAAATGAAATTAGAAAAACCACAAGGGTTAGGTCATTCAATCATGAACATGACTTCATAATTCCCCATAAGTTAAACACAAATTCCTTAAAGGTATGAAATGAATTCAATTAAAAGATTATTTGTAGGGGCTGGCATTGTGGCATACCAGGTAAAGCTGTCACCTACAATGCCAATACCCCAAATGGGCACTTGTTAGTGTCCTGGCTGCTTCACTTCTAATCCAGCTCCCTATTAATAGCCCAGGAAACAGCAGCAGCAGATTGTCCAAGAGCTCAGACTCCTGCTACCTAAGTAGGAAGCCTAAAAGAAGCTCTGGCTCCTAGCTGCAGCCTGGGCCAGTCCCAACTATTATAGCCCTTTGGGGAACAAACCAGCAGATGGAAGATCTGTATGTGTGTGTCTTTTCCTATCTCTCCTTTTTCTAAAACTCCAATTTTCAAATAAATCCCATAAAAATAAGATTTTTTTAAAAAAGGTTACTATAGTAGTCAGAAGAGAAAACAGTAATGGCTTAGATCAACAGAGTGGAGATGTAGATAGAATTTTAAAAAATGTGGTAAGTAAAATTCCCAAATTGGAAATGGAGCATACATCGGAATTCAAGAGACAGGGAGGTCAGCAACACGCTCGGTTTCCAGCTTAAGTCATCAGGGAAAGGGGTCGTTCTGAGATGGGATAACTGTGCCCAGAACAGGTTTATGGCAAAGATCAAGTGTGTACTTTTTGTATTGTGAGAGCATATTAATCAAGAGAGGAAATACCAAGTAGGCATTTGGACATGTGAAGTCTGAAGTCAAGGAGAGAGGTTTAGACTGGAGAAGTTTGGGAGAAATGCGAGTTATCAGTATATGTACTGTGTGTGTGTGTGTGTGTGTGTGTGTGTGTGTGTGTGTGTGTGTGTGTGTGTGTGTGTGTGTGTAGTGCTCAAAAGCAGGAGAATGAATGAGATCAAGTAGCAAAGAAAGGTTCACACCAGGAACACCTGAGGAAAACGGGAATCACCAGTGTGTGCACACAAGGTATTCAAAGAAGGAGAATGAATAAGATCTAGCCACAAAGTGTAGTGTAAGATCAGCCATTTTAACACTTAAAATCACTGTAGAGGGGACCAGAGTTGCAGCAGGGCCAATGCAATGCTGGTTTTCACTGGGGTGCCACTTCAATTTCCAACTGTTTTGCTTCCAATCTAGCTCCCTGCAAATGTGCCTGGGAAAGCAATAGGTCAGACAGCTCAAGTACTTGAGTGACAGATCTGAATGGAGTTCCTGCCTCCTGGCTTCAGCCTATATGACCTATGGAAAACTTTTGGGAAGTAAACCAGCAGCTTAAAAGTTTCTCTTGGGCTGGGCACAATGGCTCAGTTGGCTAATCCTCCACCTTCAGGAGCCATATCCCATATGGGCGCTGGTTCATGTCTCAGATACTCAGCTTCCCATCCAGCTCCCTACTCATGGGCCTGGAAAAGCAGTAAACTATGTCCCAAAGCCCTGGCATCCTGCACCTGCATGGGAGACCCAGAAAAAGCTCCAAGCTCCTGATTTTGAATCGACTCAGCTCCCACCACTGTGGCCACTTGGAAAGTGAACCAGAGAACAGAATATCTTTCTCCCTGTATCTTCTTTTCTCTGTAAATCTTTCTAGTAAAAATAAACAAATCTTTAAACAACAACAAACTAGAACAGATGTGCCAGCTCGCAGTTCTGGAAGTGGCGAAGTCTAGAAGCATGGTGCCACTAATGACCTCCCACTGTTTTAACATAACAGGTGCAGAGAAGAGGGGAAGGGACAAGCAGCACCCTCACCTGACAGCAACCTGCTCTCACAGTAACTAATACAGTCCCACGGGAAGACATCAATCCCTCTTAGCTATCTCATCACCTCTCAAAGACCAAGTCTTTCACCACCACAACAGCAACCAAATTTTAACATGAGTTAAAAAGGGACAGATGCAGAATGGGTACAAAGTCAAATACAGTTTTAGAATAGCAAGATTGTAAAACTGCTATTTTATCTATGATATATGCAGTGAAGTATGGAGGAGGGGCAGGGAGAATGTGGTAGGCTCAGAATAAAGGCAGAATCTGAAATAATTCTGAAAAATGCTCCAACAGTTAACTTTCATGGAAATAACAAAATCCTAGGGGCCCATGTTGTGGCATAGTAACCTAATGATGTTGGTATCCCACGTGGGCTCCAGTTTGAGACCCAGGTGTGTCACTTCTGATTCAGTTCCCTGCTAATAAGCCTGGGAAACGCAGAATAGGGTCAAGTATTGGGTCCCTGCACCCACATCGGAGACCTGCAACAAATTCCAGGCTCCTGACTTTGGCCTGATTCAGTCTTGGCCGTTGCAGTCATTTAGGGAGTGAAGCAGAGAATCAAAGATTCTCTTTGTACCTCTTTCAAATACATTCTTTTAAATACGGGGGGAAAAAATACATCCTCTCTAAGCTGGACAGGTCTCATATAATCAGATCAAAGACCTTAAGAGCAAAATTGAGGTTTCTCAGACAAATAATTCTCCTATACTCCACCACAGAGCTTCAACTGATATGAAGGTTTTCTGTAAACCATGATTATCATGTTAAGGCTTTACAATGAGGACAGATACCTGGATTGTTAAGCTGCCAGAACACTTGCACCCCATGATCAATGTGCCTGGGTTTCAGTCTGGGATCTACTCCGAGTTCCAGCTTTCTGCTAATGTGCTCTCTGGAAGGTAGCAGGTGATGGTTTAAGATCTAAGTCCCTACTGAGCTCCAGGCTCCCAGCTTCAGCTCCTAATCCTTGGCTGTTGCCAGAATTTGGAAGTGAAACAGCAGATTGAAGATGTCTCCTTTCTGATACTCACTGTCTCTGTGCCTTTCAAGAAAACTGAAAATTAAAAAATTAAAATTAAATATAATGTAAACTAAGAAGTAACGTGGAGAATTATTTACAAATCAAGAAGAAAAGAACAGAGGTCGGTGCTGTGGCAATGGTTAAGCCATCACCTGAGATGCCAGCATCCTATACTGGAGTGATGGTCTGACTCCCAGCTGCTCTGTTTCCAATTAGGCTCCCTGAAAATGCACCTGGGAAAGCAGCAAAAGATGGCCAAAACACTTAGGCCACGTGGGAGACCCAGAAAAAGTTCATGGTTCCTGGCTTCAGCCTAGCCCAGCTTTAGCAGTTCTTGCCATGAGGAATGAACCACCTAATGGAAGATTTCTCCCTCTCTCTGTCATTCTGCCTTTCAAATGAATACAATAAACCTTAAAAAAGAAGAAGGGAGAGGAAGAGGAAAAATTGGGAGAGGAATAGAAGAAAAAGGAAAGGCAAATTAAGCTCTACCTTATGACTTCAATTCTGTGATTATGCACATTTACATATATGAAAATCAAAATAATATGACAGAATTGCACCTCAATTTTAAATATTAACACTGCAACAAAACACCTTATAAAACAGAGCTCTTATTTTATAGAAGAAAATTAGTGACAGCAAGTGTGTTAACTCTTATTACAACTGTGTGGAACTTTAAAGAAACCCACAGTAATCTTAAAGGAAACTGCCGATTTTGCAACATGGCCTTAGTATTAAAAAGAACTGACCATCTAGGAGGCAAATACGCTAACAAAGGCTTCAATGCAATTTGTCATCCTTCAGTAATACATAATTCGTGAACTCAAATGAAATGCAGAAAGACCCCGAATGGCAAAAGTAGCTGGTGATCAGCTTAAGAATTTTCCATACCCTTAGATAGCATCAAGGCATGCCTTCAGCTTCTAACTCAGGTCAGAAGTAATTTGCACAAGAGGTATTTAGCCTATTAAGTTTTCTTCTCTCCTACCTTCTTCCAACCAAACATTAACAGCATTCTTTTATGCTTGAAGTTTAGAAAAAGTATTAAAGAAATAAAACGAACCATAATTTGAATCTTGATTTCAGTTAACATTCTTTCAATTAAAAAGCATTTACTGATTACTTACTATTTACCACGCACTAGACACTAGACACACAACAGGGACCAAAAATGTATACTTTCCACTTTAAAAACAGGTACTACAGGGGCTGGCACAGGGGGCAGCAAGCTAATCTCCACCTGGTTCTTGTCCAGGCTGCTCCACTTCCAGTCCAGCTCCCTGCTTATGCTCTGGGAAAGCAACTAAAGACTGGTTCACGCCCTCTGCACACTGCACCCACATGGGAGATCCAGAAGGAGTTTCTGACTCTCAGCTTCAGATGAGCTCAACTCTAACAGATGTGGCCATTTGGGGAGTAAACCAGCAAATGGAAGACCTCTCTCTGCCTCTCCTTCTCTCTCTATAAAATCTGTCTTTCAAGTAAAAACAAACGTCTTAAAAATGAAAAAAGAAAATGGTATGACATTAGGCAAGTGTTACAGTGTAGCAAGTTAAGCTGCCCTGAGATATGCTCATCCCATCAGCTGAGGCAACGGGTGTCCAGGGCCCCATCACCCATATGGAATAACTGGGTTGAATTTCAGCTCCCTATTCTGCCCCAGCTCAGTCAGGTACTGCCAAACGGTCAATGAACCTACAAACAGCTTTCTGTTTGTCTGTCTGTCTCTCTCTCTGCGCCCTGCAAATAAATAAATATTTTTTAAAATATAGCTAAGGTACCATGCCTTAAAGATAAATAATTTCTGGAGCCTAAAGTCTAGTACACAGAGATGTTAATCATACTTGTGGCTCTGTGTAAATAAATAATGATATGAACTGAGGAATGGATTAATATGAAATCAAGCAAACAGGAAAAAGTCACAAAATCAGGGTATTTCTGCACATATTGTGTCCCCAATACTTTATGTTAAAATAAGCACTTATCGTTACAATAAAGTCTAAATATATACAAAAGCCTACACCTAAAGTATCAAGAAGAGTTTCAAGAGTAACTCCTTTGAACAGAAATTCAACCTTGGGGCTAGTACAGACACCTAAAGAGAGGTTCAAGACCTCTTGGAAATCTGAACTAATTAATTATCCATTGTAGCAAACAATCAAATATAGTGTTCTATCCTCAGAACACTATGTTTTAGTGCTGGTTCAGCATTTTCTGGAATTCTCAGAAGAGAGGGGCTAAGAGAGGCTATGACAATTACTAATTGTCTCATTAACCTGGGATTTCTTACAAGTCAAAGGAAAATGGAACAAATGTCATTGGACAAGGCAGCACCTGAAACACTGGGAACAAGCATCAGATTAGGAGACAAATACGAAGGAAAGATTCTAATTTTCAACATGCTGGCTATATTATGAACAAGTCCCTCAATTTTCTCTTGATCTCTAAAAAATGAAGATTTTTTTTAAAGATTTATTTATTTTTATTACAAAGTCAGATATACAGAGAGGAGGAGACACAGAGAGGAAGATCCTCCGTCCAATGGTTCACTCCCCAAGTGAGCACAACAGCTGGCGCTGTGCCGATCCGAAGCCGGGAACCAGGAACCTCTTCCAGGTCTCCCACGCAGGTGCAGGGTCCCAAATCTTTGGGCCGTCCTCGACTGCTTTCCCAGGCCACAGGCAGGGAGCTGGATGGGAAGTGGAGCTGCCGGGATTAGAACCAGCGCCCATATGGGATCCCGGTGTGTTCAAGGCGATGACTTAAGCCGCTAGGCCATGGCGCCGGGCCCAAAATGAAGATATTTTAAGGACAGAATTCAGTTCAATGAGATTGTATAGGAAAATGTTTTGAAATAAGTAGATCATAAGCATGTAATTATCCTTAGGCTGTTCAAGAGATGTGAATTTTCAAAGGTCTATCTATGGATTTTTCTGTTTTGCTCACCTGGGTTTTACAGGATTTTTTAAGTTGCTTTATAAATTATATATTAAGTTACTTCTTGAATTAATAAAATAAAATGTTACCTTGACAACAAAAACTTCACACTGTGAACAAGACAGATAATTCTAAACAGGAAATAATCTCAAATGGAAGAGGACATTATAAAACAGAATTCTCCAAAAGGTGAGAGAGGACCTAAGAGTCCCTCCAACTACACCTTATCCTTCTCCATCCATTCCCCAGCCCAGACATTTATATTTTGCTCCTCTGGAATACTGGCAAATGTTTTCACAGTGAGTCACTGCTGTTGATGGTCTACAGCCTAACGTATTACAGGGAATGGGTGAAGCCTGTAAGAGGAAAGGGAGGGTTAAGAGGCACTGCCAGGGCCAGCACTGCGGCATAGTGGATAAAGCCACCCTCTGTGACACCACCATTGGACACAGGCCCTGGTGCATGTCCTGGCTGCTCCACTTGGGATATAGCTCACTGCTAATGCCTTGGAGAAAGCAGTGGAAGATGGCCCAAGTGTTTGGGCCCTTGCCCAATCATGTGGGAGACCCAGATAAAGCTCCTGACTTTCAGCCTGGTACAGTTATGGCTGTTGCAGACATTCAGAAAATGAACCAGTGGATGGAAGATTCTCTTTCTCTCTTTCTATTTCTGTCTCTCCTACTCTCTGTAATTCTTTCAAATTAATAAAAAGGTATTTAAAAAAAAAAAAAAAGAGCATTGGGCCCGGTCTGGTGGCTTAAGCGGCTAAAGTCCTCGCCTTGAATGCGCCAGGATCCCATACGGACGCCGGTTCTAATCCCAGCAGCCCAGCTGCCCATCCAGTTCCCTATTAGTGGTCTGGGAAAGCAGTGGAGGACGGCCCAAAGCCTTGGGACCCTGCACCCGTGTGGGAGACCTAGAGGAAGCTCCTGGTCCCTGACTTCGGATCGGCTCAGCTCCAGTTGCTGTGGACACTTGGGGAGTGAATCATCGGACAGAAGATCTTTCTCTCTTTGTATCTGACTGACTTTGCAATAAAATAATCCTGGCTACACAACTTCCAACCCAGCTCCGTGCTAATGTACTTCGAAAGGCAGCAGAAAACGGCTGGCCCAAGAGCTTGTTCTCTCTCTCTCTGCCTCTCCCTCTCCCTCTCCCTCTCTCTATAACTTGCCATTCAAATAAATAAATCTTAAAAAGAAAAAAAAGTGGTGGCTATGGTTTCTAGCTGCATAACCTCAGGCAATTCAATTAACCTCTCTGTTTTCTCTTCCATAAAGCCAAGATAAAACACCATTTTAAACTAACATGAAGTCAAGATAAAACCAAGATAAAACATCTTTCTGAGCTTGCCAGCTTTTCTATTCTTTTTTTTTTCTTTTTAATTGCTCAAGGAATAAAATGAGATAGCAATAGTGAAAATACCTGAACACAATAAAAAAGGCCTCATCACCAGGTCCTGCCTCCCTGTCTGCACTCAGCACTTGCCACCCTATACCCATTTTGTAATCATATCAAACCACTCAAGGTTCCAAGACAGGTGCTCAGAACTGTTCTGTTTCAGGAACATCCTTCCTCTCTCCTTGGTTTCTTCGGAGTCCGTCACAAATGCCTGATACTCCTGACACATTCTCAACAAGTGGGTGAATTTTAAGTCTAGAATACGCTGATTTTCATATAACAGATTCACAAAACATTTACTACTATACGGCTGTATCTCTCATCTTTCGGTGCCTATCAGCATCACCTGTAAAACTTCAAAATCAACAGATTCTAATTCAGCAGACTTGAGATACAACCTAAACAACGGTATGTTTTTAATCCTCATAAGAAGTTCAACTGCACAGCCAGCCAGATTTTAAAAACCACTTCAATGGGTAATTGTAGCCATCCAATTACTATTATTCTGCCTAACATCTTTGTAGCAACATGTTACAATTTATTTTCACACATGGAATTGATTTTATCTTCACACAACTCTGCATTAGGTAGTATTTGTTTCTAAATAAATATTTAAAACAATTGTGAAAGCTTCTCTTTGCCTAACATGAAGTGTTGTTCCGCTACATCCATCTTCTTTCCTAGAAAGTGATAAGTAACACTATGGTAATACTGCAAATACTATGAGAACAAGGGTTAAGACGAGGAAGACATCAATCCTGGCTTCGCAGGGATCACAGCTGGAATAAGGCAGGCTGGCCTTGAAGATGCAGCAAGCAGATGAGGGTGCAAGTTACACATACAAGCATTTTGGCATTGGCATTTCTTAAATTTGAAAGACAGATTCTAAAAAGGAAAAAAAAAAAATCTTTCCAGCCTCAGCCTAAAAGCGAAAGGGACACTGGGAAGGACTGGAAGTAGAAAAGTAAAAGAATAAAGCCCCATAAGTAAGAATACATTTCCCAATGCCACATGTGAACTATCTACCCTCTGACTCCACCAACAAGAGTCAGGACAATAAACTTGTTCAGCAAAGATCCAGATCAATTCTAGACAACTAATCAATACCACATATAATCATGCTAAAAGGATTCGGTGAGGCTTGGTTCTTCCTGACCTGCTACTGCTCTATTTCTTAACAGAAGATAATCTGGGGCCCGGCACAGTAGCCTAGCGGCTAAAGTCCTTGCACATGCAGGGACCATATGGGCACCTGTTCATGTCCCAAGGGTTCTGTTTCCCTTCCAGCTCCCTGCTTGTGGCCTGGGAAAGCAGTGAGGACAGCCCAAATATTTGGGACCCTGCACCCACATGGGAGACCTGGAAGAGGATCTGGGCTCTTGGCTTCAGATCAGCGCAGCTCTGGCCATTGCAGCTGCTTTGGGAGTGAATCAGCAGACAGAAGATCTTCCTCTGTTTCTTCTCCTCTCTGTAAAATCTGACTTTCCAATAAAAATAAATAAATCTTTTTAAAAAAAAAAGAGAGAGAATATAATCTGGAGGATCCTAGCACATGATTTCTCTAGTCTTGAAAACAACACGATGAAGGAGAAGAGGAAGTTATCCTGAGGAGGGAAAAATAAACTACAAACAGGGGCAGAGAAAAGCAGCACATGAGGATAAAGGGAAATGAATAATATCCAGGCACAGGTGACTCAGAATACTGGGCAAAGCCTGGCCTTGCAGCTTCCATGAAAAGGTGTTATCTTCTCAGGCCATAACACCATGACCATCTGACAAAGACTTTCATCATTAAATATTCTTTTTTTCTAGTTCAAACAGTTTTTGTAAGGAAAAGAGCTTAAGAAGATTAGGAATCATCTAAAAGGATGCTCCTCAAAACTGATTTTGATACAAGTTCCAAAGTCCACATGACATAGAGGCAAAAATAAAGTGTTACATCTAGATTTTTAAATCAATATTCAGGCATCCGCTGGCGACAAAGACAAGACTGCCATGCCCCTCAATATTCTGGCTCCTGAATCAGGAACATTTACCTCACAGCGCTGCTGTGAAGACTGAACAAGGTAAACACCCAAAAAAAGACAATGAATCTAAGTGATGTATGTGGATCTGGCCCCATCAATCTCTCTGATGAACAAAAAAGAACAGGCTAACTGAAGGGAAATTTAAACTCTCACAGCAATGTATCTGTTTGCGAGAACACATCTATGCTCTCTGTGCAGAAAAACCAAAGCATTCTCCGTACTGCCAACAGCACAGGGCTGCTGCACTCGGGTGGGTACAGACTGAACCCGAGGCTGGCCACTTCAACACCTTCCCTCCACCAGGATGAGACTCAGCTTGAGATGACCAGTGTTAGGACTATTCTCAGGGGTTGGGAAAAACCCTCCATTATCTCACACAGTTTCTGTTATGGAAGTGTTCAACAATGTAAGTCATCACCAACAAGTTTATCATCATCCACCAACTAGTTAACAGGTAAATATTTTCAAAGTTTTTTTATACTGAATGTTCTTAATTTTTACTTCATAATCCTGTAACTTAGTCACAACAACTGCCACTGCCCTCCTTTTACAGCTGGAACAAAACTGAGATAAAATCACTTTTACCAGAACACATAGTGACACAGAGACCAAATTAAGGTATCCTCACTTATTCAACATTTAATTATTTCCCCACCCTGAATTACAAATTACCCATTTAAAATTAAAATGGAGGCCAGAGTTAAGTGCAGCAAGTAAAGTTACTGTGATGTCAGCATCCTATATGGCTCCTGCTCACAACCTGGCTGCTCTACTGCCATCCCAACTCCTTGCTAATGGCCTAGGAAAACCAGTACTTGAGCCCCTGCACCTACCTGGGAGACCTGGAAGAAGATCCTGGCTCCAGGCTACTGCAACTATCTAGGGAGTGGAACTACGGATGCCAATACCTCGCTGTCTCTCCATCTCTGTAACTCTGACGTTCAAATAAATAAGTCTTAATTTTTTTTTAAAAAAATGAAATGAAATTATGTCAAGGGCCAGCACTGTGATGCAGCATCCCATATGAGCATCAGCCAATCCAGGTCCTTGCTGATGTGCCTGGGAAAGCAACAAGATGATGGCCCAAGCGCTTGGAGCCCTTCTACTCAGAAGCAGTTCCGGCCTCCTAGCTTCACCCTAGCTCAGCCCTGGCCATTGTGTCCACTGTGAGAGTGAACCAGCACATGGAAGGTCTCTCCCTTTTGTCTTCCTCTGTCTCTCTCTTTTTCTGTCACTCTGCTTTTCAAGTAAATGAATTTCTGAGAAGGAATTGAAGTGCTATCAAAGAAAGGGTATATCATTGTGATAATTTCAAATATCTCTCTTTACCAAGGGAAAAAATTTTTCCTCTGTTTCACAGTTATGATTCTGAAAACAAGGTAAGCAGGGGAGGAAGGAAGATTTATTAAAACCAACAGAATTGAAGCCGTCTCAAATTGGCAACTCCACAATAAACCTTAATTTTTAAATTTTCCCCCAAAAAAGCTACTGACCTGCAAAAAAATGTTTAATACTTTTTAATATTTTTTATTGAAAAGCAGATTTACACAGAGAGAAGACACAAAGAGAGATCTTCCATCAGCTGATTCAATCCACAAACAGCCAAAATAGTTGGGGCTGCCAGTCCAAAGCCAGAAGCCTGGAACTCCAGGTCTCCCACTTGAATACAAATGCACCCAAGGACTGGAGTCATCTTTCACTGCTTTCCAGGCACATTAGCAGGGAGCTGCATGGGAAGCAGAGCAGCCAGGACTCAACCAGGCACCCAAATGGGATGCTGTATCACAAGCAGAGACTTAAGCTAATACTCATGGCACTGACCCCAAATTTTTAAAAAGTCTTACTATCAAAATGTTCTGTAACAAAACTAAATTGTTACATAAAATTGAAGGGGAAAAAAACACACAAAGGCAACTTTCTCTTGCAGTTGTGCTTATTTGGCAAGTTTTGTCCTATTTTATCCTTCATTTCAACATTTACCATGCCAGGTTCTATTACCTAGAGTTCCTGAAGAAAACAGACCACTGGGCCAGCACTGGGTGTACAGGATTAAGCTGCTGCCCGCAACACCAACATCCCATGAGTCCCAGCTATATTACTTCTGATCCAGCTCCCTGCTAATGTTTCTGGGAAAGCCAAGTACAATGGCTCAGGTCCTTGGATCCCTGCACCCACCTGAGAGACACCAAAGAAGCTCCTGGCTTTGGCCTGTCTCTGCCCTGGCCACTGCACCCATCTGGGGAGTGAATCAGCAGATGGAATATCTCTTTCTCTATCTCTCTAAGTCTGACTTCCGAATAAATAAATAAATCTTTTTTAAAAAACGGGTGGGTGATCCCAGATCCTACATAATTGTACCATAAAACTCCAAAAAAAAAAAAAAAAAAAAAAAAAAGGTGGTATATACCACAATAATCCTCCACCTTTGTCCCCAGCACCTCATATAGCACTGGTACAAGTCCCAGCTGCTCCACTTCTGGTACAACTCCCTACTAATGACCTCGCAAAGCAGCTGAGGATGACCCAATTTGAGTCCTTGCACCCATGTAGGAAACCCCAAAGAAGCTCCTGACTCGCATCCAGAAGAGCCTAGCACAGGTTGTTATAGTCTTATGAACAATGAACCAGCAGAAGGAAAATCTTGCTTTGTCTCTCCCCCCTCTCTCTCCGTAACTCTTTTAAGGAAAATAAATAAATCTTGAAAAAAAAGAAAAGAAAAAGAAACTGAACTGCTTCCCATGCATAACTGAAAAACCTATCCTCCCCCCAAAAAGCACATATTAGAGAGCAATTCAAGTGTTGTTACAAGGCAATGAACAAATGAAACCACTCTTCCAGATGGAAATCAACAAAAGAGAACATGGATATATGTTAAAGCAAATAAGAAATTGAAAGCAACAAAGCATTTCAAGAGATCAAGAAAAAGAGTAGAGTTCAACAGGCCCTTGGATACGATTTTAAGAATGACTGGGGAGGGCCCGGCGGCGTGGCCTAGTGGTTAAAGTCCTCGCCTTGAAAGCCCCGGGATCCCATATGGGCGCCGGTTCTAATCCCGGCAGCTCCACTTCCCATCCAGCTCCCTGCTTGTGGCCTGGGAAAGCAGTCGAGGACGGCCCAAAGATTTGGGACCCTGCACCCGCATGGGAGACCCGGAAGAGGTTCCTGGTTCCCGGCATCGGATCGGCGCGTACCGGCCCGTTGCGGCTCACTTGGGGAGTGAATCATCGGACGGAAGATCTTCCTCTCTGTCTCTCCTCCTCTCTGTATAACAGGCTTTCCAATAATAATAAAATCTTAAAAAAAAAAAAAAGGGAAAGACAAAAACCACAGAAGACCTGGAAGAGATGATCTCACATTAAATAACTCAAAAGCGAGAGTGCTTATTTAGACTTGCAAAACCAAATCACAAACAATCCTACCCTAGGACATTGTAAAGGCAGTTTTCAAGCCATAGCTAAAACAAAGTAAAAAGGTGAAAATCCTGCAGGAGAATGACATGTAAATGTCAACCTGAGTGTGCCTTCTTTTCATGGTGAGAACCATTCTTAAAACCCCGAAGCAGTAGCTGGCAGCACACAGCCTAAATCATATCATTCATTCAGCAAACACTTGTACTCCAGATACATGCCATCCCTGGCCAACCCATCAGGATTAAAGCCATGAAGAAAGCAGAAAAAACTGCCTGTTCTCAAGAACCTCTTAATTCTGATGACAAGAGACAGCTGATAGGTGGAACAGCATGGAAGGCCAGGCAGGAAGTGTCATGGAAGGAAAAAGAAGGGTGCTGGTGGGACTTCAAAGCCAATTTTAAATCTGGCTCTCACATGTGAGCAAGCACCAGGAGCTCAAAAGATGGCTTGTTAGAGTAGAGGTATCTACCGGAGCCCCAAGCACAGTTTTTCATGGACAGATTTCACCCAGTCCCCATTGCTTTGCTAACAAGATTCCAGATAACACTGATGTTGTGGTCCAGGGACCAGGTCGAGAACAAATTGTTTCAATCCAAACCATTAGAAATGTCCTGCTCATGGACCTTAACTTTATTCTTCATACCTACGTTCATTCATTCAAACATTTACTCAGTGCTGGGTACTAAAACAAAATAGATCCTACCCTCAAGAAACTCACAGGCCAGTGGAAGAAGACAAACACAAACTTAAAATAATTGCAACACAATGCTATAAAGAGCAATACACACCAGCCAGAGGATGGAAAGGCAACTCGTTACAAGGACACCTGCACAGGTGGGAAAAGAGTGGAAGACAGAAACGCTAGGCAGATACAACAGCACAGGCAAAAGCAGAGATGCGAAAAAAAACGTGGCAGGGGTCACCAAAAGTGAGGCCACCAAGGTGGTCCATGCTCTGATCTCCAGCTTCCAGTCCTGTGATCAAGTGTCTGAAATTGATCTTGTGACAGTGAAGACTCAGAGGGGAGAAATCGCGTAGATCATACTTCTAGAAAAATCCCTCTATATACACAAATGCTGCTTCCTTCAAACCTAGCACAGGCCTCAATAAACACATACTGACTTTAACTGAAGAGGCTTTTTCTTATGGATGAAGGGCCAGCCACCTTCCCGGCAGGGACTCTATTTGGCCAGGACCAAACTTGTAAAACAGGTCCAGCAACCTCAATTATTGCACAGTACTCCCTGCACAACTGGAGCTCCCTGGAGATTAGGCCAGGCTTCATTGTTTACATGTCTACCTCACCCACTAGACTTTGAGCTCTTTGAAGACAAGAAAGGTCTTAACACTCTTGGAATCCCTTAATCATAGGAAGAGGCTTGAAACAGATTCCAGTAATAGGGGCAAGAGAATGAGTGAATAAGCAGATGCACCAGATGGTCCTGTGCACGAGCTCCTATGCAGGGTGGCTAAGCTTTGGGGAATAGCTCAGTCCACGTTCCCAAAACTCTTTGAGAAGTAGTTTCTAGTGAACATAGGATAGGTTTCATAACACACTTGACTTGCGATTTCCCAAACAGAAATTAGAATGTTACATGTGCCAAGGGAGAATTCCCAAGGAGCCTTGAGAGAGAAGAGATGGATACCAGCAAAGACCTAGGGGGAGGGGGTGTGCTCCGAAAAGCTGAGTCCTGAGCCAGTGCAGGCTGCCTCCTTGTTCCTGGGCAGCAAACTCCTAGAACTTTACTGCTGGAAATGACCTGCTCAAGGTCACACAGGTAGGTAGTAGGCAAAACCCCAAGGTAAGACAAATGAGGCATCTCTGAGCTGCTGACTCCTGTTTTCTCCAGACAAAAGTGAAGAAAACTCAAAAGCACAAGAAGCAGAATTAAACATCCGCCGTCCCTCCCCCCCCCCCCAACGATTCTTAGGGAGCAATGAAGCCTTTCCCTCTCACAGTACTAGAAACACAGTAAAAGTGTAAGACAATTATCCAGTGGGTTTAACAAGTGTCTTACAACACCAACAAACACCAGGTACTTCCTAAGCATTCCTCTAAATCACTGCCAGTAGTGTTTGCCATTAAAATAGTCAAGATAGTGCAGGTTGTAATAATCATATCTTTTGAAATAGAGTAACCCACACAAAACAACTGCAATTCTCGATTGTTTCCACCTTCCTAAGTTAGGGAGCACGCCCAGCATGGGGGAAGGGCTGCCTGAACCAAGCACTACTGTTTCTCTTTTCAAGTTGAACCCTAACAGTGCCTTCCCCCATGCCTGGACTGGACAACTTTTCCACCGAGAATGAATCCGGCGTCCAGTGGCGAGGCTTCCCCGTCGCGGGCAGGGTTAGCACGGCACCACAGCCAAGTTCGGAAGAGCCTGAATCCCACACTTCGACCTGTCGGGCCTCCCAGCCTCAGCCGGGCCCCACCCCCGCCCGTAGCCCCCTCCGGGGTCCTTCCCCCCCGAGTCGACGGACGTCTGAGCGTGGATGGGTGCACTTGGGGGCCTTTGTTGGCCCGACAGCAGCGGCCAGCCTCTCGGGGCGGCGCCCGTCTCCTCTCACCTGGCGCCCCCGCCCGCCCGGCCCTGCCGAGGAGAATGCAAGTGCCCAGGCCACCCCACCTCCGCCTCGCCGCCCCCACCCTGCACCCCAAGGCGCGGCCCCGCCGAGACAGCCCGCGACGCCCGCGGTCCCGCACCGGGCGGCCGACTCTTACCTTCCGCGCTCGCTCGGCTCCGCTCGGCTCCTCCTTCTCCACCCGGCGGCCGCAGCCGAGCGGGGGTGAGCGCGCGAGTGTGCGCGGGCTGCCGCCTCACTTTCTCCCTCCCGCAAGCCGCCCGCGCCGGGGGTCCCCTCGGGACCGCGGGACCCACGAGGCAGGCGCCGGGGCGGTGCTGCGGTGCGGGCTCGGTGGTCGCAGAGGGGCGGGGACGTGAGGGGCTCGGTGGGCCTCTAAGGGAGGTGGGAACTCGCTGGGGAGGCTGAGTTCTTGCAGCGCGATTTGGGGAGTGCAGGGTTCGCGGGGCAGGGGGTGGAAAGAAGGCTGGGAGTCCGAGGGCAAAGTGTCTGTGGGATGGGACGGCCGAGCACCCGCTGAGGGGGCGGGAGCGTGCGGGGGCAGCCGTGAGGGGGCGTCCACTCAGCTGCCGGCACCTCCGCGCCCGCCGCCGCCGCCCCGCCCGCAGGCGCGCTATTGTAAGCGGCCCGCCGGCCCGCGCGCCCCGCCTCCCGCAGGTGGGAGGGGGCGGGGAGGAACGGCCGACCCACGTGAGCCAGACCGGCCCGGGTGAGCGCCGGGATGACGTCATCGGCTCGTGACGTCAGGGGCCGGGATCACCCGGCTGCCGCGTGACGTCATTGCGCAGGAGCTCTCACCGGCTGCCGCCTTCTTGGATGCTGACTTTGTGCCAGAAAATCCTTGCGCAATTTCTGGAATGGTTTAAGATCGAAAAAGACGGCTGACCCTGGGTTGGAAGCGTGATGGGAGGAGCTTCTGCTTGCTGAGCGACTTTGCCTCTGTTAGCTCACTGCCAAGAGCTGAATTGAAAACTCTCCGCGGCCCCCTGTGATCTCAGAGCCGGGCATCTGTTAATCCTGCCTGATTTCTTTGGGTAGTATGTGGAAGCGAGGACTGGGAGACAATGGATCACCATGGTGACCTGACACAGAAAAAAAGGGTTCCCTTTCCGGTTTTTCTTCTTTCATGCTCTCTGCTTTCCGCCCAAACCTTGCCCCCAGCGAAGATTCTGTATTTACCAATACCTCCCACACAGCGTTTACTTGCACTCCTGGTTGTACCTCAAATGCAACAGGTCCAGAACCAGGGACAGTACTGGTGTCTGAAAGTCTGGCACCAGACTACCTTGCTTCAAATACCAGCCTTATATGTTGGCACTGGGACCTCAATGCCTTTAAACCATGGTTTCTCCGTTGTAACTGGGTACTTGTGTATCCTAAACTGGGTCTCCCTAAGCCTGGGTTATGCAATGATAATGGTAAGGATGACTAGCCTAGTCAGCCCTTTAGAATATTGGTTATCGGGCCCGGCGGCGTGGCCTAGCGGCTAAAAGTCCTCGCCTTGAAAGCCCTGGGACCCCATATGGGCGCCGGTTCTAATCCCGGCAGCTACACTTCCCATCCAGCTCCCTGCTTGTGGCCTGGGAAAGCAGTCGAGGACGGCCCAAGGCTTTGGGACCCTGCACCCGCGTGGGAGACCTGGAAGAGGTTCCTGGTCCCGGCATCGGATAGGCGCGCACCGGCCCGTTGCGGCTCACTTGGGGAGTGAATCATCGGAGGGAAGATCTTCCTCTCTGTCTCTCCTCCTCTCTGTATATCCGGCTTTCCAATAATAATAAAATCTTTTAAAAAAAAAAGAATATTGGTTATCACCTGTCACTTCTTGCTACCCTAACGACTCATATGCCTTCTCCCAGCTCAGGGAATGGACTACAATCCAGTGGTCAGCCAAAATAGAAACTAGACATAATTCCCAGTTCCCTCAACTTCCGTATCAAACTGGATGTCAAGTCTTGTCAAGTGTGTTTTTCAAGTTCTTGCCCTTCATCCACTGTTACCAGTCGAACTGCAAATTTCAGTTACACACCCAATTCAACCCATTTTTCTCACTGACCACCAGCGACATCTTTAAGACCACAGATCTGATGGTGTCCTCCTCTGTTTAAACACTGGGAAAGGCTGTTGCTGCTTTCAGGATCAAGTCCAAGCTCCTTTAACTTGGTGCTTTACCACCTGGCCTTTCTAGCTTCAGCTCACGTTACACTGAAACACTACTTAACGTTCTTGCACTACACATTTCTCCATGTCTCTGAGCCTTTCACTCCTTCTGTGACTCATTAACACTACAAAGCTGAGCTCAAGTGTCCTGTCCATTTATTTATTTGACTATTTCTTAGAGTTTCCCCAAGTTGGAACAATTCTGTAATCCTGTAGTACTTCCACACCTCTTATGGCATGTAGTACTGTATGGTGAGGGAAGGAAAGATAGCAAACAACAGGATTTGTCTTCATGCCAATGGGCAAGGTTGGATCTTGAGATGGGGTTCCTTTGCCTTTGGGAATCCTTTGAGGCCTCCAGAAAGGAACTATGCTAGCACCTTACTTTTAGTCCACTGACATCCATTTTGGATGTCAGAACTACAGAACCATAAAGCATAAGCCATTCCATGTGTGGGGATAATATGGTGTATCAAAATAACAAAGATGGTGTCTCAGACGGAGGACACTAATGCCAACTGCAGCCAGGGCTAGATGCTGGTCAAGGAGAGGAGTGTGACTGGGGGGGCACACAGCTCTCCGGCTCTCAGAGACCCACTCCCAAACTGTGACTTCCACATGAGAGAACATCCAAAGCATTTCTACTACCCTGTTAAATTCTGGGCATTTCAATATAGTCTGATCTTCAGACACAGAAGAGAATCGTTTGGGGTATGTGTATGTTTGTGTGTCTAATCTTCTTATAGTGATCTGTGTTTCACACCATGCTCTGAATTGATGTGAGTGACTTAACAAGTAAAATGCTCTTTCTTTAATGTTTTTTCAGATAGTAAAATACAGCCAACTTGACAAAATTATAATTAACCTTGTGTGCAATCTCAGCGAGGAACAATGTATCTGCCAAAGGAATGAAACTGGCTCCTAAGTGGCTCGTAAGTGGGTACAAAATAACCAATGCTCCTACAGTAATGCTTTATGGACTCCAAAGCTCAATCCTATTTGAAAAAGAGTCCTGGTATTTAATTTCTTAGGATAGGAAAACTTTTTTTGTCTCATCAAGAGTGCAGTAATAGAGAAAAGGTTGAAAATTCCTGAATTAGATCTGTGCATGATCTACTATATTCCCTCCACTTGGATTTCCAAGCTTCCAATAGGTAAAGAGCCTCAGGCCCTGAGTGTGTCAGAGGATCTCCCTTTTCAACTTACCACCATCAGCACAGTCCTTTATAACCATCTGATCCGTGAATGAGTCCATTCCAAGATCCCATTGTGACTGCCAGAGTCACTCATTACCAATGATCATGTTTAGGTTTTTCAAAAAGTGGAGTCTGAGGTTAATACTTGGCAACAGGAAGTTTTCTTAGGAGGTGATTCCAGGAAGCAGGAGTGAGGTGAGAGATCAGGGAAAGCTGATGAAACGTACACCTTTGAGAGTCTGACTTCTACCAGAGTCGGAGATGTATATTCAGACCCACCCAGAATGGATCAAAGGCAAAATAAAACCTTTATCAGCTGGCTCTGTTCCTCACCAAGTGAGCATTGTCCTCAGCGCTGCTACGCCCCTCGATTTTGTGTCTGCCCACAAGCTACCGTATGTGTCACAGAAAGCCCTGAGGTAAGAAAGGATGAGAAGCGTACATCTGAGGGGATGCACAAGAAACACTGAATCAGAACCATCGACCACATCTACAGCTGGAACTGAAGAGGAGCTAAGGGACTATGGCAGCAGGTATCAGAGGGGTCTGTCACTAAGCAGGCTTCAAGCATAGTTTCATGTTATAAACCAATTTTAGTAGATAATGCCAAATGTACTTTCCAAAACAATTACATTGATTTATACTTGCATGACCATATATAAAGGCACTTCAAAAGAATTGTGAAAAAACATTTTTAAAGATACGTTTATTTTAGTACAAAAAAATTTATCTATCTATAAAAGTAAAACTCAACTAATGGGATTATATCAAATTCAGAAGCTTCTGCACAGCAAAGGAAACAATCAATACAGTGAGAGACAGCCAACAGAATGGGAAAAATATTTGAAGGCTACATATCCAACAAGGGATTAATATCCAGAATATATCAGCAACTTTAAGAACTCAACAACAAAAAACAACCAATCCAGCTAAGAAATAGGCAAAGGACCTCCAAACAGCTCTCCAAAGAAGAAAGACAACAAATGTTTGAACAAAAGCTTAGTATCACTAGCCCCAAGGGAAATGCAAATCACCGCAATGAGATATCCTCTCAGCCGTGAGAATGGCTGGACTCGAAAACACAGAGTGTAAGCAATGCTGCAGCCAGTGTGGACCAAGAGGAACTCTCACATGCTATTGGTGAGCATGTAAATTAGCTCAGCCACTACGGAAAACAGTACGGCTATTTCTCTGAAAACTAAAAATAGAATTGTCGTATGATCCAGCAATCCCACTGCTAGGTGCCCGTAAGATAGGAACACTTTATATCAGAGAGCTGCATCATCATTTCTATAGCAGCACTGTTCACAATAGCCAAAATTTGAAAACAACTAAGATATGCATCATCAGATGAATGGATAAAGAAAATGTACATACACACAATGAAATCTTATTCAGTTATGAAAAGAATGAAATTCTAATATTTGCATCCAAAAAAATGAAATGGAGTTGTGTTGAGTGAAGTAAGCTTGACACAGAAAAGCAAATACTATGTTTTCTCCCTTATTTGAGAACTGAATTTTATTTTATTGAAGATTTATTTAAATTTTTTTGAAAGGCAAAACTAAAGACAGGGTGAGACACAGAGAGGTTTATCCACTGGCTTACTCACCACATGGCACAATAGTCGGGGATGGGCTATCTGGGTCTCCCATATGAATGCAAGGGTCTGAGCACCTGGACCATCTTCTGCTTTCCCAGGTGCATTACCAGAAAGCTGGATCAGAAATGGAACAGCTGAGATCAAATTAGTTTGCAGTAGCTTAACCCACTGTGCTACAGTGCCAGCCCTTGGAGTTAAAATTCAAAAGCAAAGGAAAAACAAAAATAGAAATAAACGAAACAAACAAAACCACCAATACCTGTATGTATCAGTATTGCAACAAATATATTTCTGAAAAACTTTGTTGTGGAGCCCAGAGTGATAGCTAAGTGGTTAAAGTCCTCGCCTTGCATTCGCCAGGATCCCAAGTGGGCACCAGTTTGCATCCTGGGTGCTCTACTTCCCACCCAGCCCCCTGCTTCTAGCCTAGGAAAGCAGTAGAGGATGGTCCAAAGCCTTAGGACCCTGTGCTCTCGTGCAAGACCTAAAGGAAGTTCCTGGCTCCTGGTTTTGGATCGGCTCAGCTCTGGATGTTGCGACATGTGGGGAGTGAACCAGTGGATGAAAGATCTTTTGTATCTCCTCTCTGTACATCTGCCTTTCCAATGAAAATAAGTAAGTATTAAAAAATCAAATCAAAACAAAACATTGTTGTATATTTTTGTCAAGCTAATGATTAAGAAGGTTATACTACTGGGCAGGGGCCCAGTGTTATGGCATAGCAGGTAAAGCCAACATCTGCAACACCAGCATCCTATATGGATGTTGGTTTGTGTCCCATTGGCTCCACTTCCAATCCAGCTTCCTGCTAATGCACCTGGGAAAACAGCAAAAGATGGCCTATGTGTTTGGACCCCCGCACCTATGTGAGAGACCAGAAGAAGCACCTGGCTCCTGACTTCAGACCAGACCAGCTCCAGCCTTGTCGTGAATCAGTGGAAGGAAGATCTCTTTTTCTCTCTTTTCCTCAGTCTCTCTCTCTCTGTAACTCTTTCAAATTAATAAATAAAAAACTTAAAAAGAATGTTATGCTACAGTAATTTACTGATCTGTGATTATTTTTAAATGCATTATATATGAGTGAAATGGTCATTTTTCCATTATCTGTATTCCCACTAAACTAGGGGGTTTTTTTGCTTTTGAGTTGTTAAACTTCTTATTTGGTGAAGGATTATGACTTTCACTGTAATGTAAGTTTAAAATATGTTATCTCAAAAACTATATAAAGAAGGAAAAGGAGCATGGAGGAGGAGAAGGTGGGAGAGGAGAGGGAAGATAAATCATTATATTCTTAGAATTATAGCTATGAATTGAATTAAACCTACTGAAAACTAATTAAACTTTCTTTAAAATAAAATTAAAAAAAGAAGAAAGAAATCCAGGGCTCACTCACAAATACAAAGTGGTGAGTTAAGAGGAATAAGTTCCCATGTTCCATTTCACAGTTGGTGACCTCAATACATGACAATGCATTGGATATTTCAAAATAGCTAAGAGATGATATTTAGAAGGTTCTCAACAAAAAAATGAATGTTTCAGCTGGTGGATAAGCTAATGCTCCTGATTTTGTCATTGAAATATACATTCACGCATCAAACTACCACATTGGGGTACTCGTGGGAGGTTAAGCCTAGCATAAATATGTACAACATGCACCAATGAAAAAAATTCAAGGCTCCAAAAATGAAATCCATGCACACTGTTTTCATAACATGCACTGTCCATGAACATTTTGCAGATCCCTGATAGGAGAGTTTCACTTACTCCACATCTGCACCAATACTTGGCCCTATTAGTCTATTATTTTGCTCATTCTACACAGTATGCAGGGATCTGACATTAATTTGCAATCCCCTGAATACCAATGAGACTGTCAGTTATCTTTCATGAGCTATCTGTTTGGATCTTTTACTCAACCTTATTGAGATACAACTTACATACAAGCAAATGCATTCATTTGGGGGTGGACATGGCACAGAGGGGTTAAAATGGTCACATCCACAGCCCATTTTAGAGTGCCTGGGATTGAGTCCCACCTCTGCTTTCTATCCCACTTCCTGCTAACTGATCCAGGAGGCAGCAGGTGATGGCTTAAGCAATAGGGTACCTGCTACCCCTGTGGGTGACCAGAATTGAGTTCCATCTTTCCCAGCTTTGGCCTGGCTCAGCCCTGGCTGTTGAAGTATCTAGAGAGCGAACCAGTAGATGAAAGTTATCTCTTCTTTCCCCCATCACTCTGTATTTCAAATAATTATATCAATACAATTATTTAAAGTGATTATCTTCATGAATATTAACAAATGCATATATGCTTTCTACAAACTCCATCTGACCTAGCAAGTTCCCTTTGTGACCCTTTGCAGTCCATGCCAATCAATGATCTACTCACCATGACAATAAACTAGTGTTGCCTATACACAACATTACGATTTTTTAAAAGATTTATTTATTTTTATTGGAAAGTCAGACACACAGAAAGGAGAAGAGACAGAGAGAAAGATCTTTTGTGCACTGGCTCTGCAATGGCCAGAACTGAGCCGATCCAAAGCCAGGAGCCAGGAGGTTCTTCCAGGTCTCCCACGAAGGTACAGGGTCCCAAGCTTTTGGGCCGTCCTCGACTGCTTTCCCAGGCCACAAGCAGGGAGCTGGATGGGAAACAGGGCTACCAGGACACGAACTGGTCCCCATATGGAATCCCAGCGCATGCAAGGCAAGGACTTTATCCACTAAGATACCACGCCTGGCCCAACATTATGTTTAAGAGGACAGCTCTATTGCCTGGTGATTAAAACACCAGTAAAGTCACCCATATCTCATATTTGAGCGCCTTGGTTTGAGTCCAAGCTCCACACCCAATCCCAGCATTTTGCTCATACACACCATGGTAGATAGCAAGTGATGGTTCAAATGGATCCCTGTCACCCACATGGGAGACCCAGATTACGTCCCAAGCTCCTGATTTCAGCCTGGTTTACCTCCAACTCTTGGAGACTTTTAAGGTGTGAACCCAGGGATAGGATCTCTCTCTCCTAAATAATTTTAAATCATCAGTATGTTCTTGATACAACCATGTTGTTTCATATGTCACTGAGTACTTCCTGTTCATTGAATATCTTTCCACATATGGATTGCCACATTTATTTATTCATTCAAATGTCGATGGACATTTAAAGTTTTGGCTAATATGAATAAAACAACTATAGTGATAATTTACAACCCTTCTTTGGGAACACATGTCTTCACTTCTTTTGAGTACACACCTGAGTGCATACAGATGGGCTGTAGCATAAATGCACATTTAATTACTAAGAAACTGCCAAACTCATTTCCAAAATAATTGTACCATTTAGTGCCCCCATTATTCTTTGAGTACTTTCTTGTTTTCTTTGTTTTTTTTTTTTTTTAGGCTCTTTTTGTACTGACTTTGACCCACCCTTCATATCAGGCATTTCTCTCTTTTTTATTGATTTGAAAGAGTTACAGAAAGAGAGGGAGAAACAGCAAGAAGGAGAGATATCTTCGAATTCACTGGTTCACTCCCCAAATGGCTATATCAGCCAAGGCTGGGTCAGGCTGAAACCAGGAGTCAGTTGCTTCCTCCAAATCTCCCAAGTGGATGCAACAGTCCAAAAACTTGAGCCATCTTCTGAGGCTTTTCAGGCACATTATCAAGGAACTGAATGGGAAGTGGAGCAGTTGGGTCTCCAACCATCACCCATATGGGAGGTCATAATTGGAAGCATTACCTGCTGTGCTTCAACACCAGCCCCCAATTCCTTTCAATGAAGAATGATGCTTCTATATCAAGATTTGGAGGTAGGGACCCAGCTCAGTAGCTTAATGGCTAAAGTTCTCGCCTTGCATGCACCAGGATACCATTATGAGCACCAGTTCAGATCCCAGCTTCCCCATTTCCCTTCCAGCTCTCTGTTTGTGGCCTGGGAAAGCAGTAGAGGATGACCCAAAGCCTTTGGACCCTGCACCCACAAGGGAGGGCTGGAGGAGGCTCCTGGTTTCAGATCTGCTCAAACCTGGCCATTACAGCCACTTGAGGAGCAAAGCAGTGGATGGAAGATCTTTCTCTTTGTCTCTCCTTCTCTTTGTAAATATGACTTTTCAATAAAAATAAATAAATCTTTAAAAAAAAAAGATTTGGAGGTAGAGAATGGGGAATTTAGCCTAGCATTTAAGAAATCCCTTGGGGCATCTAACTGCCATAATGGAATGCCTGGAGTCCTTCCAATACCAGCTTCACGCTAATGCATATCCTAGACACAGCGTGTGAAGGCCCAAGTACTAGGGTCTCTGCCATTCAAGTGGGAAACCTGGAAAGGGTTCTTAGTCCTCCACTTCAGCTCAGCCTAACTTTGGATTATTGCAGGCACTTGGGAGCAAACCAGCAGATGGGAGATCTGTATCTCTTATTAATAAGTAAAATTAATACAATATTTTTATAAATAAGAAAAACAAATTTAAAGTATCAATATTTAAATACTACATAAGCTCACTGTAATGGATACAATGGCTCCCAATGAACTCTCTCTTTTCAAGAATTGTTTATTTATCCAAAAGTCAGAGCTGTGAAGAGAGAGAAAGAGACAGAAAGATCTTCCATCCACTGGCTCACTCCCCAGATGACTGAAACATCCAGGATTGAGCCAGAGCGAAATGAGAAGCCAGGAGTGTCTTCCAGGTCTCCCATGTGGGTAGCAGGGATCTTCCACAGCATTCCCAGGCCAGTAGCAGGAATTTGAATGGGAAGTGAAGTAACAGGGACATAAAACAGCTCTAATATGGAATGCTGGTATTACAGGTGGTGGCTTAGCCCATGATACTATAATGCCAGTCCCTCCCAAGGCTCTTGAGACAAGGAAAACTCCAGACAGACTCACTGTCCCATCTCCTTCCAGCCTTCCAGAGCATGCTGCCAAGAGTTCTGAAGTGCAAGGAAATGAATTCTGCCAAGAGAATTAGGGAGTCAACGAAGCCTCCAAAGGGAATAAAACCCTTTAACACCATGATTGTAGCCTTGGGAAACCCTTGGCACAGGGCCTAGCCAAGCCATCCCCAAGCTCCCAACCTACAGAAACTGAGATGACACATAAATGCATTACTTTAAAATGCCAAGTTCATGGTTAATTTTTTAGTGACAGGAGAAGATACACAGGAGAAGAGGAAGAAAACAACCAGCTCTGAGTGTCTTTGTTTCTGAATTCTACCTTCCGCTTCTTCCTTCTTCCACCTTAATACGGATGTGGACTACACAGCGGGAGCAGCCATCCTGAAATCATGAGTAAAAGGCCAGGAAAATCTCAAAGATCTTAAATTATGTTGAGTCATCAATCCAGTGCCAGGAGTCACCTGCCTACAGAGTTCCTGTTAGGGAAGAAAGAGGTTTAAAAAAAATGTTTTAAGCTGTTCGTTCTCAGGAGTCTTACTTGTAGCTGAAAACTGTTTCTCAGCGATATGGTGTGTGTGTCTGTGTTTTAATTGCCTACATGAATGCTTTTAAAAATATTTGTTTTCAGTTTCCCTTGAAAGGGAAAGAAAGAGAGATCTTCTATCTGCTGCTTTCACTCCTCAAATGCCCAAAGAGGCTGGGCTTGGGCTCAGCCGAAAGCTGGAAATGGAACTCCATCCGGGTACCCAGCCCCCTCAGTGTGGGAGGCAGAGATACAAGTACCTGAGCCACCACCTGCCGATTCCTAGGACGCTTTAGGGCTTTATGGTTAGCTTCATGATTTGGGTGACTTCTCTCATTTGTGAGGAGCACAGTGCTAGACTACTTGTATCCAGTGGCAGTTTTTGGATTTTGATAAGTGAGTTTAATTACCTTAGACATATATATGTGTTCCTGTGCTACCACATTTCTCCATTAAAATGTAAATTTAGTGAGTGTTGGGACTTTGATATGATCATTATTGTATCTATGGCTCAGAACAGTACTGTGCCTACTAGCTTCTCAATAAATATATGTTCCTTGTGTAATAGGGAGTACTGCTATGTTCATACTTGTTTCAGCCAGTAGATGTTTTCTTTTAATCATTTTGCTTCTTTATTGCCCTTTCTTTCTCATACTCTCTTGCATTGATAATATTTTATTCAGTTCTCTTTTCCCTCTGAAGCCTCAGAAGAAATGTCTTGTTATTCTATCAGCATTATGCTTAAATTAGAAATATATATATATATATATTTATCTATAAAATTTCAGTATCTCCATCCTCCTCCAAAGTAAGACAAAAACTTTAAAACATGTTTATATTCTCAATTCTCTGATTATTCCTCTTAAATTCCTTTTAATTAGTCTTGGTGCATTATGGAAAGTGTTTTATTTTATCCTTCACTCTTGGATTATTTTTAGCTGAAAAGATAGGCACTGCCTTTTCCTCAGCACTATGATTATGTTAGTTCAGAGACTCCTGGATTCCATTTTTGCTGAAGAGGACTATGTGGTCATTCTAATTACTATCATTAATCTGCTTTTCCTTTTTCTTCAGCTAGATTTTAGAAGGTTTTCTTTATTCTTGACATTTACTATAATGTGTCCAGATGAAATCAATTATTATTGTGCTCAGAATGCTCAACTTGAAAACCATGTCTTTCTTGCCTCAGAGCATCTCAGCCATTATATCTTGAAGTATCACTGTCCAATTGACCCCATGACGGCTTCCTGGTTTTTCAAATGTTTGATCACTTACCCTCCTGTTCTAGATTAATACCTGAGTAGTCACTCCCAATTATTATAACTCTTGTGGAATCTGCTTAATCTAAGTTTTTACCATATATTTAGGTTTTAGTTAAGTTTTTTTCTCTTTTAGTTTGGAAGAGCCTTAACTTTTCTGTTATAAGTTCACTCTATTTTTGATAATGTTTACATGGTTGAGAGAGATGAATGCCCATGTGGACCATCAATTAAAGAGAGGAACATAGAGGAATGGAGTAAAGTGGATGAGACAACTGTCTCTAATCTTCTTTCTTCTGGTATCTGGAGAAAGTAGGGAGAGAAGGGGAGAGGGCCACTTCCAGCAACTCAACCGCATCAGTACCCAGGAATGGGGGAAGGCCACCCAATGTCATCCCAGAGTCCCTGATGTGGATCACATTCTGAGGATACTGTTCCAGTGGTTTTGATAGTTTTGAGATGCTGTTTATTTCATTGTTCCAAGGTTGAGGAAGTCCTTCTAAAGCCCATTGATTGACAGTCTACCGCAGAGTCTCCATGCACTCAGATACTTGTTGGGGAAACTGTCCAATTTGTTCTGCCCTCCACAGCACTAAATGGCCTCTGCAGACCTCAATGAACTGCTTATAATGTCCCCCATGTGCACCACCTCTCTGACCTCAGTAACTATAAAGACCCAGTTCTTACACATGTACTCCACAGTCAGACCTTATATCCTGTGATTTTCACCATGGTTGGAGTTCTGAGTCCAGTGAATCAGTTGGGGCGATCCCCAAAGAAAACCTCACCAGAGGTAACCCCACACCTGACTCCTGTGTGTGCCAGCCAGTGTAGGGTCTGGCACACTCCATCACCCACATCAGCCTACACATACACTGGTGGTTGCAGTCACCTGGTCAGTTCTGTCCCCAGCCCCATCTCTTACACAAACCAATGGATTCTGCGACCCAGCCTAATACTGCCCACCACATGCTTGCCCTCACACACACCAGCAAGATCTGCAGCCTAGTTGGAGTGACTCCCATTAATACCCACTAGGCCTGCCCCCAGCCCTGTTTCCTATGCATGCTTGTATATGTAGCAGACTGGTCCAGTCTGTCCCACATCCCATTTAGCTCTCATACACATTAATGGGCACTGGAGTCTAGCTCAGTCCAATCAATCCCACTATCCAGCTCACACTCATGCCAGCAGGTGCCACTGCCTGTCTACCCAGGCCCTCCCCCAGTAAGAGTTGCAGCCCATCAGAAAGATGCCCAAAGTTTCCCTGCTGGGCCCACTTCCATTCCAAGATCTTGCCCTTTCCAGGTGTTTCTACAGTCTAGCCTGACAGGACTTGCTCCAAGTTCCAATACTTGCCTACTGATGCTGCAACAAAGCCTAATCAGGCTTCACTTACTCTGGCTACTGCATGCACCAGTGGATATGGTCACTTAGCCCCACCTGGCTTTTCCCCTAACCCAGCTCACATGCAGATCAATGGGTTTTGTAGCCCTGCCCATGCTGATCTGCCCCCAGTCCCAACTTCTGTACTCACCAGCAGGAGCAGTGGGCCAGCAGGGGAGTTCTCTTTATTCCCCTACTTGTCCTGTCCCCAGTCCTGGAACTTACCCAAGATGGTGGGAGCTGCATCCCAGACTTGCTTGGCTCATCTCACCTCAGTACTCACCAGTGAATGCTACAGCCAGGTTCAGTCCAGTCTGCCCCCAGTTAGATCCAACCCAGCCAGTCCGCAGTCCCGGCCTTAATGTGAACTAGCTAGTATTGCGGGCTCAATCCAGCCTGTCTTGCACCATGTCCTGATTCTCAGATCTACCAATGGGTGCTATGCACTGGACCAGCCTGGCCCACCTCCAGTGTAGCCAGCCTCTAGGTGAGCACAATAACTAAGGCAAAGAGCAGCTCAATCAAGACCAGGCTATAGTGCCGGCCACCATACATGTGGGTCAGGTCTGGGGGTGTGGGTCAGGCTGGGCCAGTTCATAACATCCAGTGGCAGATATGAGGACCAGGATGGGTTGCAGGAGAGGCCAGGTCAGACCACAAACAACCAATTCACACCAAGGCTGGAACAGGGGGCTGGCTTGGCTGGGATATGCTGCAGCACCAACCAGCAGGAGCTGGAACTGGTGGCAGGCTGGACTGAAACAGGCTGAAGCAATCGCTGGTGGATGCCAAGGTGAGGCAAGCCATGTCTCTCTGAGGGCAGTGGGGCAGGTACCATGAACCCTGGAAGCAAGGGGTACAGCGGGGGTCATCTGGCTGGGGTCCTTGAGCCTGCTTGCAAGTGGGGTGCCAGGTCTGTGAGCCCTGGGGACAGGGGCTTTAGTGGAGCCTGGGTCACCTGGTCTGGGTCCTTGGGTTCACCTGTGAGAACTGGTCTTTCTAAGTGGAAAAAAATGGAGTAGTAGTTGCCTGGCCCAGATCCACATAGTGGGTATAGCAGCCCATTTGGAGCCTTCAGAAGACATCTGTTACCATAGCAGACCCAGTCCAACAAAGACAGCAAATATCTGGGTGAACAGAGACTCTAAGGTGGACTATGTCTGCCAATGGACATTCAGAGTGTTCCCTCATCTTTGGATCAATGAGATCAACAACATTTCAGAACTATCAAAATCACCTGGGCAGAACCCTCAAAGCATACACCACATCAGGACCCTGGGTTGATATTGGGTGGCTTTTCCCCATCTCTGGGTGCCAGAGCAGTTTGGAGGCTGGGTATGGCTTCTTCCCTGGTCTCCTCCCTCCTCCTAGATACAGGAAAAAGAAATGGAAAACTTGGAAGCAATGATCACACCCACTTTTCCCTGACCCTCGATGGTTCTCACCCTGATCAATTATGTAAGCATCATCTAAAATAATTTTTTTAAAAAAAAGATATGTGGGAGCCCTAACATGGTGCACCCCCTGCTTTAACACTGGTGCATATGAGGTCAAGCCCTGCCAGGCAGGTTCCCCAGCCACGCTTTTTGTGTGCACCAGTGGGTGCTGACTGATACCAACAGTCTGTCTGTTCTGTCCTAGCCTTTGTGTGTGCCAGCAGGTACTGTAACTTGGTCTGGTCTGGACTGCTCCCTGCCTTGGTTCTTGTGCTCACCTGCAGGGACTGTATCCTAACAGAGGAGCTCCCCAAACTCTTCTATCAGGTCATTTCTCAGTGGCAGATCTTACACTCATCAGTGGGTCTTTGGCCCAGAACGACTTCGTCCACCTCCTGTCCTGGCAGGAATAAGCTGTAACCAAGCTCTCTGCCCAGCCTGCCCCCATCCCTGGCTTTCATGCAAACTGGTAGGTACGGTTGCCTAGCCTAGTCTGGTATGGCCCGCACCCCAGCCTGGCTCCTGCATATGCTAGTGTTCTTTGGTTTGGCCTGGCCCTACTCAGTTCACCCTCTGCAGAGCTAACCCACACTCCTGCTGACAAGTGAAGCAGTACTGCCCAGTCAGACTAACATCCAGCCCTGACTCACATGTTCAACAGCAGAAGCATTGACCCTCCAGCGGAGTTTCCCAAGTTCTCCCACCAGACCCACTCCCAGAACCAGATCTCATACATGCCAGCAGATGCTACGCTTATACCCAACAGTCTGGCCCCTCTGTCCTAGCCTTTGTGTGTGTGCTGGTGGATGTTGCAGCCTGGCTTAATCCATACCCAACTCTTGGGTGTGCCTGTGGGTGCTATAGCCTGGAAGAGCCCGATCAGTTCCCAACACCAATACCAATGAGTACTGTTGAGTTTCATGCTCATGTGTAGTTCAGCCCGTCACCACCCTAGCCCTCAAACAAGCCAGCTGGTATGGCCATCCCACAGGGGTGAGCCCATGATCCCCCACAGAATCTGCTTCCAGATCCAATTCTCTCACGAGCTGGTTACCATGACCCAGCCTAACATGGTCCACCTCCTGTCCCAACTCACTGGCACATATGAGATCAAGCCCTGCCAGGCAGGCCCCCAAGCCATGCTTTTGTGTACACCAGTAAGCAGTGGTTGATACCAACAAACCCAGCTCAGGTCTCCCACCTGGGCAGATGTTTTGGTTTGGCCCCAAAAGGTCCTCCGGTTTCCCTCCTCTAAATCATCCAGTCTCTGTCCCCTCATTACTTGCAAGTGCACTAGCCAGATTAGCGAAAGTCACCCCAGAAGCCACTTCTCACCTTTTATGTTTTCCTTGCAGCAATCTTCCCTCACACACATCACCAGTCCCACTTCCCTGAGAAATCCACAGCTCCCTGTGCCCAGTCCTCCAGCGGTGTGCCATGCCAGCCTGGGGCCTGCCTGACTACCCAGGGGCCCACGCAAATCCGTGCCAGCATCTGCCCCCATTTATCTTTAAAAAGAGAGAGAATAGGTGACTATGCTGGCATACTAATACAATTAACACAAATTTGGCATCAACCAGGTCCAGGATGCCCACCAGCTATTAGCTGCTTTGCTCCCAGCAATGTAACACTTGCCTAGGTACAATGCAGCTGGGGAGAAGAGCCTTAATTTTGAGGACTTTCATTTATTTACTTAATTTATTTGAAAGACAAAGAGACTAAGAGATTGCTCCTCCATCCACTGCTTCACTCCCCATATGCCCTCAATCGCAGTAGCTAAAGACAGGAACACTATCCAGGTCTCCTATGTAGGCAGAAGAAACCCAACCGCTTAGAGCATCACCGCTGCTTCCCAGAATCTGCAATAGCAAGAAGTGGGAGCCAGAGCCGGATACTGAACTCAGATACTATGATGTGGAACATGGGCATCTTAACAGCTTGGCTGAACCCCTAATGCTCTCTTGATTCTTGCAAAAAGACCTATGAGGGAATCAGAGCAAGAGTTGTGTTCCATTTCACAGATGAGGACAATAAGCTCCAAAAGGAAAATGACTCACTCAAAGGGCATATGCTAGCTGTATCTTACCAACTGCTTTCCAAGTCTTTAATTCATTTATAAGGAACATGGCTTGAGCCTAAGAGAAGGACCTGAGAAAGTGCTGGATTCTGAAGTCCTGTGTACAAGGCAGTTCTGTCATGTGCTGCATTCTGTTCAGCTGCTTCAGCCATGAATTCCAACCAATTCAGCAACATCAGGGTGGGTCTGTTATGCTCTTTTCCAATGGGTAAAGAAAGGCTCAGTATGGGAAGAACAAAAGAAACAAGACCCCAGTGGCCAAGACCTTCTTCTGGGACCACCTTTCCAGACACTATAATTAGATCAATCTTTACCCTTAATCCTTCCATTGTTAATATTAGTCCACTTGCATTGACCATAAGATATGGGATTGAAACACCTGTAAGAGTTTGGGAGCTAAATTCTGTTCAACCTTTAACACTATGCTTCTTCATTCTTTTAAAAAGTTGTACCTTC
This sequence comes from Ochotona princeps, assembly GCF_030435755.1. NCBI lineage: Eukaryota > Metazoa > Chordata > Mammalia > Lagomorpha > Ochotonidae > Ochotona > Ochotona princeps. Next base: position 56,452,182 of record NC_080835.1, read on the forward strand.
ATTTTTTCAATAAGAAATACAATCTACATATGTTAAAGAAACAAGTTCTGGGCAAGTATTGTGATGCAACAGATTAAGCTGCTACTTGGGAGACCCACACCTGGTATCGAAATGCTGGTGTGAGTCCTGGCTACTCTGTGTTTCCAATCCAGCCTCCTGTTGATGTTTCTTGGAGACACCTGATGATGGTCCAAACAGTTGAGTTCTTGCCACCCACATGAATATCTGGATGGAGTTCTTGGTTCCTGGCTGTTGTGGCTGTTGTGGTTCACTGTGGAAGTGAACTAGCAGACAAAACCTCTCTCTCTCTCTCTCTCTCTCTCTCTCTCTCTCTCTCCTTTCAAATAAATAGCTAGATATAATAAAATGACAAAGATAAAGGAGTTGTTACTGTAAGTTTTTCTGGGTCCTAAGTCCATACTGCTTCCTAAAATCACCAAATTAGTGTATACTACCACCCTTCTTCAATCAACTCTGTCACACACACACACACACACACACACACACACACACCCACACACACACACATATATAGCAACAGACTTTCTGGCATTTCTGCTTCTACAGAACAGTTGCGTATAGCCTGCCTGAACATTTCACTTCCTTGACTTTCTCTTGCACTCAGGTCACAAGCAGTGAGCTGGATGGGAAACAGGACCTCTGAGACACGAATTGGCACCCATATGGGATCCCGGCATGTGCAAGGTGAGGACTTTAGCCGCTAGGCTATCACACTGGGCTCTCTCCCTTCTTTTTTTTTTTTTTAAGATTTATTCATTTTCATTTGAAAGAAGAGTTATATAGAGAGAAGGGTAAACTGGGAGAGAGAGACAGAGAGATCTTTCATTCGCTGGTTAATTTCTCAAATGGCCACCAGGTCAGAGCTGAGCCAGTCCCCCAAGCCAGGATCCATGAGCTTCTTCTGGGTCTCCCATGTGAATGTAGTGGCCCAAGTACTTGGGCCTTCCTCTTCTGCTTTCCCAAACAAATTAGCAGGGAGCTAGATCAGAAGTGGGGCAGCAAGGCCTCAAACCAGTGCCCATATAGAATGCTGGCACCACAGCAGGCAGCTTCACTGACTATGCCACAGCGCCAGCCCCTCCTTTTAGTTATTTATTTATTTTTAAGATTTATTTGAAAGACAGAGGTACAGGGAGAGAGAGGCACAGAAAGAGATACCATCTAGCCCCTAGTTTACTGCCAGGGTCCGCCAGGTTCAAGTTAGAAGACTGGAGTTTCATCTCAGTCTCCCCAACGAGTGCAGGAACCCAGATACTTGGTCTGCCTTTCAGTTTCTTCCCAAGAGCATGAGAAAGAAGCTGGATTGGAAGTGGAGCAGCTGGGACTTAAGCCAGCACACACATGGGGTACTGGCATGGCAGGCAGCAAGCCTTACCAGCTATGCCACAATGTTGATCCCTCTCCTTATTTCTTTAGTTTGGAGCTCTCAAGGTTACAGCGACCAGTCACTCCACTGCCCTATGGAACAATAGAACTCATTCTTCTATGTAACTGTTTTGGTACCTCTTATCTAACCTCCTTCTACTCCTCCCCTCCTTACCATGAGTTAAGTTTCTGTCATTTGTAATTGTGACAGCCCTTGCCAACATTTTCCTTCCTTCCTTCTCCTTTTTAGAAGCAATAAACCAAATTTTCCTCTTTGCTTCATGCAAAACAACTTCCCTTCCTCTGAGCTGGACATCTGCTGGCCTCTGTGCCCACTGGGCATTTCAAAGTATTCTTACAAAGTTTCCTCCTGATGATATAAATTAGTGCCAATCATTGCAATAACCTCCCTGCCAAAGTCCTCGCCTTGCACACACCAGGATCCTATATGGATGCCAGTTCATGTTCCAGCAGCCCCACTTCCCATCCAGCTCTCTGCTTGTGGCCTGGGAAAGCAGTTGAGGATGGCCCAAAGCCTTGGGACCCTAAGTCCGCATGGGAGATCTGGAAGAGGCTCTGGGCTCCTGGTTTCAAATCAACACAGCTCCAGTCGTCGCAGCTGCTTGGGGAGTGAATCAACAGATGGAAGATCTTCCTCTCTGTATATCTGACTTTCCAATTAAAAAAATTATATAAATGAGACTGTACTGTATATCCTGCTTTGTTATAAAAGTATTTGTATAATTCAGACTACTATATATCCTACTTTTTAAAATTTCCAGACATCAATTATTTGTTTAGAAACATTGTTATCAGACCTATACACTGCATGTTGACGTTTACCATGCTAAAAAGACCTCACCACCTCTATTATTTTAACTAGTACAGGATATGCAATTTACAGAGTTTTCAAATTAAACTGTCACCGCTGAGCATCTAGTTCATTCCCAAATTTTCTAAAGAACAATAGACACATAATGTCTAAATCTTATCATTTCCTTAGTATAGATTCTCAGAAGTAAAATTCTTTGAGGAACTTCTTATTTTGCCAAAATCCAAAACAGAAAGAAGTTTATCAGTCTCTGGTGTGGGAAAGTATCTGTCCCTTCTGATACCACAACACTGGAGAGACCCAGCCCAAGGCTGCAGAATATTCCAGCTCTACTGGGGAGTGCCTTGTTCCTTCTGAGTCCCTCTCCGGAGCTACCCCTGAGCAGCTGCAAACAGACCACCAACTGCCCCACTGCACTGTGTGCCTGGCAGTCTCGCAATCCCAGAGACCTTGTAAGGTCGGCATAGTGGGCCAAGCTGCTTGTGGGAACTGAAAAGAATAGCATTCAGGACAAGCCCAAAAGGGAGAGATGCCAAGACAAGAAAGCCAAGGCTAATTGTGACCAAGTTTTCTTTCCAAGGCCCTTCTCTTTTTACATTTCTTCATGTTTTAAAATTGGTGTCTATGATTTATAATGGAAAAAAATAACATTGGAAAAACAACAACAGCATGAGTTTCTCATATTTGGTATGTGGTTGGAGATAATCTGCTGGTTCCTGGAAAAGCAGCTGTGAGTTATCTGGCTTGGCAATGCTTCCTACAGATCAGTGGCTGACTCAGAAAGATGTGTGTGCACTCTTGTCACCCAGGGGACAGGCTGATTCCATCTGAGGCCACCACAAAGGGCAATGACCATCTCCCTTCCTCAGAGAGAGCTTCAAGCTGCAGCACGTAAAACCAACGGGTGGGTGTCAGACCTATCAGTGGGTGTCTCCAACACAGATTTTTGATTCATTGCCAGAACTTCTGAGCAGGCAGAGGAGTCCAAAGATAAAACCAGCTGCTCTGGGAGGTGGTGACCTCCCTGTCCCATGAAGTGTTAAAGCATAGGCTGGCGACCAGCTGTCCTCAGTGGGACGGCAGCGATTCAGTGGAAAGATGGAGAAACAGTTCTCAAACTATCTGAGCTCAGAACCCCTCCACAATCGCAAAGATGGCTCAAAATCCAAAAGACATTGTGTGAGGTATACCTACTAGTATTAACTATAGTAAGAATTAAAATGGAAATTGAAAGCATTTATTATATAAATAACCTTAATAAGTCCTTTATATGTTTGAAAAGAATAACATTCAGGACAAGCATAAGTAGCATATTTTGCTAATGATTGCATGTTCTTACTTAAATAAAATTTCTAAAATATTAATGAGAAGTATAGCATTGCTTACACTTTTTAATGAATATTTTTGTATGATTTGTTTACTTATCTGAAAGGCAGAGTAACGGGGGTGTAGGGGAACAGAGACAGAGAGTGAGAGCTCTTCTACTTGGTGGTTCACTTCCCAAATTTCCACAACAGCCAGGAGACAGGAGGAACTCCATCCTAGTCACCCAACTGGGTGGCATGAGATCGAGTGCTTTGCTGCCTTGCCAGGAGCATTAGCAACAAGCCGGACTGGGAGTGGAACAGTTGGACTTGAACCAACACTCCGATATTGGTTGGCAATGCAGTAGCTCCTGGCTTCCGCCTGGCCCATCCCTGGTCATTGTGGCCATTTGGGGAGTGATGGATACAAATGGGTATCTCTCTCTCCAAACACACACACACACACACACACACACACACACACACACACACACATGACTCTGCCTTCCAAATAAATAAACCTTCAGAAAAACTAAGTAAAATTTCTGAATACCAAGAATTAGGATTTATTGTTTGCATTAGTCCTTGTTGAAAAGAGTATTAAGGGATTAGCATCAGTCAAGAAGAAATAACAAGAGAGGAGAGTGTTTGGCTCAGTCGTAAAGGCACTGCTTGGGATACCTCCCTAGGTTCAAGTCCCAGCACACAAACATGGATGCAGGAGCCCAAATACTTGGGGCATCTTCCACTGCTTTCCCACGCCAGTAAGCAGGGAGCTGAATCAGAAGTGGAACAGTGGAACAGTGGACTCAACTGGACCCCAGAAGACAGTATACTTAGCAGCTTAACCCTCAACGCCCAAATGCTGGCCCCAAAAGAATTTTTTTTTTTAAGATTTATTTATTTTGGGCCCAGCATAGTAGTCTAGTGGCTAAAGTCCTCACCTGCATGCCAGGAGCCATATGGGAGCCACTGCGTATCTCAGCACCACTTCCCATCCAGCTCCCTGCTTGTGGCCTGGGAAAGCAGTAAAGGACGATTCAAAGCTTGGGTCCCTGTACCTGCGTGGGAGACCCAGAAGCTCCTGGCTCATGGCCTTGGATTGGCACAGCTCCAGCCATTGCAGCTACTTGGGGAGTGAATCAACAGACGAAAGATCTTTCTCTCTGTCTCTCCTCTCTGTAGATCTGTCTTTCCAATGGACAGAGAGGAAGATCTATCAGTTGGAAAGGCAGATCTACAGAGAGGAAGAAAAAAGATCTTTTATCCACTGCTTCACTCCCCAAAAGGCTAGAGCAGAGCCAGTCTGGAGCCGAGAGCCAGGAGCCTCTCCTCCCTGCCTCCCACATGGGCACAGGATCACCAGGCCCTGGGCCATACTCTACTGTTTTCCCAGGCCTCAAGCAGGGAGCTATATGAGAAGTGAAATAGCCTTGATACAAACCTGCACACGTACTGGATCCTGGTGTGTGCAATGTGAAGATTTAGCCACTAGGCCACCGCACCGGGCCAAGACTGGTTCTAATTTAAAGAATGGACGGCTACAGCATCAGATCCTTGATGTTTTAAATATGTCATGATTTTCCATTGTTGCCATTCTTCCTTTTTAAATAAGTGTTAGTTTCATTTCTCTTTTTGGATTTAGATAATTAAATTATTAGAATATGTAGTGATACCTATTTGCAGGTAAGCGTCCTATAACTTTCTGATAACTGGACTTTGAGATATATGCATTGTGGTTCAATCCACAGTAACTTACCCCTACCTTCATTGCTGAAACCAAGGTATATATCATCTAACTTTCGTTTCAATGGTCATGTCAGTGCCATGATAAGTGTGGCTGCCTGTGAAGTGGTGCTATTTAAACAACTTGCAATTTAATATGAATGCAATAAATTAGTGGTTTTGTCAGTTTTATACGGCATCATGTATAATTCAAAATTGTATTCTAGTACATGTGATCCTAACATGGAATTAACATAAATCGAGTCATACATATACATGGACCCTTATATGCGGTGTCAAGAACAAGAAAAATGAGAACATTTGTCAAAGTTTAAGAATTCCCACACAGGATGATACTCTGCTGGCTCTGTCTTCAGACCAGAGAGGGTATACCTAAGAAGCCGTTGAACTTGACGGGACAATAAGATACTGGACTCTATGTTTGGTATACGCTTGCAATGGGGAAATCTCAACTGAACTTGAGCTGTGGTTATGCAACAAGGTGGAGGAATCCACCATGGTGGGAGGGTTTGGGGAGGGGTGGGGAGAACCCAAGTATCTATGTAACTGTGTCACATAATACAATGTAATTACTGAAGTTAAATAATAAATAATTAAAAAAAAAAAAAAAGAATTCCCACACAGATGGAATTGTAACTCCTCATGAAGGATTGTACTGTTGTGACAATTTGGGGAAAATCAATCGAGGTCTGTGAATTAGGGGGGACCCAGACTCTATAGAATTGTACCATAAAATTCAAAATTTAAAATAAAAATAAAAAAAAGAATTCCCACACAGCATACCAGAGGTGATATGATTTAGTTGAAAACACAGGAATCAAAGGTATCTGCTTACACCTTAGTGTGACCTAGGACAATATACACTGCTATTTCAGGTTCTTATGTTTAAATGAAGCAAATTATCAACTATAACACACAGCTCTTTTAAGAGTCAATGAGTTGGGCCCGGCGGCGTGGCCTAGCGGCTAAAGTCCTCGCCTTGAACACGTCCCGGGATCCCATATGGGCGCCGGTTCGTATCCCAGCAGCTCCACTTCCCATCCAGCTCCCTGCTTGTGGCCTGGGAAAGCAGTTGAGGACGGCCCAATGCTTTGGGACACTGCACCTGCGTGGGAGACCTAGAAGAGGTTCCTGGTTCCTGGCATCGGATTGGCGCGTACCGGCCCGTTGCGGCTCACTTAGGGAGTGAATCATCGGACGGAAGATCTTCCTCTCTGTCTCTCCTCCTCTCTCTGTATATCTGACTTTGTAATAAAAACAAATCTTTAAAAAAAAAAGAGTCAATGAGTTAATAGCCTGCAGAAACAAAAAGATAGACCCACATCTCTCACCATACACTAAGATCAAATCTAAATGGATAACAAATCTAAACCTACATCCAGAAACCTTCAAACTTTGGGAAGAAAATGTTGGAAATACTCTGCATGATCTAGGGGTAGGTCCCGACTTCCTAAAAAGGACACCAAAGGCAATAGAAATCAAGACCAGAATAAACAAATGGGACCTCATCAAACTTAGAAGCTTCTGTACAGCAAGGGAAATAATCAACAAAGTAAAAAAGCAACCCACAGAATGGGAGAAGATCTTCGCACACGACATAGGTGATAGAGGGCTAATCTCCAGAATATACAAAGAGCTACAAAACAACCAAAATGTCAAAACAAACAAGCCACTCAAGAAATGGGCACGGGAAATGGGCAGACACTTCACAAAGGAACAAACCCAAATGGCAAATAAAGATAAGAAAAAATGTTCAAGTTCCCTGGCAATAAGGGAAATCCAAATTAAAACATCAATGAGGTACCACCTGACGCCAGTAAGACTGGCCCACATGAATAAAAGCACCAACAACACTTGTTGGCGAGGTTGCGGGGAAAAGGGATCCCTACTCCACTGCTGGTGGGGCTGCAGGCTGGTACAGCCTCTATGGAAATCAGTATGGAGAACATTCAAACAATTCAAATTCAACATACCATATGATCCAGCAATAGCACTCCTAGGAATACATCCAGAACACTTGTTTTATGAGAAACCAACATGCACTCCTATGTTCATGGCAGCAAAATCAGTAATTGCAAAAATGGAAGCAGCCAAAATGCCCATCAGCAGAGGATTGGATAAGAAAGCTATGGTTCATCTACTCCATGGAATACTACTCAGCTATTAAAAAAACAAAATGCAGTTCTTTGTGGCCAAATGGGCCAAACTGGAAACCATAATGCTAAGGAAAAAGAGCCAATCCCAAAAGGTTAAATACCACATGTTTGCCTTAATTTAAGATGATATGATGTTATGTATAACATGTTATGTTATGTATGTTATATGTTGTGTATAAACTAAAATTGAAATGGCAATGAGGTGGTCACAGAAGGTGGTTAAGAACTCGCATTTATTTTTAACATATTGGTTACTCATTACTATGTCAATTAATTCCATAATGAGGTAAATTTTTGCTGATGGTATGTTGGAGCTTTTAATTGATCGGGATGATACTCTGCTGGCTCTGTCTTCAGACCACAGAGGGCATACCTAAGAAGCCGTTGAACTTGACTGGACAATAAGATGCTGGACTCTATGTTTGGTATATGCTTGCAATGGGGGAATCTCAACTGAACTTGAACTGTGGTTATGCAACAAGGTGGAGGAATCCACCATGGTGGGAGGGTTTGGGGAGGGGTGGGGAGAACCCAAGTACCTATGAAACTGTCACACAATACAATGTAATTAATGAATTAAAAATAATAAATTAAAAAAAAGAGTGAAAAAAAAAAAGAGTCAATGAGATAACGATACACCTGAAACAAAGTGGTAAGTAGCATAGTTTTCCTAAGTAGTCTCCTAACAAATGAAATCATAGCCTTGCCTTTTCTGGCTTCTTCAAGATTTCACCACATACAAGCATTTATTTGACATTACAATCTGACAAGCAGCCAAGATCTCTTTTCTGGAAAATCTGAAAAGGATTCATTCTATTTTAATAACTGGAAAATGTAGTGGGCTCAGAAGTTAATTTTCAAAAAAATTTTTTGAGAGACAAACTGAAAAAGGACTCATGTATCCACTCATTCATCCCCCAGGGCTTGCCACAGCCCCATGCTGGGGCCTGAAGCTGGAGCCAGGACCTCAGTGCAGGTCTCCAGAGTAGGTGGCAGGATCTAATCCCCTGAGGCGTCCTGCTGAGTCCCAGGGTCTGGAGCAGCAGGGAGCTGGAGTGTGCAGTGAAGCCAGGCACAGAATCCAGGCACTCCAACACGGGGTATCACAGGTGTCTTGATGAAGCCAAGTGCTTCCCTCCTCAGTTAACTTGTTATCCCAAACCCACAAAGTAAAGATTGAGGGTCTTGCTGTCAATTCTCTTGGCTATATACCCAGAAATAGAATTACTGGATCACGTGGAAATTCTATTTACAATGTTTGGAGGAGCTGCCATATTTTTTCCACTGTGGCTTCACTATTTTGTATTTCCACCAACAGTGTAGGAGAGCTTTTTGTTTTGTTTTTTAAATACACAGTACAGCACTAATTTCAAATGGCAGTAAAGGAGAAGTAGCATAAGCTCCTGGCTCCTGGCCATGGATCAGCTCAACTGTGGCTGTTGTGGCCATTTGGAGAGTGAAGCAGCAGATGGAAGATCTTTCTCTCTGTCTGTCCTTCTCTCTGTAAATCTGCCTTTCCAATTAAAAATAATAAATAAATCTTCAAAAAATTAAATTAAAAAATCAAATCATTTGAAAGCCAGAGTGACAGAGAAAGATACAGAGATCTTCCATCTGCTGGTTCACTCTTCAAACTCTTGGAAGACCCAGGGCTGGGCCATGTCAGAGCCAGGAGCCAGAATCTCTGTCTAGGTCTCCTATGTGGATGACAGGGACCCCAGCACTTAGGCCATCATCTTCTAATTAGCAGGGAGCTCGTTGGAAAGGCTGAGGTAGGAATTCATCCCAGGCACTTATGGAGACAGGTGTTCCAATCAGCAGCTTAACCTACTATGCCACAACAACCATATCCAATTTTGGAGTTACTAGCACATATACAGTATTCAAAACCACAAGGCTAAATAAATTCTCCTCTGGAAAAAAAAGTAGTGCTTACTATTCAAGGCACTAATCTAAATGCTTTAAAAATACAGATGCTTCCCTTCTCAACAATGGGTAAATCAAAATATTAGAAATCCAACATGTATCTAACATACTCAACCTACTGAGGACATAACTTACCTTGTCTCAAAATGCTTAGGACAATTACATTGGTCTACAGTTGAGCAAGTAATCTAACACAAAGCTTATTTTCTGATACTGCTGGAATCTCATGAAAGTTACTGAATCCCAGAGCCCCAAATGCCGGCAACACAGCACACTGTAGAGTGCCAGTTGCTTCCCTTGTACATGCTGGACTGACTGGCAGCTGTACTTGCTGCCTCTTCTCAGCATCAGCAGAGAGGAGCTCAAGGTGGCCTAGGAACCACCCAGGAAAAGATCCAAATTCAGGACGCCAAGGGCAGGTTTTACTGAGTGTGTTACTTTTGCATCGCTGTGAAGTAATAGAATTCTAAGTGTAATCATTACAATACCCAATGAAGTCATTCTTATCTTAATATCCCAGAGTTACTACATGTGGGAGCCAGGCCAGGGCAGACAGTTGGACTCTAGCTTGTGTTTTCTGCTGGAGACCCCTCCCCAGCCTGGGATATCCATAGACATGGACGTCCATTTCTAAAATTTTGCAAAGGCAAAATCATTTCAATACCATGAATACAATATACTATTCTCCATGTATGGGGTAGTGGACTGGCTAGATGTTTTGGGAGTTCTGTTAAGCAGAAAACAAGTTGAGGGTAGCTTTAGTTTTGGCTCAGCTGAATGTATTTGGGTGGTTCATAATCACTTTCACATATAATCATTACGGACTACTGCCATACAGGATAGCTTCTGTGTGTGTTCTCACCTGTGACACAATAGTACAGGGCCATCAACACTCATCAGTAGTCAGCACAAATGCATGGCATGGTGCTCAGTGTGCATGAACGTAAGCAGGCGGGGAGAAACAGAGGTTAACAATAATGGAGCCTAAAAAATACTCTCATTCAACAGAGACTTAAAATTAAAAGATGAGGACTTGGTATTCATTGACAGCTCCTTGAAATAGAAGTTCTCTTCTGTCAGAAATATAACTCATTAATAATGCAACATTTCTTTTTTCCTTTTCCTCTTTGATGAAAGTTATATAACATTAAATTTATTGAAATTTCTGTTTTCAGGGCAGACTGCTATGATTAGCAAATAGTTGGTGTGTGATGCCTTTTAACACCAAGTAAGTGCTATTTTTCACAACAAAAAACTCTCTAATTCTCTGACACCAGCTGTGTGTCCAATAATTCAATTCTGACACTAAGTTCCACAGTTAATGCCGACCCTGTATCTCTTCTAGACTGCTCTCATTTCAGTTGCCAACTGCAGGTGGGGTGCTCAGGATACCCCCACTGCTTCCCTGCTGGCTTCAGATTCAGGAGTTCCCATGAGTCTCATCAGATTTGATAATTCACTAGGCCAACTCACAGAACTCAAGAAAGTGCTGTATTTACTGTAAAAGATCAGAGGTGAGTAGCTAGATGAATAGGCACCCAGTGTGAGGTCTGGAAAGGGTCTTAGTCTGTAGCCTCTGTCCCCATGGAGTTAAGCTAAACCATTCACCCAGCATTTGGATGTGTTCTCCCACTCTCAAATTCTGACTCTTGGGCCCAGAATGGTAACCTAGTGGCTACGGTCCTTGCCTTACATGCACCGTGATTTCATATGGGCACTGGTTCGTGTCCTGGCTGCTCCACTTCCCTTCCAGCTCCCTGCTTGTGGCCTGGGAAAGCAGTAAAGGACGGTTTAAAGCGTTGGGACCTTGTACCCACATGGCAGACCCAGAGGAAGCTTCTAGTTCCTGGTTTTGAATCACCTCAGCTCTGGCTGTGGCAGCCACTTGGGAAGTGAACCAGCAGATGGAAGATCTTTCTTCAGTCTCTCCTCCTCTCTGTAAAATCTGACTTTCCAATAAAAATAAATAAATCTTTAAAAAGTACTTTGCAAATATTGAATATTGTTATTCAGGAGGCTTTTTAAAAATTCATTCATTCATTTGAGGGGCAGAAAGACAGAGCTCCCATTCATTCATGGGTGCACTCGTCAAATGCACACAATGGCCAGGGTTTGGCTGGGCCCAAAACTAAAAGCCCAGAACTCAAAATAGATCTCCCACACTGGTGGCAGGAAAAATTACTTGAGCCATCACCCATTGTCTTAGCAGAGTGCAGGAAGCTATAAACAAAGAATCAAATCCTGGTACTCCTATGTGGGACTTGGGCATCTTCATAACTGCCAGGCTAACCAGTTGCTCCATATGTAAGAGCTTTCACAATTATCTTCCAGCGCTGCCACCACCCCCAACCTCACTCTCCTGAAGGCCACAGAGTAAAGCTGAAAATCCCCTATAGCCCTGTGATCGTATTTTTTTTGTTTGTTTTTGTTTTTTTAGATTTTTTTATTATTATTATTATTGGAAAGCTGGATATACAGAGAGGAGGAGAGACAGAGAGGAAGATCTTCCATCCGATGTTTTTTACTCCCCAAGTGAGCCGCAACGGGCAGGTGCGCGCCGAACCGATGCCAGGAACCAGGAGCCTCTTCCTCCAGGTCTCCCACGCAGGTGCAGTGTCCCAAAGGTTTGGGCCGTCCTCAACTGCTTTCCCAGGCCACAAGCAGGGAGCTGGATGGGAAGTGGAGCTGCTGGGATTAGAACCGGCGCCTATATGGGATCCTGGGGCTTTCAAGGCGAGGACTTTAGCCGCTAGGCCACGCTACCGGGCCCTGTGATCGGTTTTTCTTGTGACCAGTCTGCATCCTGCAGCTGTTTAGGGGCTTCCAACGATAACCTCATAAACACACATTAAGGTGTGGACAAAAGGGACTCCTAAAGAAAAACCGAACACTCCTGCACACAGGATGTGCCAATTTAGTTCAACTAAATTGATCAATGAAATACAGAGAGACATAGAGATAGATACAACAGGAATGACAGAAACTGATAGATGTTGCGTCCACTGATTCACTTCCCAGATGATTACAAAAGCTGGGATTAGGTGAGGCCAAAGCCAGGAACCCAGAGCTCAATCCAGGACTCCCACAGGAGTGACAAGGACTCGAGGGTGCACACTGACAGGAAGCTGGAATCAGGAGCAGAACTGAAACCTGGGCACTCAGATACAGGGTGCAGACATCCCAAGTCATGTCTTAACAGCTATATCACAGGGCCACCATTTTTATTTTAATATTTATTTATTTGAAAGATAAGAGTTACAAAGAGAAGGAGAGACAGAGAAAGAGATCTTCCGTCCTCTGGCTCACTCCAAATGGCCACAACAGCTGGAGCTGAGCTGATCCAAAGCCAGGAGCCAGGTGCTTCCTCTATGTCTCCCATGTGGGATCAGGGGCCCAAGAACTTGAGACTTCCTCCAGCTGCTCTTCCCAGGTCATAAGCATGGAGCTGGATCAGAAGTGGACCTGCCAGAGCATGAAGCAGTACCTATGGGATACCAGTGCCACAGGTGAAGGATTAGCTTGCTATACTACCATGCCAGCCCCTAGGACATCATTTTCTAAGCTTATACTTCAAAGAGGCCCATTTAAGGCAAGTCCCAAAGAAAGAGCTATATCTCTAGAGTTTTGTCTGAGGGTTGACCCGTGTCCTCAGTTACCAGTCCCTTGCTCTTCCATGCTTATGGCTCAGAAAGCAATTCCCAACACTCATTTTGCCAGAGTGTGAGCAAGGCGCAAAGCTGTGACAAACAGCAATGCCACTTTTTTTTTTTTAATTTAAAAAACTGGGTCAGTCACGGATCTGAATAGCATTGAAATACAGCTGCTTTTAATTTTCTTCCTGACAACAAAGTCTAATTATAAGCTGTAAGAACAACTAAATCAGAAGTGTGCATTGAATTAAAATAGGATGGCTATCTTTGGCAGGCGGGTTTTGCATTGGCTGTATATAGTGCCAGGTCAGAGACCAGTTTGACTTAACAGAATCTTATATCCTTAGAGTCTGAAGCTTGTGATACACATGACAAGTTGGGGATGTTCTGCCATTGTGCCAACACAAAGGCAAGGTCAAACTGTGACTCTCCCCAATTTCATTCGGCAAATGGAAGGACTTCCATTCAGGGCACTAAAACTCAAGGAGGTCAGGCTCGCTCTGCTCCTGCTCTTGGACTTAACAATACTTGATACTGCTAACATCTGCAGGTCAGGTAGGGAAGGAATGCTGCGATTCAAAGCCTGGAAGACTGAAGGGTCCATTCCAAGTCAGGGGCAACAGTGCTGCAGACAGTCACCTGACCACTCCAGACAGAGCGTGAGGGGCCAACAGTTGGTCATCCGCATTGTGGTTCCTCCTTCCAACGTTCCCCATCCTCCCCCAAATTTCAGATTTCCCCACATCTTCCTCTTCTGGGGCCTGTGGTGAGTGCCAACCCCACTTTCTTCTCCTATTACAGACTGTGGTAATTTATGTGGTCTTCGTGAGCAGGAAAACCTGAAAGTTTACAGACAAAAATTTCTGTTTGAAGAAGCGTTTCTTAGCCTTTGTATGGGGGTATTTAAAAAAAATTATATGAAAAAAATGGAATTAAAAAATGAGTCTTGAGATCCAAGCACAAATGATTTCATAGTTTGTCATTTCAATAAGCATTCTGAGGATCCCTCTTATATATATTGAGTTCAAATGTTTTGTACTGGGGGACGGCACTGTAAAGCTGCTATCTATGACACCAGCATCCCATATGGATGCCAATTCAAGTCCTGGCTGCTTCATTCCCCATCCAGATCCCTGTTAATGTGCCTGGTAAAGCAAAGAAGATGGTTCAAGTGTGTGGGACCTGTGCCCACGTGGGAGACTCAAAAGAAGCTCCAGGGTCCTGGCTTCAGAACAGCCAACACCAACCACTGCAGCCACTTGAGAAGTGAACCACTGGATAGACCTCTTCCTGTTCCTCACTCCCTCTGTCTATAACTTTGCCTTTCAAGTAAGTAAATAAATAAATCTTCAACTATGTAACAAATAAATAAAAGGTTTTATACCAAAATAAGCCCTTAATTTCATTTTCATTATCTTTGTGAAGTTCCCTCACAGGTAGATGGCTCATGTCTATCACTATATGAGAGGGGATGGGAGCTGCCATTAGGGATGAAATAAACAGGTCTGATTATATGAAAGTGAAACTGGTAGAGGGGAAAATGGTTAAGTGTGTATATTTCATTTATTTAAAATATCCTGTCCTAACCAACATTTAAAATAGACCAAATCCTTGTTCATATAGGAAGCCTTACTTTTCACTATTTCTGTTCCTCTCATCATTCTTGCAAGATATGTAGACTAGTTATCTGCACATCACAAACAAAATGAGGTTTGTTCTTACTCAGGAAAACTCTGCAAGTAAACAGGAATTTGACTGGTCTTTCTAGTGAAAGATGGATAGAGACCTGTGTCCAAGGCTTGGCACAATGCTCAATTGGCTACTCCTTCCCTTGTAAGTGTTGGGATCCCATATGGGGGCCAGCCTGGGAAAGCAGAGGAAGATGGTTCAAAGCCTTGGGATTGTGCACCCATACGGGAGATCCAGAGGATGTTACTGGCTCCTGGATTTGGATCAGCTCTGCTCTGGCCACTGTAGCCATTTTCAGAGTGAACTAGAGGATGGAAGATCTTTCTCTACTAACCTGCTTTTCCAAAAACAAATAAAACGAAAGAGAGAGAGAGAGACCTGTGTTTAGGGCAGACCAATGGGCTAGCCAGCCCACAAGTCTTTGTGATGATGATACAGTGGAAATATACTCCTCCATACATGCATCCCCTATGAGCAGAATAACATTAATTATATAATTATATTATATTATATTATATTGGACACTACATATTCCATCTTTTCTCCTCATCATAATCCTAGAAAAAGAGAATTATTATCCCTATTATTCTGATGACAGACTGACAGGTATCATTTCATGTTGACCAAGGTCAAATAGCCAGTGAATGGCACAGCTATGATTTGAGTCCAGCTTGGAGAGATTCCAGAGCCTGCTCCACATGGCTTCCATGAATTCTAATCTGTTCCTCTTGAAGCCACTCCTTTGATCCCTTTATGCTTCTGGACAAATCATTTTATCACTATATAACGAAGTTGGGACAACATGTGGCATAGCCACTAAGCTGTGGCTTAGTGAAATGCCTGGGTTTGAGTCCCAGGTATGTTCCCCATTCCAGCTTCCTGCTACTGTGATCCCTGAAAGGCAACAAATGATGGCCCAAGTCCTTGGGTTTCTGCCATCATGTGGGAGAGCTAGATGCAGTTCCTAGCTCCTGGCTTTGGCCCAGCCCAGCTCTGACTACTGGGGACATTTGAGGATGAATTAGCAGATGGAAGATCTCTTTCTGTCCATCTCTCATCTTTCAAGTAAAAATAAAATGTTCACTGCTGGCCTCGTCAATCCTTCAGAAGCAGCTAATCAAATGCTGAAAATGGGATGACAGAATGGTGTCAGTACCTAAATGCAACTGAAAAATTCTCCCACTTACATTTATGAAAGTCCTGCAGTCAAGAGCTGGTCTGTGGTTTCTTGAGAACACACTGATTCTATTTCCACAGCCCATAGCCTAGGACCAAGCACACTAAGATTACTGCCATTTATTGAGTCCCCATTGTGGACTATACAACATTACAGGCATCACTTAGTCTTCACAACAGTCCTACAAGGTAGCTATGACTGTCCATTTCAGTTCATACACACATACTGTAAGGCTCAGAGACCCTGATTAATTTATCAAGAGTATCAGAACAAGTACAACTTGAACTATCAGAGGTTTCTTGCAGAAGGTTACAAAGTGTCCGAAAAGGTCTTCTAAGTGACTTAGGGGCTGTAATTTCTTAGCGGGTTAAGCCGCCTTGTGATACACCATCATCACCTGATCCAACTTTCTGCCAGTGGGCTCGGGAAGTGGTAGCAAATGAAATCCAGGTACTTGAGCCCCTGCCACTCATGTGAGAGATCCAGATGGAATCCCTGGGCCCTGGCTTCAGCCCAGGCCAGACCTGATCATTGAGGACATTTGCAGAGTAAACCAGCACATGGAACATTGGTCTCTGTCTCTCTCCCTCCCACTCTCTTACTCTGCCTTTCAAATCAATGAATAAGAAGAAGAAGGAGAAGGAGAAGGAGAAGAAGAAGAAGAAGAAAGATTGGGCCTGCATGATGGCTCAATTGGATAATCCTCTCTTTACAAGCACCAGGATCCCTACTGCTCCACTTCCCATTCAGCTCCCTGCTTATCGCTTGGGAAAGCAGTGGAAGATGGCCCAAAGTCTTAGGACTTTGCACCCACATGGGAGACCAGAAGAACCTCATGGCTTTGAATTAACTCAGCCCCAACTATTGCAACCATTTGAGGAGTGAGCTAGCAGATGGAAGATCTTTCTCTCTGTGAATTTCCTTCTCTCTGTAAAATTTTGCCTTTCAAAAATAAAAATTGAAAAATAAGTCTTAAAAAAAAAGAATGCCTGTTATGTTTTACACAAAACATTCTTATCCAAATGCTATCTTCTCCTTCCTTGGTTTTTTTTTTAATTAAATGGGCACTTTGTCCTCAGTCTACCTGTCTCAAACCTTACCCTACAGCCTTCTTATCCAGCAGGTCTGGCCTGAAGGCAAGAAGCAATACAAAAGCAAGTGGCTCTTCCAACACTTAAGGGCTTTCACAAAAATAAATAAATAACACTTTTTCCATACCCCCTGAAGGGTATTTACAAAACATTTCTTAATCTCTACTCCACTGCAGGAAATACATTCTCAGGAGAGTCACATTGTAAGGTCTATACAAATTCCAGGAGCATTCTTGCCAGTACTCTCCTGGGTTAGAGAGCACCCTACAGTGCTACATCTGCAATGGAAAGGCTGCAAGGCCAGGCCTGCCAGAATAATGTGAAGAGCAAAGGCTTTAGAGGAAGAAGATCTCAATTCAGCCTTTGCCACTTGCTGTGTGATCTGGTTAAGTCACTTAGTCTCTCTGAGCCTTAGATTCCTCAACTACATAGGAACTATTCAGGCAGTGTTATCTGTCACATAGTGATACAACATTGCATAATTCATAATGGCAATGGTCTCTTTAATGGTGAACTGGAGACAAGGACTGTTTTTCCTCTCTGTATCTCCTAAGAGGCAAAGTAACCAGTGCAGATCAATAAATGTTAATTGAATGAGGAAAACATCTTACACGCCATAGTTGTCAAGATTTCACCTGGAGATGACACTAACCCCATTCAAGCTGATTTTTAAAAGAGAGACAATGTATTGCTTCTCATAATCAAATAACCCAAATGAATCTTGCTTTGCACACAATACAACCAAAGGTTCAACTAAGTTAAGGAAGATTCTTTTCTAACATCTCCAGTGTTTCCATTTTGTTGGCTGTTTCCTTGGCATTAGAGCCACCAGCAACCCAATCCTCATAGCCAGTAACTTGGCCAAATTCAATGGAAAAAGAGCTTTTCCTCCAAGAATTCTGGCAGGTAGAGTTTTGATTTGCCCAGCCTGAGTTGTGTGCCTATCCTGTATTAACATACATGGTCAAAAAAAAGGGCTACTGGACCTGGCACAATGGCTTAGTGGCTAAATCCTCACCTTGCAAGCACCAGGATTCCGTATGGGTACTGGTTCATGTCCTGGCTGCTCTGCTTCCCATCCAGCTCCGTTTGTGGCCTGGGAGGTTAGCAGAGGATGACCCAAAGCCTTGGGATCCTGTACCCACTTGGGAGACCCAAAACAAGCTCCTTGTTCCTGGCTTCAGATCAGCATAGCTCCAGCCATTGTGCCCACTTTGGGAGTGAACCAGCAGATAGAAGATCTTTCTCTCACTCTCTCTCCTCTTTAAATCTGCGTTTCCAAAAAAAATTAACAAATTTGAAAGAAGGAAGGAAGGAATAAAAGAGGGAAAGAAGGGAGGAAGGGAGGAAGGAAGAAAAGAAAGAGTGAAGGAGGAAGGGAGGGAGAAAGGAAGAAAAGAAGGAAGGAAAGAAGGGAGAAAGGGAGAAAGTGTGAGACAAAGGGCTACTGTGATGTGGCAAATTAAGCTCCCACTTGTAGAACCAGCATCCTATGTGGGCACTGGTTACATCCCAACTGCTCCACTTTCAGTCCAGCTCCCTGCAAATGTGTCTGGAAAAGCAGCAGAAGATGGCTCAGGTTCTTAGGCCTCTGACACTCACAGTGGAGATCCAATAGAAGCTCCTGGCCCCTGGCTTCAAATTGGCCCAGCTCTGGCCATTGTAGCCTTTTGAGGATTGAATTAGTGGGTAGGAAGCTTTCTCTTTCTCTCTCTCTCTCTCTCTCTGTCTTTTTCTCTCTCTCTTTCCTTCCCTCTATCTGTAGGTCTGTCTTTCACATAAATAAAGTACATCTTTAAAAAAGAAAGAAAGAAAAAGAAAAAGGAATCTTATGGACTATTTAATCATGTAGAAGGGATAGGACAACACTATGCAAACACCTATTTTCCCAAAGTAAAGAAGACTCATCATAGAGTATTATAAGAAAAAGGGGAAATAGATGCTGAGCAGGCAGTAATGCCAGATGTCTTAGCATTAGCCAAAAAAATTAATCACTCAAGACAAGGACAGTCTGCCTAGTTTTAATAAGTCTTTGAAGAAAAATATCTTAAACTTGCTCAGTGACTATTCCAGATTTCATTCAATTTCTGCATTAATTCAATCTAGTCTAAATTCCCTGAGTTTCTTTCTACTCACAGTACTTTCTTTGTTTCATTGTAGAATGAAATGAAAAGAAAAGAAAATGGCTGTGCAAGCTCTTCACTTTAAACCTGAAGACTGGGAATGACAAACTGATTTCAGCAATACGGCGGCATAATGTGAACTTGGTGGGAAAACAGCTAGTGATGTCAGCCTTCCCTGCTCTAGAGAAAACAGTGGCCACATACCTGGCTGTTTCTGTCATCTCTGAGTTTTGTAATACTTTATTTTTTTTAAAGTTCCATCTACTTACCGTGCGTCAGCAAAAACATGGAATATAATTAGCAGGTCTTGGGTGCTAAAGAACACTGTGACCTGCTCAGCATTCCATTTGGGTCTGCTAAGGTGCCACCTCAGGTGTTAAGCAAATGAGGTGTATGTGTGAGAGAGAGGATCTTATCCACACCCCCAACAACGGTCCTTCCGTCCAGGTGATCTCGTCATCTGAGGTGTGACCACTGCCACCAGGTGTGCTTTTATGCCAAGAGGGGACAGACAGCTCAGGGCTAGCATTACAGCACAGAGGCTTAAACCACTGCCTGTGACCTTGGCATTCCTTAGGAATGCCAGTTCGTATCCCAGCTGCCACACTTCCAATCCAGGCCCCCACTAATGGACCTGGGAAGGCCCCAGAGGATGGGCCATGAACTTCAGCCACTGCCACCAGTGCAGGAGACAGGGATGAAGCTCCTGGCTTCAGCCAGGCCCAGCCCTGGGTACTGTGAGCAATGGGAAATAAATCAGTAGATGGAAGACCTCTCTCTTTCTCTCAGCTTTGCCTTTCAAATAAACAACTATTCCCTAAAAATTCAACAGTTTGATTAGAAGCAATCATTTCAATTTACTTCTCTGTTGATATTTAAGAATCAGCCTGTGTTATTGTCCACAAGATTTCTGTTTTGTCTGTCTCCACACTCTTTCTACCAAGAAAAAAAAAAAAGTTTAAATCATTAAAATTAGAAACATCAGGATAAAAAGCTGACCTTTACCCAGACTGAACAATATGAGGCTTTGGTCAGACTTGCTTCATCTATCTTCTCCTTCTTCTTAACAACCATTTTAAAGCAAGATCTCATGTACTTTACTCCTAATACATTTTATACATGAGGATCTATTCATATTATTCCAGACTTACCCATTTAAATCCTTAGCTGTTGCTAAATTTGAGCCTCTAGTCCCTATATTTCATATAAACTGGACAGGAGTTCCAACAGCCTTATGAGACTCACAGTCCCTTTTGGTTGTTTTCATGCAGGACCCTTCACATTTTTCGAGAATTTTCTTCTTTAGAACATACCAAGCTAAAAAGTATAAAATATCTATTCTTTCCTTTGCAGCTAGGATGCAGTGTGAGACCCTGGTAAAGGGGGCAATGTGAGGGGAAAAGCCTGCATGGTGCCCTCCTTTGGCTGGCGTGGCTGGCAGCAGAGCCAAGCGGTGTGCAGGGACTGGAACAGCGTGTGTGCTGGAGTCCTGACACAGAAGAGGCACTGACGCCTTCAACAGCAGCAACTGCTGTCAACTTGAGCTCTGGATGGCAACAGTTGCTGCAGCAGTGATCACAGTGTTTCTTTTTATTTCTTTTTTTTTTTTTCATCCAGTCAGTTGTGCTGCATAATTTTGAAAATGTTTTATTAGATGTTTAGCCTCATAATTGTTTCATCTAGCCTTCCCAACAATTCTGTGAGCCATTCAACACCATTGGTTTTTGGTTTTGTTTTTAGACTCTGGAGAGAGCGAGCTCACCTTCACTGGTTCACTCCCTCAAATGTGCACAGAGTGGATTGAAGCTGGGAGCCAGGATTTACCATGCAGATTTACCATGAGGACTGGCAAGAATACAGTCACTTGAGCCATCATCAGTGCCGCCCAGAGTCTGCACTATCAGAAAGATGGCATCAGGAACTGAAGCCAGGTACTCTGATATGGAATTCAGGCAAGTTAAGCAATGCCTCAACTGTTAAATCAAACACCTGCTCTAACCAATATTCTTTTTTAAAAATGTCTTTTCATTTATTTTGAAATTTAGAGTTACAAAAAAAAAAAAAGAGAGAGAAAGGCACAGAGAGAGAGAGAGAGAGAAAATCAATCATTCCTCACTGGTTCACTTCCCAGATGACCAGCGATTAGCCAGGCAGTACCCAGCAGTTTGATTTGGGGTCTCCTGCATGAACAGCAGGAGTCCAAACATTTGGGCCATCATTTAATGTTTTTCTAAGGCAGTTAGCTGGCAGCTGGCTCAGAAGTGGGGACACATATGGCATGCTGGCATTGTAGATGGCAGCTTTGTGTGTTGCACAACACTAGCCCCCAAGTAATGTTTAAATAAATACCTTTTCTCCTTAATCTGTTGGCTTCAGCTTTTGCTATTTGCAATCAGGAAATAGTTGATACGGTAAATCTTTGAGGTCAGGGAGAGAAAATTCTAGGTTCCACAGGGACCTGATCATACTTTGACTTGCTCTCCACCCTGTCCCTTTAGGCTAGGAGTGCCTATGACCTCAAATGGAAATTTTTGTAGTAAAACAAGAAGAACTAGGCTATTAGGGACCACACCTCACTCCTGCAGAGGCCTTTTTGAAAATAATCACTTGGGCCCGGTGCAGTAGCTTAGCAGTTAAAACCCTTGCCTTGTACATGGCACTGGGATCCCATATGGCGGCCCCACTTCCCATCTAGCTCCCTGCTTGTGGCCTGGGAAAGCAGTAGAAGACAGCCCAAAGCCTTGGGACCCTGTACCCGCATGAGAGACCTGGAGGAGGCTCTGGCCATTGCAGCTGCTTGAGGAGTGAATCAGAGAATGGAAGATCTTCCTCTCGCCTCCTCTTTGTATATCTGATTTTCTAATAAAATAAAATAAATCTTTAAAAAAAAGAATTGTGGGCCCGGTGGCGTGGCCTAGCGGCTAAAGTCCTCGCCTTGAACGCCCCAGGATCCCATGTGGGCGCCGGTTCTAATCCCGGGAGCTCCACTTCCCATCCAGCTCCCTGCTTGTGGCCTGGGAAGGCAGTTGAGGACGGCCCAAGGATTTGGGACCCTGCACCCACGTGGGAGACCCGGAAGAGGTTCCAGGTTCCTGGCATCGGATCGGCACGCACCGGCCGTTGCGGCTCACTTGGGGAGTGAATCATCGGATGGAAGATCTTCCTATCTGTCTCTCCTCCTCTCTGTATATCTGACTTTGTAATAAAATGAATAAATCTTAAAAAAAAAAAAAAAAGAATTGCTCACATAGGATGCAGAGGACCTTTCCCTGATTTCCCTGCCTGCTGGAGGAGAGGGCTGGGATAATCCTGGAGTGGACTCACTGGAGCCCAGGGGCAGGCTGGACCAGGTCCCACATATTAAGACTGTTACTGTGTTATCTGTCACTGATTGCAAGCATCACTGCCCACTTTGTCCTTTCTCCTTTCATTTTGTGTGTGGACAAAAACATTTTAACTATAGGTATTTTCTTTTCGATACCTTCCACTGTTTTGGATTCCAAAGTTTCTTCCCGTTCCAAGATATGTTCTTATTCTCTTTATATGTACCTTTAGGGCTTTTTTTTTAATCTAACTTTTGCACTTAATCTTTTTACTCCATGATACTGGGTCTCTAATTAATGACCTGGTTCTTTCCATTATACCATAGACACTCTAACCCAGAACTCACAGCACTCCTATGGTAAAGGAAGAATACAGAGCAAGTCAGAGGATGATCAGGACCCCAGGATGCCTTAAATTATCCCCTCTCTGACCTCCAGCACCTGCTGCACTGGCTGTTTTTTGGTTGCAAATGACAGAAGCCGACACTTGTAGCCCAAGCAGAAATGAGATTTATTAAAAGGATGACTCATTTTGGTGCACAGTATGATCATTGTTTCTCTGACTGGATAAAGCTATCAGGCTAAAAACCAGCAAAATTAAACATGCCCATAAACTAAACATATGTTTTATAATGATGAGATATAATTTGTGTTGGTTTGTGTTTTGAAAGGCAGATTTACAGACAGAGGGAGAGACAAAGAGAAAGAATCTTCTATCTGCTGGTTCAGTACCCAAATGGCTGCAATGCTTGGAGCTGAGCTGTTTTGAAATCAGGAACCTGGGCCCAGTGGCGTGGCCTAGCGGCTAAAGTCCTCGCCTTGAACGCACCGGGATCCCATATGGTCGCTGGTTCTAATCCCGGCAGCTACACTTCCTATCCAGCTCCCTGCTTGTGGCCTGGGAAAGCAGTCGAGGATGGCCCAAAGCCTTGGGACCCTGCACCCGTGTGGGAGACCCAGAAGAGGTTCCAGGTTCCCAGGTTCGGATCGGCGTGCACCGGCCTGTTGCGGCTCACTTGGGGAGTGAATCATCGGACGGAAGATCTTGCTCTCTTCTCTGTATATCTGACTTTGTAATAAAAAAAAAAAAAAGAAATCAGGAACCAGCAACTTTTTCCAGGTCTCCCACATGGGTGCAGGGGCTCAAGGATCCTCTGCTGCTTTCCCAGACCATAAGCAGGGAGCTAAATGGAAGGGAAACGAAGCAGTAGGAACACAAACTGGTGCCCATATGGGATCCTGGCATTACGAGGCAGAGGATTCACTTTTTGAGCCACTGCACCAGCCCCTAGATATAATTCTTCACCTAAAAAGTTAGTAGAGTAGGAGAAATCCAGTGAAGATGAACAAAAAGAAAAGCAACACTCTCAAATGCTGCTTTTAATGAGTCAGTGTTGTCCGAGAGTCTGCAGTTAACTTGGTGGGAGGAGGGAGAAAAACTATTCCCTAAAGGAAACAGGAGACATGTCCACCAAATGCTTATACAGACACTGCTCAGATGTGACTCAAACTAACTTCAACAACTTGGAAGGCAATTGAAATTAGGAATCTTACTATACTTTTGATAATGATACTGAATATTTTTTCTTGGCTAGAATGGGAGAAAATATTTGTAAGCTATGTATCTGATAAAGAATTAATACAGGATCTATAAAGAGCTCAAGAAACTCAATAGCAACAAAAATAAACAAAAATCCTGTTAATGAATGGGGAAAAGACATGAACAGGCATTTTTCTTAGAGAAGGAGAGGGAGAGGCAGACAGAGTGAGCTCTTCTATCTGCTGATTCACTCCCCAGATGGGCATACTGGCCAGGACTAGGCCCAGTTAAAGCCAGGAATCAGGAGTTTCATCCAGGACTCCTACATGGGTATAGGAGTACAAATTACTTGGACCATCCTCTGCAGTTTCCTATGCTCATTAGCAGGAGCTGGGTCAGAAATGGTGTCACCAGGACTTAAACCAGCACCCATAATGAAATGCTGGCACTGCAGATAGTCATTCAACTCACTGTGCCACAGTGCTGACCCAAGGCATTTTTCAAAGTATGAAACTCAAGTGGGGCCCGGCACAATAGTGTAGCAGTTAAAGTCCTCGCCTTGAACGCGCCAGTATCCCATATGGGCAGCAGTTCTAACCCTGGTGGCCCCGCTTCCCATCAAGCTCCCTGCCTGTGGCCTGGGAAAGCAGTCGAGGATGGCCCAAAGCCTTGGGACCCTGTACCCACGTGGGAGACCTGGAAGAGCTCCTGGCTCCAGGCTTCAGATTGGCTCAGCTCCAGCCGTTGTGGCAGCTTGGGGAGTGAATCATCAGACAGAAAATCTTCCTCTCTGTCTCTACTCCTCTCTGTATATTTGCCTTTCCAATAAAAATAAATCTTTTTTAAAAAAAAAAAGAAAAGAAACACAAGTGGCCAACAGACACATGAAAAAATGCTCAAGATCACTAATCATTAGGGAAATGGAAATAAAAACCGCAATGAGATTTCACCTCACCACATTTAGAATGGTTATCATCCAAAAACCATAAAGTGATCAATGCTGGCAAGGCTGTAAGGGGAAAGGTACCCTAACCAACTGTTGGTGGGAATATAAACTAGTACAACCATTATGGAAGACAGTATGGAGAATCCTCAGAAATCTGAAAATAGATTTATCATATGACCAAGCCATCCCACTCCCTAAAATTTACCCAAATGAAATGAAAGCAGCAAGTGATAGTTATTTGTACCACATGTTTGTCGCACTTAAATTCTCAATAGCAGGGCCCAGCACGGTGGCCTAGTGGCTAAAATCCTCATCTTGAACACACCGGGATCCCACATGGGCACTGGTTCTAATTCCGGTGGCTCTGCTTCCCATCCAGCTCCCTGCTTGTGGCCTGGGAAAGCAATCGAGGCCGGCCCAAGGCCTTGGGACCCTGCACCCGTGTGGGAGACCTGGAGCAGGTTCCTGGCTCCTGGCTTCAAATTGGCACAGCACCAGCTGTTGCAGTCACTTGGGGAGTGAATCACTGGAGGGGAGATCTTCCTCTCTGTCTCTCCTCCTCTCTATATGTCTCTGATTTTGCAATATAAATAAATAAATCTTAAAAAAAAATAAATTCTCAATGGTTAAGATGTGAAATCAACCAAGATGTCCATCAACTTATAATTGGATAAAGAAAATGTGATATGCATACACAATGGGCTACTGCTCAGCCATTGAAGAAAAGTAAATCCTATATTTTGGGGAAAAAAGAATGCAAATGGACACCAATAAAATAGACCAATCTCAAGAAGACAATTACCATGTTTTTTTTTTTTTCTGATGTGGTAGATAAGATAGTAGTTAAGAAACATGTAAGAATGAAACTGACATTTTATGATTTGACTATTGCTTTTAGCCCTTGTGTCTATCTTGGAACAATGGTTTTCCTACATTTTACTTGTTGAAAATCATGTTTAGTGGTACATTAAGCTTATGATTACAAAATAAGCTGAAATTGTTATAGCAAAACTTGAAAAAATAAAAGAAGGAAGGAGGGTGGATTGAGAGAGGGAGGGAGGTATTATTTTCTTAGAATTGTACCTATAATATACATTAAATCTGTCCTATTTACATTAATAAGAAGATTATTTTTCTTTTGTTAAATATAATAATTTCATATTTTAAAAAATGTCTTTATTCATAATGCAGAGCTTCAGAGAGTCATGAGATGCATGGGTAAGGGGGAGCTGAACAATCTGCACTCACCTGTATGTGCATTGGCTGGTACAGCTGACACTGAATCTGACCCACACATCCTGTACACTCCTACATTGGAGTGCATGTATCAGGACAGCGCCTCCTCAGTTGCTGATGCCTCTGCAGTGGACAGCACGCCCAGATGCACACGAGGGACATGACAGCCAGCTCATCTAGGTCAGCAGGGACATCAATTGGAAAGCAGAACAAGTTGGACCACTCTCCTGGGCCTGTGGGTGCAGTAAGGTGGACTCTGTTAACCAACAGACCTGGGAAAGATTTTCTCACCCTTGGAGCAACGAAAGCAACAACTTCTTGGAACTATCAAAACCACTCAAGTAACACCCGCGCAACACTCTTCCCAGCATCAGGGTCTCTAAGAGGCCATCAAAGGACCATCTCCCATCCCTGGGTGCTGATGTCATTTGACAGCAAGGAGCTGTCCCCTCCCCTGCAGACACAGGAGGGAAAAAAACACTGAAGCATTTATTGCACTCACTTTCCTTGGTACCTGAACCTCCCCACTCTAATCAGAGGGCCACTTGGGTGTAAATTTCTCTCAACTGTGTAAACAATATTCAACAGAAAAAGGAAAATGTAAAAACAATAAATAATTTTTAAAAGGAAAATACACCTCTACTAAAAAAAGGGGGGGATAAAAAATTAAAATAATAATTTTAAAAATAATTAATTAAAAATAATTAATTTCCTCATTATCTAAGGATGAAGGCTCTTGGCCAGGCCTGCCTTATGCCTGGGCCCTACCTCCTCCCCCAACCCCATATCCTACTCACCTCCACAGACTTTAAGCTCCAGCCATCCTAAGAGGCGTAGAATTCAATGGCATTCGCTGATCTCCTAATATGTCTCAGGTTTATGCCCTGTGAATGCCATGCTGTCCCCTGACATCTGAAACTGCTTTGCATTTCAACCGATTCATCATCTTCTCTGAGATGGTTTCTTCGAATCTCCCGTGTTCTCAGTGCAGACAGTCTGAAGGGAGGAAGGGGAAACACAGTCTTTCTCTCACTGGACTCTGAAGGCAGGTATAAAATCTTGTTAATTCGCAGCAGACAATTCATGGCCTGAGAGATGTTATATCAGCGAATATTTGTTCCATAAATGAACTCAAAACCATAGCATCTTCATCCTAGTGTAAACCTGTGGGGACAAGAATTTGTTTTGTTTCAATTTATTCTTAGCACCTAAGACACTGCTTTAACACAGCTGTTCTTTTTTTTTTTTTTTTTTTTTAAGATTTATTCATTTTATTACAGCCAGATATACACAGAGGAGGAGAGACAGAGAGGAAGATCTTCCGTCCGATGATTCACTCCCCAAGTGAGCCGCAACGGGCCGGTGCGCGCCGATCCGATGCCGGGAACCAGGAACCTCTTCCAGGTCTCCCACGCGGGTGCAGTGTCCCAATGCATTGGGCCGTCCTCAACTGCTTTCCCAGGCCACAAGCAGGGAGCTGGATGGGAAGTGGAGCTGCCGGGATTAGAACCAGCACCCATATGGGATCCCGGGGCTTTCAAGGCGAGGACTTTAGCCGCTAGGCCACGCCACCGGGCCCTAACACAGCTGTTCTGTGGCAAAAAAATTACACATCACCAGTGAGGAGAAAGGCAAGATGTCTATAGTAAGATTTAGATCCAGACTGATCACTTAAAAGACTGGTCCAGAGCTTAAAAATAAGTGAAAGACAAAAAGCTTTATGGAAGTTGAATATAATAACCTATTTTCCAAATCTGAGTAACCTGAATCCAAAAATGTGAAATAAAAACATATCTAGCTCCAAGAGTAAATAGGACAATCTTTAACTGCTTAACATGCTGTTTTAAGGTTATTTTTTTAAATGCTGATTTTATTTCACAAAAATAAAAAACAAAACAATTTTTTGAATTTAGGTGGAACAGATCCCTGTCCGGGCACTCACAGTGCCTACGGAACTGAAGAACTGTATGCAGAAGGGGCTAGCACGTGACTTCCTGCATCTGGAAGAACCAGGACCCTTACATCACGAATGACATCACCTTATTGATCTAATTTCTAAAAGACAATGGAATTATTTCTTCTTGCCCAATACAGTGGTTTGGACCAGCAACTTCCTAGTGGGATGATGGAGGGCTTCACGGACAAAGGACCATTGTTGGTCTGCCTGCCGCAGAAGGTGGTTTACAAAGTGATCTTTCTTAGGAGTTGGCCAGGGACTGCCCGTACCCCGCGTGACAGGTGCTCTTACACAAGGACGGCAGAATTGGATTCAGTGTGGATAAATTTCCTTTTTAGACACCATCTTTCTCTGGAATTGTCCTCTCTAAAAGTCAGTAGAACGTCAGGAAGGAAAAGTGAGCTCTTGAGCTCCCCAGCGAACTGGCTGGAATTTCCTTCCCTTTTCTTCACTCATCCACCTCTTCACAGCTGCTACTCACTGCCTAGGACCTTTTATGAGAGGAGGTTTTATACCCTCGCCCCGCATGCCCTCTACTCGTCTCCCTGCTTTCTTTCAGGCTGCTGTATCACATAATCTTCACTAGCTTTTCACAAACAAAACTAGGACTCCCATTTATTTTATGCAATCCACTGCTACATCCAGCCTTGCAAACGGCATGCAGTGTATGAGTCTCTAACAGGGACAAAGAGCAGGATGGAGCCTATTTTCCATGAACCTGATTTTTGCTAATCAAGCACTTTTATTATCTGACACCGTTTCAAACTCCATTGAGAAATATGCAGTACCAGAACAAACAATATCCCTTAGTATAAAATGTAGAAATTACAGAAAATAGAGAATATTGAGGCTTTCCCACGAAAGTTAACTCAACAAATTGTGGAAAGACAGTAGGACCACACTGCAGCACTGTCAAAGTACACACTACATCTAACTTTCAACCCAACAATTCTGCTGCAGGATTCTCTTCTTTTAATTTATTTATTTTTATTTGAAAGGCAGATATACAGAGAGAAGGAGAAACAGAAAGATTTTCCATCTGCTGGTTCACTCCCCAACTAACTGCAATGGCCAAAGCTGAGCCAATCTGAAACAAGGAGCCAGGAGCTTCATTCAGGTTTCCCACATGAGTATAGGATCCCAAAAGACTTGAGTCAACCTCCACTGCTTTCCCAGGCCACAGGCAGGGAGCTGGACTGGGAATGGAGCAGCTGGGACGTGAAGCAGTGCCCATATGGGATCCTGGCACTTGAAGGTGGAGAATTAGCCTGTGCAGCAATGGCATCTGCTATATTCTGGCCCGCAGTATTTATTGAGTCACATCTACAAAGCCATATGAACTGAGAAACATCCTATATGTTGTAACATCAAAAAGTTAATTGTAGAACAACATGTGGTTTCATTTTATTGGTTAAAAACAAACTATGTATGTGGATGCGCATATCTGTATGAACAAATGTATTTCAAAAATCTAATGGAAAAATGCAATTAAAATCTGTTTATTTAAAAAAATCTCTTTTTAAAATTATATTTTTGACAATCTTTACATAGTTAATTAGGGCAAAAGGGTTCAAGGGCTATAGGAAAGTGGGTAAGACTATCATTTCCACACAATTTTTTTTCTATATCTGGGGTAAAGGGAAAGGTAAAGCGAGAAGCCCCACCCAGCCTCCCACCCACCCAACCCCAGGTTCCCGATGTGGGGCATGCTCCAAGGGTCTTGCTCTAGTGGTTTTGACAGTTCAACCGTTATGAATTGCTGCCAATCTTGCCATTCCAAGCACAAAAAAATCGCTACAGAATCCACTGGTTGACATAGTCCATCTTACAGTCTCTGTTTGCCCTGTTTTTCACTGCCTAAATTTATTTTGACACACACAAAAATACAAAACACATGTAAAACACTGTCATAGAAAATTTTTTCCACAAACTTTTTCAAGACTCTGAATGCACAGCCATTTGTTTTTCAGTAAAATGAAATTATCTTTAGTTCCACTTCCCATGAATTTTCAGAGGCATCCCTGTATTTATAGATGTAAAGAAAAATAAGTGCTTAGCAGTGGTTACTTTCTCTAAAGAAAGATGGTGTGTGGTCAGTGAAATTTCACTCATTATATCAAATACTTGGTTATTATTTAAGTTTCTTTCTTTCTTTTTTTTTTTTTTAGGATTTATTATTATTGGAAAGCCGGATATACAGAGAGGAGGAGAGACAGAGAGGAAGATCTTCCATCCGATGATTCACTCCCCAAGTGAGCCGCAATGGGCTGTTGCGCGCCAATCCGATGCCAGGAACCAGGAACCTGCTCCAGGTCTCCCGCACGGGTGCAGTGTCCCAAAGCATTGGGCCGTCCTCAACTGCTTTCCCAGGCCACAAGCAGGGAGCTGGATGGGAAGTGGAGCTGCCGGGATTAGAACCAGCGCCCATATGGGATCCCGGGGCGTTCAAGGCGAGGACTTTAGCCGCTAGGCCACGCCACCGGGCCCAAGTTTCTTTTTTAATGAAGAAAATTAGAATAAAGAAACTGGCATAAAATAATTTATAGAGCATGCATTCTGTTCTAGGCATTGGGTAGACACTTTACATGTAGATTAACTTGCATATTCCTAGTATCTCCTAAAAGAGATAGGATCTTCTCTGCTTATTGGTGGGAAAATATATTTGGGGAAGTGAAATTGCCCAACATAACATGTTAAATAAACAGCTGAGCTGGGATTCAGATGCAGGTCTGTCTTTTTTTCTCTGATATATATAGTTGGGGCCAGTGCAGTGGTATAGCAAGCTAACCCTCCGCCCTGTGGTGCCAGCAACCCATAAGAGCCCCAGTTTGTGTGTCAGCTGCTCCATTTCTGATCCAGCTCCCTGCATATGGCCTGGGAAAGCAGTGGATGATGACCCAAGTCCTTGGGATACCCACAAGGGATACCCAGAAGCTCTTGGCTTCCAGTTTTGGATCAGCTTAGCTCTGGCCACTGCTGCAGCCACTGGGGAGTGAACCAACAGATGGAAGACCTTCTCTCTGTAAAAATCTGCTTTCAAATAAAAAAAAATCCTTTAAAAATTATGCATTTATTTATTTGAAAGGCAGAGCTACAGATGGTAAGAGATCTTCTGTTTGCCAATTCACCCCCCAAATGGCCACAATGGTTGGAGCTGGGTAGGTCTGAAGCAAGGGGTCAGGAGCTTCTTTAAGGTCTTCAGAATGGGAAGACAGAGGCCCAAGTACTTGGGTCATCCTCCACTGCTTTCCAGGCACATTAGCAGGAAGCTGGATTGGAAGATGAGCAGCTAGGACTCAAACATCTGAGCCCATATGGGATGTCAGCAGCGGCAACAGATCCACGCCTTTCTGATTCAAATGCCAAGATGTTTCCAGTGGCCTGACAACGCCATTGCAACAGATGTAATTTTGGCTTGGCAGATGCATTTATTAGCACTGCAGCACTGCTGTTGAGTTTAGATTCATTCTTTTAAAAATTTATTGTGGACTGACTTCAAAATAAATAAACAAATACATATATATTTATTTATTGTGGAAATGTTCAAATGTATACAAGGGGGAAGGAATAGTATAGTGAACTTCAGGTGCCATTACTACCCAGAGTCAATACTTAAGATTCTCAGGGGTTGCTGTGGTAGCTCAATAGGTTAATCCTCTACCTGTTAGCTCTAGCATCCCATAACAGAGTTGGTTCATGTCCCAGTTGTTTCAGTTCCAATCCAACTCCCTGTTTGTGGCCTGGAAAAGCAGTAGAGAATAGCTCAAAGCCTTAGGACCCTGCACCTAAGTGAAAGACTCGAAAGAAGCTCCTACCTCCTGGCTCAGCTCTAGCCATTGCAATCATTTGAGGAGTGACCAGCAGATGGAAGATCTCTCTTTCTGTCTCCCTCTTTCTGTAAATTGGCCTTCCAAATATAAATAAATAAATAAATGAATAAATAAATAAATAAATAAAACCATTCTTAGGGACCCAGCACGGTAGCCTGGTGGCTAAGTCCTTGCCTTGTACGCACTGGGGTCCTATTTAGGTGGCATTCGTGTCCCAGCTGCTCTACTTCCTGTCCAGTTCCCTACTTTGTGGCCTGGAAGTTGTCAAAGACGGCCCAGACTCTTAGGACCCTGTGTGGGAGACCCAGAGGAAGCTCCTGGCTCCTGGTTTTGGATTAGCTAAGCTCTGGCCATTGTGGTGACTTGGGGAGTGAACCAGCGGACAGAAGATCTTTCTCTCTGTAAATCTGACTCTCCAGTATAAGTAAGTAAGTAAGTAAGTAAGTAAGTAAATAAATAAATAAATAAAATCTTTAAAGAAAAAAAAAAGATTGTTCATCACTGTTTTATCTATGGCCACACAAACTTTTTAAGAAACATTATAAGGCAAGTTTAAGACAACATGTTGTTTCACTATAAATGTTTAAATATTAAAATAACTTCAACATCATTCAATATGATAATATCATTATAATACATAACAAAGCTAATAACATTAATTACTTAATATTATCCTAATCCATGTAAAATTTCTCAACAGATAACATTTGTTTGTTCATATATATTACATGTTTCTTAAGTCTTTATCTCCTTAGAATCTACGATTTTTCCACCAGTTTTTTTTCTTTTGCTCCTTAAGTTTTTTTTATTTTTATTTTTATTTGAAAGGCAGAGTAGCACAAAGAAAAACACATCTTCTATCTGCTATTTTTCTCCCAAAAGGCTCACAAGGGTTAAGGCTGGGTCAGGCCACAGCCAGGAGCCAGGATGTCCATTCAAGCCTGCCATGTGGATGCCAGGGACTCAAGAATTTGGGCCATCACCTGCTGCCTCCTAGGGTGTACATTAGTAGGAAGCAGAGCTGGAAGCAGAGCTGCGACCTAACCAAGCACTCCAATAGAGTGTAAGCCTCTCAAGTGGATGCTTGGCCTCCTGTACCACCACTTCTCTTCCCTTCTTCTTCATATCACTTATTTATGGAAGAAATTAAGTCATATGTCTTACAGAATTTTCCACTGTCCTGACTTGATATTTTACATCCTTATGGTTTCATTTAGTATACTTCTTTATTCTTCTTTTCTTTTTCTTTCTTTAGATTTTTTAAAATTTATTTTATTGGAATGGCAGATGTACAGAGAGGAGGAGAGACAGAGAGGAAGATCTTCCGTCTTCTGATTCACTCCCCAAGTAGCTGCAATGGCCAAAGCTGAGCCAATCTGAAGCCAGGAGCCAGATGCTTCTTCCAGGTTTTCCACACGGGTGCAGAGTCCCAAGGCTTCGGGCTGTCCTCAACTGCATTCCCAAGCCACAAGCAGGGAGCTGGAAGGAAAGTGGAGCTGCCAGGATTAGAACCAAAGCCCATATGGGATCCTGGCACATTCAAGATGAGGACTTTAACCACTACACTATCGTACCGGGCCCTATTCTTCTAATTTTCAAAAATCAGTGGTTAAAAAATTGTTAAGGTCAGGTTCAATTATCCTGGTAAGAACATTTTTTAAGAGGTGTTGTGGGATTATGAGTATATCACCTTGGATGGCAATTAATATCTGCCTGGCCCACTTCTAATAGTGCTAAGTTTGTACAGTCGAATTAAGGAATTAATAGACCATTCATAGAATTTCTTATCAACCTTCCATCTACTCATTATAGCAGTTACTGATGCTTACTGCATCTACTATTATTTCTTTAGGGATTAGGTTCATTGCAAATCCCATAAGACTCAATTTTTCTTTTTTCTTTTTTTTTTTTAAGATTTATTTATTTTTTTTTTTCTGATTTGTGTGTTTTATTTTTTTTTCTTCAATAATTACATTGTATTATGTGACACAGTTACATAGATACTTGGGTTCTCCCCATCCCTCCCCAAACCCTCCCACCATGGTGGATTCCTCCACCTTGTTGCATAACCACAGCTCAAGTTCAGTTGAGATTCCCCCATTGCAAGCATATACCAAACATAGAGTCCAGCATCTTATTGTCCAGTCAAGTTCAACGGCTTCTTAGGTATACCCTCTCTGGTCTGAAGACAGAGCCAGCAGAGTATCATCCCAGTCAATTGAAAGCTCCAACATACCATCAGCAAAAATTTACATCACTATGGAATTAATTGACATAGTAATGAGTAACCAACATGTTAAAAGTAAATGCGAGTTCCCAGCCACCTTCTGTGACCACCTCACCTACACTTCAATTTTAGTTTATACACAACATATAACATTCAAAACATAACATGTTATACATAACATCATATCATCTTAAATTAAGGCAAATATGTGGTATTTAACCTTTTGGGATTGGCTCATTTCCCTTAGCATTATGGTTTCCAGTTTGGCCCATTTGGCCACAAAGAACTGCATTTTGTTTTTTTAATAGCTGAGTAGTATTCCATGGAGTAGATGAACCATAGCTTTCTTATCCAATCCTCTGTTGATGGGCATTTTGGTTGCTTCCATGTTTTTGCAATTACTGATTTTGCTGCTATGAGCATAGGAGTGCATGTTGGTTTCACATAAAACAATTGTTCTGGATATATTCCTAGGAGTGCTATTGCTGGATCATACGGTATGTTGAATTTGAGTTGTTTGAATATTCTCCATACTGATTTCCATAGAGGCTGTACCAGCCTGCAGCCCCACCAGCAGTGGAGTAGGGATCCCTTTTCCCCGCAACCTCGCCAACAAGTGTTGTTGGTGCTTTTATTCATGTGGGCCAGTCTTACTGGCGTTAGGTGGTACCTCATTGATGTTTTAATTTGGATTTCCCTTATTGCCAGGGAACTTGAACATTTTTTCATATGTTTATTTGACATTTGGGTTTGTTCCTTTGTGAAGTGTTTGCCCATTTCCCGTGCCCATTTCTTGAGTGGCTTGTTTGTTTTGACATTTTGGTTGTTTTGTAGCTCTTTGTATATTCTGGAGATCAGCCCTCTATCACCTATGTCGTGTGCGTGTGCGAAGATCTTCTCCCATTCTGTGGGTTGCCTTTTTACTTTGTTGATTGTTTCTCTAGCTGTACAGAAGCTTCTTAGTTTGATGAGGTCCCATTTGTTTATTTTGGTCTTGATTTCTACTGCATTTGGAGTCAGATATACAGAGAGGAGGAGAGACAGAGAGGAAGATCTTCCATCCGATGGTTCAGTCCCCAAGTGAGCCACCACGGCTGGTGCTGCGCCGATCCGAAGCTGGGAACCAGGAACCTCTTCCAGGTCTCCCACGCGGGTGCAGGGTCCCAAAGCATTGGGCCGTCCTTGACTGCTTTCCCAGGCCACAGGCAGGGAGCTGGATGGGAAGTGGAGCAGCCAGGATTAGAACCGGCGCCCATATGGGATCTCGGGGCGTCCAAGGCAAGGACTTAAGCCACTAGGCCATGCCACAGGGCCCAAGACTCAATTTTTCAAAACCATTCCAAGATAGTTCAGGGGAGAGGCATATAAACAAAAAATTGGTACCAGTATGTGGCATAGCAGATAAAGCTATAGTGCTGGCATCACATATGAACACTGGTTCAAATCCCAGCTGCTCCACTATCAATCCAGCTCCCTGCTAACGTGCCTGGAAAAGCAGTAGGGGTGGCCCAGGTACTTGGGCTACAGCACTCAAGTGGGAGCCAATCCAAATAAGCCACCCGAAATAAACTCTTGGCTCCGGACTTCAGACTGGCTCAGCTCTGGCATTGCAGCCATCTGGAGAATGAACCAGTGAATGGAAGATCGTTCTGTGTTTCTACTTCTCTCCCTGTAATCCTGCTTTTCAAATAAATATTTTTTACAAACTTTTTTTTAATAAATGTCATCTTATTTCTATAAATAACTGGGTTTTAACTTGTTTGTTGTGTCAGTACTCTGTAAATTTTAAGCCCCATGTGGGATCATTTCACTACTTAAATTGATATTTTTACTAATATGTTATTTGTAATTTGTATCCATGCTTCCATTCCTAAACAATCCATAAGAAGGAAGAAATGGAGGATAAAAAAGATATTGCAAGTAGTTCTGATAAATGTCATAGTAAGTCATTTTAAACAACTCTGAGTCTTTTTAATTTCATGAACTTTTAAATTAGAAAAGGGTGTTACTTGGAGTGATTCTAATTCTGTTCTTATTCTGACCACATTCTTCATAGCTTGTTTCTGGGGCCAGCTTCTAAAGCAGAGGGAAGGCTTGGGCCC
The DNA here is from genome assembly GCF_030435755.1 of Ochotona princeps. Taxonomy (NCBI): domain Eukaryota; kingdom Metazoa; phylum Chordata; class Mammalia; order Lagomorpha; family Ochotonidae; genus Ochotona; species Ochotona princeps. The sequence continues at coordinate 56,488,423 of NC_080835.1, forward strand.
CGTCCTCCAGAGCTCACAGTCAACTAACTGAGGTAACAGGGAGATGTGCAGAAAGTCTTGGCAGATAGGAGCAGGGCATCACGTGGTGCACAACTAGGAAGAGCTTCTGGGGGCGGGAGATGTTTAACTGAGTTTTTAAAGATGAGCAGAAAGTCACTAAGAGGAAGGCATTCCAAGAAAATCCATACAAAGGCAGAGGCGGGGGAAAGGCCCTTTCAGCACATCCCGCGCACGGTGTTGCATGGCCTGAGAGTAAAGTTAACGGCAACAACAGGGCCTGGGCACGCAGCCTTGAGCAGGCTGAAGAATTAGCATATCGGTGAGGGACTTGGCACAGAAGAGTGACAGAGTCTCACTTATCTTATTTTCTTTCTCCTTGGTACATTTTTTTCCTATTGAGGTGAAATTCATATAGCATAAAATCAACCATTTAAAAGTGTGCGATTCAGTTGCATTTAGTGCAGGCACATTGTTATAAACCACCACCTCTTACGTTTCAAGACATTTTCATCAGTCCAAAGGAAACCACCCACCCACTGAGCAGTTACAACCTGTTTGCCTCTCTTCCTAACCTCTCCCAACCATCAGAAAGCTCTGTGTGTGCGTTTTCTAGTCTCTCGGTACAGTGCTCTTACTACTCAGCCATTTAAAAATAAATAAATAAATTTCACCATCTGCAAAAAAATGGTCCCAACTAGAGATCTTATACTCAGTGAAATAAGCAGATCCCAAAAGGACAAATATCATATGCTCTCTATGATATAAGCAATCTGCATGCAAAATACAAGATTAATAAATATATAGGTAAACATGCATATACATATATTTATCTAGAGGGACTGTGCAATAGAGACCAGCATGCTGAGGAGTGAAGATATGCTGCAGTATGCATCTCCAATCTGAAATAAAAGGAGGACACCCAATGAAACTGTTAAACGTATCTTGACAAAAGGAGGCTGGACTTTCTACCATTGTCTGTACCCACAATGTCATGATACACTTAATAGCAGGATGCTGGGCTTGTGATTGGTGCTGAAGACTATACTATTGTAATAATATGGGGGAAATTGGGCGGGGGGAGAAGGGGAATGTTGAGGGTGGAAAGGGAAATCCGTGAGCCTATAGAATTGTACCATGAAAAAGAAAAACAGAGAGAAAGAGAAAGGGACACATGTATAAAAATATACAATATAATACTACTCGGTCATGAAAAGAATAAAGTCATTTGCAATAACATGAATTGAACTCTAAATCGTTATGTTAAGGGAAATAAGCCAAGCTCAAAAGGACAAATATCACACAATTTCACTCAAGCATAGAGTCTCAAAACGTGATCTCATACAAATTGAACAGCAATGGTAGGACTGGTGCTGTGGCATAGTGGGTTGAGCTTCCACCATCATCCCATATGAGCATCTGTGTCCCAGATGCTTTATTTCCAATCCAGCTCCCTGCTCATGTGTCTGGTAAAACAGAAGATGTCTCAAGTGCTTGAGCCCTGCACATTCAAGAAGCTCCTGGAACAACCCTGGCTATTGTACCCACTTACAAGTGAAGCAGAAGATAAAATATCTTCTTCTCTTTTTCTTTTTATCTCTTCTTTTTCCTCTGCAACTTTCTCTTTTTTTTAAGATTTATTTACTTTTATTACAAAATCAGATATACAGAGAGGAGAGACAGAGAGGAAGATCTTCTGTCCAATGATTCACTCCTCAAGTGACCGCAACGGCTGGTGCATGCCGATCTGAAGCCGGGAACCAGGAACCTCTTCCAGGTCTCCCACGTGGGTGCAGGGTCCCAAAGCATTGGGCCGTCCTCAACTGCTTTCCCAGGCCACAAGCAGGGAGCTGGATGGGAAGTGGAGCTGCCGGGATTAGAATCAGCGCCCATATGGGATCCCGGTGCGTTCAAGGAGAGGACTTTAGCCGCTAGGCCACCACGCAGGGCCCAACTTTGACTTTCAAAATAAATAAATATAGGGATGGGGGCCTGGAATAGTAGCCAAGTGGCTAAAGTCCTCACCTTCCATATGCTGAGATCCCATATGGGCGCCAGTTCATGTCCCAGTTATTCCAGGTTCCCTTCCAACTCCCTACTTTTGGCCTGGGAAAGTGGTCAAGGATGGCCCAAAGCCTTGGGACCCTGCACCTGCATGGGAGACCCAGAACAAGTTGTTGGATCCTGGCTTCATATTGGCTCAGTGCTAGCTGTTGTGGCCACTTGGGGGATAAACCAGCAGACAGAAGATCTTTCTTTCTGTCTCTCCTTCTCTGTATAAATTTGATTTTCCAATAAAAATAAATAAATCTTTTTAAAAAAGTAATCGTGATTACTAGAGGCTGGGGAAGGGAGTGGGGGAGAAAGGAATGAAGATTAACAGATACTAGGCTATAGCTAGTAGCAGTACGAAGTTCTGGGGTTCTATTACATGATAGGATGGGTATGGATAATGCAATGGGTGTGTCAACTTGCACAGGGACCACACCAATCTTCTCTGTATTGGTCCAACTTTAGGATATGTGCTGCCAAAGAGACCATACAGTTAAGACTTTCTTGGGGCTGGAACTGAGCAGACTAACCCAATACCTCCCATGAGGGGCCTGGTTTGAGTCCTGGCTGCTCCACTTCTGATTCAGTTCCTTGCTGATGTGCCTGGGAAAGCAGCAGAGGATAGTTCAAGTGCTTGAGCCCCTGCACTCACAAGGGAGACACAGAAGAAGCCTCTGGCTCCTGCCTCCAATTTCTTACTCATGCACACACTGAGAGACAAAAGGTGATGACTCAAGTAATTGGCCTCCTGCCACACTTAAAGGAGACCTGGCCTACATTCCCAGTTCCTAGTTCCAGTACCAGATCAGTCACAGCTGTTGTATTTGGGGAGAGAAGCAGTGAATGGGACCTTCTTTGTCTACCTGTCTCTCTGCCTCTTAAATACTTAGAAAATAAGTTAAACAAATTATGCAAGCAATATGCAAGAATACATAAATCCATTATCTCAAAATCAAAATGCAGACAAACAAAAAGAGTAAAATATTGCTTTAATTTCAGCATGAATAAATTTTGCAAGCTATATTTTTATTAAGATCTTCATCTGTTTATCTTTTAAAGAGTTGGAGATTTTTCCACCTGCTGGTTCACTCCCTAGATGGCCTCACAAGCTAGGAACTTCTCGATCCCCCATGTGAGTGGCAGGAGCTCAGCTCCTAGGACCACTATCTTTGCTTTCTCGGACCATTATCAGGGAGTTGGATTAACTGGTACCCAAACAGGATGCCGGTATTGAAGGCAGCAGTTTAACTCACTCAGCTACAACACCAGCTCCTTTATATTTTTTTAAAGACTTTTTTTTATTGGAAAGGTATCGGACCAGAAGGAAGCTCTCATTCCTTCCCTGCCTTTCAAGTAGATGAACATAAACAACTAAACATTAAAGGTTAGTGAGAAAAGCCTAACAAACTATTTGATCACAGCTTACTTTTTTAAAAGATTGTTTTATTTGAAAGGCAGAATTACAGAGGGTGAGTCAGAAGTAGAAAAAGAGATTCCATCTGCTGTTTACTCCACAAGTGGTAGCAACAGCTAGGGCTGAACCAGGAAAAAGTCAGGAGCCAGGAGCTTCCTCTGGGTCTCTGATGTGGAATCAGGGACCCGGGCACTTGGGCTATCCTCCTCTGCTTTCCCAGGTGCATTAACAGGGAGCTGGATCAGAAGTGGAGCAGCTGGGACTCAAAATGACACCCATATGGGATTCCAGCCCTGCAGGCAGCAACTTTACACGCTATGCAACAGCACTGGCCCTGATCAACTTTTCCATGACTTCAAAAAATCATCAAAATGAAGATGCAAAGATCCGAGGTGAACTAGAGTATTTATTCTTAGTCTCGATGAGATATGAAGAATTGTGACTAGACTGGTCTCCCCAAGAAACCTGAATTTATCTGAATCATAAGATGCTGGACTCTATGCATGGTACATGCTCTCAGTGAAGGAATCATGACTGGATTTGAACTACTGCAACAATGTGGAGGAATCCAACATAGGGGGAGAGAATGGGGAGTGGATGAGGGAATCCCAGGGCCTATGAAACTGTGTCATAAAATGAAATTAAATTGGGCCCGGCACAGTGGCCTAGCGGCTAAAGTCCTCCCCTTCAACACGCCGGGATCCCATATGGGCGCCGGTTCAAATCCCGGTGGCTCCACTTCCCATCCAGCTCCCTGCTTGTGGCCTGGGAAAGCAGTCAAGGACGACCCAATGCATTGGGACCCTGCACCTGCATGGGAGACCTGGAAGAGGTTCCTGGTTCCTGGCTTCGGATTGGCGCAGCACCGGCCATTGCGGTCACTTGGGGAGTGAATCATTGGACGGAAGATCTTCCTCTCTGTCTCTCCTCTCTGTATATCTGACTTTGTAATAAAAATAAATGTTTAAAAATGAAATTAAATTAAAAAAATAGTTGTGACTAGATAAAAAGAATGTGATTTAACAGAATGGGGAGGAAGCCGGCAAGGACTGTCTGTTCAGATCTTTCTTAGCCTCTCTGTGCCCCATTTTTCCCTTTCAGGTACCAGGTGGCTGAGACCTTTGTGAGATGTAGGTCTTAGGATCTGCATCAAACAAGGTGGGCCAGAGCCTGAAAACTCATCCAGGTCTCTCATGCAGGTGTTTTGAGTCAAGCACTGATATCATCATCTGTTGCCTCCCAGGAGAGAGCTGGATTGGAAGCAGAGTAGTCAGGACACAAACCAGCACCCATATGGGATCCTAACACTTGAAAGAGGAGGATTAGCCAGTTGAGTCACTGGACCAGGCCCATGTCTTTTAACATACTTAATGATGAATTTTGCTACATAAAAATTTTACATTGGGCCTGGCATGATGGCTCAGTGGCTAAATCCTCACCTTGCAAGTGCCAGAATCCCATATGGGCACTGGTTCATGTCTTGGCTGCTCTGCTTTCCATCCAGCTCCCTGTTTGTAGCCTGGGAAAGCAGTAGAGGATGGCCCAAAGATTTAGAACCCTGAACCCGCGTGGAAGACCTGGAAGAAGCTCCTGGATCCCGGCTTTGGATCAGCTTAGCTTTGGCTGTTGCAGCTACTTGGGGAGTGAACCAGAGGATGAAAGTTCTTTCTCTCTTTCCCTCTCTCTGTAAAATCTGCCTTTCTGATACATACAAATAAATCTTTTAAAATTTTACATTAAAAAAGTCTTTGAAAGGCAGAGTGACCCAGAGAAGGGGAAACACAGTAGAGATATCTTCCTCTGCTGGTTCTCTTTCCACAAGCCAGGGTTGGACGAGGCCAAAACCAGGGACCAGGAATTCCATCTATGTCATCCACATGGGTGGCCCAAATACTTGGATCATCATGACTATCTCCCAGGTGCATTGTCAGGAAGCTGGATCAGAAGTAAATTAGCCAGAACTAGAATCAGCACCCCAAATACGACATGTGGCTATCCTAAGCAGTGGCTTAACCTGTTGTACCACAATGCCTGTCCCTATATATTTTTTAGAGATTTATTTCTTTTTATTGGAAAGTCAGATCTACAGAGAGAGAGAAGAGACAAAATCTTCCATCCACTGCTTCACTTCCCAAGTGGTCACAATGGCTGGAGCTGAGCTGATCCAAAGCCAGGAGCCCAGAGCTTGTTCTGGATCTCCCACATGGGCACAGGTTCCCAAGGCTTTGGGCCATCCTAGGCTGCTTTCCTAGGCCACAAGCAGGGAGCTGGATGGAAAGCGGAGAAGCCAGGATACGAACCAGCACCCATATGTGATCCCAGCACATGTATGTATGGCAAGGACTTTAGCCATTAGGCTATTGTGCTGGGCCCCCTATATTTTTATACAACCAGATGTATCATCTTTATATTTTCAACCTTTAGTTTCATGCTTAGGTCATTCCTACCCACTAAAGTTCTATAATATTCATTTGAATTCCATTTTACTTTAAAATTTTAATCTTCCTGGAATTATTTTTAGCATACTTCATGCATTTGGATTTAATTTTGCCTTAATGCTTAGACAGTTCATCTTAACATTCTTTCCATTAATATGAGGCACTGCTTATACTAAACTCATATATATTTTGGATATATTTCTAAACCATCTATTTTTGGGCTATAACAGTAAGTCTAATTATTGTATCTTACTGGTACCTTTCTATCTGAGAGGAAAAGACTTTTTCAGTACTGTTCTTCCTAAGAGTGTCCTTATCATTCACTATTTGTATATTTTCTAAGCAAACTTCAAAAAAACTTTTTATGTTCTAAAAGAAGTCCCAAGTATTTTTATTGAGATTTTGCTAAATGTAAATGTTTAGCTTGAGAAAAATACAATGAAAATATTAAATCATCCAATATAAACATGTATAAATGCTTCCACTTTTACTCCAATGTGTGCTCATATTTCATGTTAAAAGTTATGCAGATTTGCTTCTTTCTGCTGCCTTGATTTCTCAAGTTTGTAACAAGGGTCTTTTCCATTATTTAATTAATTACTGCCAATATGTAAGTTATTAATTTTTTATTAACTTTTGTTACTGCCAAACATTTTATTTTTTTTTTTTTTAAATGTATACTTTAATAAGCATAAAGTATATAAACAATTAGGTAAGCTTGTGGTGAAGCTGACCGAGATACATAAATTAGGAGAATATGGATGTCCATCTAAAGTTTCTATATTTCATGATTTTTACAGACTATTTATTAAAGTTGTTGCATATACAATTTTCCATGTGTCATTTTCGGAGTCCTTTATTGTAGAGGCTAGTCTTCTGTCTGGTGACAAGCAGCAGCCACGGTGATTATTCGGGACCTCCTCGCTGGATAAACTCCATTTCCTCCTGAGGTACGGGTTTCCTTCTGTATTTCTGTGTACTGCCAAACATTTTAAACTCTTATCTTAATAACTTTAAGCAATCATGTTATCATTAAATAATTTTAATTTTGTCTCTTTCTATCAAATATTTATATCTCTTGTGTTCTTTTTTTCACCTCATTACATCAATTGGCATTTCCAGAATAATATTAAATCATTTTGAGTCAAATTATTAGCATTAATGGAAATTCTTCTGGTGATTTACTGCTAAGTGTAATGCTGGTGGTTGTCTTGAGATCAAGATTCCTTAACATATTAACAAAGATTTTATTAAATCAAGTGAATACTGAGGGTTGGCACTGTGGCATAACACATTCAGCCTCTGCCTGAGACACCAGCCCGGCTACTTCATTTCTGATCTAGCTCGTTGCTAAGGCACTGAAAAAACAATGGAACATGGCCCAAGCCTGAGAGAAGGAAAGAAGTCAAGTAAAATGAGAAATGAAAGAACCAGCCTAACTAGTGTCAGTAGAGCTGGGGCTGGTGTTGGGGTACAGCCGATGACGCTGCAATCTGCAATACCAGCATTGCATATGGATGCTGGGAATCCTGGCTGTGCCACTTCCAGTTCAGCTCCCTACCAACGTTCCTGAGAAAGCAGCAGATGGCCCAAGTCCTTGAACCTCTGCACTCACATAGAAGACAGATGGAGTTCCAGGTTGCTAGCTTCAGGCCACTCCAGCAGCATCTGTTGTGGTCATTTGGGGAACCATGTGTGACAAATCTCTCTCTCTCTCTCTCTCTCTCTCTCCTTTCCTCCCTTTCTCCCTCCTTCCCTCTCGTTTACACTATTCCTCTCCCTGTGTAATTCTGACTTTTAAGTAAATTTATTTTTAAAATATATCCTAAAGAAAAATAAATAAGATACTATTATGAATAGTTATGTTAGCAAGCTAGATAACAGAAGAAATAAGTTCCTAGAGACACCAAATATACCAAGAATATGTGAAAATCTGATTATATGTATAACTAGTAGAGGCTGTATCAGTTATCAAAAATCTCCAAAGAGAAAAAAAAAATCCAGGACTACATGGCTATATGAATTCCTGGCTTCAAATTGCCCCTTCCCCAGTCATTGTGGCCATTTCGGGAGTGAACTCGCAGAAGAATCTCTATCCATGTCTCTCCTTCTCTATTTAACCCTCAAATAAAGACTTTCTAAAAAATTTCTTTCAAAAAAACCAAAGAAGATTCCAAATTCATTTTATGAAGGTAGCATTACCCCAAAACTAGAACCATACAAAGAGGAAAAAAAGAAACTACAGGTCAATATTCCTTGTGGTCACAGATGTAAAAATCCTTAAAAAAAACAGTACCAAGCCAAATCCAATAGCATATTAAAACAACTGTATACCATTAGCCCAGGGATAAGTGGGATTATCCCTGGGATGCAAGGATGGTTCAACATATGGAAATCAATTAATGGGCGAAACAGCATTAATAAAATACAGGATATCACATAATTATCTTAATACATACATAAAAAGCATTTGGCTGGGCTGTAAAGTAGTAGGCTAAGTCTCCGCCTGCAGCACTGGCATTCTGCCACACCACTTGAGTCCAGCTCCCTGGTAATGGCCTTGAAAGAAGCAGAGGATGGCTCTAGTTCTTGTGCCCCTGCACCCATGTGGGAGATTCAGATGAAGTTAGAAAGTTCCAAGCCCCAACCATTGTGGCCATTTGGGGAGTAAGTCAGTGGATGGAAGATCTTTCTCTGTGTCTCTCCTCTCTCTGTAACTCTGCCCTCTAAACTAAACTAAACTAAACTGGGCCCGGCAGCGTGGCCTAGCGGCTTAAGTCCTCGCCTTGAACACACCGGGATCCCATATGGGCTCTGGTTCTAATCCCGGCAACTCCACTTCCCATCCAGCTCCCTGCTTGTGGCCTGGGAAAGCAGCCGAGGACGGCCCAATGCATTGGGACACTGCACCTGTGTGGGAGACCTGGAAGAGGTTCCTGGTTCCTGGCTTCGGGGCTTCAGATCGGCGCAGCACCAGCCTGTTGCGGCGCACTTGGGGAGTGAATCATTGAACGGAAGATCTTCCTCTCTGTCTCTCCTCTCTGTATATCTGACTTTGTAATAAAAATAAATAAATCTTTAAACTAAACTAAACTAAACTGAAATAAAATAAATCTCAAAAAAAGCAATTGACATTCAATGCCCTTTCATCGTTAGAAAAAAAAAAAGAAAAACGAAACTCTCTACAAACTAGAAATACAAGAAAATTACTTCAATGTAAGGAAGACTATTGATGCCCGTCTCATCACTTCTACTCTACAGAGTACTAGAAGTCCTAGCCAGAGCTACTAGGCAGAGAAAGCATTGCAAGCTGGGGCTGACACTGCACAGTGATTGGGGCTGCTGCCTGGGACTCAGGCATCCTGTATCAGTGCTGGAGAGTCCTAGCTGCTTCAGTTCTCATCTAGCTCCCTGCTGATCTGTCTGGGAGGGCAGTGGAAAATAGCCTGGGTTCTTAGGCCCCTTGCCTCCACATTGTTTACCCAGAGGGGGTTCCTGGATCCTGACTTCTAGCTGACTCAGCTCTGGCTCTTGCAGCTGCCTGGGGAACAAAGCAGCACATAGGGGATCCTGTCTCTCTGGAGCTGGGCCTTTCAAATAAATAAAACAAATCTTAAGAAAAAAAGTAACATAAGCCTTCCAAATTAGAAAGGAAGAATTAAAACTCCCTCTTTGCAGATGACATGACCTCATAAAAGGGTATTTTAAAAAGTTCATGGAGGCACAGTTATTTAGCCTAGTGGTTAATTCACCTATGTCCAATGCTAGACTATCTGGATTCTATAATATAGGAAACCAGTATGACCGGGAAACCAGCAAAGACAAGAGAATTGATTCCAGCTTCCTACTAATGCAGACTGCAATTTAAACAAACAAAAAACGTCCACAGAAAGTATGTGTGCATGGGTTTCAAAATGTTTTGCTCCAAAATAAACATTTTTAAATTTCATTTCCATGAACTTCCTAAAGTATTCTAATATTTACAAAACTTTAACGATATCACTAAAAAATGGTTTAGCATGGCTGATGATGTAGCACAGCACATTAAGCCTCTGCTTGTAGGGCTGGCATCCCATATAGGAGCCAGTTCAAGTCCCGGTTTCTCCACTTCTCATGTAGCTCCCTGCTTATGGCCTGGGAAAGCAGCAGAACATCCCAAGTGCACAGGTTCTGGCACTATGTGGCAGACCTGGAAGAAGCTCCTGTCTCCCAGCTTCAAATCAGATCAGCACCAGCCGTTTCAGATACTGGGGAGTGAAGCACTCTCTCTTTCTCTTTCTCTCTTTCTCTCCTCCACCTCTCCTCTCTGCAATTCTGCTCTCCAAAATAAAAGTGCTCAAAAATATTTTAACTAATAAGCAAATATGCTATATGTTGTAGTATATAAAATACAAAAATCACCTGCATTTCTATACACCAACCAAGAACAATCTGAAAAGGAAATTATGAAAACAATCTCATTTATATCACAGAAGAGAATAAAATATATGAAAGAGTTGGATACTGAAAACTAAAAACATTGATGAAAAGTAATTAAAACAATGGTATTTATGCACTGGAACACTTAAAATTGTTAAAATGTCAACAGTATACAAAATCGTTTAGGTTAAGTGTAATTTCTATCAAAATCCCAATGGTATTTCATATAGAAACAGAAAGAAATGAACCTAAAATTCACACAAAATCATTAAAGAGACTATATAGTCTTTTCTTGGCAAAAAGAGCAAAGCTGAAGGCATCATACATCTTGATTTCAAAATATATCACAAATGCAGTCAGCTAAACAGAATCATACTGTCATAAAGGCAAAGATTGGAAGCAAACAGCGAACAGAGAAATGAATGCACACAGATCAACAACTGACCTGTGGCAAGGATGCCAAAAATACAATGGGGAAAGGATAGTTTTGTCAACATAGAATATTGAGGAAAGCGAATATCCACATGCAGAAGAATGTGGGCCTACCGCACAGCGCTTAGGCTAGCACTTGGAATGCCTGCATCCCATGTGACAGCAGCCTGTTCAAGTTCTGACTCTCTGTTTCTCATCCAGCTTCTTGCTAATGTCTACCCTGGGAGCCACCATTTAATGGCTCAAGAACTTGGGTTCCTGTCACCCACAGGGGAGACTTGGATTGACTTCTGGGTCCTGGCTGCAGTCTGGCCTTGGCTGTTGTAGATATTTGGGGAGTTAATCAGTAGCGGGAAGATCTTTCTCCAGCTGTGTGTTATGTCTACCTTTCAAATAAAATGAAAATATATATAAAATTTAAAAATTTGATCCTTGGTTTATACCATATAAACAAATGGCGCCAGCACCAAGGCCCAACAGGCTAACCCTCCACTTGCAGGCACTAGCATCCCATGTGTGTGCCAATTCTAGTTTTGGATGCTCCACTTCCCTTCTAGCTCCCTGTCTGCGGCCTGGAAAAGCAGCAGAGAATGGTCCAGATCTTTGGGCCCCTGCACCTGTGTGGGAAAGTTGAATGAAGCTTCTATCCCCTGGCTTCAGATTGGCTCAGCTCCAATTGTTGAAGAAATTTGGGAAGTAAACCAGTAGATGGAAATTCTCAGAATGTCCAGCAGTCACCAGCACCCGGGTTGGACTCCATGCTTGAGGCCATGGCTACAGCCACCATGATCATGCGGTGAGCTGGGCACAGGTGACCAGTGCACCATTTGGCATCAGGCTCCACCTGCTGGCCACACCACGGCAAGCTCTGGGGTCTTGGGTGTGTGAAAGTGCTGCCTAGGTATGTCCATCCTGAGGGCCCCGTGTGTGGGTGAGGAATCAATCATGAGGAACTTCGAACAACAAGGTAACTTTTCCTTGAAGGAACCTGGTGGTTCAGAGGAGAGAGACCAGACAATCTGTATGGGTCACTTGATCTTAGCCAAAAGGCCGAGAAGCGATCAATCTATATGGGTCAGACTCATACACCAACCCATTTGTGTGTCCTGTGTAGAACTTGTTATCACCAAACAATGCTGACCACCACACACCAGTCCATGTGAAAGCTAAGGCTAGGGCCTTGTCTAGCAGGGCTAGATCCTAGTACCTGACAGAATGTTGGATCAGGGGATGGATCACATTAGGCAGGGCCATGACATTAACCAGCACACGAGAGAACCATGTCCAGCGGTGGATTCTGTGGGGAATGTGTGGGCCAAACCCTGTGGAAATACTAGTCCTGCTGGTTAGCTCAAGAGTTGGGGTGGTCATGGGCTAAGCTAGGTGTGACCATGGAACCTGCCATCACTCACAGGTAAAGGAACCAAAAACAGTCTGAGCAGGTCAAGGCAGCAGCACCAAAATGTGCATCCTAAAAAAGGGGATGGGATGGGCCAGTTTGCAACATTCACCAGCTCAGACAAAGCCAAAATAGAAGGGCAGACTATGGTAGACACTGGTCTAATACCCACTAGCATGTATGTGATCTGGGTCCAAGAGTGGGTTAAGTGGGGGAACTTGGGAAACTCCCCTAATGCATCATAACTCTCCTGATGATCACATGGTCCAGGCCTGGGGGTCAGCATGCTGGGCAAAGTAGCTCCAATTGCTGGCTAAGATGTGGGTTGATTATGGAAGAGGGCAGACTAGGCAGGTCGAGCAAACCTTAGCTCACAAGCAAGAACAGCAATCAGGCTGGAGCACAGATCATGCAGGGCTAGGCTCTTATTTCTACTGGTCTGCATGAGCCAAGGATGCCAGGCCACAGCATCTAAGGCAAAGGTCAAAACAGGTGAGGGGCTATGCCAAGCTGGATCAGAGCAACCACTGGCATGCACAAGATCTGTGGCTGGGAACAGGTCTGGTTGGGGAGCAAGAGGACACTCTAACTGGGTTGGGGTTTCCACTGATGAGTGCAGGGACTGGAATGGGAGCTGCGTTCTGGTCTGGATATGGCTGCAGTCTCCCTTGGTACAAGTGTAGACTGGGACTGGGAGCACCAAGCCAGGCCAGACTCCAACACCATTTGGTGCTCTGGAGAACCAGGGTAGAATTAGGATGGGCTGGGCTAGGTCTCTGCCCCTACTGAACCATGTGTGAGCTGCATCTGGGTATGAAGGAGTCTTGGTTGGACTGAAACATCCAACAGTAAGAATCAGAATGGGTTGACGGCCAGACAACAAAGGCCACTCTTCCTGCCAGGACAGAAAGTGGACTAAGTAGGGCTGGCCCATGAACCCACCAGTATGTGCAAGATCTGGCATTGGGAGAGGCTCTGATGGAGGAGCTTGGGGAACTCCTCTAGTAGGACACAGTCCCTGCAGGTGAGCACAAGAACCATGATAGAGAGCAACACAGACCAGGCCAGAAGATACCCACCAGCATACATTTGGCATAGGTAGGGGGCGGACCAAGCTGAATCAGTTCACATAATCTGCTGGCAAATCCAAGCACCAGAACAGAGTGTGGGTTGGGCCAGGTTCGGTCGCAACACATACCAGTACACATTACGGCTGGGATTGGGTGCTTGGTGGGCTGGGCTAGACTGTAACCCTCACCAGCATGAGCTGGAATTAGGGTTGGGCTGGGCCTAGCCGAGCCAGGCTACAGAACCCACTGGCAAGGAAGGCCATGCCAAACCAGCACGTGTGAGAACCAGGGAGAGGGAGGAGACAAAGTCGGTAGGGGGAATGTTGAGGGCTCCCCTGCTGGACCACCACTCCCACTGGAGAGAGTGAGTCTGAATGGGGGCAGACCAGACCAGGCAGGACTACAATACCTGTGGGCCTCATGTGATCAAGGAAAAGCCAGGCTGTTCCTATTGGTGCAAGCATAAATTAGAGTGGGTGAGGGTTGGTTGGGTTTTGCCACAGCATCAGCTGGCAGAGGCTGGCACTGGAGGTTAATTCTGTCAAGTTAAACTGCAGAACCAACTGGAGAGTACATGATCCGGGAGTGGGAGTGGGCCAAGCAGGGAAACAGTGGGCACCTCCCTGTTGGGTTACCACTACCATTGGAGAGCATGAAAACTAGGACTAGGGCAGCAGTAGCTAGACAGAACAGCACCCACAGCACATGTGTGTGGGCTGGATAGTGGTGCTGGTTGGGTTGAACTAGGCTTCAATGCCAATTGACATGTAGGAAAGCTGAATGGGATGTGGATAAGAGTGGACCAATCTGCCGTACATACTAGCAAGCACAGGAACCAGGGCAGGAGGCGGGACTGGTGGGGGTTATTGTGGGTTGCTCCAACTAGGCTGCAACTCCCACTGGTTTGTATAAGGGCCAAGTGTGTAGTGGGCAAAATCAGGCTGGACTGCAATTGGTTCATGTGGAAGACAGGGCTGGAAACAGAACCGACCCAGCAATTGCAACCACCAACATATGCATAAATAGTTTGGGGCAACGGACTTAACCGGGTCCTGTACTGGCGTGCACACACAAGAATCTAGTCTGGGATCTCTCCAACTGAACTGCTGTTCTCAGAACCCCAACCATGAAGAGAAGTGCAAGTTCCATGGTCTGACCATGGAGTGCAAGTGTCAAAGCTGAGCCTCCTCAGAGCCTCAGACAGAGCAGTGGACAACATATCCAGGTGCACTTGGAGGATATGGCAGTCCATCAGAACCTGCAGAAGACACCAGGTACCACAACAGAGGACAGAGAACAGAACAAATCGATCATCCACCCCAGCCATGTGTTGGCAGTGAAAATCTGGGCAAACGGAGACTCTAAGGTGAACTATGTCAATCAGTGGATTCTGGAGATATTTCATCATGATTGGAACAGCAAGATTGGTAGCAATTCAGAACTGCTGAACTATCAAAACCACCTGAACAGGAGCCTTGGAGCATGCCCACATCGGGAACCTGGAATGGGAGACTGGGTTTCTCCTAGATAAGAGATAAAGGTTTCTCCCTTTATCTTTCCCCTTACCCCAGATACAGAAATAATAATAATAACAATAACAATAATAATAATAATAATGTGGAAACAACAGTTTTACCCACTTTCCTGTAGCCCTTGACCCTTTGTGCCCTAATAAACTATGTAAAGATTATCAAAACAAAATAATTATAAAAAAAAGAAAATCTCTCTCTCTAAAAATTCTTTTTAAACAAAGATAAATAAAACTTTAAAAACAAGCAAATAAAAACTGCCTCAAATTATAGGAATAGAAACTGAAAAATACTACAGGAAAACATGGGGGAAAAGCTTCATGACATAAGTTTGGGGAATTATTTCATGTATAAGGACAGGCAACAAATCAAAAATAAACAAATGGTTTATATTAAACTGAAAAGCTTCTGCACAGCAATGGGAACAATCAGCAAAATGTAAATGCAAACTGTGGACCAAGAGAAAAAAGTATGTACAAATCATATATCTCAAAAGGAGTTAATCTCCAAAATGCTGAAGGATTTCCTATAATGCAAAAATTAAAATTAGGTGAACAGTGTAGTATAGCAAGTAAAGCCTGCAGCACCAGCATCACCTATGGGTGCAAGTTTGTATCCCAGCTACTGCATTTCCAATCCAGATCGCTACTAATGACCTGGCAAAACAGCAGAAGACAACAGAAGTGATTGGGCCCTTGTACCCACATGGGAAACCCAGAAGACACGCCTGGCTCCTGGTTTCAGCTTGACCCAGCCAGGTCACTGTGGCCATCTGGGCAGTAAATGAGCAGATAGAAGATCTCTAATGTTGACTTTCAAATAAATAAATAAGCCTTTAAAATGAATAAATAAAATAATCCATGTTGATTTCTTAATCCATTTTTTAGCATTTTGTTAAGATGATCCTTTTTTGTTGATACACTAATGCCATAAATCAGTTATTTTTAATATTTCACCTTTCTTGCATACATAGAAAAATTCTATTTCATAATGGTGATTTGCTTTTTTAAAGTGTGACTTCAGTTCCGTTTAGAAACAAACATTCAAGTAGAGAAAACATTTAGGAGGCAGTTAGAGTTCTGAGATGAAACAACAGCAGTGGAGACAGGAGAGAGATAGAGATCTGAGAGACATTTCACAAGAAAGATCAACAGTGACTCATTAGAAGTGAGATATGAAGGAAAGACGGGAATGCAGGACTGCCAGGCTCTTAGCTTGGTGACATTTACTAAGACAAAGAAGAAAAGCAGGTTTGGTGGGGTTGGAGGATAGGACAGAGGATGAGCTCAGTTTTAGGAATGTTAAGTTTGATGGTCCGAGTTGAACATCCAGGTGAGAAGAATAAGCAGTTACATACTGCAGGGTGCGGTAGAGACATCTGGGCCACCCAGAACAACTGACAATTACCAGAACACAGGGGACAGCAAGGTAAGGAGCATGACAACACAGATGGGAAGCAGAAGCCTGGAGAAGACCAGCTTTGAGAGAAGAAAGCAAAGTGGACTCACAAAGAAGCTGAATTCTGTGAGTCAGAAAACCAAAAGCACAGGTTCAAGGAGAGCGAGCGCACACACACTCAATAGTGTCAAATGGAGCAAAGCTGTCTAGTGATTCAAGGACTGGAAGCATACTTAGATTTTGTCAAATGTCACCAAGGAACTTAGCTCAAGTAATTTTCATAGAAAGTTTGCAGGTGTTGTGTTTGGGGCCTAATCTTGTCCTCCCTTTCACATCCTCTCAACTGCTTCCCTCTTTCCAAACACACCACAGGACCCTGGTTGTCTCTGTCGAATTCCCTGCTTGCATTCAGAACTGAAATCCCAGACCCCCATGCTTTGTACAAACCTCCTGTCTGCATCTCGCATGGTTCAAGGAGCCTGCTTGCTATCTCACCTGCTGCATCTCATCAGGGCTTGTCCAAAGCAGTGGCCAGACAGTCACACACCAGACTACATGCCTTGGCTTGCTTTTTTCTCTACTTTCCAAAGCTTCAACCTCCTCCCACCCCCAAAAAAGGAATCAGCCCTTAACTCCTTATCCAGGCTCCGCAGCATAGAGAACCTGAGCTAAAACAGTCGGTAAGGTAGCTGGTAAGTTGAACTGGGGAGGTAGTACAGAAAGATAGCATAGATAACCATTTTATTTATTTTTTTTTAAGATTTATTTTTATTGGAAAGTCAGATATATAGAGAGAAGAAGAGACAGAGAGGAAGATCGTCCATCCACTGATTCACTCCCCAAGTGGCTACAACAGCTGGAGCTGAGCCAATCCGAAGCCAGCAGCCAGGAGCTTCTTCTGGGTCTCCCACACGGATGCAAGATTCCAAGGCTTTGGGCCATCCTTGACTGCTTTCCCAGACCACAAGCAGGGAGCTGGATGGGAAGCAGGGCTACTGGGACATGAACTAGCACCCATTTGGGATGCCAGTGGTACATGCAAGGCAAGGACTTAAGCCATTAAGCTACAGCGCTGGGCCCACAACCATTTTAAAAAGCACCCTTCAAGTGCTGCTACTGTGGTGCATCGGCTAAGCTGTTGCTAAGCTCCAGCCATAGTGGCAACTTGGGGAGTGAGCCAGCAGACAGAGGCTATTTATCTTTGTCTCTCCTTCTCTCTGTAGATCTGCTTTTCCAAAATCAATAAATCAATCAATCAAACAATATTTTTTTAAAGATTTATTTTTATTACAACGTCAGATATACAGAGAGGAGGAGAGACAGAGAGGAAGATCTTCCGTTCGATGGTTCACTCCCCAAGTGAGCCACAACAGGCCGGTGTTGTGCCAGGAACCAGGAACCTCTTCCAGGTCTCCCACGCGGGCGCAGTGTCCCAATGCATTGGGCCAACCTCGACTGCTTCCACAGGCCACAAGCAGGGAGCTGGATGGGAAGTGGAGCTGCCGGGATTAGAACTGGCACCCATATGAGATCCTGGTGCGTTCAAGGCGAGGACTTTAGCCGTTAGGCCATGCCGCCGGGCCCCAATATTTTTTTAAAAAAATAAAGTACAAAGATTAATTGCTGGGCCTAGCGTGATGGCTTAATGGCTAAATCCTCACCTAGCAAGTGCCAGGATCTCATAAGGGAACCAGTTTAGTTCCTGGCTGCTCCATTTCCCTTCTAGCTCCCTGGTTGCGGTCTGGGGAAACAACAGAGTTTGGCCCAAAGCCTTGGGCCAACACCTTGGGCCCTGCACCTGGATGGGAGACTCAGAAGATAATCCTGGTTCCTTGGGCACTTAAGGAGTGAACCAGTGGATGGAAGATCTTTTTTCTCTCCTATCTGTAAATCTGATCTGCCTCTGCAATAAAAATAAATAAATATTTAAATTTTTCTAATTAAAATTTTTAAATGAAGATTAGTTGCTATTCAAGGTCTGTGATGGTAAATTCCATTTGTCAGCTTGAATGGATTAATACATTTCCAGATATATTACAATACATTATTTCTAGGTGTGTATGAGAGGGTGTTGCCAGAGATCAATGTTTGCATTGTCAGACTGAGTAGAAAGCTCCATCTGACCAATCTGAGGGAATATTCATCCATTGAGGGCACAAACAGAACAAAAAGTCAGAGAAGGGGAGAATTTGCTTTCTTTCCTGGGGCTGGAATATCCATTTCTTCTTGATTTTGAACATCAGACCCTGGGACATACCCTAGCAACCTTCCAGGTCCTCAGGTCCCCAGGCCTTCAACTTTGGACAGAGAGTTACATCACTGTTCCCTGGTTCTCAGCCTTCAAGCTCACACCACCATCAGCTTGTCCTTTTGCTGACAGACAGCATGTAATCGGTTTTCTCAGCCTACATGAGCCAATTGGCATAATAAAGTTCCTCTTAAGTCTGTTATTTCTATTCTACTGTATCTCCAGTAAACCCAAATGTTAAATCATACAAAATAAAAACCATACAAAAAGTACAGATAAAATCCTAAGCAGGTCCAAAGCAGGTAGATAAAGTTAGAGGTCTGGGAAAACTTCAGAAGCAATATATTTGTAGAACACAATGTAATAGTTGCATATCAGGGAGGATTAGAGAATATGAACGTAAAATCAAAGGCACAGAGACGGGAAATAGTTGAGTGTAACTGAAGAATGATAGACCATAACAATTTGGAAGTACATATCAGAGAACTCTGAGAACTCACAGACTCATGTATCACTGTATCATACAGTATTCACCGTATAACACATACAGAGCTGAGGATGGAGTTGCAGAGCCAGACGTGTAACAGGAAGAATGAACTAGCAGCTGGGATCTCTTCTTGTTCCTCTTTGTTCTCTTCTCCTCCTTGCTCCCTCCATCTCTTATTTAAAAAAAAAATCTATATCTATATATATATAGATATATGGCAATAGATAAATAGAAATATATGCATATATATAGATATATATAAAAAGCAGAGTTATAGAGAGGAAAGACAGAGACAGACAGACAGACCTTCCAGCTGCTGGTTCACTCTACAAATGGCCATAAAAGATGGGCTGGGCCAGGCCAAAGCCACGAGTCAGAAGCTTCATCTGGGTCTTCCACGTGGATGCGGGGCCCAAGCACTTAGAAGACTTTCTTCTGCTTTCTTAGACACATTAGAAGGAAGTGGTATTAGATATGATCAGCTGGGACTCAAACTGGCATTCTTATGGGATACCTGCATTGCAGGCAGTGGCTTTACCTGCTAAGCTACAATGCCAGGGCGCCCTCCCACACACCTTTTTTTTTTTTAATAAACAATAGAAACTTATTTCTCCTAGTTCTGGGGGTTTATATGTTGTAAGCAGTGTATCAGCACAGTTAGGATCTGGTAAGGGCCTATTCCAAGTGTGTACAGCTGACTTCTCATTATACTATAACATGCTAAAGAGCATAGCTAACTTACTTGGTTTTCCATGTCCATGTTCTAGTGCATAGGGTTCAAATTCGGATCTCAGAAAAATGATACAAACCTTAGCTCTGGCATGTGCAGGAACCAGGCTGGAACCATACTGAGCTAGGCTATCACACCCACTGGTTTGCATGAACCACGATGGGAGCAGACCAGGGAGAGCTAGGCTGCAGCATCCAATGGCAAAGGCCAAGATGGGGGATGGTCTATGATGAGCTGGGTCAGAGCAACCATGGGCATGCGCAAAATCCGTGGCTGGGAACAGGTCTGGTTGGGGAACTAAGAGAAAGCTCTAACTGGGTTGTGGTTCTTACTGGTGAGCACGAGAGCCAGAATGGGCATGGTGTTCTAGGCTGGACAAGACCATAGTCTCCCTCGGCATGGGTGTGGACTGGGTCTGGGTTGTGCTAGATGGGGCCAAACTCCAGCACCCACTGGTGCTCATGAGAGCCAAGGTAGGTGTAGGACAGTCTGGGCTAGTTCTTGGCACCCACTGAACCACACAACAACTGTATCTGGGAGTGGACCAAGTGTGGCTGGGCTGTAACACCTAACAAGAATCAGAACGGGTATGGGTCGGTTGGGCAAGACACTGTTCCTGCCAGGACAAGAGGTGGACTAAGTCAGTTTGGGCTAAGGACCCACCAGTATGTGTAAGATATGCCACTGGGAGAACTGATAAAGGAGCTTGGGCAGACTCCTTTGTCAGGATGCAGTCCCTGCGGGTGAGCACATGAACCAAGGCTGGGAGCAACTGAGACCAGGCCAGGTTACGGTACCCACCAGCACACATGTGGGTCAGGTCTTGGGGCAAGTCAGGCTGGACCAGTTCATAACACCCACTGGCAGATCTGAGAACCAGGAAGGGATGCAGGATAGGCTGAGATGGGCCACAACAGCAGCTAGTATACATTAGGGCCAGGACTGGGGTCTTGCTGGGCTGGGCTGGGCTGGGCACCAGCATGAGCTGGAACCAGGGGCAGGCCAGGCCAGGCCAGGGCACAGCACCCACCAGCAAATGCCAAGGTGAGATGAGCCATACCAGACTGGGCTGCAGCACCTACCAGCACACGTGAGACACAGGGGACGGGGGTGAGCCTGGCAGGGGTGGTCACGGGGGGCTTTTCTGCTGTTCCCACTAGTGAGCATAATTACTGGGCATACCAGACAGGCAGCACTTCCACACCTGTTGGCCTGCATGTGAACTGGTTTAGGAGGACAGTCAGGCTGGACTAACCCATTGTATCCACTGGTTCATGCATGAGCCAAAAAAGGTGCAGGCTGGTTGGGCTTCACTACAGCATCAGCCGGCAAACATGTGGATGGTGGATGGAGTCCTGTCCTGTCAGGCAAGATTTCAGAACTATCTGACAAGTGCAAGATCTGGGGATGGGAGTGGGTCTATTAAGGAAACTGTGGGTACCTCCCTGATGGGCTGCAACTTCCACTGGTGAACATGAGAATCAGGGCTGGAGGCAGGCCTGGCTAGATAGGTGGTAACACCTGCCAGCATGAGTGTGGGCTGGATAGTGGGGTCAGTTGGGCTGAGTTAAATTTCAATTCCCACTGATATATACAAGAGCTGTGACACAGAAGACTGGACCAGTGTGCTGTATATACTGGGAAGCATTGGAAACAGGGCTGGGACTGGGTCCATTTGGGATTTTTAGGGGTCACTCAGACTAGGCTGCAGCTCCCATTGGTATATGTGTGGGCCTAGTGTATAGTAGCCAGGGCTGGGATGGGCCACAGCATCCACTGGTTTACGCAAGAGATGGGGTTGGAAACAGAAGTGACCCAGTAATTACAACTACCAGTGTGTATATAGGCTGACATAGATGACAGACTGAGCTGGATCCCGTACTAGCAATCACACACAGGGTCAAGTCTGGGATCATATCAGACAACATTTCTGAGGTTCCCAACTAAACTTCTGGACTCAGAACTCCAACCATGGGAAGAATCACAGGATCTGTGATCTGCCCATCGAGTGCATATGTCAGAACTGGGCTTCTCAGTGGCTTAGACACTGCAGTGGATGACACACCCAGATGCACATGGAGGATATGGCAGTCCATTGGGGCCTGCAGAGGATATCTGGTACTATAACAGAGGAAGGAGGGCAGAACAAATTGGTCAACTGCCCCTGCCAAGCGTTGACAACAAATATCTGGGTGAATGGAGACTCTGGGGTGGACTGTGTCAGCTGACAGACCTTGGAAGGATTTCATCCTTGAATCAGCAAAATCGACAGCATTTCAGAACTATTGAAACCACTCAAGTGGAACCCTTGAAATAGGCCCTACATCAAGGACCCTGGGATGGCATCCAGTAGCCATTTCCCTTCCCTGGGCAGTAGGGTGGCAGAGAGGCTGGGTGCTGCTACTTCTGTAATTTCCCACTTTCTCCCAGATACAGGAGAAACGAGGGGAGGATCTGGAAACAAGGATCTCACCCTGTTCAACTATGTAAACATCATCAAAACTAAAAAAGTAAAAATTAAAATAAGAAACAGACAATAGAAACAGTCCCTTAATCAATCCATATAGCAGAGTTTTAAACAGGAATGTAAAGTGACTGTGATAACTATGTTCAAGAAAATAAAAATTTACGTTAATTCTTAAAAGGATTATTAAGATTATAAAAGTATGTTTCTGCAAGAAATATTATCAAGAATAGCTAGGAACATAAAATATATTTCATAACATTTCAAAATATTTTCCTGCCACACTTGATTTCTACTTGCATGGTCCATCTATGATGGAAGATAAAACTCACAAGAGTCATAATTAAAAGCAAATTTAGGAGCAGCACTGTGGGTGTCTGGATCTCCCAGCCATGTGGCTGTAGGGGAACCTGTGCTGGGCCAGGCTTCCTGCCGGGGATCATAGCACCCCATCCACTGCTGTTAGGAAGGGGGAGAGTCCTGGGCTGTGAGCAACAACTGGCGCCTGGCTTTACGTGCTGGCTGCCCAGTGGTAAGCTCTGGCATCTTCACGGTATGGAATTACTGCCTAGGGACATCCATGGATAAGGACATTGTACGTGTAGGTAAGGAGCGAATCCTGAGGGACACCCAACAACAGGATCACTGTACTTGCAAATAAGCGAGGCAACTGAGACCTGGTGGTTTGAACCGGAGAGGCCTAAAGACCTTTATGGGTCAGACTGATATACCAGCCTACACGGGAGTCATGGGCTGGGCTTGTTAGCATGGAACATGGCTGACCACCACACACCAGCACACATGCAAGCTATGGCTGGGGCCTGTCTGGCAGGGCTAGATTTTAGTACCTGACAGTGAGTGTCAGATCAGGGAATGAGTCACATTAGACTGGGCTATGACACCAACCAATACACAAGAAAACCAGATCCAGGAGTATATTCTATGCAGGATATGTGGGCCCAATCCTATGGAACTACAAGTCCCACTGGTAAGCTTGAAAATTGGGATGGTGATGGGCTAAGCTAAGCATGACCATGGAACTCACCAATGCTCACCAGTACTAGGGCTGGGAACAAGCAGGGCAGGTCCAGGCTGCAGCACCCGCATGAGCACCCTAAAACAGGATGTGATGCAGGTCGGACCGCACCAGCTCATACAAAGACTGGAATGGATGGGGCAGGCCATGTCAGATAAGGGTCAAGCACCCGCTACCATGTATGAGATATGGGTCTAGGAGTGGTCCAAGTGAAGGAACCTGGGAAATTTCCCGAGTGGGTCACAGCTCCTGCTGATGAGCACATGGTCAAGGCCTGGGTCTTGGGCAGGCTGAGCAAGGTAGCTCCATCCATTGGGAAGTGTGTCAGTTGGTTTTGTAAGGGAGCAGACCAGGTGGGGCCGAGCTAACCTTAACTCACTGACAAGTACAGAAACCAGGCTGGAGCACAGGTCATGCAGGGCTAGGCTGCCACACCTACTGGTTTGCATGAGCCAGGGATGAGAGCAGAGTAAGCATGGCCAGGTTGCAGCACCTGCCAGTGAGAGTCAGGACTGGGCGTCAGCTGGGCCAGGCCAGGCTGCAGCATCCAAAGGCAAAGCCCGAGACTATGCCAAACTAGGTCAGAGCAACCACTGGCATGCACAAGATCTGTGGCTGGGATCAGGCTTGGTTGAGAAGATAAGAGAAAGCCCTGGCTGGGTTGTGGGTCCCACTGATGAGCACGGGACGTAGAGTGGGGGGTGCAGTCTGGTCTGGATATAACTGCAGTCTCCCTTAGCACAAGCGTGGACTGGGTCTGGGAAATGCCAGACTGGGCTAGATTCCAGCACCCATTGGTGATCGTGAGAATAAGGGTGGGTGCAGAACAGGCGAGGCTAGATCTCTGCCCCTACTGAGCCAGATGTGAGCTGTGCCTGGGTATGGAGCAAGCTTAGATGGACTGTAGCTCCCAACAGTAAAAATCAGAATGGGTGAGGGCCTGTCAGAAAAGGCTACTGTTCCTGCTAGAACAGGAAGTGGACTAAGTAGGGCTGGCCCATGGACCCACTGGTATGTGCAAGATCTGGAATTGGGAGAGGCTCTGATGGAGGAGCTTGGGAAACTCCTCTGTTGGGACAAAGTCCCTGCAGGTGAGTGCAAGACCCACAATAGGGAGCAGCCCAGACCAGGCCAGGTTACAGTACCACGGGCTTACCTTTGGCTCAAGTCTGGGGTAACCCAGGCTGGGTCAGTTCATATCACCCACCCACTGGGAAATCCGAGAGCCAGAATGGTGTGTGCATTATGCCAGACTGAGCTACAACACCATCCAGTTCACATTAGGGCCAAGATGGGGGCTGACTGGTCTGGTTAGGCTGTAGTCCCCACCAGTGTGAGCTAGAACTTGGGGCATGCCACACCCACTGGCAAATGCTGAGGCAAGGCGGGCCATGCCAGACTGGGTCACAGCACCCAACCAGCACATGTGAAACCTGGGAGAAGAGCAAACGAGCCTAGTAGGAGGGCTTCAGAGAGCTCCCCTGCAGGGTCACTATTTCCACTGGTGAGTGTGAGCGCTGGGATTGGGGGCAGATCAGGCCGGGCATGGCTACAACACCTGTTGGCCTGCATGTAAGCTGTACTGGGGACAAGCAAGGCTGGGCAGGCTGTACTTACTGGTACATGCATAAGCTAGAGGGGGTGAGGGTCCATTCGGCTTTGCCATAGCATTAGCTAGCAGATGCTGGCACAGGGGGGAAATTCTGTCGCGCTAAACTGCAGTACCACCTGGAGAGATCCAAGAGTGGGAGTGAGCCCATTAGGGAAACAGTGGACACTTCCCTCTGGGTTGTCACTCCCACTGGTAAGCATGAGAACCAACACTATGGTAGGCATGGCTAGACAGAAAGCAGCATCTGTCAGCACATGTGTGGGCTGGATAGTGGGGCTGGTTGGGTTGAACTAGGCTTCAATGCCCACTGATATGCATTAGAGCTGGATGGGATGTGGGACAGACTGGACCAGTCTACTGTACATACTGGCAAGCATAGGAACCAGGGTAAGAGGCAGGCCTGGTGGAGGTAATTATAGGTCACGCCAACTAGGAAACAGCTCCTGCTGGTTTGCATGAGGGCCAAGTATAAAGTGGGCAGGATTGGCCTTGACTGCAACACCTATTAGTTTGTGTAGGAGAGAAGGCTCGAGACAACTGACCCAGCAATTGCAACTAACAGTGTGTGCATAAGCCAATTTGGGTGATGGACTGTGCTGGGCCCTATATTGACATGCACACACAAAAAACAGTTCTGGGGGCCCGGCGTGGTGGCCTAGTGGCTAAAATCCTCACCTTGAACACGCCAGGATCCCATATGGGCACCATCCCAGCAGCCCTGCTTCCCATCCAGCTTCCTGCTTGTGGCCTGGGAAAGCAGTCAAGGCCCAAAGCTTTGGGACCCTGCACCCTTGTGGGAGACCTGGAGGAATTTTCAGGCTCCTGGCTTTGGATCGTTTTAGCACCGGCCATTGTGATCACTTGGGGGGGTGAATCATCAGACAGATGATCTTCCTCTCTGTCTCTCCTCTCTGTATATCTGACTTTGCAGTAAAAATAAAATAAACCTTAAAAAAAAAGAATCAGGTCTGGAATCACCTCAGATGAAGTTTCTTTTGGAATCCCCCTCAACTGAACCACTAAACTCAGAATTCCAACCATGGAGGAAACTGCAGGTTCCATGGTATGACCATCGAGGGCATGTGTCAGAGCTGGGCTACTCAGTGGCTTAGACAGAGCAGTGGAGAGCATATCCAGATGCACATGGAGGATATGGCAGTCCATTGGAGCATGCAGAGGATACCAGGTACCATAACAAAGGACAAAGGATAGAACAAATCAATCAACTACCCCAGCCAAGAGTTGGCAATGAATACATGGGCAAATGGAAACTCAAAGGTGGATTATATTAGCCTGTGGAATCTGGAGAGATTTTATCACAATTTTAGTGGCAAGATCGGCAGCAATACAGAACAGTTGAACTATTAAAGCCACTTGTGCAGGATCCTCGGAGAATGACCCACATCAGGGATCCTGGTATGGTTGGGAGGCTGGGTGTGGCTTCTTCCCTTACCTCTCCTCTCTCCTCAGATGCAAGAAGGAAAAAAGAGAATGTGAAAACAATGGTCTCACCCACTTTTCTCTAGCCCTTACCCACTGCACCCTAATCAAATATGTAAAAAATTTTCAAAAATAAAAATTAAACAATCTGGGCCCGGCGCCATGGCCTAGCGGCTAAACTCTTCGCCTTGAACACACCGGGATCCCATATGGGCACCGGTTCTAATCCCGGCAGCTCTGCTTCCCATCCAGCTCCCTGCTTGTGGCCTGGGAAAGCAGTCGAGGATGGCCCAATGCTTTGGCACCCTGCACCTGCATGGGAGACCTGGAAGAGGTTCCTGGTTCCCGGCTTCAGATTGGCGCAGCACTGGCAGTTGTGGTCACTTGGGGAGTAAATCATCGGACAGAAGGTCTTCCTCTCTATATCTCCTCCTCTGTGTATATCTGACTTTGCAATAAAAATAAATAAATCTTTAAAAAATATATACAATCAGAAATAATATTTTTTAAAAAGCAAAAATGCAAATTTAAATTTAAAAAATGATTAATGACCACTTTTTACTTAGGAAAAATAATACCTTGAATGTTAAATTCATAAATACCAACATCCTATAAAAGTTTATTGACTGGGGCCCGGCGGCGTGGCCTAGTGGCTAAAGTCCTCGCCTTGAAAGCCCCGGGATCCCATATGGGCGCCGGTTCTAATCCCAGCAGTTCCACTTCCCATCCAGCTCCCTGCTTGTGGCCTGGGAAAGCAGTCGAGGACAGCCCAATGCATTGGGACACTGCACCTGCGTGGGAGACCTGGAAGAGGTTCCTGGTTCCCGGCATCTGATCAGCACGCATCGGCCCGTTGCGGCTCACTTGGGGAGTGAATCATCTGATGGAAGATCTTCCTCTCTGTCTCTCCTCCTCTGTGTATATCTGGCTGTAATAAAATGAATAAATCTTAAAAAAGAAAAAGTTCATTGACTGAACTGCTCAACCAGCCCAGAGAGAACCCCACTTGTTTGAAGATGAAAGGAAACACTCCATCATTTCTGTCAGAAACTTCTCAACATTTCTTCTATTCTGTTGAACCACTTCTTCCTTAATATACACAGTACCTCATTTTCTTTTCTCCTATCTCAACTCTTCACTAAAATCAAGGGAAAATCAAGTTGCAAATCAAGAAAAACCGGACAGGCCCAGCCCTTAGCAGGCTTTGTGGGCCCCTAGGGAGCAGCACAAGAGTGGCTCCTGGCAGCTCCCCCAGGTCTAGGCATACATACCATCAATACAGTGTTAGTGATAAGTAGGACTCCATAATGTTAGCCAGATGAAAAAAAAAATCACTAAGCTTGATCCTATCCCATTTTCTGCCTCCTGCTGTATCTTGCAGCCCTTAAGCTAAAAAAGAGAAAAGAAGATTGCGGGAAGAGACAATTACTATTGCATAAAACAAACAAAACATAGCAACAGCACAATTGTGGTCTCCTCTGCTTGGCTCACTGCCAGAAATAGCTGGCAGCCAAAGAAGGAGAAGCAGTTACCAAAAAGGAGTGTGTCCACAGAGCAAAGCCCTGGTGAGTCATGGACTGACAGCAATCTTAGCCCTGTTCTCAGAAACTGCCCAGAAGAACATGGTGACAAGACAATGGATTACACAGGTTAAAATAATGCATTGTACCTATGTAGATGGAATTACGTATCAGTGAAAAATAAGTACACAGAACGAAAAAAATAAATAAAAGGAACTGCACCTGCAGTCTTCAGTGGGCAAAGGGAGGGCACTGAGGTTCTGAGAAGGAACAGACAGCAATTACACTCAAGGTCATTATCTGAGATACCAATCTTGCAAATCTGTTTCTAACAGAAAAGTTCTAAACCCAGAAAGAAAATGTCCTGCTTGTTAGATAAATATTTTCTGTCCTCTTGGCCTTGTAACATATTGAATGGATACTTTAAAAAAACAGGTAAACCCATGCCTATGTAAATTGCTTAAAAGATGAATTGCACACACATACACAGAGATTATTTCTTGTTAGTAATCTCCGAACTTCGCAAAACACCTTACATTAAGTAAACTGGGGGACTGCAGGGCTGTTAAAAGCTCATCAAAAACGCTACATAGAAACATAGGTAAATGATCTTTTTTTTTTTTAAAGATTTATTTTTATTACAAAGTCAGATATACAGAGAGGAGGAGAGACAGAGAGGAAGATCTTCCGTCCGATGTTTCACTCCCCAAGTGACTGCAACGGCCAGTGCTACGCCGATCTGAACCTGGGAACCAGGAACCTCTTCCAGGTCTCCCACGCGGGCGCAGTGTCCCAATGCATTGGGCCATCCTCGATTGCTTTCCCAGGCCACAAGCAGGGAGCTGGATGGGAAGCAGAGCTGCCAGGATTAGAACCGGCGCCCATACTGGATCCCGGGGCTTTCAAGGCGAGGACTTAAGCCACTAGGCCACGCTGCCGGGCCCAGTAAATGATCTTTAAATAATGCTGAATGAAAAGAGAGAGGCCGCTGCAGTGGTATCACAGGCTAATCCTTTGCCTGCTGGTGCTGACATCCCATAGCTGCACTGGTTCAAGTCCAGCTGCTCCACTTCCCTTCCTTGTGGCCTGGAAAAGCAATGGAGTACGGCCTGAGTCCTTGGAACCCCTGCACCCGCATAGGAGACCTGGAAGAAACTCTTGGCTCCCAGTTTCAGACTAGCCCAGCTCTGGTCATTGTAGCCATTTGTAGAGTGAACCACTGTGGAAGATCTCTCTCTCTCTCTCTCTCTCTGTCTCTCCCTCTAACTTTCCAAGTAAAATAAATAAAATCTTTTTTAAAATAACACATATAAAAAATAAAACACATAATATATTCATAATGACTAAGGATGTGTAATTGTAAAAAAACTGTACATATGAATATGTATTAGAATGCAAATATTTGGATCAGGTTATAAAATTTATGGTCATCTTTTTAATTTTCTTAAATGTATTCTTTAATACTCTTATCACAACCATAGGTCAAAATAAATTAAGAACTAATTCTAGAGAAAAATGCCAACTAATGAGGATTTACATAACTGCTGTTGAGTTTCACATGCTCTCTTTTGTATCCAAGTTTATAACAGAAAAGTACGGATAGAAATTTTAACTTCTATGAAAAACAACAAGTAAATTATTCTGTAAAGGTAAATTTTTTTTTTCAAAAAGGAAAGAGGGAGAGAGCTCCTTGCTAATGTACCTGGGAAAGCAGCAGAAGACGGTCCAAGTGCTTGGGTCCCTGCCCCTGTTGGGGAGACCCTGATGGAGCTTCAGGTTCCTGGCTTCAGTCTGTCCCAGCCCTGTCTGAGACAACCATTTGGGAATTGAACCAGCAGAAAAAAGATCTCCTTCTCCCTCTCTTTCCCTCTTGCCCTTGTTTCTCTAACCCATTGCCTTTCAATAAGTAAATTTGTTTTTTCTTAAAAAATGAGAGAAAAGATTTGAGTTTGAAGAAAACTTCAAGCACCATTTACATCAGACATGTGCTAAGAGGAGCCAGCTAACCCAGGAGCCCATCTGGGACACCAACAGTCAGTGGTTTTGCAGTTACCCCACCATTTACTAGCTGTTGGTCCTTTGTCCAGCCATTGCAGTCCCCTAATCCTCAAGTTCCTCATACGTAAAATGAGATGGAGATAATCTATCAGAAGATTATCACAGGACTTAGACAACACAAGGTACATGAAGAAAGCATGCAGCGCCCTGCCTGGCAGGCAGTTATGCTGAGTAAAGGAACTGAACCTTTTTTCTCTCCATACTCATTTTAGAAATCATGTGAAAAGGGATCTAACTGTGACTGAGCTCATTATTAGATTATGAAAGCTCACTATTTGGGCCTCTGTCACCCACACAGGAGAACAAGATGGAGTTCCCGGCTCCTGGCTTCAGCCTGGCCAATTCCCGGCTGCTGTGGCCATTTGGGGAGTGAGCTAGTGGACGGAAGATCCCTGAGCTCTCTATCCCAGCCTCGCTCTGTCATTCCACATTTTAGACAGACAGACATGCATACATACATATACATATACACATAAATTTTTTTAAAAATCCCATTCCCCACTTGCTGTCTATAAAGAGATTCGGTGCCTGGTATAGGACAGGCTCCCAGTAAAGGTGGACAGATGGTGGATCTGTGTCTTCAGGTCCCTGGAGGAAGAGACACTGGACTTTTTCTATGTACTTTAGAAGACTACCACTGGGACCAGAAAGCACAATAATAATTCTTTCAAATTTTATTTTTAAAATGTATTTTCATTTCATTTGAAAGGCTGAGAAACAGAAATCCTCCACTTGCTGATTCACTTCTCAAATACTCGACACAGCCAAGGCTGGACCAGGTCAAAGCCAGGAGGCCAGGAGACCAGAAATACCCAGGTCTCCTGTGTGAGTAGCATGAGCCCAACTACCTGCATCATGACCGGCTGTCTCTAAGACTAAGCATTAGCAGGAGGCGTGTTCAGAAGTGAAGCTGCCCAGGCCATAACCAAGCTCTCTGATATGCGGAACCCAAACTGAGGCTTAACCATTATGCCAAGACCCTACCACCTTTCTTACTTTTTGACCAGAGAAAGTGGATTTAACTAAACAAAATCCAGGATCTTGGGGAGGGGGCTTACATTGAGAAGGGAGGGCAAGGAAGCCAACAATGTCTCAGAACTATCAAAACCACTCAAGTAGCACCTCAGAACATTCCTCCCCACATCAGGGTCTCTAAGGCATCACCAAATGACTGTCCCCCATATCTGGGTATTGATGGAAGTTTTTTTTAAAAGATTTATTATTTTTATTGAAAAGTCAGACTTGCAGAGAGAGAGACAGAAAAAAATCTTCCATCTGCTGGTTCACTACCCAAGTGGCCGAAATTTCTGGAACCTAGCCAATCTGAAGTCTACAGCCAGGAGCTGCTTCCAGATCTCCTACTCAGATGCAAGGTTGCAAAGTTCTGAGTCATCTTTTACTGCTTTCTCTGGCCACAAGCACAAAATTGGAAGGGAAGTGGGGCAGCCAGGACACAAACTGGTGCCCATATGGGATCCCGGCACATACAAGGCGAGGATTTTAGCAACAAGGCTATCACACTGGGCCCTGTAAATATAGTTTGACAGCAAGAAGCAGTACTTGCCCTACCCCCTGACCAAGAAACAAGCAAAATAAACTGGAAATTAAAAAAGAGAGGTCTTGTGATGTAACATAGTGGATAAAGCTGCCATCTGCAATGTCAACATTTTATATGGGCACCAGTAAGTCCCCGTTAACTCCACTTCCAATCCAACTCCCTGTTAATGGTCTGGGAAAACAGCACGAGATGGCTCTGTTGTGGGTCCCTGACACTCATGTGGGAGACAGGGATAAAGATCTTGGTTCCTGGATTCATCCTGGCCAATCTCTACCATTGTGTTCATCTGAGGAGTGTACCAGTAGATGGAAGAGCTCTCTCTCTTTACTTGTAACTCTGACTTTCAGATAAATAAATAATTCTTTTTTAAAAAAATAAACAGAAAAGGAGGCTTCTGTGAGCAAGACCTACACTCTCCAGGTCTTTACTCTGCTGGAGTCCCTCTTCCTATCCTGCATCTGAGAAGGAGGGGCTGGTGGGCAAGACACCCCGGAGCAGAGGGGACGCCCCCTGTGCCAGCTACCACAGGCCTAGCGTAGGTGCAGGGCCTCAGCCTCAGGTCCAGAGGGCCTTCATTCTTTGTGGAGCAGACGGAAGCTCCAAAGAGGCAGCTTCACATAAAATCAAGAACAACATTCTAACAAAGCTACCCAATCACAGGACTACAGCCAAAACAGTGAGCTGCGCATCAGCACTCCTGAGCGGGAAGGGAGGGTGCTGTGGCCCTTGTTACGCTCCACAGGGAAGGCTAGCCTGGGCTTGGTGGCTAGATGAGGAAAAGCTCTCCCAGCTGAGGCTTTCTCATTTCACTGCTGAGCCGCTCATGCTCCAGAACCCGGCTCTTGACTGACACCTAGAGGCTTACTTGTAGGAAAGACAGTATTAATGCAACCCAAGCCCAAGGAATTAATTCTCCACTCCCTATCAGTTTGAATTTTCAGCTACACCTTGAAGTTGAAATCTCTTTTCTTCTTTTTTTTTTTAATATATTTTTATTTTGAATTTTGAATTATGTGGTACAATTTCGTATAGGCTGAGATTCTCCCCCAACCTACCACCCCCCAACAGATTTTCCCCATTTTACTACAATGGTGTAGTCTTTCAAAAGGAATCATAATTCTATCAGTCTCTCATTTAAGTGTACCCCGACATTGTTGGTAGACAATGTCAGACAGTCCAGCATCCATTGTTTACACTTGTCCAACAGTTTCATTGGGAATCCATCTTTCATCTGGAAGCACGGATGCATGTTCCATTACACCCCCACATCTGTATCTAACAGACCCCCCTACTCCATCACTATACATTTCCATAATTGAGAAGCCATGAAACAAGGTCAACAACTGGTATGAGTTAGAACAACAACAACAACAACATCAACAACAAATTGCAGCACCAGGAAAAAACGCGCCACTGAGTAACCAACACATGGGCGACAAAAAGGAAACACAAAAGTCTCTTGGGAAAAATGATGCCACCATGTAATCCATGAGCCAACAATGAATTTGACAAGAGAAAAGAAATTATTTGGAATAGACAAAACTTAAATAAAAAACATCAAAACACATGAGATACAGCCAAAACAAACAAACAAAAAACAGTATGGATCGGATTACTAAAGTTACACTTTCCATGCTGGTTTCCCTATATAAGAGAGAACATATGGTATTTGTTCTTTTGTGATTGACTTATTTCACTGAGCATAATGGTCTCTAGTAGGGACCACCTAGTTTTAAATAGAATAATTTCATTCTTCTTAATAGCTAAATAATATTCCATGGAGCAGATGTACCACAGTTTCTTTAACCACTCTTCTTTGGAAGCACATCTGGATTGTTTCCATGTCTTTGCTATTGTAGATTGTGCTGCTGCAAATGTAGGATTACAGATCCCCTTCTCATATGCAGATTTCATTTCTATTGGGTATATTCCTAGCAGATACAAGGAAAAACTGATGATACTACTGTGGAAACAATGGTATTACCCACTTCCCTGTAGCCCTTGACCATTTATACTCTAATCAACTAAGTAAGATTATTTTAAAAAACGGAAAAAAGAAAAAAAGAAAATTGTTAATACATAAAGTGGTGGAAAAATGTTAGAAAGAATGAAAGAAAGGGTGAAAGGAAGGGAGGAAGGGAGGAAGGGAGGGAGAGAGGGAGAGAGGAAAAGGGACAATAGTGAAGCTATATATGAATAACAAATAATATTTTCCATTAATTTCTGGATTGAATTTATCATATTTAATAATGATAAATAATTTTTCACCTGGAAAAAGAGAGAGCGAAAGAAGAAGGGAGAGAGGAAGGAAGAAAGAAGAAAATAGTCTCTTCCATTATTTTATTATACAGCAAATGCCAAAATCCTAAAGCCAACAAATGGGCAAAATACTTCTACAGATTTAGGGCTTTACTCTACTCTGTGACAAGTGTTTGGGTTTAAATGATTCCCTTTCTAAATATGGGCTCTAACTGATCAAATTTTCAATATTTTTGTATTTATTTTTATTGGAAAGGTGAGTCAGATTTACAGAAAGGAGAAGCAGAGATAAATCTTCCATATGCTGGTTCACTGCCCAAATGGCCGCAACAGTCAGAGAAGAGCCAAACCGAAGCCAGGAGCCAGGAGCTTCTGAGTCTCCCATACTGGGACAGGGTCCCAAGGCTCTGGGCCATCCTCTACTGCTTTCCCCCCAGGTCACAAGCAGGGAGTTGGATAGGAAGTGGAGGAGCTAGGACATGAACCAGCATCCACATGGGATTATGGTGCTTACAAGGTGAGGATTTAGTTATTGAGTCATCCCAGTAAGCCCATTATTTTCATCCTGAAAATGTTGGCAAGTTTAGCCAGCCAATAAATAAGTGTAGCATGCTGCCATCTTGTGGCAACTTCTGTAACACCAGGGTGTAATCCAATTTAAGATGAGAATTCCAGCCTTTTTTTTTGCCACTCTGCCATCCTGCTAACACCTCCCTACCCACAATAATACTTTGTTTCTCCAAATACAACTTCAACAATTATTTATTTTCGCTTTACTTGAATGGAAGAGAGAGAGAGTATTCCATTCACTGGTTCATTCCCCAAAAGCCTCAGGCAGGGCTGGGCCCGGATGAAGCCAGGAATCCAATCAGGATCTACAGGGCAGGGACGCCTCCTAAGGTGGGATGAGAAGCAGAGCCAGGACTTCAAGCAGGCCCTGGCACGTAAGAAACAGATACCCTGAGCAGCATCTTAACCACTGTGCCAGACGCTGGCCCTTCGCCAAATACCCAATTAAGAAAAAAATCAGTGGGGCTGGTATCATGGAATAAGAAGTCTCTCCCTCAGATGCAGGCCAGTTTGAGTTCAAGCTTTTCAATTTTTTTTTTTTAAAGATTTACTTATTTTTTTTCTTTTTTTTTACTCATTAATTACATTGTATTATGTGTCACAGTTTCATAGGTACTGGGATTCTCCCCACTCCTCCCGAAACCCTCCCACCATGGTGGATTCCTCCACCTTGTTGCATAACCACAGTTCAAGTTCAGTTGAGATTCCATCATTGCAAGCATATACCAAACATAGAGTCCAGCATCTTATTGTCCAGTTAAGTTCAATGGCTTCTGAAAGGCAGATATACAGAGAGAGGAGAGACAGAAAGGAAGATCTTCTGTCCAGTGATTCACTCCCCAGGTGACTGCAACGGCCAGAGCTGAGTCAATCCAAAGCCAGAAGCCAGGAGCTCCTCCGGGTCTCCCATGCAGGTGCAGGGTCCCAATGCATTGGGCCATCCTCGACTGCTTTCCCAGGCCACAAGCAGGGAGCTGGATGGGAAGCAGGGCCACCAGGACTAGAACCGGTGACCATACTGGATCCCGGTGCGTTCAAGGCGAGGATTTCAACCACTATGCTATCGTGCTGGGCCCAGCTTTTCCATTTCTAATCCAGCTCCCTGCACCTGGGAAAGCAGCAGCAGATGAACCAAGTCCTTAGGCCGCATCCACACGGGAGTCCTGGAAGAAGCACCCAGCTTATAGCCTCAGATCAGCATGGCTGCAGCCACCTGGGGTGTGAACCAGTAGATGGCAGATATCTGTCTCTCCTTCTCTATCTAACTCTGCCTTCCAAATAAAAATAAATTAAAAAAAATTTTTTTTTGAAAGTCAGATATATAGAGAGGAGAAGAGAGAGAGGAAGATCTTACATTCGATGATTCACTTCCCAAGTGGTCACAACAGCCAGAGCTGAACCGATCCAAAATCAGGAGCCTGGAGCTCTTCCAGGGCTCCCACGTGGGTGCAGGGTCCCAAGGCCTTGGGTCTTCCTCGAATGCTTTCCCTGGCCACAAGCAGGGAGCTGGATGGGAAATGGGGCTTCCGGGATTAGAACCAGTGGTCATATGGGATTTCAGTGCATGCAAGGCAAGAACTTTAGCCACTAGGCTACTGTGCCCGAAACTCAAATAAAAATCTGAAAAGAATCAATGACACATGTGTGAAAAAAACTGGTAAGAACTGAAGGCAACACAATAAGCAGCTTTATTCTCTATTTCCTAGAATTGTACAATCTTCATCTAGTTACTTTTTTGGACTTCAAATGTTCTCATACGGACAGTAACATTCAATCTCATTCATTCAAGAGCAAATTAAGTGATATGACAATTCCTGGCAAGTGTTAGGCATTTGACACATGTGGCCAACGGCTGTGGCACAGCAGACTAAGTTGACACCTAGCATCCCAGCGTCTTATATGAGTGCTGTTTGAGTCCTGGTTGCTCTACTTACGTTTCAATTCCCTTCTAAAGCAATACAAGTTGCCATCACCCGTAACGGACACTGAGATGAAGTTCTAGGCTCCTGGGTTGGGTCTGAGCTCCCTGTTTTCCTCTTTAAAATCTACTTTAATTGGAAAGACAGATTTACAGAAAGGAGGAGAGACAGAAAGATCTTCCATCTGCTGTTTCACTCCCCAAATGACTGCAATACCTGGAGTTGAGCCAATCCAAAGCCAGGAACCAGGAGCCTCTTCTGGGTCTTCCACAATGGTTCAGGGTCCCAAAGTTTTGGGCTGTCTTTGATTGCCTTCCCAGGCCACAAGGAGGGAGCTAGAAGGGAAGTGGAGCTGCTGGGAAACGAACTAGCACCCATATGAGATTCTGACAGTTGCAAGGTAAGAATTTCGCCATTGAGCCATTGCACCAGCCCCTTTCCCTACTTTTCAACTAAATAAAGCCAATCTTATAAAACGTGCCCCCCCAAAAAAACCCTCCACTTTAGCACATGGTGCAGCCACAGGTACTACAATACGAAATACCTTCCCCTTGGTTTGGCTGAACAATTTTCCTGGTATAAAAAGATACAAAACGAGCCTCACTTCCCACTCCTCTTGTGTTGCTTAATTTTAATTTGTAACACCCATTACCAGTCACTACATATTTATCACTTTCTGACTTCCTGCCCTGTTGCAAGCTGAAAAAAATCTTTCCCAGAAATGAGTCAGAAGCAGACTCTTAGAAGCTCAAGAGTCTTTTTTTTTTTTTTTAAGTTAAGCAACATAAACTATGTGTTTTTTAGTTTTAATGGACAAAATATGTATATATTTATGGGATTCAATATCTTAAAATATCTGTTGTGGAATGGATAAATCAAAGTTACTGGCTAGAGAATAGTTTAGCACATTACTGAATTCTAGTTGTATCCCTGGTTAAAAGTATTTTTTTTTTTTGAAACAGTAGCATCTGTTTCAGTAGCACTGACAATTCCAGGTAGTTTTCTAATAATTCACAGCACATTGCTTTATTCAGGGATGTGTACAGTCCAGCCATTTATAGAAGGAAAAGGAAAGCTGGGAATAACTAAAGATACACATGTTGGGGGAAACGCACTATTTTTCAGTTAAATCCCCATCACTATCCCAATCAGAAGCAACAGGGGGATAGAAAGGCTTAAATGCTTTCTATCTGGCATTTATCTCTAGGTTTCTATTTTCTATTTAAAACTGCTATGGAAAATACTCCCAGTCCACCACCAGAATACCTAAAAGGAACCACCAAGTACCAGGAAAGAAAAACGTATTAACAAAGGAGAGCTGGGCAGGTAGCAGGTGGGCGTCTCAATAGAAGCAGACGGTGTGCAGGAAGGCCCTGCCGCTCTCCTCGAACTCCTGCAGCAGCTCCTCGATTTCGTTCTCCATGTCCTCGGTGTGCTGAATCCACTGGCAGAGCTCACAGATGAGGAACGCTCCCAGGTGGCCTCCTCGGGGTTGTCCTGGATGGCCACGTTGACCACGTGCACCGGCTGGCAGGTCTCCTGTTCTCTGGAGTTCAGATCTTCTACCACCTGGTCGTAGACTCTCTCTTCCCAGGTGAGGATCAGATCGAATAGATCTTTGCAGCTCTGGAACCTTTCTGGCCGGGGCTTGATTCTCCTGTTTCTGTCCAACATATGTAAAATGCCATTCTGTGTATAGAGTTCTTTGTCTTTCCGCAGAAGATCATTGTACATCTGATCATAAGTGGTTTTGAAATCATAAACATTTGCCTTGTTGGGTGCAGGTCCTGGAAGCTTTGCATGAGTTCCCGTTCCAAAGGACCGGACACTGAAGCCCCGTTTGCTGAGGATGTTGTGCACCTCCATGCTCCGGTTCTGGTTACTTGAGCACACCACTGCCACGTGCAG
Source organism: Ochotona princeps (assembly GCF_030435755.1). Lineage (NCBI taxonomy): Eukaryota > Metazoa > Chordata > Mammalia > Lagomorpha > Ochotonidae > Ochotona > Ochotona princeps. Next base: position 56,526,380 of record NC_080835.1, read on the forward strand.
TGGCATGGCGCCCGCCCCAGCACCAGCTGGGTTCCTATTTCGAGAATCAGGAGTCTTTATTCACCAGCCAGCACCTACCACTGGACTGTCCCATTCCATCACACAGAGAAGAGGGCAGCAGCCCTGATCAGCTATGTTCAGGGGTTCTTGAGTAATGTTCATCCAATCAATCGAGAGAGCACTGGCACATGATGCCAATGAATCAACCAAGTTCACAAAGCAACATGAGCACACAGCACAAATGATCCAATCAACTGTATTGGTGTGGAACACAGATACTCGGTTTAAGCATCATGAGCTTTATTTTTTTAAGATTTATTTATTTTTATTGAAAAGTGAGATATACAGAGAGGAGTAGAGACAGAGAGGAAAATCTTGTGTCCACTGATTCCTTCCCCAAGTGGTCACAACAGCCAGAGCTGAGCCGATCCAAAGCCAGGAGCCAGGAGCCAGGAGCCAGGAGCTTCCTCTTCCGGGTCTCCCATGCAGGTGCAGGGTCCCAAGGTTTTGGATCCTCCTCGACTGCTTTCCCAGGCCACAAGCAGGGAGCTGGATGGGAAATGGGACAGCCGGGATACAGACCAGTGCCCATATTGGATCACCAGTGCATGAAATGAGACGACTTCAGCCAATAGGCTACCGCTCCAGGCCTGCATTATGCATTTTAAACTATCCAACTAGTGAGGGTAGCATCCCATCCAGTAGAGATCAGTAGAACCAGGCAAACAGGACCTTCCAATTCTGTTTACAGAAAACAAATTGGGTCAATCAGTTTATTGCCTGAGCTGTAAAAGAAAAGCATCCTGGAATGAGATAAGCACTCTCACTTTTCTTTTAGGACTTTCCAAGAACACAAGGTTATGGCAAAGGTCAAGTTCTGGACAAGTCCCAGGAGAGTTTCAGGAGGTCTAACTTTACTGTTGCCATTTTCTATTGTCTGGGCTGTCATAGCCCTACCATAAGTTCTTGGAAGACAAAGACTTTGTCCCCAGTGCCTTGCACAGCAACCATCCCAGAATAGGCACTCATTATTTGTTGAGAAATGAACAGATCTAGAGGACTGAGGCAGGGTCGGTAAATTAGCACTGTGCAGGACACCCCAAAAGTGTGTGGTTCCTTTCCAGCAACACTACTCAAAGGGAGCAGATTAGCCTAGTAGGGATAACTCAAGGCAACACTGAACCAATGGCATTTTAGGTCAGATAGTTCTTTGCTATGGGGACTGCTCTCTTTTGTACTGCTGAGTATTGAGCAGCATCCTTGGCCCTTGGCCTCTAACTACAAGATGCCAGCAGCACATCCTCCTGCTCCTCAGTCCCACAGCGAGGATAATCAACGTCTCCACAGGGACTGGCACTGTGACACAGCAAGCTAATCCTCTGTCTGCAAGCTCCAAATCCCATACAGGTGCTGCTTCACATCCCAGACACTCCACTTCCCAGCAGCTCCCTGCTTACGGCCTGGGAAAGCAGTAGAGGATGGCTCTAGGTCTTGGGCCTAGAGCGCCTGCACCTAGGTGGTTAGGCTTGGAAGAAGCTCCTGGCTTCATGTCAGCTCGGCTCTGGTTGCTGCAGCCATTTGGGGAGTTAACCAGTGGATAAAAGACCTGTGTGTGTGAGTCTCCTCTCTCTATAAAAATCAGCCATTCAAATAAAAATAAATCTTAAGAACGACACACACACACAGTGTCTCCATAGATAATGCTAAAAGTCTCCTGAGATGTGGAAGGCCATAGCCCATCTGATGGTGGTGGTGGTGGTGTGTGTGTATGCGTGTGTGTGTTTATGTCTATGTTAAAAACATGGTTTAGGTACTTCCAAAGAGTGTATGCCAGCCGTTGGATGGTGGAGAGTGCTGCACTGAACACAGTGGAAACTTAGAGGTGAAGAAACAGAGCTAACATGGGTTAGCAGCACAGGGAATGTTACAATGAAGCTGCTACTTTATTGAAGAAAAGGTGGGGCACACAGTCGGCATCGATGTGCGCGTTGAATTAATGTTTCAATGAGCCAGCTGCCATGTCATTGCCAGGACTGCTAAGTTCACATTCAGGCTCACGGGGAGGTTAGTGCTGGGGTGGTGCTGGAGGCTGATCTCCACCCTCACTAATTTACAGCGCCTGTCACGCCTTTTCTTTGCATCTCCAGCAGTGGAAAGCTTCTTAAGATTCTATTCATACCAATTTGAGTAAACTCATTTTCAGCTAAGTTATTTCTTGTGGAAAAGTGTTGCTGTATAAAGTGCTTGCAACAGAAACTATGCAGAAATGAGCTCTGGATTGTGTCACACGTTTTTCATACAGAATGCAAAAGTTTTGCTGCATGGAATAAAGTATTATGTATTTTTTTTCTTAATACACTGTAAAATGTATAGGGCAACATTCATTACTGTCCAATGAGAGCACATGGAGATTGGAGTGTCCCAAGTATCGTCTATTCTTTTTTCAGGTCAAGGAACCTCTCTTCTTCATGTTCTGTCTTTTCATTTTAAATGTTTATTTATTTATCAATCCATCCAGCAGTCTAGTTGATCTGAAAGGCAGAGTGGAATGAACAAATCTAATTTGCTAGTTTCCTCCACAAACATCCACATTAGCCTGGGCTGGTCCAGGCCCAAGACAGGAATCCAGATCCAGCTATTTGAGGCATCATTTGCTGCCTCCCAGGTGCTGATTTCAAAGGTGCCATTCCTGACAAGTTTCACGTTCCCACTCCTGAAAAACACAGCAGTGTTGCTATTACCCCCAAGGTCATGACTTTGAAATGACACACACCTTCTTGCCTCTGTTGATCCTCCTGAACTATCTTCATGAGATGGACCCATAAACCACACCACCATGGCTTCCAGGAACTCTCCATAAATATTGTCACTCTGCTTCATTAATAATGACCATGAATGGAGAACATACCCAAAGGCTGCTTGGAAAGGCAAATGACAACTTATTTTCCACCAAGCTACTAAACTATGTTTTCTCTTGAGTTCTTTGGGCTGTAACTACTGAATTCCTCAAAAGTGTTCCTCTTCAGTGTTGATGGCGCCCCTGCCTTCAATGAAGGAGAGGGAAGAAGAGGAAGTCATCGGCACAAAGAATGACTGTGTACTGCCTGCCATGCCTTAAACCTTCCTGGCAGGGCTCACTCTCAGCACACTGGCTGCAGCAAATGAGGTCTCAATGTGAAGAGCCAATTGGTGATGCAGAGCAATCACTTAAAAGTCCTAGGAGGGGCCCGGCGCAGTGGCTTAGCAGCTAAAGTCCTCACGTTGAATGCACCAGCATCCCATATAGGTGCTGGTTCTAATCCCAGCAGCCCCAGTTCCCTTTCAGCTCCCTGCTTGTAGCCTGGGAAGGCAGTCAAGGACGGCCCAAAGCCTTGGGACCCTGCACCCGGGTGGGAGACCTGCAGGAGCCTCTGGGATCCTGACTTCGGGTCAGCACAGCTCCAGCTGTTGCAGTCACTTGGGGAATGAATCATCAAGCGGAAGATCTTCCTCTCTGTCTCTCCTCCTTTCTCTCACTATATTTCTGACTTTGCAATAAAAATAAATAAATCTTTAAACAAAAAAGTCCCAGGAGGAGAAACACCTGCTTGCCAGCACTCTGAGGATCACCTGACATGTGGTGTGACCTTGTGACTGCCTTGGATGCCAGCAACAATGTCCAGGGTAAAAGGCACCCACTACCACTCTGGTCACGCTCTGGTGCTATTGATTGAAGCATTCAAGAACAATTATCAATACTCATGCCCACACATGCAATTCAAGGGCAAGGGTCAGTGGGAGAAGAGCAGCAGAAACCTCAAGATGCATGAGAAAGATTGATGAAGAGCTAAGAGGAGTTCAGTAGCAGACTGCTACTGAGAGCCACACCAAACCTGCCTGGGAACCATTCTGAGGACCCAATCTTACACAACCCTGTAAAAGAGCCATCGCACTGGCTAGTAAGAATGGCCTGCCCATGGGTTTCCTTCTGGAGCGGAAGCGTTGTACCATGCTCAGCAACAGATCCACAGGCATGCGTACTGGAGCTCCTCAGACATCTGACCCCAGGCACTCTATTAGAGAGAACCTGAAGGGGAGAAATTTAGGTTGAAACATCCCAATGAAAGAAAATAACTAGTTCTGGTTTGTCTCAGCTGAGAGAGAAAGAAAAAGAGATTTAGATCATTTCAAGGTAGGTACTCCATAGTGAGAAGGAGGAATAACAGATAATAATGATAAGAATCTAGGTTTGTGCTGTTGAATTCAAAACTGGAGATATTCATTTACTTAAACCGTCAATTTATGTTTATTAATAATACAGTTTAATCTTTTTTCTTTATTTTTGACATTTTTGACATAGTTAATTAGAGCAGAAAGGTTCAAGGGTTACAGGAAAGTGGATAAGACTATTATTTCCACATTGTTTTTGTCAAATATCTGGGGTAAAGGGGGAAAAGGGAGAAGCCCCGCTCAGTCCCACCCATCCCAGGTCCCTGATGGGGGCATGCTCCGAGGGTCTTGCTTAAGCACCAATTTCATGTTTAGAGTTAACAAGGCAGTTGAACAACCAGTTAGTTAAGGTTTCTGTAGTTAACAGTTTAGGTGAAATAAAAAGAAGTTCTGATATCTGTGGACTGCCTTGTTTTAAATTCCATTAAAAACCAAATGTAAGAGTGGGTGTTTAGTCTAGAGGTTGCTTGCTCTCTCTCTCTCTCTCTCTGCCTCTCAAGTGGATTTTTTTTCCAGTTTGCAATTTTTTTTTATTTTTTTTAAATAATCTTACTTAGTTGATTAGGGTACAAAGGGTCAAGGGTTACAGGAAAGTGGGTAATACCATTGTTTCCACACTAATATCATTTTTTTCCCTGTATCTGGGGTCAGAGGAGAAACAAAGGGAAAAGCCTCACCCAGCCTCCTACCCATCCCAGGTCCCCAATGTGAGGCACGCTCCAAGGGTCCTGCTCAAGCAGTTCTGATAGTTCAACAGGTCTGAATTGCTGCCAATCTCGCCATTCCAATCACAATGAAACCTATTCAGAATCCACTGGCTGACATAGTCTCTTCATGGTTGGGGGTTCTGAGATCAGCAGTTCAGTTGGAGGAATCTCCAAAGAAACTTCATCTGAGATGATCCCAAACCTGATTCTTGTGTGAGTTTGCCGGTACAGGGTCTGGCACAGTCTGTTGCTCCAATCAACTTATGCACATGCTAGTCATTGCAACTGCTGGGTCAGTTCTGTTTCCAGCCCTGTCTTCCACTTGAACTAATGGGTGTTGTAGTCCAGCTCGATCCTACCCACTTCATACTCGGTCCTCAAGCAAACCAGTGGGAGCTGCAGCCCAGTTGGGGCAACTTTCCATAACCCCCACATGGCCTTCTCCCTACCCTGGTTCCCATGCATGCCAGCCAGTATGCACCGCAGGCTTGTTCAGTCTGTCCCACTTCCCATTTAGCTCTGGTACTTGTCAATGGGCATTGAAGCCTAGTTCAACCCAACCAACCTACTATCCAGTCCACACACATACTGGCAGGTGCCTTTCTGTCTCGCCACCCCTGCCCCTGTCCTGGTTTTCGTGCTCTGCAGTGGGAGTGGTAACCCATGAAGGAGGTGCCCACTGTCTCCCTACTAGGCCACTCCAACTTCTAGATTATGCACTCTCCAGGTGGTTCTGGCATTTAACTTAACAGAATTAGCCCCCAGTGCCAGCCTCCGCCATCTTCATCTGCAGCAAAGTCCAACCAACCCTCACCCACTCTAATTTTTGCTTGCACCAGTTGGAATAGTCAGCCCAATCTGGCCCTTCCCCAGTCTAGCTCACATGAGGCCCACAGGTGTTGTAGCCCTGCCTGGTCTGGTCTGCCCCCATCCCAACTCATGCTCTCCAGTGGGAGTGGTTGTCTAGCAGGGGAGCTCACATTCCCCTTCCGGCTTTGCCTCCTCCCCCTCGGTTCACACGTGTGCTGTTTGGGTGCTGCAACCACATCCAGTACGGCTCACCTCATCTTGGCATTCCGTTAATGTGCACTGGTATGTGTTGCGACCAAAACTGGCTTGACCCACACTTCATGCTGGTGCTCGAATTTGTGCGCGGTTGATGTGAACGGGTTCACCATATGTATGATGGTGGGTATCTTCCTCTGGCCTGGTCTGGGTTGCTCTATATCATGGTTCTTACACTCACCTGTAGGGGCTGTGTTCCGACAAAGGAGTTTCCCAAGCTCCTCCTTCAGAACCTCTCCTTATGCCAGGTCTTGTGCGTACTGGTGGTTCCATGGACCAGCCCTTATTGCTGGCTTTCCATCCATTCCTGTTCTTGGTGTTAGCTGTTTCACCCCAGCCAAGGCTTGTCCATACCCAGACACAGCTCACACATGGCTCAGTAGGGGCAGAGACCCAGCCTAGTCCGTCCTACATCTACCCTGGTCCTCCAGAGCACCAGATGTTGCTGGCATCTAGCCCAGCTTGGTGTGCCCAGCCCCAGCCCACATTTGTGCCTAGGGAGATTGCAGCCATATCCAGACCAGAACGTAGCCCTCACTCCAGCCCCCACACCCTCCGATGGGAATCCCAACCCAGCAAGGGTGTACTCTCACAGCTCCCCAACCAAGTCTATTCCCAACCTTAGACTGCGCACATGTCAGTGGGTGCTCTGACCCAGTTGGCTTAGCCCCTCTCCTGTCTCAGCCTTTGCCTTTGATGCTGTGCAGTAGCATCCCTGCCTCATGCAGACCAGTTGGTGTAAGAGCCTAGATCGGAATGACATGTGCTCCATCCTGATTTTTTTTCTTTTTTGTGAGTTAAAGTTTGCTTAGCCCTGCCCAGTCTGCCCCCTTCTAGTTGCAGCTCAGCCCACCCCACATCCTATTGTAGGATGCACCTTCGGGTGGTGCTGCCTTAACCTGCCCAGATTGCCATCGGTTCCTTTACCCATAAGTGATGGCAAGTGCCATGGTCTCCCACACAGGTGCAAGGTCCCAAAACTTTGGGCTGTCCTCAACTGCTTTCCCAGGCCACAAGCAGGGAGCTGGATGGGAAGCAGGGCTGCTGGGATTAGAACCAGTGCCTATATGAGATCCCAGAGCATTCAAGGCAAGAACTTTAGCCACTAGGCCATCGTGCTGGGCCCCTCTCAAGTAAATTTTTAAAAAAGAAAAAAAGCACTCCTTGGCTGAGGCCATTAAACTGCATTCAGGGTATACATGTAAACAATGACAAATAGACACACACACATTTCCCATGTTTTACAGATTTCTATGTCTCACATTTTATAGATTTTAAGGAGATTTATAAAGATACCTTAGAGATATTTCCCTTTATTTCATAATTATCTTGTTTCTCAGACCACAGTAAATGTAGGATTTGGGGGAGGCAGCATTGTAACATCATCGGTAAGACCATTGCATGTGATGCTGGCATCCCATGTAGATGCCGGTTCAAGTCTCACCTGTTCCACTTCCCATCCAGCTCCCTGTTAACGTGCCTGGGAGGATAGGAGAGTATGGACCAAACCCCCGAGCCCCTGCATCCATGTGGGAGACCTGGAAGAAACTCCTGGCTTCAGCTCAGGCCAGCTCCAGGTGTTACACATTTGGGAATAAACTAGCAGATGGAGGGTATGTCTCCCCCTTTCTCTCTTTTCACGATAGCTCTACCTTTCACACAGATCTTTAAAAAAAAATTTTCAAATGTAGGGCTGCAACAGCCTTGTGCTCTCCTATTTTTGAGAAGCCCCACAGTGTGCCCATACTACAGATAACTGACCCATCAGCGTGCTTAGCTCTGCATCTCTGCTGATTCCTCTGTGTCTGCTGAGAGGTAAAGGGCACAGAGAAGCCGCCTGAGGAGCTGCTGCCCAATAGGCCAGTGAGGTCCTAGACTGAGGCCTCCTCTTCCTTTTCTCTTTCTTTTTTCTTTTTCTCCTTTGTTCATTCTTTTTTTCCTTTTATTTATTTCTTTTGTGTGTGTATGTGCAAAGCAAGATTTATTTCAGAGAATGAAAGAAGATCTCCTGCTTTAGTGACAGGAGGGGGCTCCAAGGGAGGAAAGACCCAAGAAAATGGTGGAAGTGGTATTTTTTTATGCACCATCTCAGGGGAGGGGGAACAAAATGAGTCATTGGAAGGGCAGAAAAGAAAAAAGTGGGGGGATCTATCTCAGGCCACGTGGGGATCTTACCCACTGAAGAACCTAGATAAGAGAAGCTGCCTGGCAGTAGCCTTGCAGCTGAAGTCCTCGCCTTCAATACGCTCAGGGATCCCATGTAGGCACCGGTTCTAATCCCAGCAGCCCTAGTTCCCATCGAACTCCCTGCTTGTGGCCTGGGAAGGCAGTAGAGAAGGACGGCCCAAAGCCTTGGGACCCTGCACCCACATGGGAGACCTGGAAGAAGTTCCTGGCTCCTGGCTTCGGATTGCCTTAGCTCCAGCTGTCACAGCCACTTGGGGAGTGAATCAATGGATGGAAGATCTTCCTCTCTGTCTCTCCTCCTCTCTGTAGATATGACTTTCCAATAAAAACAAATAAATCTTAGAGAGAAAGACAGAGAGACAGAGAGACAGAGAGAGAGAGAGAGAGAGAGAGAGAGAGAGAGAGAGAGAGAGAGAGAGAGACTGCCTGCCTGCAGAAGGGTTATAGGAAGTGAAATTTTCTGGTAGTGAGAGAGAGCTTTTAAGAGTAAGCAGCAGAGGGCCTGGCGGCATGGCCTAGCGGCTAAAGTCCTCGCCTTGAACGCCCTGGGATCCCATATGGGCACCGGTTCTAATCCCAGCAGCTCCACTTCCCATCCAGCTCCCTGCTTGTGGCCTGGGAAAGCAGTCGAGGACGGCCCAGAGCACTGGGACCCTGCACCCACGTGGGAGACCTGGAAGAAGTTCCGGGCTCCTGGCTTCGGATCGGCGCAGCACCGGCCTGGTACGGCTCACTTGGGGAGTGAAACATCGGATGGAAGATCTTCCTGTCTGTCTCTCCTCCTCTCTGTATATCCGGCTTTCCAATAATAATAAAATCTTTAAAAAAAAAAAAAGAGTAAGCAGCAGAGAAAGAGGATTTATCAGGGACTGGGACCGATTGTGGTTTCACTGAGCCATGCAGCAAAGGGCTCATGGCCTCACCACAAATTGCACCAATCTTACTGACAAACTGATCGCCGCAGAAGGAAGGACAGGGCATAGATTTCAGCTTGACACTCTGATGGTCTGTCGAAGTCTCAGGAGCCTTCTGAAAGTTGGCAGAGAGTAGCCCTGACTTCATTTCCTGAAGTGCTCCAAGACATTCCCCCACACTCATGCAACAGGCCTAGTTCACAAAAGGAAACTGAGTTCAGACAGGACCAACATTACTGGAGCTTTTATCCTCTTGGTTTTCATTGTGTTTCCTGTTTCTGTGATCTGATCATTCTAGTTACTATATACAAAGAAAACCACACAGTATTTGTCTTCAAAAAAAATTTTTTTTTAATTTATTGGGCCCAGCACTGTGGCCTAGTGGCTGAGCTCCTCACCTTGCATGTGCTGGGATCCCATGTGGGCACTGGTTCATATCCCAGCTGCTCCACTTCCTATCCAGCTCCGTTTGTGACCAGGGAGGGCAGTGCAGGACGACCCAAGGTCTTGGGATCCTGCTCCCACATGGGAGACCCAGAAGAAGCTCTTCTTGGCTCCTGGCTTTGGATTGGTGGAGCTCTGGCCGTTGTGGCCACTTGGGGAGTGAACCAGCAGACAGAGGATCTTTCTCTCTGTCTCTCCTTGTCTTTGTAAAATCTGCTTTTCCAATAAAAGATCCTCCAACCCCTCTGGGTCTCCTACGCGGGTGCAGGGTCCCAAGGCTTTGGGCCATCATCTACTGCTTTCCCAGGCCACAAGCAGGGATCTGGATGAGAAACGGAGCAACCAGGACAGGAACCTGTGCACATATGGGATCCTGGCACATGCAAGGCAAGGACTGAGCCACAGACCCAGCAGACCAGGCCCACAGTATTTGTCGTTTTTTGACTAGCTTATTTCATTTGATATAACATCCTAAAGATCCACTAATATGGTAACGTGCTGTCAGAATTTCCTTCCTTTTTAAGGTTTAATGATATCCCGTTATGTGTACATCCCACATTTTGGTTCTTCATTCATTAGTCAATGGACACATGGATTGTTCCACATGTTCCTAAAAATATTTATTTAGTTATTCATTTATTTATTTGAAAGGCAGAGTTACAGAAAGAATCTTCCATCCACTGGTTCACTTTCCAAGCTGCTGCAAGGGCCAGTGCTAGTCCAATCTGAAGCCAGGACCCAAGAGTCGCCTGTGTGGGTCTCCCACGTGGATGCAGAGGTGCAAGCCCACTGCTTTCCCAGGCCAATAACAGGAAGTTAGATTGGAAGATGAGCAGCCTGGACTTGAACCAGTGCCCACATGGGATGCTGCTATCACAGGCAGCAAACTAACTCGTTACACTGCTATGCCACAAAGCTGGCCCCTGTTTCCACACTTTTAACTATTGTAAATAACGTTGCTATGAACCTAGGAGTATGAATATCATTTAGAGACCCTCTTTCCAATTCTTTGAGGATTATAATCAAAAAAGAAACTGCTGAGTCACATAATTCTGCTTAATTTTTTTTTAAATTATTGATTTGAGAGGCAGAGCAACGGAGAGTAAGCAAGCTTCCATCCATGCTTTCAGTTTCACAAACGCCCACAAATGGCACAGGCTGGCTGACCTTAAGCTCAAACAAGAAAATTAAATTAGGACTCTTACATGGGTGGCAGGAATCCAATGACTGCAGCCAACACCATAGCCTTTCAGGATCTGCATTAACAGGAATTGACTCAGCAGCCAGAGCTAAGGACCAAACCCAGTCCTCTGATGATGGGGTCCAGCTGTCTTCATCAGCATCCTAACCAGTAGGCCAAATGCTCAGCTTGCTGTTTAATTTTTGGGGGGAGAACCGCTATACTGTTTTCTATCGTAGCTGCACCATTTTACATTTCCAAAACAATACACAAGGGTTCCAATTCTACCTTTTTGCCAGCACATTTTGTGTGGGCACCTTGTTGTTATTGTTGATAGTAGCTATCCTAATGAATATGAAATGGTGTCTCATTATGATTTTGATTGCCATTGCCCTAAAAATAAGAGATGTTGGAGCCAGCATGGTAACATATCAGACTAACTTTCCACCTGCCATGCTGGCCTCCCATATCAGCACCAGTTCAAGTCCCAGCTGCTCCATTTCCCGATCTAACTCTCTGCTTATGTCCCAGGAAAGCAGGAGAAGATAGGCCGAAATCTTGAGGCCTTGGATCGACATGGCAGACCTGGAAAAAGCTCCTGGCTCTCACCTTTGGATCAGCTCAGCTCTGCTCATTGTGGCCAATTGGGGAGTGAAATAGCAGATGAAAAATCTCTCTCTTTGTCTCTCCTCTTCCATTCCCCCTCAAAATTCTGACTCTCAAGTTAAACACATCTTTCTTGTAAAAAAAAAAAAAATAAAGATGCTGAACATACTTTCAAGTACTTATTGTCATTTATATATCTTCTTTGAATAAATGCTATAAAGACCACACACACACACACATTTTTTTCTTTTTGACAACCTGGGCTGCTTCTACCTTTGGCTGCTATGATTAGTCCGAATGGACGTTTCTATTTGGTTAACTTCAGACAGGCATGTATCCTTGAGGGCTAACTTGGAAAACCATCTAGACGACAGAACATGCTCAATTTACCACCCCAGCCCTGTCCTTTCTTGCAGTGGATTCATCTTTGACCCAGGCTTGGGAACTCCCTGCAATGTCTCGTCTCTCACTCTCTCTCTGGATGACCCCAGGAGCCACGTAGAGTCCTCAAGGGGAATTCTCCCATTTAACCTCCATCTCCATTCATCCCTTCATACTCCAGCCCAGAGTGTCCTCACTGCTTTGGGTTTCTCTGTTCCTTTGCAAAATGCAGCGCCTCTGTCTCTCTTAGTTCTCCCCATGCTTTTCACCTTTTATCTCCTACCTATTCTTGAGATAATATTTCCTCCAGGGAGTCTTAAGTCTGAATAGGGGCTTCCACAGAACCCTCTCTTCTTTTATCCTAATACTTTTTTTTTTTCAGATCTCTTCTGTCACAAATGACATTTTAATAAACTCCAAGCACGCTGAGACCACCTCATGGACTTCCTTTCAGTGTGGGGCCAGAACCCAAGGCCCAGCCTGGGCCTTTGCAAAGGTCTCTAACCCCTGACTTAGGGTTCTAAGATTCACTGCACTCTGCGTGTGAATGCAGGTAACCCCAGTGGGTCAATGTCTATAACATTCTGCTTTTCATCATCAAAGATCATCTCTCCAAGTGTATCTTTGCTGCCAGGACAAATTTCCTAGTGACAGAATTGTCTGCCAAAGTCAAAGCACTCCAGGAGCTAATTGCCGCCCCCCTCATCTCTCCTGTTCCAGATGTGGCCATCATGGGCACCCCCAGACCCTGTAGGTACTCCAGAACCAGAGGCACCTCAGGGTACAGCCATATGTCCTGGCCCCACGTGTCGCACTCAGTCCTCTCACTACTCCTGTGGAACGGAGGGTCGACATGCATATTGACCCAGAAGGGCCACAGCATTAATACAGATCAAAGACCACGAACCTGGGGAGTTGCGCCATGATGAAGGCCTGTGACCACGGAGCTAGAGCCTTCTGCAGGCCCTGGGAGCCCTGCCAACCTCACCACCATAGCACTTTAACACTGTTATTTTAATTTCCTATTGCCTTAAAAAAAAAAGGAAGGAAGGGAAGGGAAGGAGGGAGGGAAAGAAAGAGAGAGAGAGAAAGAAAGAAAGAGATTGACTGGTTTACTTATTTGAATGGCAGAGTGACAAAGAGGCAGATAGAAAAACATGACCCACTGATAGGCTACAACAGCCAGGGGTGGGCCATACTGAAGCCAGGAGTCAAGAACTCCCTCTGGGGCTACCACATAGGAAGCAGGGGTCCAAGGACATGGGCCATTTTCCACTGCCTTCCCAAGTGCATTAGAAAGAAGCTGGGTCAGAAGCTTGACCCAGCGCTGGCTGCTGCAACTATCTGGGGAGAAAATGAGTAGATGGAAGATCGTGCTGTTTCTCTCTGTCTCTGCTTCTCTCTGTAACTCTTTCAAATTCAATAATAAATAAATAAATCTTAAGGGGTTGGTGCACTAGCTCAACTGGCTAACCTTCCACCTCCAAGTGTCGGGCTCCCATATGGGTGCTGGTTCATGTCCTGACTGCTCTACTTCTCATCCAGCTCCCTGCTTATGGCCTGGGAAAGCAGCAGCGGATGGCCCAAAACTTTAGGACCTTGCATCCATGTAGAAGACCTGGAAAAAGCTCCTGGCTTCAGATTGCCTCAACTTCAGCCATTGAGCGAGTGAACCAGTGGACAGAAAATCTTCGTCTCTCCTTCCCTCTGTAAATCTGTCTTTCCATCAACAATAATTAATTCTGTGTCTTTTTTTTAAATACACATGTTAACCACCTGAAGCACTCACTATTCCTTCACTCTCCTCCACTCCCCCTCCAGCTCTGTGAAGTGTGCACTTGTGGGCAACAGAGCCAGCTGGAGGCAGAGCAGAAGTGGGAGAGGGCTGAAGCATCTGGAACTTCCAACTGAGCTACAACACCGTCCCTTGCTGGTGCGAGGTCTGAGGTAATCCCAGCATTTATTTCTTTATGTCCTATTTTGCAATGGGGTTTAGACTGTGGAAACCTGCTCCTCCAACTTGATGCTGGTGCTCGCTGACACTTCTTACATGCTAGGTTCTGTGCTAAGGGTGTGAGATTTTTTTTTTTTTTTAGGATTCATTTTTTAATTGGAAACAGATTTATAGAGAAGGAGATATAGAAAGATCTTCCATCCAATGGTTCACTCCCCAAGTGGCCACTAACAGCCAGAGTTGAGCTGATCTGAAGCTACAAGCCAGGAGCTTCTTGCATGTCTCCCATGTGGGTGCAGAGTCCCAAGGCTCTGGGCTGTCCTCGGCTGTTTTCCCAGGCCACAAGCAGGGAGTTGGATGGAAACTGGAGCAGCTGGGATACCAATCGGTGCCCATACGGGATCCCAACACTTGCCAAGACATTTAGCCACTGGGCTACTGCACCAGGCTCAGGAGTTTTCAAAAAACAAAGCACAAGTGGATCACACTCACCAAGACTGCCCAGAGGTATGTTTTGAAGGTACAGGGAACATAATTTTCAAGTTATTGTGGTTAAATAATTCATGGCAAAAACAATAGAGATTATACAGACATTATAAAGAATTTCATTTAGTGAGTAAAGCTGGCATCCCCTATGAGCACAGGGTTTGAGTCCTGGCTGCTCCACTTCCAATATTAATTCCTTGCTAATGCACCTGGGAGAGTAGCAGAAGATGGCCCAGGTGTTTTGGCCACTGCGTTCACGTGGGAGATGTGGATGAAGCTCCTGGTGTTGCCTTGGACCAACCCCAGTCATTGCAGACATTCGGGGAGTAAACCATCGACATGAAGATGTATCTTTCTCTCTCTCTCTCTAACTCACCCTTTCAAATAAATAAGCCCTTAAAACAAGTCAGCACTCAAATTCAAAAAATAGTGGTGAATAGCTGAACTAGGGGTGGTGCTTGGCCTGCGGGTCAACACAGCAGTATCCTCACAGCGGACAACTTGGGTTACCTGGGTTCCAGTTCCAACTGGGTTCCAGCTTCCAGCTAATGCGGATCCTGGGAGTGGCGATGGCTGAGGTTGTCCGCCCGGAACTCAGCTGCCAGGCCCGGATTGGGGTCTCAGCTTCAGGCCTCCGCGGCCGGGTCACAGCCAGCATTTAGGGAGTAAACCAGTAGACTGGGGCTGTCTCTCAAATAATTTTTAAAACAGCTTAAATGGTGTACGTCGCTAACGTTTCTTCTAGTCAGAGGACTAAGCCCCTGCCTCACACAGGTCAAACCTCGGTTATTCAAACACCTGCCTCCCCTCAGCCTCCGTCCCGCCATCCCGCCATTCCGCCATTCCTGAAAACGAGGCGCTTGTGGAGACGACCACGAGGCTTCCCGACCCCACAGCCCTAGGGTCGCGCGGAGGGCGCGCGGTGCGTCGGCTCCCCGGCTCCCCGGCGCGCTTGCGCAGCGGCCTCCGCGCGTCGCCCCACCCGCGTCCGCCGCCAGTCGGTGAGGGAGGCGGTGGAGAGCGCGGTGCGGCTCCGGCTCGCTGACCGTTGGCGCCTTCAGCCGGCGCCGCAGCCAGCTCTGCGGGGCGCTCTCGCCCTCCTTCCACCCCGTCCACGGCGCTGGCCCCCACACCCCAGAACGGAGCCCGGCGCGGGTGGGGGAGGGGGCGGAGCGTTGCCCCGTGACGCCCGAGGGCCTCCCGCTCGCCCCTGTCGGCCCGCCCCGAGGGGCGTGAGGAAGGGTGGGGCTGCGGACTTTGGACTCCGACTCCCGGATCTTCCTCTGTTCTTCCCAGCCGCCGCAGGCAGCCTCGGCTAGGTAGCGAGTGGAGCCATGTGGGCGCTGCTGGAGCTCTTGCCCGGGGTGCGGGACACCTGCACTTCGCTGGGCCTGATGCTGTCGATCGTGCTGTTGGCGGGGCTGACCCGCGTGGTCGCCCGGCAGCAGCGGCACAGCCCTATGGTGCATGGCTTTGTCTTGGAGTTTGTAGCTACCTTGCAGCTCTGCTGCTGCACCCACGAACTGCAACTGCTGAGCCAGCAGGACCCCGCACACCCCACCTGGACGCTAACGCTCATCTACTTCTTCTCGTTGGTGCACGGCCTGACTCTGGTGGGCACCTCCAGCAACCCGTGCGGCGTGATGATGCAGATGCTACTAGGGGGGATGTCTCCCGAGGTGGGTGCGGTGAGGTTGCTGGCCCAACTGATGGGTGCCCTAGCCAGCAGGTACTGCATAAGCGCCCTGTGGAGCCTGGGTCTGGCCAAGTATCACTTCGACGAGAGAAGCTTGGCTTGCAAGCATCCCATCCACGTGGACTTGCCCAAGGCGGTGGTCACAGAAGCCCTCTGCTCCTTTATCTTCCACAGCGCTCTGCTGCACTTCCACGAAGTCCGGACTAAGCTCCGTATCCACCTGCTGGCCGCGCTCATCACCTTTCTGGTCTTCGCAGGTTTGTCTTTCCCCCTAAACACTTGGCAGGTCCGGGAAACTTTTGTCGTGGCTGACTGAGGCTCCTGGAGAGTGCTTCATCAAGTAACATGTGAAACCCTTCCTCCACTGTGCTGTAAATAATGCTATCCTGTTATTCTACCCACACAGCCATCATTCGGTGCTGTTTTTGAACACTCGGGGAGAGGAGCCCCTTCTGTGCTGAAACTGAGATCTCTTGAGGGGTTGCCAAGGGTTCAAATATCCTACAAAGGGATTAGCTGAATGTTAAAGAATAACGTCTCAGTTACCTTTCTTCCTGCCAAGATGCTATAGCTCCTTGCAGACACTCTCACTGAAAAATGATCCTGAGTTTAAAAACTTCCTTCCAATATAAGGCACAAAGCACATGATAGGGTAGTAAGAAGAACAGAGAGTAGAAATTCTGTTCTATCTCATAGTCTTTGCAAATTACCTGACACCATTTCTTATAACCTCACTAGTTCATTTTGTCATAAATTAACTTTGAAATGGTCTACCAAGAAATATGTATTTTCACGTTAAGATATGCTTTGAATTAGAGTACTTTTTTAAAAACAGGTAACTTGAGGAATCAGTGGGTTTCTCCTTAAACCATTACTTTACCTCAACCGATCTCAGATGCAGTAGGTAATCAACATTGGACATGGGACAACGAAGTCCAAAGGAAAGGTGTTTAACTATAGAGCATGTAAAATGGTCGCAAGAGCTTGTCTTTCTGGGGACTAAGTCTGCGTTATGAAACGAGGTGGCAGCAATTCAGCATAGGACATTAGCAGGAACAGTCTTCTGCCCAGTGGAAGGGAAACCACCAGTATGGACAGGTCCTGCGCAGAAGCGTACCTGCTAGTGTAAACATCAAAGGGTTCCCAGGCTGTTCTCCCTTCTTTCAATCTAGTACCTGTTCCTGTAAGTAGACACAGATGGAAATAAATGGCATAGGAGAGCGGGGAGGGACATATACACATTTAAAGGGTTGGTGGATACTGATTATTTATTAAAGGCTTTAGCTAAAGCAGAAACAGCCCATCTAGGAGCAGATCCATTTCTGTCCAAACCAGTTATACCAGAGTTTATCTTTGTATTTATACAATGAAGGACAGTAAAAACTTTAAAAAATTGATAACTATACAGTGTTCCTCCTTCTTCCATTGGTTATCCTGAAGTTGATATTGTCTACTTTTACACAGTAGTGCAGTCATGATTTTTTAAACATATATTACATGTGTAGATGCATTCCCTATTTTATGTGACAGCAATTTTGATAAAAAAAAGTTGAAGTTATAGTTAAATGTAAGAAACATTGGAAATAATTTATAAAATACCAATTTAAAGGGTCCAGCACACTTTTTTTTCCTTAAAATATGGGTCCTGACTGAGGGAGGAGAGGCAGTCATGGGAACACTGGGGTCATGGCTGGCAACATTCTGTCTGCATCAGGATCACTGGGGCAGCTTGCCAAAGGTGCCCATTCTGGGTGCACACACTGACGCTGCAGGTATCTGAGGAGTGACTCAGCCCATGGAAGATCTCTGTACCTGCCTTTCTCTGTCACTCTTTCAAATAAAAGCAATAAAAATTAACTTTCAGATTTTTATTGTATACAGAGCTGAGCTGTGGCATAATGTTTTTGCATATAAAGGTCTGCTTTAGCCATAACCTTAAATCAATGAGCATTTCATCTAAGTGAAGTGCTGTTTTTTTCTTTTTATGTCTGGATTATTTTGCTTGGCTTAATGTTTTCAAGCTTCATTCTGGTGTATTAGAACCTCATGCCTTTTTGTAGCTGATTGATATTCAATTGAGTATGCCTTTGTAACTTTGGAGCATACTGAATAAATGCTGGTAATGAATATGGGGCAAGGAGAGGGAGTGTGATATTGCAGGTAGGAGAAGTAGCTGGATATAAGGGGTGGAGAGATTGTTATCCATGAATTCACTCCCCAAATGCCAGCAACAACCAAGGCTTGGCCAGGCTGTAGCGGGGTGCCAGGAAATCAAGGATTTGAGCCATCAACTGCTGCCTCCCAGGCGCATTTGCAGGAAGCTGGATTGGAGGTAGAGTAGCTGGAACTCAACCAGCACTGGGACATGGGATGTGGGCATAAGAAGCAGTTGCCACAACTCTTGCCCTGGGAGATTTATTATTATCATTAGTAGTAAAACATCCCTGTGTCCCTCTTTCCTATGTTGATTATCCTAGGTATTCTTTGTACCTATTTTTATAACACACAAGATATATGAAATATCTGGAGCAGCCAAATTAATAGAGTCAGAAAATAGAAGTGACCAGGGACTGAGAAGGAGGGAGCAATGGGAACTCCTGATTAAAGGATACAGTGTTTCTCTGTGTTGGTGGAAAGCTGTTGGAAATATGAAGGCACTTCAAAATGATCAGGCAAAATGTATTCAAAAACGCATTTTGGTGTAAAAAATAAAATGTATGCATACTTCTTCCTAATACACATTGTCCATGAACACTCTGAAGGGCCACCTGGATATTGCGGAGTCAAACAGCACTGTGAATATAAAGATCACCCAATGGCATTTTTGAATATTATATATTTTATAATTGAAAAATGTTTTAATTATTAAAAGATCCTACTGTTTGGACAACATGGGATTCAGCATTTTTTCCCATTTTAAGGTCTCATTCTCAGAGGCTTACTCTGCTGCTGTAGACTGTGAGACTCCAGGAGGAGGACAAGGCACTGGTCCAGGAATATGGAGCACAAGAAAGCCTTCTTTGGGAAAAAGTGCACTAAGCCATTCACTCCCTATTTTTTATGAGTTTAAGTCATAGAAATCAAAGTTAATTTAAAAAATTTAAATATAAAATCCCTGGATGTTCCCTCCAACGTCTGAAAACAGCTTTATCATTCTTCCAGGTCTATAAGAATAAGTGGTCTAAGAACAGCTAGCTTAGCACCATTCGCTTATCAGCAGACTATAAACCAGCAATGAGTTTTGGAAATGCAAACTTTAAGGATGTCTGCCAGCATTATCCAGGGGGAACAGGGAAAACTCAGAATTGAAAAAACAAGAAGACTTGCCCTGAGAAGTCAGCTCTGTACAGTGGTGTTTGGTATTTCAGCATGGCCTAGCAGCTCTGCATTTGCTTTGAATGCGTTCTAACCAAACAGCTTCTGATGATGGATTTGGCTTTGGAGGGGAGAAGGAGAAGAGGACTTAACCAGGAAATGGGAGCCCTGGACATGGAAGACAAAAAAATATTCTGGTTACTGGAAGGGATGGCTCGTTTCCACCAGATTGGCAAATGAATACATGAGTGTTAGAGGAATCTTTGCTACTAGTCTTCTGTCACACAGAACTTGATTACATTTAGGAATATTAAGAAATGTTAGTCTAATATGCCTAACTGTGTCAGATTTGAGTACCACTACCTTTGGCTGTGGTAATTTCACCAAGTTCATGCTGTCCTGTGAGACCTGGCAGCCAGCCAGCTCTCCAAAATCCCTCTTCCTCAACATGCACGATATCGTTGTCTTTCCTTCAATGTCAACAGATCATAAACTTGCTTACTGAGCCACTTCCCTGTAGTTCTGCGCCTGCCAACTCTTCTGAGCATGTTTAGCCATGCACTAATATGTTCTATTTGTGTTAAAAAAAAAAAACTGGGACCACTAAGGTACCTTTTAACTGACACCCTCCTTTCCTGCCTCCTCTACCAGATGACCTTCCCTGTGTGTGGCATGTCCTGTCCTTCCCAACTCTGCACAGATATAATAAGATCTTGCAAAAACTATTCTGTTGTACACGAGGAGTCTCCAGAAAGTTCATGAAAAATACAACAAACCTACACATGAACTTGTCTTTCTTGCATTTTCTGTGGTCTTCCTGAAGCACCCTCACGTGGACTCTGGGATAAAAAAAAGAAGTATCCTTTATGCACTGCAGTTTGCTTTGTCCACGGTGGCTGTTTAGTGTTACATCCTGACGTCTGTGTGTTAATAGTTCAGAAATACTTCATGGTATTCAAAGATATATTTGTTTAGCTGTTTTTCTGTGAACAGACACTTGAATTTTTTCTTGTTCCTTGTATGCATTTTCTTACATGTAAGCACCGGTGTTTATGGGGACAACTTTGACCCCCCAGGAGACATTTAGAAATGTCCAGAAGTATTTTTGGTTGTGATAACGTAGAGACGTGGGTGTGCTTCTGGCATCTAGTAGGCAGGGGTCAGGAGTGCTGCTAAACATAGGATAGTACAACAAAGGCTTAACGAGATAAACAGCAAAGCAATACCATATTTTGGGCTTTTGGTAACACTGAACTCATGCCTGATACAAGTTGATAACTTATTTTTCCTGATTCCTTGGGTGAGACGGGCAGGTTATTCATGCAGTTGCATTCAGCTGGTCAGTGGTGGGTTTGGAAGAGCCAAGGTATTATCACTCCCGTCTGGCACAGTACCACCTGGCATCTGGGAGCCTCAGTTCCCCTCCACGTGGTCTCTCATCCTACAGCAACCTAGACCAACTTCTACGGTCATGCATTGTTCTGAGAGCGCAAAACATGGAAGCCGATGGGTCTGCTGAGTTTTTTCTACCTAGAATCCAGTGTCAGGTCTGTTACATTCAGAATTCACACTGTCATTTTTGCTACATTCCAGCAGTACAAGTCACAAAGCCAGGTCAAAAACAGACTCTTGGTATAGAAGGAGCAGCCTCCACCAAGTCCACTGAACAGAAATGGTAGTGGGGGAAGCGAAGCAGTTTTAAGACAGTGTGAGAGTGACCGTGCTCACCTCAGACCTGATGAAGAATCTTCAGTATCATGGCCTGCAATACTGATGTGAACTATGAGGCTGGTGGCTTAGTCCATTTTTACTGCCAAATGCCTGAGGTCACAAGACATATCATATTATTATATTTTAAAGATCTATGTGAGTTTTTTCTGCCCATGGTGTCTTACACATGGGAAGCCAGTAATTTTTGAGGCACTGAAATGACGAGCTGCCAACCAGATAATTGTTAAACCTGCAACTACCAAGGATCAACACATTCTCAGAATTTGACAATTTAAGATTGGCTGTGAAGGTTCATCATGCAATGTCACTCAGTTGCCAGAGCACGTGTGAACCATGCTGTGAAGTAGGTATGTTACAACTCAGATCCGTGGAGCGAGCTTAGGCCATTGCTCAGTATCATCACCTTGACACAGCGTCATTGTTCCCAACCCATCAAACATGAACTTTGAGAAATCTCGTGAAAAGGCCACTTAGTTTCCGATTTTACTTTACTGTAACTTATGAAAATAACATGCTATAGAAGTGTATGTGAAACTTGCTAAGGTATTGGGTCTACCTCTGTGACTGAGGGCAAGGGGGCAGATGTCTGTGCCTAGGCCTCTACTTGGAAGAACTGCCAGCACCTTAATGTCTTTCTTTTTTTTTGGCCTGTACCTGGCATATTTATCTATCACTGTACTCTATAGTATACCAGGTGATTCTGTGAAGAAGCATAGCAGGATACTTAGATATCTGAAATAAAAGAGCTGCATTTGATAAGCACTTCATTACCAGTTCAATGGAAGTGTAAGGTACCTTTTGAGATCACTGTACTTAAAATGTATTGCAGGAGGAAGTCTAACGGGAGCGGTATTTAATCCAGCTCTGGCACTTTCACTACACTTCCCGTGTTTTGATGAAGCATTCTCTCAATTTTTTATAGTATACTGCCTGGCTCCTTCTTTAGGTGAGTATGTTTTTATTTAATGTCTGACAGATTACAGTATTTTAAAATATAAGGAATCTCATTGTAACATGTCAATTTCCAAAGTTAGATAAACACAAAGAAGAAAATGAGAAAGGCAGTAAGCATCTGAAACATTTTAGGGTGTATCCTTTAAAACTTTTTATCTTCAAAGAAACAAAATTATCTAGGGAAGGGCAATGGTTTTCAGGTGTGTTATCACTTAAGAAACCTCACAGTAATAAAGCAATTATCATAATAAATGATAATAATCTCCCTTTTTGCTAAAGGAATTTTTAAAATCAATTTCTGAGTTCCAGATAAAGTATCATGTAGTTCACTTAACTCATTTTCCACAAGAACAATGAATATCTGTAGTAAATATAAATTAGCCACAGTTTCCATTCTATTACTTCTGTCTGGATCAAAAATGCAAACTTTTATAAAGATGGGTTAAACACTACAAAAAATGATATAGCAACTTTAGAGTATGCACTTCCTTATAAGTTATCAGCATTTCTTGATTTTGTCTAATCATACATCATAAGCCTGATTACATCTTACAACTATAAATGAGTATGAGGCTGCCTGGCCCTCCATTACTTTACCTTTTTTTTCTTCTGTTGTTAGTGTTGTCTGGTTTTTGTCATTTCTTTTCTATTGAAACAAACCAAATACAGGTAGAAGGGAACATCTACAGAACCTGTTTGAACTGGCTTGATTCCTCCCCTTCACCATCTGCTCATCACATATTTCATATGCTCAGAGTATCTATAGGTCTAAATGTGAAAAAAAAAATAAAACCTGCATTTTAAAATTCTGGTAATACTGCTTCTCCTCCCCAACCACCCAGTTTCTGCAGATTAGTAGTTTCTCTCTAAAGATAAAAAAAAATGTTTAAAGATTTATTTGAAAGGCAGAGTTAGGGGGTGGATGGAGAGACAGAGGAAAAGATCTGCCATGTGCTGGTTCACTCCCCATATGGCCACAGCGGCGGAACTAAACCAATCTGAAGCCAGGTCTCCCATGCAGGTGCAGGATCCCAAGGCTTTGGGCCATCCTCTACCTTTCTGGAGCCATCAGCAGGGGACTGGAGGGAAGTGGAGCAGCCCGTGACACAAACCAGTGCCCCCATGGGACCTGGCATTCAAAAGGCGAAGATTTAACAATTAGGCCATCATACCGGGCCTAATTTTTAATTAGTTTTTACCCCCACTAAAATTTTAAGATACTATTTCATCCATTACTTGAAAGAACATTGAAGTCTTAAAAAATCTGAAAAGGAAAAAATAGGAATTACATCCTCTGTAAAAGATTTTTCCTTAAAACACATTCTCAAACCCAAAGCATTTAATTACTTCTTTATAGAAAAAATATATTAGAAAAAAATGTCACACAATAAAAGAAAGAAAGGGCCAGTGGGTTAAGCTATTACTTCTGACACTGACATCCATATCGACAGATTTCTATTTTGGCTACTCCACTTCCAATCCAGCTCCCTGTTGATACTACTGGGAAAGAGGACAAAGCACCCAGGCCCACGTCACTCACATGAGAAACCCAGGTGGAGTTCCAGGTTCAGGGTGTTGGCCTGGCCTAGTCCTGACCACTGCAGCCATTTGGAGAGTGAAACCTCAAATCGAAGATGAATGTGTGTGTGTGTGTGTCACTCTGTCAAATAAACAAACCTTTTTCAAAACATAAGGGAGAAAAATAACTCTTACAGAGTGGTGGGATGGGGAAGTGAACTCTATATTCTCTTCACATTTGTGTGGTTCAAATAGGAAGTCAACAGTACTTGTAGTTACTACCGAAATAGTTTGAAAGAACCAAACAATCCAAACATTCAAAATATAAACTTCCAATTCTTTGCTCCTTATGTGAGAAATTTCTTACAGATAAAGCTGGGAACTAACTTTTTTTTGGAATTACATGCCCTTTTTACCTTGCTAAAAACAAGCACTGGCTCAGTGTATTTGAAAGGCAGATATGTATACACACACACACAAGGCCTGATTGGTCAGTCTGCTAATTCACTCTCCAAATGACTGCAGCAGCCAAGCTTCACCTAAAGCAAAGCCAGGAGTCAGGAATTCCATCTAGGTCTCCAGTTGGGTGGCTGGGGCCCCAGATGAATCAATGAATTGGAAGACACAAAGGCAGTATGGCCCAACTCACCGGGCCATAAACCTACTCTTTTGCTCTAAATGCATCCAACAAAAAAACTTCTGGTGGTTTAAACCTTTTTTGGTTTGAAGAAGTATGTTCCAGGCCCAGCGTGATAGTGTAGTAGTTAAAGTTCTCTCCTTGCACGCGCTGGGATCCCATATGGGTGCCAGTTCTAATCCCGGCAGCCCTTCTCATCCAGCTCCTTGCCTTCGGCCTGGCAAAGTAGTCGAGGACGGCCCAAAGCTTTGGAACCCTGCACCTGCGTTGGAGACCCAGAAGAGCTCCTGGCTCCCGGCTTCGGATTAGCACAGCTCTAGCCGTTGTGGCCACTTGGGGAGTGAACCATCGGACGGAAGATCTTACTTTCTGTCTCTCCTCTTTGTGTATCACTTTACAACAACAAAAAATCTGTTTTTAAAAGTCTTACTTTATAAAGAGACAAAATTTAAACTTGTGGTGAACATAGGGATTGCTTTTTTTTTTTTTTTTTTTTTCATTTAAAGTCACTGGTTAGGGACCTGGCGCGGTGGCCCAGGAGCTAAAGTCCTTGCCTTAAATGCAACAGGATCCCATATGGATGCTGGTTCTAATCCTGGCAGCTTCCCATCCAGCTCCTTGCTGTAGCCTGGGAAAGCAGCTGAGGACAGCCCAAAGACTTGGGTTCCTCCACCCACATGGGAGATCTGGAGGAAGTTCCTGGCACCTAGCTTCAGATGGGCTCAGCTCCGGCCATTGTGGTCACTTGGGGAATGAGCCATTGGACGGAAGATCTTCCTCTCTGTCTCTCCTACTCCTTGTATGTCTGACTTTGCAATAAAAATAAATAAATCTTAAAAAAAAAGTCACTGGTTATAGATTCATATTTTCAGAATGTTAAGATAACTAAAACTAGCCAAATCTTAAGGTTTTCTATTGCCAAATAACAATAAAATAATCCCTGATCTGGATGTGGCAAAAATGCACTTAGAATTTATGTTTTGGAAGCCTGTGTTGTGGCATAGTGGTTAAAGCCACTATCTGCAACAGTATTCCTGAAGGGTGCTAATTCATGTTCCAACTGCTCTGCTTCTGATCCAGCTTCATGGTAATGGCCTGAGAAAAGCAGAATATGGCCCAAGTCCCTGGAACCCTGCCACCTGCATGGGAGACTTGAATGAAGCTCTGAGCCTCTGTCCGGCCTAGCCCTGATGGTTGCAGCCATCTGGAGAGCCAACTGGCAGTTGGATAGTCTATATAACATTTTTTTATTAATTACTTTGCATTATGTGACAATTATATAACACTTTTAAATAAGTACATCACTTCTCTTTTTTTTGAATATTTATTTTTATTGGAAAGTCAGATATAGAGAGGAGAAAGAGATGTTCAGTCTGTTGATTCACTCCACTCTTTCTTTTTAAGATTTATTTATTTTTATTGGAAAGTCAGATTTAGAGAGAAGGGGAGAAAGATCTTTCATCCGCTGGTTTACTCCCAAATGGCTACAGTGGCTGGAGCTGAGCCAATCAGAAGCCTGGAACCAAGAGCTTCTTCTGGATCTCCCAAGCAGGTGCAGGGTCTAAGGCTTCGGGCCATCCTTTACTATTTTCCCAGGCCACAGGCAGGGAGCTGGATGGGAGGTGAAGGAGTCAAGACATGAACCAGCACCATATGGGATCCTGGCACACGCAAGTCAAAGACTTTAGCCATTAGCTTATCACATCTGGCCCAGTAAATCTTTTCCTTAAAAAGATTTATTTTTATTTGAAAACCAAATTTACAGAGAGGAGAAACAGATCTTTCATCTGCTGTTTGACTCCTCAAATGGCTGCAACAACAGGAGCTCTTCTGGGTTTCCACATGGGTGCAGCGGTCTAAGAATTTGAGCCATCCTCTGTTCCCTTCCCAGGCCACAGCAGGGAACTGGACTGGAGGGGTATCTGGGAGTAGAACCAGTACCCATATGGGATGCCAGTGGAGGATTAACCTGTAGAGCCACAGTGCCAGCCTTATAAATAAGTAAATCTTTTTTTTTTTAAAGATTTATTCATTTTTATTACAGAAAGATATACACAGAGGAGGAGAGACAGAGAGGAAGATCTTCCATCCGATGTTTCACTCCCCAAGTGAGCCGCAATGGGCCGGTGCACGCCGATCCGAAGCCGGGAACCTGGAACCTCCTCCGGGTCTCCCACACGGGTGCAGGGTCCCAATGCATTGGGCTGTCCTCAACTGCTTTCCCAGGCCACAAGCAGGGAGCTGGATGGGAAGTGGAGCTGATGGGATTAGAACCGGCGCCCATATGAGATCCCGGGGCTTTCAAGGCGAGGACTTTAGCCGCTAGGCCACTATGCCAGGCCCAGTAAATCTTTTTAAAAATGTATTTTGAAAGTCAAGGATATACTGAGCTTTTTCATCTGCTAGCTCACTTCCCCAATCCAGTTCTCCCACATGGATGGTATAAGCCATCCTTTACTGCCTCCCAGGGTGTGTTAACAGGAAGCTGGAATTGGAAGCAGAGCTGGGACTTGACTCCAGACTCTGATATGAGACGTGGCAGTCACAAACAGTAGCTTAACTGCTCTGCCAAGCAACCCTGCCCCGACCCAGACCAGCCTAAACCCATTCTTAATCTGAATTTACATTGACTTAAGAGTTTTAAGTATAAATATATCAAGAAAATAACCCATTACATATTTTACTTTCAGGACAGTGATTTGAGCCTTTGGCTCAGCCTTCCATCTCTATGTCACATTCAAAACATGTTAGATTTGTCTTGTATAGTCTCAGATATGAAGATTTAGTAATCAGTGAAATTTTAAATAAAGACTTAAAATTTCAGTAGTTTACTGAAATGTTTAAGTAGTAAAAAAACCATTAACATTGATAAAAGAATGAGATAAGAAAATAATGTAACACATGATTATTTGAGGATTCCAAAGAAACTCAGAAGTGCTTAGTAATTTCTTCTCTGGGTACAAGGGACATGGAGGGACAGGAAATTTTACCACCTTACAGAAAAGCAGAGACCCAAGTTCAGGGTTTCTCACTCAGCAAGACCATAATCGGCCCAACTCTAGGGACTGGTGGATGGCAAGTATGTAAAGCTACCACCTGCAGTGCTGGCATCCCATATGGTTGCCAGCTGCTCCAGTTCTGATCCAGTTCCCTGTTAATGGTCCAGAAAAGGCATTAGGAAGATAGCCAAAGCCTGGACCTCTGCTACCCATCTGAGAAACCCAGAAGAAGCTCCTGCCTTTGGCTTTTCCCAGCCCCGGCTGCTGCAGCCATCTGGCGAATGACCCAGCGTATTTCCCCCACTCTCTGTAAATGTGTCTTTAAATACATCAAATACATATTTTTCAAAAATTTAGATCTTTAGATTTCATTTGTCCTTTGGACTCACTGTTTTGATCCTTCTGATTTTATCAGTACTGCCTTTAGGGATTCATGTTAAATTTAAAATGTTTCATGTAGAATTTATATGATAAGCATAACTCCCCAATATCAGGGCATACATAAATGTCAATAATCTTAGATTGCAGCTACTTGATCATTATGCTTTTCTTTAGCGATTGTCCTCATTTGACTCTATTTTGTCTTCCAGGTATATTGTTAATGATTTTGATGTTCAGTTTTTTCCTTCCATGGCTGCATAACAACCAAACAACTAATAAAAAGGATTAACTGTTTTCAAAGGCAGAGACAAAGTTACAAGACAGTCCACAGGTGAAGATTTTTTTCACCTCATTTTCAAAGCTGCACTGGATTCATTGATGTTAACTTCCTTTGAGGAAGCTGTCTTAGTTTTCATCCCTGGGATTTAAAAAAAAATTACTGTGAAAATGAAGTATCCTGTATCTCTTAGTTAAGACTTTTTTTTGAATGATGTATTAAATACTGCTAAAAAAAAAATTAAAAAAAAAAAAAAAAGACTCCTAACACAAAACTGAAGTGATGCTTGTTACCTCTGATTAAAAAAAACAAGGAGAGAACAGAAAGGTAATAGATGATCCGAAAGAAACAATTTTATCAAGTGCCACCAGAATGGCAAGATTTTTAACCAGAGTGCAACCATTCAAAGCTCACAGAACTGACAGCAAACTTTTCAGCCACTATCCTGCATGATGATACTATCTGCAGCGCTATTGTCCAAAGCAACATTGCTTTTGGAGATAATTATATATCCACTTAAACTCAAGATGTTTCTGAAATTTTAAATATCTAAAATGTTTTCTCAGACAAGGATAATGAGTTGTAGGAAAGTTCTATTCAATAGTACTAAAACAAAGCACTCATACAAAGTCAGGATTTAAGTTTCTCACATTCTCCATTTGATCCAACCTTGTGAAGTAGGTTGGGCATGCATTTTTAATTTGTTTCACAGATAAGGAAGTCTAGCCTGTCAGGTGTTGCTGCTTCGTCCAAGATGGTTCAGTCTAATAACATCTATTTCAGTATTTTCCTACTTCACTCCATAAATAATTCTTGGTTGTAATTATGATCAAAGGAAAACTAAAAGTTGTGAACAAACACAGAATACTCTGTAACATTAACCTAGTGGTTTTTGAAGTGTGAAGAACCTTCAGGTTTCCCTCTGTACGACAGAAAGCTCCTTTTATTATATGAAGTTTAAGGTTGTGTTTCTCCATAAGGAGAATTCCTCTATCATAATCTAAAGGTTTTTTTTAAAAAAAAAAAAAAAGAGGAAAAGGGGCCTGATGCAATGGCTTGACTGGCCAATCCTCCACCTCCAAGTGTCAGGATTCCATATGGACACCAGTCCATGTCCTGGCTGCTCTACTGCCCATCAAGCTCCCTAATTATGGCCTGGGCAAAACAGTGGAGAATGGCCCAAAATCTTGGGACTCTGCACACACATGGGAGACCTGGAAGAAACTCCTGGCTCTTGGCTTCAGAGTGGCTCAGCTTCAGCAGTTGCTGCCACTTGGTAAGTAAACCAGCAGATGGAGAATCTTTCTGTCTCTCCTCTGTATATCTGCCTTTCCAATTAAAAAAAAAAAAAAAAGGATATGTTCTGTTTCACTAATCATCAACCAACAGGTTATAAATATGCAGTAATGTAAATGTTGTTTGGTGATCAGTTTACAGTCAAAATACAACTCAAAATATACTGTTACACTATCCTACTACAAACCCTTTCAATTTGAACCTCCAATGAGCTTTCTCCCCCATAGGGAATTCTGACCACGATAGCTTTTATTATCCCTCTTCAGTACCTTAAGCAGTTTAAATTGCTCAACTGGTCCATATACAGAAATGTATATACCAGACTCTTTTGTTCCTCTCTCTCCATCACACTCACAGGGCTTAACCACAACTTGACTGAATCCAGTTACCCTCTGCTCCAGGCTGCCACCTGTGCAGCACAAGATCTGGGGTTTCAGTATACAGCTGTCAACTTTCTGCAAGCTAGTTTTAAGCACTTGTTTTACTCGGAATAATTCATCACTGTTAGAGTCTAGACAGGGACACTGTCACTTCACCACAGAAGCCAAGAAAGCCAGGCAGTCCTTCTGCATGTGCCAGCCTAGGTACACGGAATCGGTCAGAACTTTGAACTTTGAGCCATGAGTCAGATATGGCAAGAATGAAGAAACCAGTCTAAAAGCAGGAGAATCGTAACATTTTACATAAACCACCCTGTATTCCTAACCATTTTACAAGCCTGGTTTATTTAACCTTACCTGTTGATTTTATGAACTACTAGAAAGCACTCAAACATTTCTTTTTCCCTGTTTATACTAGCCAGACATGCATTTATTTACAAGAATTCAGGCTAACACAGGGTCATAGATTTATTAACATTAGTTGTCCCACTATCCTATTTGTACTATATGTTCTAAAGGTTTAGAATGTTTTTTGGGAGGAACATGTACTTGCTTTTTCTCATAACTCTGTTACCTGCTTACTGCTGCTAGTGGTATGCCTGATGCAACTACCCCTTTTTCCTTTTCTAATTTGCTGTGTGCCTAGAACCTGGACACAGTGCAGTCCATCAGAACAGTAAAACAGAGTTGTTCGACAAGTGCCTGAAGGTCTTAAGAGAAACAGATTTCATGACCTCTACAATTTAAAAAAATAATAATAAAAGTTCCTTTCATCTGCTTGAAAGCAGAGCACGAGATGTCATCCATCTGCTGCCAGTCCACTCCTTCAAACACTGTGCAACAGCAAGGGTGGGCCAGGCTGAAGGCAGGGAGCAGGTACACCTGGGACTCCCACACAGAGGACTGGGGCCCCAGCACTCAAGCCACCATCACTGCCTGCTAGTACACACCAGCAGAAAGCTGGCTGCAATGCCCACTCTGCTCAGTGGATTCCTAAACTGTATTATTTATCTGAGACAGAAAAGGCTCCTATCTGTAGGTTTATTCCCCAAATATTTACAAAAGCCAGGGAGACCAAAGTTGGTAGCCAAAAAGCATGGTCTCCTACCTGGTTAGTAGGGACCCAAACACACGATTCATCATCACCTGCTACCTCACAGGCTACACATTAGTAAGAAGTTGGAATTAGAAGTAGAGCTGAGGGGTTGGCGTGATCACTCAACTGGCTTCTCCAATGCAAGTGCTGGCATCCCATATGGGCACCAGTCTGTGCCCCTGGAAAAGCAGTGAAGGATGGCTCAAAACCTTGGGACCTTGCACCTGCATGGGAGGCAAGCATGGAGGCTCTTGATTCCTGGTTTCAGAATGGCTCGGCTCCAGATATGGTGGCCATCAGGGGCAGGAACCAGCAGATGGAAGATCTTTTTCTCCGTGTCTCTCCTTTGTATAAATCTGTCTTTACAATAAAAACAAATAAATCTTTTTTAAAAGTGGAGCTGAGACAGAAACCTAAACATTCTAACATGGGTGGGTGGGTATTCCAACCAGCATCTTTTTTTTTTTTTTTAATTTTTGAAGATTCATTTTATTTTTCATTGTAATGTCAGATATACAAAGAAGAGGAGAGTCAGAGAGGAAGATCTTCCGTCTGATGATTCACTCTCCAAGTGACCAAAGGCTGCTGCTATGCTGATGCGAAGCCAGGAGTCCCAGAGCCTTATCTGGGTCTCCCACAGGTTTAGTATCCCAAGGCATTGGGCCATCCTCGACTGCTTTCCCAGGTCACAAGCAGGGGGCTGGATGGGTAGCAGGACTGCCTGGACTAGAACTGGTGCCCATAAGGGATCCCGGCACATTCAAGGCAAGGACTTTTGCCACTATGCCACCATGCCGGGACCCCAACCAGCATCTTATGCACTAGGCCCAATACCTGCCCCTCAAGTCCCATTAGTGAATATTTTTTAACGTCAGCCAAGAACCAGGACTGCGGTAGGCTGAAGCCAAGATCCCAGAACTCAAACAGATGTCCCACAGGGGTGGCAAGAACCTGAGCAGCTTCCAAAGGTATTACTGAGTTAGCAGGAAGCTGAACTGGATATACACCAGCATCACTCTACAAATGCCTATTAACAGTGGGACCTCAGTCAGGATTGCGCAAATCCATCACAGGTGCTCATGTACCTGAGCCACCTGTTGCCTTAGGAACTGCACAACAGTAAGCTCAATGGAAAACAAAATAGCCAGAACCCCATCTAAGCACTGTGATAGAGAATGTAGGAGTCCCAAGCAGCAGCTTAATCAACTGTTCCACACCTGTTCCTCCTCATTGCTTCACTGATTTTAAAAAGTTTAGGTTCTTAGGGGCCAGTGTGGTAGCTCAACAGCCCAGTCTTCTGTCTGGGCATCGCATATGTGTGCTGGTTCATGTCCTAGACACTCCACTTTTGATCCAGCTCCCTGCTTATGACCTGGAAAAACAGCAGAGAATGGCTCAAGTACTTGGGCCACTGCACCCATGTTGGAGACCTGGAGGAAGCTCAAGGCTCCTGGTTCCTGGCTGTGGATCAGCCATTGCAGAGTAAACCAACAGACAGAAGATCGGTCTCTCCTCTCTGTAAATCTGCCTTTCAAATAAAAATAAATAATTTAAAAAATAATCTGAGCTTCTTAGATACAGTCCTAGCAATGTGTTATATTTATAACTTCTTTCTTTTATTAAAGAAAATAAGAAATCACTATTGGTAATAAAATGAGATTTGTATGAGAATTAGTAACAAGCTTACTGAAATCCTACAGAGAAATTGCCATCTAGGAGCTCAGCATAATGGCTCAGTGGCTAAATCCTCGCCTTGCATGTGCTGGGATCCCAAATGAGCACTAGTTTATGTTCCAGCTGCTGCATTTCCATCCAGCGGATGGAAGGTGTTTCTTTCTGCCTCTCCTCTCTGTAATTAGCCTTTCCAATAAAAAAAAAAATAAATCTTTAAAAGAAAAATCACCATCTAAATGTTGTGGAGCAGTGCATTAAGCTGTCGTTTATAATGTCAGCATCCCAAATGGAGCACCAGTTCAAGTCCTGATTGCTCTACTTCCAACCCAGCTCCCTATTAATGTGCCTGGGAAAGCAGTGGAAGAAGGCTCAAAACACTGGGTCTCAGACGCTCATGTGAGAGACCCAGATGGGAGTTCTCAGCTACTGGCTTTAGCCTGATCCACCCTTAGCCATTGTGGGTATTTGAGGACTAAACCAGGGGAATGAAGGTTGAAGAGCTATATCTCTTACTTTCAAGTAAAAACAGTTCTTTAAAAATTAAAAAAAAGTAACTAGAACTGTGTCACTGTGAATTCAGTTAACACCTGCAATACTGGCACATCACTTCTGGCTATTTAACTTTTTTTTTTCTTGTTAAAAGATTTATTGGAAAGTCAGATCTACAGAGAGGAGGAGAGAAAGATCTTCCATCTGCTGGTTCACTCCCCAACTGTGTGCAATGGCTAGAGCTGAGTCAATCCAAAGCCAGGAGCCCAGGAGCTTCTTCCGGGTCTCCCACTTGGGTGCAGGGTCCCAAGGCTTTGGACCATCCCTTACTGCTTTCCCAGGTCACATTAGGGAGCTGGACATGAAGAGCAGCAAGGACACGAACCAGTGCCCATATGGGATCCCAGTAAATACAAGTCAAGGACCTAAGCCATTAGGTTATAGCTCCCAGGCCTGGCTGCTCCACTTCTAATTAAGCTCCCCGATAATACTCCTAGGAAAGCAGATGCTCCAAGTCCTTGGGCTCCTGCCAACCACCTGGTAGACCCAGTTAGATTTTTTTACCTCCTAGCTTCAGTCTCACCTAGCTCCAACCATAATAGCCATTTGGTGAGTTAGCCAGGAAACAGAAAAACTTTGTCTCTCCCTGTAACTTTTCTTTTCAAATAAAATAAAATTAATCCTTGAGAAATAAAAAAACAACTCCGCGGTGGATACTATGGTGCAACAATAATGCTCCATGGACACTAGCATCCATACCAGTGGTCAAGTCTCACCTCTGGTTCTTATCTAGCTTCCTGTTGATTTTCACTCTGGGAGCCAGTGAGTAATGGCTCACACACCTAGGTCCCCGCCACCCACGGAGGAGATACAGATGGAGTTCCTGGCTGCTGGCTTTGGCTTGGCCCAGACCTGGCTATTGCCATCTTTTGGAGAGTCAATCAACACATGGAAGATCTGTCTCTCTGCCACTCTGCTCTTTAAATAAGTATTTTTCTTTCTAAAAGGAAGAATTCAAATAGAATTAATAAAAGCATTAAGGGTGCTGCTCAGATTGGCAGCAGAGAAATTTGGAAACCCTCCTTCCTGTCTACTACAATCTGAACACTGAAAATGCTGCAGCAGGAGCCAGGATTTTCTTCTTTCTGGCTGCTGGCAGATAATAAGGCTGCAGGGTGTTTTGGAGCACTCACTTAAGAAAACTCACAGTGGGCCCAGCATGACAACATAGCGGTTAAAGTCTTTGCCTTGCACGCTCCAGGATCCCATATGGGTGCTGGTTCTAGTCCTGGTAGTCTCACTTCCCATCCAGCTCCCTGCTTGTGGCCTGGGAAAGCAGTCGAGGACGGCCGAAAGCCTTAGGACCCTGCACCCACATGGGAGACCCGGAAGAAACTCCTGGCTTTGGATTGGCTCAGCTCCGGCCGTTGCAGCCACTTGGGGATTGAATCATCAGACAGAAGATCTTTCTGTCTCTCCTCTCTGTATATCCGCCTTTTCAATAAAAATAAATAAATCTTTTAAAAAAAAAGATGCCCTCACTGCATATTGGTGTCCCTGAATTAAAGAGTTCTGACTTCTGACTATACCTCCTGCAGTAATATCAGTCCCTGGGAGGGACTGGTTCTAATCCCAGCAGTCCCACTTCCTGTCCAGCTCCCTGCTTGTCGTCTGGGAAAGCAGTCGAGGACGGCCCAAACCTTTGGGACCCTGCACCTGTTTGGGAGACCCAGAAGAGGCTCCTGGGTTCTGGCTTTGCATCAGCACAGCACTGGCTGTTGCAGTCACCTGGGGAGTGAATCAACAGATGGAGATTCTTCGTTTTTATCTCTCCTCATCTCTATATCTGACTTCCCCCCAAAATAAATATATCTTTAAAAAAATAAAGCTATAATTACAAATTAACCATATGATACCCAGCTATTTGTAAACTAAAAATTGAAAGTTGATAAATTTAAGAAACAGAAATCCTTACCTTATTAAACACTTGCCAGAAATTCCAACTGTGCATTTTCTTTTTAATTTCATATTCATATTGTCAACAAAAGTAAGACCAACAGTTTTCCCCCTCCTCCTTTTTTGGATTTAGTAAAAAATAAGAGAGCACAATAATATAGAAAACCTAAATTTATTCATTAAGCTATTATAAAGACAAACAATTATCATTTGAAGGACTTTGAGGTTTTATCCCAGTTTCACTTGTTCTTTCATAGAAAACTAACCTAGAGATTGGGAACAGGACATAACCTAAGAGATTATACCAGAGCAGACCGATGAGACACAATGGAAAGAGCCAAAGCTCATCAGAAACACCTGCAGTAGTGACAGTGCATGTGGCTGGGATGTTCCACAGAGGCCACCTAGTCATGTTCAATTAATCTGGGTCCCATTTCAGTAAGAGACTCTGTGAATTAACAGAGGAGGACTGCATTGGGATCGTCGTCTTTCTTTTTTGGTGATAAAAGTTACCTTTGGGTCCCAAAGAGGCATATCTTAGCTTCAGTCTCTCCCTCTCACCAGGGCTACCTACACCTCCCAGCTCCTGTACATTTTACCATACAGGACGGCTACCTTATAGAGGATACATACAATGAAGGCAGAAATTAGACCTATTCAAAGGGTACCTAGACTTGGAAATTCTGGGGATATGTGACAGGCCTTTAATACCCTCCTGGTTAAGTTAATTCACCTTTGTTAATAAAGGTCAAAGTTTCTTCTGCTGGTAACAACTTGTTGTCTCAAGAAAGAACTGGTTCAAGTGAGTTTTACAGAAGCAAAACGATTTTCATCAACCCCACTGCATATTGGAAGAGGCACCAAGTTCTTTCCTTAGTTATAGGCAGAATCTGAAAAATAAAAGAATTAAAATGTTTACAATTATAACAATAGCTATTACTTGGTAAGTGTCTCATCAAAAAATACCACAGAACTGAGATATAACAATATGAGATGCTGGTGTCCCATCTAGGCACAGGTTTGTGTCCCAGACACTCCACTTCTGATCCAGGTCCCTGTTGGTGACCCAGGAAAGCAATCAACGATGGCACAAGTCCCTGGGTTTGTGGACCCAAGTGGGAGACCCAGAAGAAGCTCTGGCTCCCTGCTTCAACTCACCTCAGCTCTGGCTACGGCAGCCATTTGGGGAGTGAACCAGTGAATGGAAGTTCTTTCTTTCTCTCTTCACAAGAAAAGAAATAAATCTTAATATAATAAAGTATATGCCTTGTGGAAAGGCAACACAGCCAGTGTAAATTAGTTACGATTCCATCATTAATGTGTCTTCCTCCTCACCTCTCCTGATGTACTGAGAAGTACAAGTTCCCTTCACTAGAAATTATTAGCGGTTACATAAACACTCTAATTACTTCCTGGTCATTCTTTTAAGGCACATACAATTTGAAATAATTAAACATGCACAAAGACTGCCTGGAATTCAGGTCAATTATCCACAAGAATAAAGCACATCAATTTTATGAATAAAGTATTTCTCTGCCTCTGAGCTATTATTTACATAAAAAAAATCAGTTCCTTAGAAAAATCTGTAGCAATTTTACAGTTATTTCACCACTACAAAATATCCTAAGAATCCTTGCCAAGGATCACAGTGACATCCCATCTGCATAGAGAAAAACCAAATGGGTTTCTCATAAATACTCTTAACATAGTGGCTGATGTCCTCTTTCAAAAAGAAAGATGTCAAAGCATGAATATTCAAAAATCTTCTGTCCAGTAACTCTTTCAATGTAACAATTGTTATAACAATATATAATTGTTTCTGAAGGGAAAATAAAATCAGCATGCTATGAAGAACCTGATGACAAACGAGAAGAAGAATATTCAGATTGATCCCATGAAGTAAGAGTGAAGTTATTGACATCTAGAATGAGAGCGATCAATGCTGAAGTTAAAAGAGCTGCAGTGATATGAGTAACACTATTTTAGCAGAGCTGATAGTGAGGATTTCACGCTGTCTGGGTCCCAATGACAAAATAAATACAGAAATAAGGAGTATTTGAGGGGAGAAACATGAAACACAGAAGTCCAAGAGGTTATTCTCTGACAGCTCCACTGGAGGACTGAGAAGGAAGCACGGACCTACTATCACAAGCTACTACAAGTGGCAACCTGAAATTCACAAAGACAAAAATTTGGAAACCAAGTGGAACTTTAAAAGGCTGGTTTGCAATATAAAATGAAATAGAGTATAACAATTAAAATTTTTGGCTGGGAAAAAAGATCCCATAGTTCAGAACTAAAATTTATGTCAGAAGAAAACAGGGAATTCTGAAGCAGTTACCCTAATGGAATAATGAACAATCTCAGAATCTAACGCAATAACTGATGGTGCTAGCAGAGCCAAGTCAAAACACATAACTCTTACCATATTTAACCAAATACTTCATTTTTCAAATTATTTTTATTATTTTGCATGACACATTTTTGTAGGTATAGATTCTCCCTTTCCCTTCCTTCCCCCCCTCTCCATTTCCCCCATATTACTACAGTAGCATAGTGCTTCAGCAACAGCTATAAGCCTAATTGTATAAAGCAGAAAGTTTATATGTTTTCTCTGATATAAGGCAACATTCACGAAAATACCAATAGACATATAGGTAAACATGTATATACATATATTCTCAGAGATGGACTGCATAATGCAGTCCAGCATAGCAGGAAGTGAGGACATGTGGCTGTAGGCATCACTACTCCCTAATAAAAGGAGGACATATGTATACTCTAATAAAAAACCTGGGTGGCAACAGCATTTCAAACACTGGAAGTCAGTAATTATTTAAAAAAACAAAACAAAACAAACACTGCACAAGACAGGACACTGAAGTTAAGAAGGGGATAGTATTTTTTCAAGATTTATTTTTGTTGGAAAGGCAGATTTACAGAGAAGGAGACAGAAAGATCTTCCACCTGCTGGTTTACTCCCCAAGTGGCTCCAATGGCTGGAGCTGAGCTGAAGCCAAAGGCCAGGAGCTTCCTCTGTGTTTCCCATGCAGATGCAGAGTCCCAATTTCTCCACTGCTTTCCCAGGCTACAAGCAGGGAGCTGGATGGGAAACAGGGCTGCTGGGATTATAGCTGATGCGCATATGGGATCCCAGCATTTGAAAGTCAAGGATTTAGCCACTGAGCCATTGCACTGGGCCT